>NC_084721.1:5464655-6104580 GCF_033807575.1 Cydia pomonella | reverse complement strand
CCTATTGTAGATAGTTTTGTATAAGTACAAATATATAGGATTTAATAAAGAGTTTGTGTTTAAATTGGGATCCCATAAAGATAAACTACAAAAAATACGTAGGTACAGTCGCCTTCAGATATATCGGAGCGGCCAAGGTGCTCACAAATATCTGAACACGCCTCTATTGTCAAGGCGCTGGTGTGTATATTCAGATATTTTTGAGCACGTCGGCCGCTCCGATATACTTATCTGATTGCGACTGTTAAGTATAACTATAATATTGTAACTAACATCTTGTAGTAGGTATTTATAGTAAGTAGATAGGTAGATAATTCTTCCAAAAACAATCTGTAAGTGAATAAAAACTTTATTTGCAAGCTTTAAGCTTAAAATACGAGTATATACTTAAAGTTATAAAAGTAAAAATAATACTGTATCTGAAACATAATTATATAAGGCACGTTGACTTAGATTCAATTTAACAAAACAAAACAAGTTATGTATTTGTGATAGACGTAAGGTTTAAATTCGCCTGGATAATGTTTTTTTTTTCTACTGTTGCTGTGCATGCGTATAACAAGCCGTGAGTACTAAATGCAATGTCAAACCTATATTTGATGCAGATTTTTGATGTGTCAAAATATAGGCACTTGCTCTAAAACAAAAAAAATCGCAGCAAAATGCTATTGAAAACTCGTGAACTTATTTTTCTTCAGGCACAGACAACGGATAAATGCCAAATTTCATGAAGTAATTTATTTGTACTCCTGGAGATGGATGCGATTCGATTAAGTCCCGAATTTCTTTAACAACCGGTTTTTGGTCATCGTCGAAGTAAGTGGGAAGCATCTTGATAGCTACCAAATAAACCGGAACAAAATCCTTTTCACCCATCATGTGTATTAATAATTTTAGCTTTGTCAATCCATTTACTTCGAAAAAGTCAAGCACATATCCTAAGGCCTTAGCGAATGGGCGGTAGATCAATGTATCGTACTCGGCAACATCTTCCTTTAGATACTGAATTATTATTTTTGTTATATCATCTATGCTTGCCGAATATAGATCATACAGTTGGGATTTCTCAGTGATTGAATCAGGCTTGTTTTTGTATAATATATCTACAAATGCGGCAGATAGTTTCAACTGTTGGAATAGGATGATGTTCTGAGTAGCTGGCAGTGCGCTCTCTAGTTTTTTCAGTATCTTACGATACAGCGGACTTGGTTTTGCTTTGTTCTTCAAGAATGGATAGTCTGTCGATCGATGTAGATGTTCAACTATTTGCTCAAAGTTTTGTTTTACAATTAATTGACGATCGTCAACTTTATTCCATGATGCTAGTGACTTTTCCATTAAAGGAACAATCACCTTATTAAATCTCGCAGTTTGATCGCTTTCATCAACCGCACATAATAAATATGTGGTTAATATGTTCATATCATGCCTGTGTTGATATCCATAACTTCTCTTAAGTAGAACATCTTTCGCAAATTCTTCTATTATATTAGCTACGAATTCGGAATCAAGTTCTTCAATAATATCATTTATCTCTTCTTTTATTTTTTGCAATGTGCTTTGACAATCCACTTTGGATGGAAGAGATTTCAGGAATTTGTAACTTTTCGTGCAATAGGCAGCTTTAACGCTGCTATGTACTTTAGCCACTTTTCCGAAAGTGTTATATATAGCCTTGTCTTCCTCGGCTGACAAGCTATCGATAAAGGTTTGCATCAATTCCCACACCTCTGCAATCAATTTTACGTCATGTTCCTTACATAACATCTCATTAGTAGTTTGGAAGAGGACTGCTCGAACAGAAGAATTTTTTGTTGTTTTCCAAACGTCTTCAAATATTTTTTTCACATCAGATGTTGATAGCTTACTAAACGCTAGACGTATACCATGCTTCTGTAATGTGACTATACCATTTAGGAGCTTTAGCACAACATCGCGGCTATGACTGGATCGCAAGTTGTACAAGATGGAACTTAAAGCAGGCTGAGTAAATTGGACATAATCACCTTTCGCATACATTAAAACCGCATCATGTGAGATCTGAGGACGAGCGGTATGCATGCTTTGTGCGATGTTCTTGCGTAAGCTTAACTGAAGCTCATCTGTATCAGCCCAATTTATTTTAGTTTCCTGAGGTTCATATTTTTTCAGGAATTCCAATACTTCTTGCTGATTAAGCAAACAAAAGAGGCCACGTACAAGCGCTTTGTGTCCTCCGGGTCTGTCAAGTCGCTCGCGATAAGCAGCTGTCCATTCACTGGCTATGGTCTGCGGCCAGTAGATCCGTAATTTCCGTAACACCTTTTCTATAGGTGTGGAGTCGTTGTACCGCAGCGTATCTAGTTCGTCCTTGTGTCTTATTAACATTTCGGGATCGTGTTTTAACGCGTTCATGCATACAACTTCAGATGGAGATAAAGCAAGGGAGTTCTCAAATATGTATCTCTTCCAAGACTTTTTAATTTCATATAAAGGCATCAAGGATGTAGCCCATCCTTTTTCTTTCTTAATATTAACACAATCTTTAATTTTGTTTATCAGTAATGGGTAATCACTGAGGTCTTTTTTCCATACATTCAATAGATCAAGACCTTGTTTTAATAAGTCGACATACTCTCCGAACTCTGTTTGGTGAGAAATCACATGTTTGTCTAATTTAGTTAACAGCATATTAAACAGGTAGTTGAAGACTTTCTCTCTTAGAACGCCTTTTAATTTCTTTTCGTAGCTTCTTAAAAAGTCGAAGGTGAATTTTTGTTCTATAATTACAGGTACTTCCTGGTCGTGAGTGACTTTGTATGCTATAATGGCCTTAATGCATGTTTGGACATTATTTTCAGACTCAATGTATACTTCCATACTGCGGAAAAGTTCATCCAGGATGCTCCAAATGTTTACGTTGTAAAGGTGAGGATGTGTTTTATGCAATAAATCATTAACGAACTGGACTTTGAACCGGAAAGGCTCGTTAATGTGCCTTTCCCGATAGTACTGTAGTAGATTTTGAACGTGCGTTAAATTTTTCCTCGCATTTTCTACCAAAATCATCAACATGCCGTTTCTCTCGTCAGGGTTAGATTCAGCGCGTATCAGCTTTTTCAATTCGGGGAATGCGATATCAAATGGAGCATATTTGTACCAGCGATACGTGCTGGCGCTGCCAATACCACCACCGCCACGGCAACTCATTGCCACAGCTGAACATTTTAGTTGTATACAATCATCATCACTGGTGTCTGTCATTGTCCTGTCAATGCATTGCTTCATAAATTCAGACTTTTCCTCATTCGGCATGTATTTGATGAAGTTGCCAAGTCTCTCTTGATCAAACCAACGCTTTAATTCTTTGTTTTGAAGTTGAGTACGTAAGAACGGTTTTATATCTTCTTTCTTCAGACTTTTGGCAAAAGTGTCGATGTCGATACAGTAAATGTATTTTTCAAAATTGTCAATAATCCTTTGATAACATTTTTTCATAACGATTTCGGTATGCTTTTTTGACATAGTGGGCATATTATATCTCTCATTTTTTTCTAAAGCATCTAGATATAGATCTGTATGGGTAGCCAAAAGAAACATTGCAGCTTTCAGATGCTCAGTTCTGTACTGGTGATCATCAGTAGACTTGAGAAATATTTCAAGTATTGTAGGCGACCTTCTGCACAGTCGTCCAAATATATCAGGCGATATTTCCACATTTTGTTTTTTCACAGCTTCTTCTACTGTATTCATTGGACAGTTTGGTAACCATTTGATCGCTGTTTTTAGATTTTTTTCTTTGAAATATTGGAAAAACTTTTCCACTATCGCTTCGTTTTTCAAGGTAAGCCTAACGTGAAGTAGGAATTTACTACTTGCTTTCGGCATCATCTGAGGAAACAGTTCGGAATGTAGGTACTCAGGATCGATTATATGTCCATACTGAGCATCAGTAAATAACCAGATCGACCGTTTTATGACTCTCGACACATACAACAAGTCTTCACCCTTCAAGACTTCTAGGATGTACTCCAAATCCCGGTTGTTGCTGGCAAGGTCGATGTTGAACAGATTTTCAATATCAGTCTTGGTGTAGTCGATTTTAGCTGGTTTAGCATTGGTGGTAGCGACATCTTTCAAAAGTTTATTGTAATGCTGATGTCGCTTACCCAATGTCGCGCCTTCAAGCACCAACGGTGCCATGATGGATTCTGTAATTGATAAAAGATTTCTGATTATAATAAAATCATGTTTATTATACAGGTTTATTTAGAAGACGTGAGCATCAACCCTGCGCATTCAGTAAATTATAAGAAACTGTTTCGTACCAGTATTAGTGAAATTAACGTAAATTTTATGTATGGTCAGTCTATAATTATACGTATTATAATATTTATAACACTTCCATCAAATAAAGAAACTCTTGGTTTATCCATGACAAGTAAAGATAAAGATAGTTTATTTTTCAAGTAGGCATATTACAATGCGCTTATGAACGTCAAATAAAGCTATGCCGGCTCTAACCCTACGCCTCTGACCCGAGAAGATTTAAATCCCTCCTAAATTGTAGGAGGATATCCCAATATTCCCAATACGGGACTGGCAAGAAAGTCGGCGGCAAGTGTTCCCGGAGTCTGGTTAATTTTGCAAAATCGTACCTCACTCAAGTGTGACTATTTATTAACTTCATCAAAGTGCTGTCATTCATAAACGGTTAAAGGGATTGTATCTTTATTATAGTTCGTGTCATCCACGATGACGCGCAGATTTGTCAAATCTAACCTTTAATAACATGACATTACGAGTCAAGGCACGTGTCTTCGTGAATGACACAATCTATAATCGTGTGTTGTAGGGTGACTATACTATGATTATAGAAAAATTAATTTAAATAAATAAATAAAAATATTAGAGGACATTAGATTAGATTAGATTATTTATTTCATGAAAGACAATTACATAATAAATTTGCAATGATGTCAAAAATATAAGAATTTCTATCATGATCGTCAAAATAAAAATAAAAAAATAATAATAATAATACTAATGAAATAAAATTATAGCTCCAATAAGGATTGTCAATACAATTAGAATAACAGTAAGTAGGTAAATAATTACAAAATTTATTATTACACAAATTGACTAAGTCCCACAGTAATCTCAATAAGGCTTGTATTGGGGGTACTTAGACAACGATATATATAATATATAACTTTATAAATACTTAAATACATAGAAAACACCTATGACTGAGGAACAAATATCCATGCTCATCACACGAATAAGTGCCCTTACCAGGATTTGAACCCGGGACCATCGGCTTCATAGGCAGGGTCACTACCCACTAGGCCAGACCGGTCGTCAAATTTAGCCTTACTAAAAAGTTAAATAACAGGGAAAAGGTGTGATTGTGAGGTACTTAAAAATACGGTAGAGACGATCCATTAACATTTACTGAGTGTGTAGGGTTTGTCCTGCTCACGCATTATGAATCACCCTGTAATTAGAGTTACCCGGCATTTCGCCAAAGTTTGTCAATTCTAAAGACTACTTATTTCAATTATTAAGGTAGGTAGCCTTAACAACTATGATACAAAGACTACTCAAATACTCATCCCGTAACAAAGTTTTTGAAAATGACATTCTAGTTACTTAAACTAAAATAGATTGAAACTATATACCTGTGCTAACGTATGAGGTGGGCATACTGTTATAAGCTATAGTTAATATTTTGCTAAGGCACGATGGCACTATATCGTACGATATGCTAAGCAGAATTGGCCCACGTCAATGATGAGGTCATGTTTTACGCCCCCACACTCAACAATATCACCTACACTCGTTAAACTGTTTTAGGTATAATCAAAAGCAAATAAAATACTATAATAAAATTATAATAACGTATTAATTTTCAACGATAGGTAAACAAAGTTTGGGTTTAAAATTAATTATTCTCCATTTAATTGAAAATTATATCTGTAAAACCCTTCCATTGTTGTTATCTTATCAACAGCATAGGTACTCGTACCATTATTTAAGTGTAATTAGAATTACTAAGTTCTTGAAAACTAAAAATACTTCAATAATGATATAATTGTCCTTGTCATTCTACAAAATACTTATAAAAAATGTTTTAGTTAATAGTACGTTTGTACAGTCAAGGTATCATTTAACTCAGTACTCACCTACTAAAATAAGTTTGTATAATGTATGAGTAGGTATGACACAACATTGTTAGCCTTATTTTGGAGCGCAATATTCGCCAACAAACTGTCCACAGAAAAAAAAATATATCGATACGGAGAAAGTGCCAAAAATATGTATACACGACCTTATTGCCTATATATTAAAGTAGTGTGTACATATTTTTGTCATTTTGTCCGTATCGATATTAAATATCTTGACTATACCAACACTTGGTGGCGCCCATAGGCTGCGGTGGCTGCCTAATATCAGTCGGGGCGCGCGCTTACGTCACCGTTGTGGTATAAAAAACATCAAAAACATTGAAAAAAAAAAACAATTAATAAACGGTTTTTTTCTAAAATCTAAGCGAAAGACTAGTTAGTTAATTGCAACAATTCAAGGTTATTTCCCTCCAGGGCCTTATAAACTATTCCACGTTGTAAGATCATATTATATTCTCGAAAGTGGTTCTCTTAAACGATTAGGTACAAGAGTACCCCGCGCGTCCAATGATGATCATTTGAAGACAAGTAACATTTCCTGAAAGTGTAATCTAACTTGAACCTTAACCTTTGGTCGATAAATCGTACTATGCCTGGAAAAGGGTTTACAGGTATATTATATTCACTGCATAGATACGAGGTTTCCGAGAACAGTGATAGTATTTTTAATAAATGTTTACAACATACAGCCTGTATCTTAAGTAGATATATTCACTCCGTAGATACGAGTATTCAGAGAATACCTAGTGACAATATTTTTAACACACGTTTGTTATATCTAGGGGATTTTCAGTAAAAAAGTCCGTTTCAAAAACAACATTTTCAGTTTTGCAGTAAGTATTGCAAAATGGTGCGAAATTTTTACTGAATCACAAATGTAAAAAATAATAGCAAATTACGTGTCACATAATGGAGGGTTCCGTATCTTCATCAAAAGACATTTAAGCCATACAAACAAAAGGGTGTATTGTATTTTCGCGGCCCAACTTACATCGCTTTGATAAGACAATAAGTTTTATTGAAAAAAAACACGTTGATAATACTTAAAATATTTTTGGTGGAAAGTATTTTTCTGATTTTTACTTTATTTTTTTCGTACGCCCGTTTCGTACGTTCACAAATTAGAGGGAGGGAGGAGGCGAGGGAGAAACCAAATTTTTTTGACTTTTTAAAAAAAAAAAGTGAAAAATGTTCTTAGCAACCTCAACCTCAAGCACCTATCGAATGGCGTGCCACACATTGAATTTACTAAAAAAAAAACACTTTTTCGTTACACGTCATATGTATGGCCCACACTAAAAATATATTTTTATAAATTTTAACTCTAAATCTAAAATAAATAGTTGGCTCACAAAATACCCCTACGTTCCAAATTTCATTATACATACACACCCAATTTGCCAGTAAAAAAAGGCGCAATTAAAATTGTCCTTCGCGCTTACATTTCATTACCGCCGTTTTGCTACTGACAAAGTGGCTGTGTCAGAGTCTAGATTCCCAGTAAAATGGCTGTGACATACGGTACGGACAGAGTTTTGCCATTATCGCTATGTAACCATAAAAAAAAGTTTTCAGTGTACCGTACTAAGTTTTTATCTACTACCTACCTGTGTTATAAAAAAAAAACTTGGTTCCAATAACTATTTTAGGACGCGTTTTCACTTTTTTAAATGCACATAAACACAAGTCTGTTTTTGAAACTACACTATATTTTTGTAACACGCCATATAAACAATACTTACGGGATTTTTGTTTGTATAGCCTGACCGATTTGTAAGATCATTTACTATGGCGTACCTACTTGATCTAAGAAAAACGGGTAAACTATATCAAATAGTCAAAGAGTCCAGAATTTTGGTACCTACCACTTATTATAGCTAAAATACCTAACTATACCGTGTTCAGGACGTTCGTGTAACAGGAAAAACAGACGACAAATTCTTGTACCATTAGTAGTAATTTGTTTTAGTCATCCTGAGTACGTAAATTTTACACGGCTTTACTTATTTACCTACTTGTTTCAATATTAATACCGAAAAGTATGTATGTATAGTAATGTACTTACAGAAATACAACTGCTTAACTCGTATTAATACGGAGTAATCGATGAATCGCTAAAGTTAACCGGTCTGGCCTTCAGCTGATGAATAATGGATATAAATAAAATGTATACGTTGTATACGAATACACACGCACACAGTGCCGTGCCCGGTGTCACAGACTGCGCCGCGCCGCGCTACAGCCTACAAGTGACGCGTGGCGAATCGTTCGTTCAGAAATCACGCTGGGTTCTGGGTTGAGGATGGACTAAAACCGGTAACGACCTATCGACTTTTTGATGCTTGCAACTCTACGATGAAATTTAAAGTCCCCTCCAGACTATGCGCGTGAATCGCGGCGCGACTTCGTGGAGTGAACATACCGCGATGTTGACGTAGACTCCACACTCGCACAACTTCACGGCGATTTCGCAGTTTGGTTCGCGGCAAGATGGCGCCGAAGCGTCAGCTGATCGGATTTAGTTTGCGGCAAGGCACTGATTCAAACTGGGAACTGTCAAATTGATTTTTGGTTGATCAAGTTCGCACCCAATATAACCAAGTAGCCGCCATAGAAGGTTATGACAGTTCACAGATTAACGGACTCGTGAGCGAATCGCGGCGCGAAGCGATTGCGAGTGTAGAGTCTTGCAAGTTCGCGCTTCGCGTCTCCTTTGACCCGGGCCAAATACCGACAAAAAACGGGGAATAAGGCGCGAAGGCGTGAACAATCTGCGAAATCGACGCGAGGGCCATCCACACTCGCGTTCGCGGCTTCGCGCCTCGATTCGCGCACGAGTGTGGAGGGCCCTTAATGAAAAAACTTTGGCTATAGTCTGTCAAATAACCTTGTCAGTAGAAAAAGGCGCGAAATTCAAATTTTCTGTAGGAACACAACCCTGCGCGCCTACATTTTTAAGGTTCCGTACTTCAAAAGGAAAAAATAGAGCCGTCCGTCTGTCTGTCAGTCCGTCCATCCGTCCGTCTGTATGTCTGCCAAGACCCTTTATCTCGGGAACGCGGGGAGATATCGAGTTGAAATTAAAACCATATGCGTATTGTCTATAGTCCTTTGAAGCTGTGAAAATCAAACTTCTAAGTTAACGGAAATAAGTTTTGGCAAAAATTTCATTTTTGGTACAAGCTTTTATCTCTGACTGTACTTTTCTTTCCACAAGTAACTAATACTCATCGAGACAATTCTAAAAACCCCAAACACAATTAGGTTACGTTGTTTTATCACAGAGTTCCAATGGCCACCTCCTGTCTCCATCATCAGATCATCTCGATGGTACCATAATATTGCATTGTCACCCGACTTACATATGTACCCAAATTTTCAGCTTCATCGGAAACCGGGAAGTAGGTCAAATTTAACTTGCAAGATTTGATTACAAACACAACGGTCAGGTGAAAGTAAATAAAAGCTTATAAAAAAAGATTCGGCCGATCTTGCCGCAAAAAACATATACATATTTCCACACCCTCAAGGGAATCAAAATGTATAGGGTACTCTCCGTTGACCTAGAACTATGAAATTTGGCAAGTAATATCGTGTTACATTACAAATTTTACAAATTACATATATACATATATTTATTTATTTATTTATATTTTATATGTTACATATATTTATTATTTTTTAATTTACAAATTTGACGACCGGTTTGGCCTAGTGGGTAGTGACCCTGCCTACGAAGCTGATGGTCCCGGGTTCAAATCCTGGTAAGGGCATTTATTCGTGTGATGAGCATGGATATTTGTTCCTGAGTCATGGGTGTTTTCTATGTATTTAAGTATTTATAAATATTTATATATTATATATATCGTTGTCTAAGTACCCTCAACACAAGCCTTATTGAGCTTACTGTGGGACTTAGTCAATTTGTGTAATAATGTCCTATAATATTTATTTATTATTATTTATTTATTTATTTATTTATTATTATTATTTAAATTCAGGGTAAAATCTGAAAACTAATAAATAAAAAATAAATACGTTTGTACAGGCGCGCCAATTGTTGAATCTGAATGGGGCTCTAGTCCTCGAAAGTGGTTTTGTTATCGATTAGGTACGTAGGTACAGTCAGTGTCAAATACTTTGTAGCAACCAAAGTAGCCAAATAGTTCGGTACACCATATATTTAGTATGGTGTACCAAACTATTTGGCCACTTTGACTGCTACAAAGAATTTGACGCTGACTGTACCTAATATAATATGTCTGCTTTAATCCTTGCAGGTATACCTCGCAGGTATGTATCCCTAGGTAGATAAGACGTTTCTGAGAATATAGATAGTATTATAATTAATGTTTGTTATATAGGGGACTTTCAGAAAATAAAATTAACCATGCTCACATTTTTTATAAGGTTGAAAAATGTTTGTATTTGCTTCGGAAAAAAGAGAAATATGACCCGTTTTTGTTGCCGAGTGTCTTGCCGTTAGTCAGTGTATGGGTAAGAACATACAAAATGTAATGTGTATGTATGTGTATACCTATGCATTATCCCCATAAAAAAACTTTATTAGGATTATTTCTTCTTAATTATAATGCACGTGATTCTGAGTAGAAATAACAAAAAAAGTAAATGCATTACTTCTTTTAACATGTCTGTAGATTAACGAAGCCATTGTGAATACTTCAATATTTTTTAAAGATATGTTTGTCAGCAGAGAAGACTCGAATTTCAAATTTTCTTTGCCGCTTTTTAGGGTTCCGTAGCCAAATGGCAAAAAACGGAACCCTTATAGATTCGTCATGTCTGTCTGTCTGTCCGGTTATGTCACAGCCACTTTTTTCCGAAACTATAAGAGCTATACTGTTCAAACTTGGTAAATAGATTTATTCTATGAACCGCATTAAGATTTTTACACAAAAATAGAAAAAAAAAACAATAAATTTTGGGGGTTCCACATACTTAGAACTGAAACTCAAAAAATCTTTTTTCATCAAACCCATACGTGTGGGGTATCTATGGATAGGTCTTCAAAAATGATATTTAGGTTCCTAATATCATTTTTTTCTAAACTGAATAGTTTGCGCGAGAGACACTTCCACAGTGAAAAAATGTGTCCCCCCCCCCCCCTGTAACTTCTAAAATAACAGAATGAAAAATCTAAACAAAATATATGATATACATTACCATGCAAACTTCCACCAAAAATTGGTTTGAACGAGATCTAGTAAGTAGTTTTTTTTAATACGACATAAATGGTACGGAACCCTTCATGGGCGAGTCCGACTCGCACTTGGCCGCTTTTTCTACTGACGGAAATGGCTGACAGACTACATGATTTATTTATTTATTTATTTACAATAGGTGGATGTCTAATAGATTAAATATAAAAGCTTAGCTTTGGTAATTACAATACCGTAGGTATAAAATATAATCTATAGTTTTTTGAAAAAAAAAAAATTTAATGTATTTTTGTATGCGTGTAGATTAAAAAAAAAATATTTCAGAACCACCAGAATTCCATACAACATTGTTAGTACCATCGTTATAGCTAGGAATCGTTATATTTAAGAAACACTTCTATCAAACAACTTTGTGGTAGAAGAAAAAAGGCGAAATTCAAAAGTTTATATGGAACGATAACCCTTCGCGCCTACATTTTTTAAACTTGCTGCTTTTTTCTTCTTACGGAAGTGGCTTGACAGACTATAAATACCCAGTTAACCTTTGGGTCGTATGACTCGTAACTAACAAAAAAAAACCCGACGACTAATTCTTATTATTACACCATTTGTAGATATTAATTTGTTTGTCATCCCTATGCAAATTTTAAGCGACTGACCTAATTATAAATAGTACATACATATATACTTAAAAAAAGTATCTATTAAAAACTGAAACTAATTGAAATTTACTCACAGAAATACAACTGTTTATCTCGTAATAATATGGAGTACAACGAACCGCAACAATCACCCGGTCTGGCCTCCGACTCCGATTGACTAATGTCAAAATAAATAAACTTTGACCAAAGAGCATAATATATAATCACTACGTTTTAACTTTGACGGTGAGGAATCGTTCGTTCAGAAATCACTCTGCGTTAAGGTTTGACTAAAACTGGTAACGATCTAAAATCGACTATTTTACTGCTTGCAACCCTGCGATAAACTTGAATGAATAATCAAACTTTGGGTAAATTACGTAAAATAACAAACTGATGAATAGGGTTGTTTCCAATTTTTATAACGCTTGTATTACGTTCTATATTACCTAAAAGTTGCTCTAAAATTCAACTTTTATACTAAAAACGGCTTTAAATATGTAAAATTAACAAAATAGATTTTGACAGATGCTTTCGCGCCCAAAACGCTCTTTGAAAATTGTGTGACGTCACAGTTCACGGTTTGACACATAACTACATACACACGTAGAAGATACGAACTGTCAACTGACATTTGTCATTTGTTGTTTATCGCCTAACTGTCAACAATGTCAATCCGAGAGTTGTGACGTCATCAGAATCTTCAATAACGTTTCGAGTTTGGTCACGTGACGTGTGCCAAAAGATATTTTAAATTCAATATTTACAAAAATATGGTCAATACAGGTCCCCTAAAAGTAGTTTAACATGTTCTTATAATCCAAAAGAATTTATTGGGATACAATTCTGTCCTAAGATTTGTATATGGAAACAACCCTATTAGAAGCCAGTCAACTAAGGTATATAGTCTGTCAATTTGCCAGTAGAAAACTGCGCGAAATTCACATTTTCTATAGGACGATAGGGCTTAGTACTTACTTTTTTTTTATTAGCCGCATTATTCTACTGACGGAAATGGCTTGACACACTATAGGTGAACATAACGGTCGCGAAAAGTTTATCGATGAAACTTTCGAAGCTCATTTCGACTTGGTTCAGTACCATCTTGTGACATCCACAATTCCACAATTGTGACCACTTCTATGTACGTATTATCGCGGTGCCCTGCTGTAGTTTCCTTGTCTTTATTTAGCTAAATTATTACATATGGAGCACGTAATTTTTTTTTTTTGTACCTACACAGTACAACAATATACTTCTGATTCTTTTTACATACGTAAGTTAGGTGACAATGCAATATTATGGTACCATAGAGCTGATATGATGATGGACACGCGAGGTGGCCATATGAACTCTGTGATATAACAATACAACCTAATTAATTGTGTTTAGGTTTGTTAGAATTGTCTCGATGAGCATTTGAAAGAAAAGTACAGTCAGCGACAACAGATTATTTATATATATATTTTTAAATTAAGAATTATTTACATAATAAAGATTATTTTAATGTCTTCTTCGAGTTTATATAACGGTGTTATTCGATGTGGTAGATTCGTCCTCCGGACGTCGCGTGAACGTTTCATTGTCAAGCACAGTGTACACGTAATTTCTGTATGTGTACAAGTTTTGTAGTTTGGCCTTAACGTCCTCGTCACGGATCTTGACAAGGACTGGTGGTACTCGGGCGATACCGGATTCTTTTGTCAGCTCTTCGTAGTAGGCGTCCTGAATAAATGAAAGTAATTAAAAATAAGAAAGAAAATGAAAGATGAATAATAGACGCTAAGAAAGAGTTTGAAAGTGACGTTTATGTGTAACTTCAATACGGGGCTTAAAAAGGACTTGTCTGAAATTGGCGAAATGAAAATACAGCGCCATCTAGTGAGGTCTATGGGAGAAGTTAAAATAAGGTGCAGGAGTTCTACATGACATTAAAGCTCTCCAAGGGGCCTCTACGTGTTGGATCTATATCAAGCCTATCAAAAGACCGGGATTTATAGACCCGTGAAATCCAACGAGATACAAATAATTATAATAATTCAGCCTATATACGTCAATAATAAAGTGAATTTTAATTTCATGTTGCTTAACTGAATACC
Organism: Cydia pomonella; assembly: GCF_033807575.1. NCBI lineage: Eukaryota > Metazoa > Arthropoda > Insecta > Lepidoptera > Tortricidae > Cydia > Cydia pomonella. The sequence goes on along the minus strand of NC_084721.1, from coordinate 6,090,493 downwards.
TCTTTATCTGCTAGCAGATGTATGTCTTTCAGCGGACGACCCTTGGCGAGAAGTGCATCTGCACGTGTTTGCCATTCCGCCATCATCGCTTCCTTGGACGGCAGAGTGAAGTTTCCCTTTATTAGCGCTGTGGCGTATCGTGCCTGTAAACGAAAATTACACTACAAATATGCATATGTCAGAGAACAACTGAATCGTGCCATCTATCGCCTTTAAGAGGAGTTTCATTACCCCCTATTTGTCAAATAGAGCAAGCTAGGGTGTTACGTTACACCTGAGTGGCGTTAGACTAAGTTCCGCTAAGGCGTCATGGAGTGCGCTGTCAATCATTCTTCTGACGAGAACGGGAGAAGGTGACGTCGGTGGCGGTTCCTGGGTCACACTCACTGGCTTGCTTATGATAAGAAATGTAACGTGTTCTATGATTTGTAATCGGTCTTGTCAGGTAAAGACCGTGAGTTGAACATCGTATTTCATTGAAAGCCCTTGTCATCCACTATTGCAGGTTCTGATGACAGTGCTGTCGCCACGCTCACGATTCCCGACATATAATTAGGTACTTACATAAAACGGGTAACATTGCGTGGAGATGTTTTACGATCGTCTTTAGGTCCTTACTGATCTATTTTATTCAAGAAACGGAACCTAGTGGGTCCTCTTGAGAGGGGGCTAACGTAAAATCTTCGTTCTTTATATTGAATTGTTACCTACATGTCATTATTATTATTTTATTATTTATTTGTTGTAAAGTCATGTACATAATAAATCAGGATGTTATACCATAAAATACAAGTCAGACCATGAAGGAACACACCGACAACACACGGAAACTAAATTATATTTGCATCCCATATTTGGTCACGTAGTAAACGTTGCTCAGCCATCTATAAATCAATATTATTAACTTCTGATCACCGATTAAAGTTCAACGTGTAATTTCAGAGTTGTTGAGGATAAATATTTTCGCCGCAAATTTCTCACGGTGCCATATCTTTTGTTCCCTTTTAATTTCCTGGCTTTAGGTAAGCCTTAATGCAAATAAAAAATCAACACAACACGGGCAGTTACACTTACTTGAGCGTCAATAGCAATGACCACACACGCGCGGACCACTAGCCCCATGAACACCATTGAGGGCTCATGTATATTGACCATGTACTTGTAGAGAGGGACCACGCGAGTCGGCGAGAACGTCAGGCCGCTACTGCTGTCCAGGAAGGGGTAGTCGTATTCATAACCTGGAAAAAATGAGGCGAGATTTTAAGTTGATTTTTTAAATATTACAATTGTAGAAAATATATGTTAGTACTAATTACTAGTAATCGTAACAAAGCCCGACATTTTACATTTACAGGAATATTGCAGGCTTAAAACATCTGGAGCCCTTACTCATCAAACTCATCATAGGAGCAAAATTATACATACTGAGGAAGTAGGTACGTGAAATAAATTAATGAATCTGGCTAAGCTCTTTTAATGTGTAGTTTTTTTAATAGTATGCTCGAGAATTTACTACCAGACTTGATAGCATTTTTACACTTATTTAGCTAGCTTGATTTGTATATGATATAGATATGTTTAAAGTACATCTTGGAAGTAACTTAAATTTAACCACTTCCCGGGGTCTGATTGAGCTGAAATTTGGCATACCTCCGTATATCCAATGACAAAGCAATAATATACTAACATGGAGCCGATGATGAGCTAGCCAAAGAAACTCCCTGATGGAAAAACAATACATTGAGTTTAGGCTCATTAGATCTAGAGAAGTACTTTCGGCAATAAAATTGTGAACTTATTGTAATGTTCTGTATTTACCACACTAAATATTAGGCTCGACTACACAAACATCATGTGACACGACAGCTCTGCTCTGTCAGTGACGCCACTACTACGTAAGCGTCGAAAAATATTTTTGACGGTAACTTGTTAGAGATTACTTGTGTAGCATTTCCTATTATATTATTAACATCTTAGGACATACTACCCCGAACTCCCAACTGGAGATCGAGCCCCTTCAACAATACGCAAGCAAGTCTTCTATTTCTACACATGTCAGTGGTTCATATTATATTACCTGTGCACAAAATGACATCATCTACTTCTTCAAAACTGCCATCAACAAATATCACTCCTGTCTCATTCAATTCCTTCACATCAGGTTTCTTCACATAATGGCTCGGGAAGTGGGTGGTATCAAATTTGGCAGGCGAGTGGTGGCTGTGAACCAGTCGGCTGGTGACTTCAGCCACGATTAAGCTGATCTCCATTCCTGAGGGCCCGGCGCCGATGATGAGGACTCGGCGATGAGCGTAAGGTTCCGTTGTTCTGTAGTCGTGACTGTGAATTATGGTTCCTGAAAATAGCGAAAAATTGAGCAAAGTTAGGGTGTTTTTTAACCGACTTCAATTTCATAGGAGCAGGAGGTTAATTTTAATTTTGTTATAGTTTTTTTTTCGTTTCTTTTGGATAAAATATGGCTGGTTTGGAGAACTTATAATTCTGGGCGGAATTCATATGAAATCAAAATTTGTACCGATTTTTTTTTTATAATTTTCCGTTGAGTTACTAAAGTACTTAAAGAGTTACCAAAACGAAACTCAGAAGAAGATTTTTAAGATATATCCACCAAATTTCATAACTTTAAAAAGCGGCCAAGTGCGAGTCGGACTCGCGCATGAAGGGATCCGTACAATTTAAGACGTATTAAAAAAAAATCTTCTTATTAGATCTTGTTCAACATTTTACCACTTTGGACACACATTTTACCACTTTGTCTCTCGCGCAAACTATTCAGTTTAGAAAAAAATGATATTAGGAACCTAAATATCATTTTTGAAAATCTATCACATGTGTGATGAAAATTTTTTTTTAAAATTTTATGACGTATTAAAAAAAAAACTACTCACTAGATCTCGTTCAAATCAATTTTCGGTGGAAGTTTGCATAGTAATGTATATCATATATTTTTTTTAGATTTTTCATTCTGTTATGTTAGAAGTTACAGGGAGGACACACTTTTTTTCACTTTGGAAGGTTCTCTCGCGCAAACTATTCAGTTTAGAAAAAAATGATATTAAAAACCTTAATATCATTTTTGAAGACCTATCCATAGATACCCCACACGTATGGATATGATGAAAAAAAATTTTTATTTTATTTTCAAGACGTATTAAAAAAAAACTACTTACTAGATCTCGTTCAAACTAATTTTCGGTGGAAGTTTACATGGCAATGTATATCATATATTTTTTTTAGATTTTTCATTCTGTTATTTTAGAAGTTACGGGGGGGGGGGGGGGGACACACATTTTACCACTTTGGAAGTGTCTCTCGCGCAAACTATTCATTTTAGAAAAAAATGATATTAGAAACCTCAATATCATTTTTGAAGACCTATCCATAGATACCCCACACGTATGGGTTTGTTGAAAAAAGATTTTTTGAGTTTCAGTTCTAAGTATGGGGAACCCCCAAAATTTATTGTTTTTTTTTCTATTTTTGTGTGAAAATCTTAATGCGGTTCATAGAATACATCCACTTACTAAGTTTGAACAGTACAGCTCTTATAGTTTCGGAAAAAAGTGGCTGTGACAGAATCGGACAGACAGACGGACATGACGAATCTATAAGGGTTCCGTTTTTTGCCATTTGGCTACGGAACCCTAATAAAAATGGCCCAGTTGAGTTCTGCCTATGGTAAGCGACTCCTTGGGTACGGTAAACGACACTTTGGGTACGGTAAACGACACTTAGATTACGTTAAACGACAATTTGGGTAAGGTAAATGACACTTTGGGTATGGTAAACGACATTTTGGGTACGGCAAATGACACTTTAGATACGTTAAACGACACTTTGGGTATGGTAAATGACACTTTGGGTACGGTAAAATGCCTTTCAGTGGAAGTTATAAAGGTAAATGAGGATAAGATTCAACGATCATTGAATCATAATACATTTTCTAAATCTAAAGAAAGAAAAAAAGGAGAAGGAGAAGTAGAAGAGGGAGCTGGAAGAGGCAGAGCTCGGCGGACTTTCTCTGATTAAATCAGGGAAATCCTGAAGAAAGGCCAGGTCAAGAGGACCCTAAACCGGCGAGCGTGTATGAGGAATGTTATGAAAGTGAAGAAAGCAAAAGAGGTATACTCGTATGTCAGGATCGTAGCAAGTGGAAATCCGTGGTCTCTGCCTATTCCTCCGGGAAATAGGAGTGATTATATGTATGTATTTTCTAAAACTACCTTTGAATTTCTCTTCTCCTGTTATAACAGGTCTGTTGGGTTTACTGTGATGTCCTGTTCCTATTATCACGTAATCGTAATCTTCTACAAACTCTTCTCCAGTGATAACATGTTTATGTTTTACTTTCCATACATTATCTGTCCTATTTACTGATACAACTAGACGTAGGAACTGGAATCAGAAGAACTTATATCATTTATCAAAGTACCTGTGTCGTATTTGCTGTCATATAAATCAAAATGTGCATTGAATTACGTATAATATTATAATTGACATGTACACGTTCGTGTCTAAGTCGGCGGCTGATCGTATGATCAGGCAGATCGTAATGTTCCTGTGTAATGTTTTGACGGTTATCACATTAAACCAATAGATAGGTAAATAGGATAGGTTTTTTGGGTTACTTCAGATGCTCGAAGGGCAAACTGTCCAGAAAAACTCGACTCAGGGAACGAGACAAAGATTTTTACGTTTCACGATATGCCTAGGAATTTCACGATCTGCCTGATCTTACGATCAGCCGCCGACAAATGCGAGAAGGAGCCGTGTATCATGACAGCATGATACACGGCTCCTGCGTGTTTCGCCATTGAACGTGACATTGGTTCTTACTTGTATATGCTTCTCTATATCAAAATGTTTGGCAATGTGTTTCAGGTACTTATAGTAGCGCTCCCAACTGGGATAGGAAGGCGTGTCATCAGGTAACCGGTACCCGTTTAGTTCCATCGCGGGCTTTGGCAGATTTGTCCTGGAACGTGAAATCATTTACGTATGCTATTTTGTCATTTATTGTGTGTACTTCGTACACAGCACTATGATATATTTTCCTCATTGTAATGTCCCATTGTTCCTAATATACCTACTTAGATTTATCTCGTCGACATGCAGCGTTGACAATGGTTAGACGGAACACCAAATTGTTTGTATATATTTATTCGTTCATTAAAAAAATATTTATTTAGATAAAATATGGAGGTGATAAGTTTGCCTGTCTCGTATTTCAATTAAAGATCTAGAAATCGCAGTGCTGAAAGCAAAATTTTTATAAAAAGAAGTAATGCTTTTTGTCAATTTTTCTCCTACAGGACAGTTCTTTGTTATTTTTTTGTAGAAAAAATGAAAGCAGCTACGAATATTGCAGAAATGTATAAAACTAAAACACTGCACTACAATGAAACGTATACCGTATTACAACATGTTATTTGAGATCTAGACGACTATCTATGCCTAATGAATCCAAGATGATAAGATAAATAGCCTGAAAGAATAAGCACTAAAGGCAAATTATTCCTTCTATTTACCTTAAATGCTTATACATGCTCGTATGCAGAGGTAGTCCGTTCTCGTCTGTCCCCACTCTGGGGTCGTATCGCCAGGTACCACCGATGTATCTCGTACATTCTAGGACGGTGAAATTAATGCCTTCCTCCTTTAAATATCTGGCTGAAGATAACCCGGCGACACCTGCTCCGATTACACAGACTCGTGGATTACTTATTTTCCCCTGAAAAAAAGACAAAATGCAAGTTTAAATGCGGGAGATTGGTAGACGCCTCCATTTTTCATGGAGAAGGAAAGTTTATTTTTAGGGTTCCGTAGCCAAATGGTAAAAAACGGAACCCTTATAGATTCGTCATGTCCGTCTGTCTGTCCGGTTATGTCACAGCCACTTTTTTCCGAAACTATAAGAGCTATACTATTTAAACTTGGTACGAGTAAGTAGATGTATTAAATATATAAACCGCATTAAGATTATCACACAAAAAAAATACAATAAATTTTGGGGGTTCCCCATACTTAGAACTGAAACTCCATATAGGTACTATACTGCTCCATATACTGGATAGGTCCATAGATACCCCACACGTATGGGTTTGATGAAAAAATATTTTTTGAGTTCCAGTTTCAGTAGTTTTTTTTAATACGTCATAAAATTAAAAAAAGAAAATTTTTTTTCATCATACCCATACGTGTGGAGTATCTATGGATAGGTCTTAAAAAATGATATTGAGGTTTCACACTTCCAAATTGATAAAATGTGTGTCCCCCCCCCCCTGTAACTTTTAAAATAAGAGAATGATAAACCTAAAAAAATTCGTCATAAATAGTACGGAACCCTTCATGGGCGAGTCCGACTCGCACTTGGCCGTTTTTTTTATTTAATGTAAATTTCCTGTTTAGTTGCATGACATGACAAATACAAACGATTCCGAGAAAATACGATGAGAAAGAATTATTCACTACATCTGTAACGGGTTCGTATTTATTTTTCCTTGATTAATAAATAGTTCATTTCGATGCTAGTGCGGAAAGTTCCAACGACGTTTTATAATACAGTTGCGAAAAAATAAGAAAAACAACAAGTACCTTTTTAAGAATGTTCTGACAGAAACAATTGTAAATATAAAATATTATACTATTATTGCCTAAGTATCGTTATTTACAATTATTTGTGTATCGTATAGTGATTAGATGCTCTTTGTATCGTATATTTAAATTGTATGAAAACAATATCGAATGTGGCCTTTGAAAACTTAAAACATTCTTGCAGTAAGAAATAATCGGACAGACAGACGGACATGACGAATCTATAAGGGTTCCGTTTTTTGCCATTTGGCTACGGAACCCTAAAAACGCCTCTGCTTTGACAGGTGTTTCGGCAGCTATTCCGTTCCATTCAGACAACTTATTAAGAACGGTTTTTCAATATTCAATATTAAAAATTTTTTAGAGCTCCGTACAAAACTTTGTTGAACGAGCTCTTATGGAATCACTTTGGTCTTACAAATCGGTTAAATGCGTTTTTTTAACTATGAATGTTATTCCATGCAACTTTTCACAATTTTTTATATATACAGGTTGATATTTTAACCACCTTCCATTATTTTCGCGATATCGGCGTTGGCCCCATAATAAAAGTTGTTCAGTATGAACCATAAAGTCACTATGCAGAGTATGAACAGTGGAGTATTCGATTGTATCCGAAGCCGCCTTCGTAAATGTGGTGACAAAGGCGTTTCTCATTTTTATAACACAAACACGCTTGAGATTTTTTTTTACTAAAATAATGATATATTTTATATTTAGTTTAGTTAATTTAACATATTAATAGTCAAAGATATTCTTTAAAAAAATTCTTGCTTAATATATGTAGCTAAAAATATCCACCTATCAATAAACAACCTAGTCACAATTTCCCTCAAAAGTAGTTAAAACGTCTTAACGAAATGAACACAAAAACAATGGAGTTACTTTGTTATCTTACAATTATTGTACATATCTAGTACCTTTTCTTCTTAGACTTATATTTATTAATTCCCAACAAAACCATAGTCATAACTTTGCCTTAGTATTAATAATAATAAAAGATTATTATTTATTGCAAAATTAATTGTTTCCATGTATTTGTTTTCTGCTACTAGGTAACTCACCATGACTTCGTGACGTAATGCAATATGTCGACTGTAGGTAAATGTCAAACTGTAGGTAAACTTTATCAATTTGTTATCATGTTATCACCACACAATGCGTTTGCTGACAGCGGTACACGTCCGCTGAGAGTCAGTAACTAAATGTTTTGAAGTAGTCATGGCACGAAGCAGGGACGAGATATGTCAAAAAATAAATAGTGTTGTACCAAACACGAGATACGTTTAAGATATTGGAAAGATCTTTAAAAGATCGATAACTAAACGACATGTCAAAATTGACGTTTATTTCGATTCCGTGATCCCAATAAGATCTATTTACGATATTTCTAACGTCAAAGTGACATTGGTTGCCCAAATCGAGCTGCTTCTGTCAATTATACGACGTACAAACGATATCTAAATGAGAACTTATCTAAACTATCGTTATCGTATCTCATTCTTTGAATCAGGCCAATAGGCTCCGTAATTTTAGTCGCGGGCTCGAAAACTGCTAATAATTTTGATTATTGTTATGATAAACAGGTATTTTCAAAGTGGGAAACGGGACATTTAGTAGGTAATCAAGATTCTGGAAAAAACCGGTCAAGTGCGAGTTAGTTTTACTCATGCACCGAGGGTTCCGTACAAACTTTGAATTATCTAATTATTATTCATAATAATCGGAATTATTATTCATTCAGCGCATGTTTTTCATCAATTATACAAGATAGGTACTTTAGTTAAGAGGATACCCCAAAAATGTTACTACATACATTTTTGTTTGTAGAGCTGTCACCACGATACAGGCCTAGCCTAATAGTGTGGTACCACTGAGCCAGTTATATAATTTTATCTTAGTTCTTTTATTAACGATTATTTTATTAATTTTTTTATTCATCTCGTAATAAAGGCGAAAGACTTTTGATCAGAAGTACCTATACTAAGCATAATTGTGTACAGCGCCATCTATCGGCAAATGGTCTAACTAATTTGCGCGATTTCTTGGTTTTCGAGGATAATTCTCTATCATGTGAACCGATTTCAAAAATTGTTCTTTTATTTGAAAAAATCATAGATATTTCAAGTGTAATAAATATACGTAAAGTTGGTTAAATTGCAAACATAATTCAGAAATGTTTTTTGTTCATAAAAAAAAGATACCTAAGGTCTAATTATATTTTTCTTGTAAAATTTATTATAGTAATATTAATAACTACCGACTAATTTTGTTTTTAATTTAGTATCAAAATGTATAACTTAAAACTTATTGTAATTCTATATATTATTTATTTTATAAATATTGTCATACATTCTTATAATATTCATTAACCAACCATGAAAAGCTAAGTACATATTTACTATTTATTTTTGTACATTTTAGTTTATCTACCTAGGTAAGTTAGTGTTTATTGTTCAAAGAGTCACCTTCATATTAAGGTTGAACAAACGAACTCATTTAAACGAACTCAGATTGAATTAATTAAATTCATATTAAAATACAATTGAACCAATTGTCACTCAATAGAGGCTTGGAAGTATTTCGTATTCAAAATGAATTGATTTTCACTGATTAGAATAAGGACACTTTGAAATATACTTTTTAAACGTTCAATCTCGATTTGGGTAATTTTTAGGGTTTCGTAGTCACCTAGAAATCCTTTCTTTTCGTGGTTTAGGTGGAGGTAATCCTCATTGGATACAGCCGGCCTGGGCTATTACCGCGAAAATTGAAGTTCGTCAATTGCGAGCATTTTTCTCTTTCATTTTAATTGCGTCTTAGTGAGAGTAAAAGAGAAAGATCCCCGCAATTTGCAAATTTCGGCTTTCGCGGTAGGCCACCCCTGGCATCCGGCAGCATGCCCGACTCGGCTGCACTAAAGAATTTTCATCTAGCCGCCAACGGACTAAACCCCTCCACCCTTAAGGTCTTTTGTTGCCAGAAATAGGGAATATTACGCGAAACTCTGCGCATGGGGCGCCACTACCCCAATCCATCACAATTTGAAGGTCTACCGCGATACAAGAAAATCAAAATTTCGTTATCTAACCTCTTTATCACTCTTGCTTATTCGAGCGATGAAGACTATATTTCGATTTTCGCGTTTTCCGATAGGCCCTTTGTAACCTTTCTTTAGAATATAAAAAATATTTTAGTACGAAAGGATCAAATATTTAAAATAATTTTATAAAAAAAGAATTTTATTAAATTTATTTATAGAGCTATTGCCTTGATGCATTAATGTGATATTTTATGATCTATGAAAACTTGTCAAAAATCAGTTTAAGGCGCAGTATATTTAATAATCAAACGAACTTACCTGTGAAGTTTGATTACAATTATACGAGTATCCAAATCCAAGACAACAAATATAATTTGACTTGGACGGCACGATAACGTGTACTGCTGCTAGTAAATTATATTTGTTGTCTTGGGTTTGGATAGGAAGTATATACCTATAAGTTACTCTATGATTTACGAAAGGTGCTAGTGCTGCACTCCGGCGGTAGAACATTCTGCGCCTGCGGCAGAGCAGTAATACTCCTTATTCGGCGCTATCGGTATTACGGCGGAAAGTGTTTTTTTCCGTTCACTGGTTACGCGTTGTTTCTGGCGGTAGGGCTGCCATCCGTCCGGGTTTCTCCGGTTTTGTCCTAGTTTAGAGGTGTCCGAGGAGCGTGCGGGCGAGGTATCCATTGTAGTCCGGGATTGAAATGTCTAAGTTATGGGTGTATGGATTTTTACAAGGAAATAAAAACGTACATTAAAAAAAATTATAAGACAGTTAAAACTCTTAGAGAAATGTAATTGAAAGTTTTTGGTGAATAACACTTGATATATATTTATTTTTAGTGTTCCGTACCTCAAAAGGAACAAAAACGGAACCTTTATAGGATCATTCGTGCGTCTGTCTGTCCGTCCGTCTGTCACAGCTTAGGGGAGAGTCGGCTATATCGTACCGCCGGTTAAATCAATCAGTCAAACTCGCGTAATATATTAAATGAAATATATATATCCCTGGTCCAATCTGTCCTAGTATACTGTATCGGATCGGCAAAGAGTCGTTTTATTGACCTTGAACGTGCTCAACGTGCATTAAGATTGTGTATTTAAAAAAAAAATAGATTCCCTACTGACCAACTCTATTTAATCAGTGATTTGCTATCAGTCAGAAAATTATATATTCTGCATATTACATTAAAAAAAACATAAAATATTACCCTACAATACAAATCACAAAAAGAAAAGAAAAAAAACTGTCGTGAACTCGTAAAAACTAGGACCTCATTTGCTCGCAGACAGTTCTGCTTGAAATCTTCACATATTTACAATAAATTGAACAAACAACTTGACATTTACTCGAAACATTATTTTGACTGCAAGAGAGAAGTTACAAATTGGCTGAAGACCATAACCTATGATGAGACAGAATTACATTGATCATGATTGAAAAAATAAATAAGACACACACACACACACTCACACACACGCACGCACGCACGCACGCACGCACGCACGCACGCACGCACGCACACACACATACACACATACAGAGAGAGAGAGAGAGAGAGAGAGAGAGAAATACATATATATACATTTCTTTTTGGATTCATGTATTTTTAAGTATTCCTGTAAGATTTTTTCATTCATTTAAATACCTTAATTCTAAAGTAAATGTAAATAGTATACTTAAACTAGAATTTTAGCCAGTAAATTAAAATTAATTAGATTTAGCTTTGATTAGCTTAGCATGTGTAAAATATATAAATAGTTATGTAACGTAAAGGAAGAGCGGCGCTTGTGTCTTACTCTTACGCAATAAAGATTTTTTGAATTTTCTTTTTTTTTGAATTTTTTTGAAACAACTTATGTTCGTCATAGGATGAACGACATGGACCGGGCTCATATATACTATGTATTATACAGGGTGTTTATTTAGACACCTGAAATAATTTACGGGCTGAATATATCGGCCAAACTGAGCCACTTTTACTATGGGACCAGTCCGAAATTGCAAAAAAAAAAAGTGAGTCTCCCGTAGAAAATGTCAAGGTCAGGCAGCCAAAATGTATGAAACAGACAATTTTTTTTTACAACGCCATTCTTACGCATTGTGATTTAAAAGGCAACTCTGTAAATGAGGCTAAAAATAGTAAAAATACTACTTTTAAATGACTTCAATCGGTTAATTAAACAGAGACAGAAGCTATTTTACAAAGTGTCACTTAACTGTAATTTTACCTAGTTTATCTTAATTTTAGTTCTAAGTATTTAATACTTAAGAAACCTGTTAAGTTTTAATTTTATTATCTGAGTACTTAACGTAATTCTGTTTTACAAGCTTAACTGGTTCCCCGCGATACAGGTGTAACCTAGTGCGGGGGTCCCTGGTTAACTATGTCTGGAACATTTATTAGAAAATAAACTGTCCTTATTCTTATTTTTATAGTTTTTAAAATACTAAATGTGTGTTTGCACCTAGCATGCGTAAAAAAAAAAAAACAATGGTTATTATTGAAAATTGCTAATATTGTTTTGCATTCTGGCTCATAAAATGCTAACGTAAAGTCACATTAATTACACGAATATAGAGTATGGTCAGAATTCCGTTGATTAATATATGGTTTTCAAAGCAAACCCACCCCGTCAAATGGTGCTCCGAAGAGCAAATCACTATAAAAATACTATTTAAAATAAGAAAGTGTCTTGCAAATCAATTCTGGGAACATGGATAATCCAGTATTCCAGGATTCCGTAACAACGTGATTTTGGGACCCCAGGACTCCGGAATTCCGGGATATTGGAAGTCAAGATTCTCGCACTCCCGGGAAAATACAGGATTCGGACGAATTGAGAAATCCTACTTTTCGGAGAGTGTTCAAATTATTTTGGGTTTTTTTTAATTATTATGTTAATATGTCCGGGTATTGAGAATGAGCCCCACATTCCGGAGTTTTTACACTTCTTGACCTGGCTGCCGGATTTAAAAGATGGTAGCCCTTTCTGAGTGTGCAGTTGTGTGATCCGGGAGAGAATTACTAAGCTGTAGTGTATGTGATGATTTGTGAAGTGTTATGATGTGTGTGTTGAGTGTTACCTACGTGTTCACAGTGCAAGAAGCGGTTGTGTGACCAACTCTATGCAACTACGAAAAAGAATTTAGAAAAGTAAGGAAAAATAAAGGAGAGAGCAAAGGTAAGGTATATCAAGGTTAGCAGTATTATCTACTTGGTGATTATGTACCGTTTCTCGTTATCTGGGGAGTACTATATATACATCGAAGTGTGACCTTGACGCTGAGATCAGCAGCAGGATCGGTGTTGCAGCGGCAGCATTTGGGAAACTGGTTTCCAATGTCTTCTGCTCGCACGATCTAAAACTGGCCACCAAAATTTCTGCATACAGGGCGATCGTGCTGCCAAACATTTTACACTCTTCCGAGACGTGGTGCGTGTACCGTCATCACATTCGTACCTTACACCTGTTCCACCTCAAATCCTTGCGTAAGATCATGAACATCAGATGGTCCGATCGAGTACGAAATACCGAAGTTCTGCGACGAGCCAAGGTCGGTGCAATAGAGGCTTACCTAATGCGTCGACAGCTTCGGTGGTGCGGTCACGTATCGCGTATGGCGGAGGAGAGAGTGGCGAAGCGCATCTTTTATTCTGAACTAGAGGAGAGTAAGCGAAAATTTGGCGGACAACTCCTCATGATACATGAAAACATGGAACATCGAGTCCTCTCAGTGGGAAGGTTTGACAGTACATCGTCTTATTTATTTATTTATTATATTTTAGAAATTTTACTAGGGTTGCGTGGACAGTGGTCGTCATTTACAATTATAAATCTTAAGAGGTAAGCCTTGTGAAACCCGTGGTTGCTGAGGTATTGCGTTGTTGCAGAGGTAGGTGGATTTTTGTTGACATAGTCTTTTAGCTGTTTGTGAGTGGGAGGTAATGATTTTGTGTGTTTACAGTGGTTTGGATTATTGTACGAGTACAACAGTACCTTCTCTTCCGCGAGTTTAGTTTTAAGTTTCTGCTATGGGGTAAACGGGTGTACGGTGTAATTCGGTTGCGGACTTGACTGCGTCATCAGCTAGCTCATTGCTCAGGATAACCAGATAAATTGTACTGATGTGTGTTCTTTGTGTCTATGGATCAGTTCTTGGGTGTGGTTTACAATGTTATTGTAGCTGTTGGGATTTGCTAGTTCGATTAGACCTGATCTGCTATCACTAAACAGAATACGAATTTTGTGGAGGTGTGCCGGTCCCTCGAGTGCAAATCGGAGGCTTTCCCTTATGGCCAGCAGTTCTGCCTGAAATACAGCGCAGCGGCTATGAAGTTTCAGCTTTTTGACAATCCGACATGACAGCCAAAATGGGGTGTACCGGTCCCTCGAGTGCAAATCGGAGGCCTTCCTTGATGGCCAGGAGTTCTGCTTGAAATGCAGCTATGAAGTTTTAGCTTTTTGACAATCCGACATGCCAAAATGTATCAAACAGCCAATTTTTTTCGCTATTTCGGTATTAGACATATTCATGTCACAAAATATTGCTAGGGGTTTAAAAACAACATAATGTAAGCATTAAATATCTACAGGCTTTGATATCTGAAATTGTATTTTATAATTGTTGGTTATTTATACGTGCTGTATCTTGACATGTAAAAATGCCCTTGTGGCTTATTTGATAAATAAATGTTGGTTTGAGTTATTCTTGATGCAATCCATTACCTAATGGCGTAAACAGGCAAATCGCTTTGCCATAGTTTCGCTTATAATGGCTTTCCATCTCTTTCGTTTTACTATACTCGTACTAACGATAGAAATGCATCAAATATTTAGTACGAATTTACCAAAAAGTGATATATTATGTACAATTTTCAAGTCTCTTGCTTATTACATAATTTTGCTTAATCATTTTTGACTAAAACTACATGTGTGTATATATTGTCTGATAACCGCATTTTGTGTCACATTTAAGTACCTACATTTCAAGCGTATTGTTTGCAATTTCCATCTTACCTGAATGTTATGACACATAATATAGTTAACTACACACAATCCATAAAACACTAAATGTTTATACATCTTCACGCTACTCTTATTGAACTGCCGGAGGAATACTAAAGCTACGCTTGTTCTGTGCCATTTATGTATACGTAACTTTGACCTTTGCTGATAATGGTTTATCTAGTCATCAAACAAGTTAATCGAGTATTAAACGAGTATACGATTACCTTGCTTGCCGCTACTGTAATGCTGTAAAATGGGGCTAATTGAGAACCCCGGGGCTATTTGGAAAATAAGATTATAAGTTTTGAACCCATATATTTCCTATGATGAATGGCAATGGAACGTAGATTTGTGTCTGACAATAGTCAATCTAATGTAATATTGGTTAATGATCACAATGACGCCGAGGCTTTTTTAGGGTTCCGTAGCCAAATGGCAAAAAACGGAACCCTTATAGATTCGTCATGTCCGTCCGTCCGTTTATGTCACAGCCACTTTTTTCCGAAACTATAAGAACTATACTGTTCAAACATGGTAACTAGATGTATTATATGAACCGCATTAAGATTTTTACACAAAAATAGAAAAAAAAAACAGTAAATTTTGGGGGTTCCCCATACTTGAA
The DNA here is from genome assembly GCF_033807575.1 of Cydia pomonella. Taxonomy (NCBI): domain Eukaryota; kingdom Metazoa; phylum Arthropoda; class Insecta; order Lepidoptera; family Tortricidae; genus Cydia; species Cydia pomonella. Next base: position 6,075,189 of record NC_084721.1, on the reverse strand, counting down.
CTGAAACTCAAAAAAAATTTTTTTCATCACACCCATCCATGGATAGGTCTTCAAAAATGATATTGAGGTTTCTAATATCATTATTTTCTAAACTGATTAGTTTGCGCGAGAGACACTTTCAAAGTGGTAAAATGTGTCCCCCCCCTGTAACTTCTAAAATAACAGAATGATAAAACTAAAAAAAATATATGATATACATTACCATGCAAACATCCACCGAAAATTGGTTTGAACGAGATCTAGTAAGTAGTTTTTTTTAATACGTCATAAATGGTACGGAACCCTTCATGGGCGAGTCCGACTCGCACTTGGCCGCTTTTATTTTATGTACATACCTAGTAGTTCTCATTCTTGGGATTTTTTTAAGGTATATTATATAATTTTAAGAAAAGACGCAGCCACCCTCAAGAGATTGGCAAAGACCAGAGAGCTGAATGCCATGCTGACCGCCGACGCCCATTAGACTGGGCATGGCACCAGAAGAAGAAGAAGATATAATTTTAAGCCTTTATTTTCCATTCGATTTCGTCGATTTTATAAAGTGCGGCTTTTTGGGGTTAATTGGTTTCAAGTAACAAATACCCACCTTGTAAACATTTCTATGGAGGTAGGTTGTCCATGCTTTATTTTTAACAGGATGATGCTGCAAAATAAAGATATACGTCTTATAGATGCCCTAAGGACAAAAATCTAACCTACATATCATTTATTTAGTTAGGTTTCATATGTTTTAAGAGGACTTTAACAAAAACTTGATTTGCGAACGATAGGACTGTTATCGACACTGCTATTCATGCCTGTTATTATTTAAGAACCATATAGATTTACTTAACTACTCTAGTAATTTATTATACAAATTTTAGAGACAGGAAAAGAAAAATATTCTTTCTTAATTTGACTAAAATTTCTATATTCAGTTATTATAGAATAGAATAAAATAAAAGCCCACATTTTGGGTATATATACATGTGATAATAGTTAAATTAAAGGTTTTGTACAGCTAAAAAAAGATTTTCGGAAATCTTGTTTGGTGTGCATAATTCTGTGATTTTTTTGTCCCGAAAATAATGTAAATATTATGATTACCCTGTTTTTAATTCCTTAGGCGGTCGTTTCTACAGCATCTCAACTAGGCCTAGTCTCGTTTAAAATAAACAAGCTTCAAAATTTAGTCATAATCAGTGCGGGACCCATCGATTTCCATAAAGCCCCAATCATGAGGCTTCGGATGTGGCGGAACGACTGCCCATCTGTAGTACCATCGCCATCTATCGAGAGTAGAGTATGACGAACCAACTCCATATTTCAGTAGCAGGTTATGAATAGTTCTAGTGAGATGAAAGAAAAGTGGCGCCATCTAGTCGAGCATAGGCCAAAGGTATGGCTCCATCACTCGAAAAGATGCCGCTATATCTTGGGCCTATGGCCTATGCTCTAGTAGATGGCGTTTGATATTCAAATGGCGTTCTAAAAGTTTTAATCATGTGTCGAAAGATTGCAGTAAATTTACAGTAGTTACAAAATTTACTTTGACAATCCATCTCTATTTCAAATTCTATCTGCTAGTACTTGGTAGGTATCACCGCTATTTATGAGCCGACGAATGTCTCGAAATTCCTGTTTTCAAAATAGCGTCACTTAAAAAACTCGGATCAAAATAAATATGGGATACGTTTTACGTTTATACATTTGTATTCTTAAAATAAATATAAGTAATTCTAATGAAAAAAATATTAAATAATGAGGAAATATTACACCCTCTCTTATTAGTGATATTCTTGATTCATCTTCAAGGGGCCTGAAGTTGGACAGGGAGCTAAACACTAATCTAACAACCAAATAATATAGAGTTGAAAGTTTCTTCTTTTTTTCATTTAAGTGTATTTAATAAATCGCTTACGGACTTGAATCAAAATGCACATATGCAAATTTATAGAAAATTTAAAAATCGTCTACTTTGTAAATTATGTGTATTTAGAATTAGCTTACAAGTGTTTATTAACATTTCCCACTTATCAAAGTCGAGGGTTTCACAGCACTTATGCAAAAATGTGTAATTTCACGGCAATTCCTTGCATTGTGCATTGGTAAAGCCGCAGGGCGCAGACCCTCCGGGCGAAAATTAGATTCGCCAGGACCCATTCGCCGACAACTGTATTATATTTTAAATTGACCATGAAAAGAATTTGTGAGAGGACGCGGTCCTCCGACACAGTATATTTACCCAAAATTCTATGATTTTGTTGAAATAAATCTTAATGATAAAACGGCATAAAAATGGGACTATATTTTGTTTTAACCGAAAATATCTTAACTTACGATGTCAATAAAATATATTTTTTATAAAATGAAAATCTCATAATACACAGGCATGACCATAAAAAATAAATAAATAAGTATAATTCGACATTCTTACACAAATTGACTAAGTCCCACAGTAAGCTCAATACGGTTTGTTTTGAGGGTACATGGACAACAATAAATATAATATATAAATACTTAAACAAAACTAAATTCAGACCACAACCATCATCTAAATCCATAGCGCAGGCTTCGTCAAAAGCATATTAGGTAAATCATGGCAACTCAGATTCAGACTCAGATTCATACTCGTATAATGTGAATGTCATATGAAACATCGTGAAATATTTAGCTAGTGTATTTTTTCGATATATATATTTTTTAACTTTTACAGTTTAACTGACAGAGTGTCATGATTGAAAATTGTAACGATACTGGGTGCAAAATATTGTTTTTACAAAAATGTCAAATAATATAATTTGGCGAATTCAGATAATTCCGAAAAGTCCACTAATGTCATCTATTTCCAAAAATGAACGATGCAATTATAATGATGAAAGGGTTTATTAAATAAAATCTAGGTTCATACTCGTAATTTTAAAACTAATACGGGACTTAACCGCGTAAACTTACGTTTATTATATGGCCTGACGTAACGTAACGTCACATTCGAAACGTCAGGCCATATAATAAACGTAAGTTAACGCGATTAAGTCCCGTATTAGTTTTAAAATTATGAATGAAAATCGTGTTGGTTTAAATCAATACAAAATCTAGGTTTATCTGCGTATTGCACTTGCTCTGTAGAGGACTACCCTCCTCAGAGTAGATTAGCCCGACGAATTTAAAGGGTCACACGAATCACCGCCTATTCAATCATCCAGATTGAAACTTCAATGCTGCCAACGTTTAGTTTTTTAATCATTTTATTCCATGCTCAGTTGAGTTACTTGCGTTGTTTGATTAAGGTGCATTGGGGTTACCTCGACAACGGGTAAAATTTGACAATCGCTAATATAATTATACTAAATTAGAAGCATTATTAACTCATAGAAACGGGACTTAATCGCGTATTAAGTTTTAAATTTACATCCGACGTGTCGGGGACGGCGTTGTCCTCGTGGTCTCGGAGAAGACTGGCTAAAGTTGACATCAACATCTTCTAGCCACGCGAGTTATTCGAACTACCCGCACTTTTTTTTTTTTTTTTTTTTTTTTTTTATGGCATCGCGCTCCTGGCGCATTCAGCCAAACGAGTAAAACGGGGAAACGGAATTAAAGGATTACATTATAACGGATATGTCGGAATTTGGATAAGGATCAGGGAATGGTAATATATTATAATTTTATATTATGACGTGAGAGGAATGAATACAATGATTTAAATATATATGGAGAAGAATTATTAATATACAGGAGTGTTCTAATAGATGTGGGAAACGGAACTTTTAAATCTGACAGCTGTCTTAATAATATAGAACGGTCATACAGGTTACAATTACCTGAAAAGAATATATGATTAAGATCAGCGGGATCAGCTCCACAAATACATGCGGAACTGGCCACGCGATTTTGTAGTTTCAGGTGTTCCGGTGTACATACGTGACCCAATCTCATTCGAATTAACATACTGGTTGCAGGCTTTGGCAAAGAGATTTTAGCAAACCAAGGTTTGGCAGGAATTGATCTTTGTATGCTCCGATAATGTAACGCAGCGGCACCCGCACCAGATGCCCATAATTTTGTCCATTCCTTTCTTAGGTATATTTTAGGCAGTGCCAACAGGTCTTCAGCAACATTCTTAAATGGAAACATGTCTCCAGAACTAATGGCATCACGAGCTAAGTCATCCACCCTTTCATTACCTTTAATCCCTCTGTGTCCAGGGATCCAGGCAATGGAAACCGAGTAACCTTTAAGATGACATTTTTGCAGTAGACTACGGATTTGATAAATAATTGGGTTATTAGATTTAGATTTGAAAGGAAATTTAGATATTGATTGAAGAGAACTTAAAGAGTCTGAAAAAATGACTGTTTTTTTAAGATGCATTATGATGATAAACTCTAATGCTTTAAGGATTCCAAAGCACTCACCACTATACACAGAGGATTCTGGAGGCAATTTTATCTTTTGGTAAATATTAGATTGAATGTGAAGCACACCAATACCGACACAACCATTGATGGACATCTTAGAAGCATCTGTATACATATGGTTAGCACCCTGATAATCAGTATCAATAAAACTCAGAAATTGTTGATTTTGATCTATATCATTCTTTGATATACCTATATCCAGGAGAACTGGTGGAACTAGTATAAGAGACTCATATTCATGCTGAAAAATGGGAAGTGATGAAGAGCTAACAGTGGGAGCTGAAATAGATTTAAGTTTTTGAAAACTTTTGATTAAGCAAGGAGGGCTCTTGTGTTTCCAATAGTTGGATGTACTTATTTGAAGTAGAAGGTTAGACAAGATAATCCAGAGTTGGTGATTAGAGAATTGGGAGCAACGGAAAATAAATCTATCACAAAGATATTGGCGTCGTAAATGGAGCGGAGGCTCACAACACTCAACTTGCATAGCATTGATAGGGCTTGATTTCATGGCACCACAAATTATTCTCAAGGCTTTAGATTGAATATGATCTAGTTTTTGGAAGCCAACGACATATCCAGGCTCTAACAAAAATGTCCCATAATCTAAAATGCTTCTTATTAAGGCATTGTACATTAGTTTCATACAAAAAGGATGGGAACCCCACCAAACTCCAGAAACACACCTAAGGATATTAATATTTTTTTCACATTTAGAAACTATGTACTCACAATGTGGGAGGCCTGTTAATTTACTATCTAAAATGACACCAAGGAATTTAGTTTTATCTTTTACTGAAATGGAGTAGTTATCAAATTGCACATTGATTGGAGGAGGAAATAGTTTTCTAGTAAATAAAACTACAACACTTTTAGGAACAGAAAGTTCTAAACCATTAGAATCTAACCATGACCTCAAGAAACATAAGGAACAAGTGACTGATCTACTAGCCTGTTCAGGAGAAAGATTTGATGAATAAAGTAATAAATCATCGGCATACTGTAAGACCCTAACAGTACCATTTAGAGATGACTCTAAATCAGATGTATAGATATTGTATAATAATGGACTTAATACAGACCCTTGTGGTAGACCTCTCCACACTAAACGAGAAATTCTATTGTTGTCATTTATAAGACTGATGGACCGTTCAGATAAAAGGTTTATTACAAAATGACTTAACATTTGTGGAATGCCTAACTTGAAAAGCTTTTCCTGTAACACTGAAACTAATACATTATCATAAGCAGCACTTATATCCAGAAAAGCAGCTACTACTGACTCATTTTTAGAAAATGCCAGTCGTATATCTGCAATTAATATTGACAAACTATCATAAGTAGATCTACCTTTTCGGAATCCAAACTGACTATGAGATAATAAATGGTTCTTTTCAACAAAAAATTCTAGCCTGTTTTTAATTAAGTGTTCAGCTACTTTTGCAAATACTGAGGAAAGGGCAATAGGGCGATAGGAAGAAACATCTGATGCTGGTTTATTGGGTTTTAAAATAGGAATAACTATCTGGGATCTCCATGAATCTGGGACTATACCGGACTGGATAACCGAATTTATTATGCTCAGATAATAAGTAAGTATGCCATCACTGGCATTTACTAAAAATGAGTAAGGCACACCATCTTCACCAGGAGCACTATCTTTTAAATTGCTTAAAACACCTTTTAGTTCCTCCATTTTAAAAGGGCAATTAAAAGTGGAGTCTAAGGAAGGATCATATAAAAAGGTTGCAGGTTGGAACACAAACTCTTCAGGAACAGATGAAGGTGCTAGTCTGTCTATAAATTGTTGTGCAAGATTAGGAGGCAGTGTACGCCTTGAGGGTTCATTGAATGCATGTCTGAACCTTTTGATGTTGTTCCAAACTATGGAAGGTTTTACATTAGGATTGAGAGACGCACAGAATCGTCTCCAACCTTCATATTTCTTCCTACGTAACAATTTTTTAGTATCACGTGCGACCTGCATGTAAGACTCAAAGTTTTCAGTAGTCATAAAATGACGATAAAGTTTTTCAGCCTCCTTTCGTTGTTTAATGGCTTGGGAACAATCCTGATCCCACCAAGGAGGAGAGGGGATTTTATTAATTACAGTATTTTTAACAGGAAATACATCATCAGCTGCTTCTGTAATCACCCGGGCCAAAGCAACCGAGCAACCAACTACGTCAGTATCATCTAAACTAGGCAAAAACAATAATTTCTTCTCTACACAGCATTTAAAGTTTTTCCAGTCAGCATTACATAGATTGTATTTAAGCCTAGGGCTAGGTTTCGGAGATGGTCGTGTAGATGAAGGAAATGAGACTATAATTGGAAAATGATCACTACCAAATGTAGAATCTAGAGTTTGCCAGGTGAAAGAAGATGCCAGTTCAGCAGAGCAAATGGATAGATCAACAGCGCTGGGTGATTCTGTAGGCGCTGTACGGCGAGTTGGAGAGCCAGTATTTAGGACACAAAGATTGTGATCATCTAAGATTTTTAAAACACGATGTCCATTATAGTTGGATACTGAACTGCCCCAAAACTGATGGTGTGAATTGAAATCTCCTAGAATCAACAAGGGCCTAGGTAGAGAGGAAATTATTTGTTCTAATTCATTAAAAATAGAAGATGATTGATGAGGAATATATACAGAGAGGATGCAGATGTTATTTACAATGGCAGCAATAATTGAAAAATCATCACTATGAGATGGGAGATGAAGAGATGAAAATGATTCAGAATTCCTGACGAGTAAAGCTACTCCACCCCACCCGTCAGGACGGTCCTCTCTGAGGCATGAATAGCCAGTAGCTCTTAGAAGAGCTCCAGGCTTGAGCCATGTCTCAGATAGGGCAAAAACACAAGGTTTAAATTTATTTAATAAATGAATGAAATCATGTTTTTTATTGATTATGCTTCTGCAATTCCATTGTATTATATTGTCCATTGTTTTTAATTGCAAATGTAAGAGAGTCAATCATAGGGGCAACGTGGGACCACCCGCACTTGGTATTGCTTATTAACTTGAACATTTTGCGCAATAGGGATGTTACTCTGTCGACACACAACACTAACGATATTCGATTTTTCGACTGTCGATATTCGTTTTCGCTACAGACAGATATGCATTAATCTCATTACAATTATTATGATAAATTTACTCTGAATATGTTCAATCTTGGAAATATTTGGCGGGAAAAAATATGAAAATGATTTAAGTAGGTATATTTTACTAAAAATTTATTAATACTAAATTTTCGTAGCATGTTATATCGCTTTACTTTTATACATATTTGTTCACATTTCCATAAATACCTATGATATATTATTTTAATATGGAAGAAATGTATACATATAAATTACGAGTATATATATACCTCCTATACACATATCTTACCCATAGGTAACACATACAACATACAAGAAAATAATATTCGCAGATATTGCTATTTAGATCAATAATGAACCATCATCCATCTATTTCTACGAAATACCTAATTTTCTCACCGTAGTGACAATCGAAGACTGTTGTCAAAACGACGCCTGTACACTGAAAAAAATAGATAGCCGAACTGGTTTTGTAACTTTACTAAATAACTAAACTACGGTTATAAGAAAATAAACTTTGCATAAATTTACAAACTTATTTTGTAGTGTATAGCCAGTACCTGAACACTGATAGCCAAACACGGTTTTGTAACATATAACACATAGTTCGCAAGTCCCAATTTTTGTGTAAACAGTAACCAAAATTTTGTTACAGTTATGCAAACATTTCTTTCAGTGTAATCTTGAAACAAGAATTTACGTCCTTCAGCCTGTGCTTGGTAGTTAGCCACTCACGCCCTACTTTGTACGGAATGCCCATATTAAACACGGGGTGGACGTGCTAGCGTCATGTTGAAATTACTCTCCGAGCCTTCGCTTCCCAGAAAAGATTAGATCTTCGGTTACATGTAGTTGCTACAAGTATGGAGTTCTCAATTTTACTGGTTACTCTGAGGCAAAAGTTTTGTCGGGGATGGTAGTGTGACCCTGTATTAAATTTTGATTAATTGATAAATACTTGACCAGTGGTGTGTGTAATTTAATGTTCGTACTGGCTTCACGCGTTGGCTCAGGCGTGGGGCGACGCAAATTTGGACTGAAGATATACAACATGATATTGAATGAATGAATGTTTCTTTATTCAGGATATGAATTGTTCGGCCTTTGGACATGCCAGTAGTTTTTACAGGTTGTATTTGTGTTCCATATATTTTATTTATACTTAAGGGCCTAACAAATAAGTCCCTGAGGTCGATACTTCGCGTTTTCTGACCAGAAAACATTCGGAACGAAGAACTATGGAGTATATGCTGACAAAAACCCATTGACGTAGAAATCGCGACCCAGAAATAGAGATGGATACAACATACTGGTCGGAGAAGGGCAATGAATAATGCAAACATGGCTTTCGGTTGGAAACCGCCGGAAGGAAATCCTGGCTCCGGGCGGCCTGTGGCCTGTACACTCATGGCGAGGGTCCGTTGAGAGTGAGGTAAGCTACCAGAAGAGAGAGGAAAGATAGGCCAGAAGGGTCGCTGAAGATTGGTAGGCGTGGCGCGAGCTTGTAAAGGCCCTCTGCACCTTTAGGCTACCTTAGGGTAACATATTACTTATATTTTACTTTCCTGATAAATATAAAACAAGAAAGACATATTTAATGAAGTTTACGTTACGTATACACAATAATAACACATTGGGTATGAATGAGACAATGATGCGTATAATTTGCGAGAAACGAACTGCTGAGTAAACTACATACTATAGTCATAAAATTATGTTAAATGAATTACATATGTGGTAATCTTAATATCATTTTACTACTTGATTCTTCTGCGGTTTTGGTTCAGGAAATATTGTGAAACATAGACCAAAAATATACCGCGTCGAAGAGAAAATCGCTGTTCATAAGCTGTTTATGTGTGTTCAGCTATTTTTATGGAAGTAATTTGGAAGATGTACATAATTGGGTGAGTTATAAATATCCTATATTTTTATTAAACATAAATTGAGTTAAATTGATAGCTTATGACCTGCTCTATCAGAAGGTACTTCTTCGTTCGTATGATACAAGCTTAGAGTATGACACTGCAAACATGTTATCAGTTAACCGTACTGATAGGATGACATTCACACTGATAGATAAATAAACATAGACGATTGGGACAACGATAAAAATCATGGAGATTAAATTAATTACATATATACACATAATAACATATGTTACCTTAACCATGTTATCATACTAGTATTACATCAACATTGTAACCTGCTGAATGGAATATGTAAAATGCCCGAAGTTTATATGAAGTTAAGATGGCTTGATTGAATGCCAGATTTTATAAAGTTACAATGGCATCATTGCTCGACCAATGATGACCGGCTTACCAGTGTTGCCAGTTTAGACTTGTACGTAAAATAATAAGTTAAAGTTTTATAGAATTTATATGATCAGTCGAAGCAATTCTTCGTCTCCTAACCTTGTAACATTTGTCGTCATATAATAAAAACAATTTGCATAGTCTATTTCCAGAACGCCCCACCCCAGAAATTCACGCAAAACAAAACCATTAAAATGATGACATTCAAGCGTGAGCCAGCAAGGAAACCACCTCGTTACTGCTTCGACTGACCACACGTACGAGTACAAAGGACTGCCCAGTTTATTGAAGAACTTCTTCCCTTGGTAAGACAAGGGCTCAAGTCACTGTGAATCTCGTAGACGGGCAGGTTTTTGTGTAACTATAACTGTTCACGTGTGAATGAGATTGCCCTTTCAAACAATTGTATTTGCAGGTTGAATAAGTTTTTGGTAAAAGGGCGGAATATTGCAGTGCATATCAAAATGAGGTTTGGTCTGAGGTTTTACTAAAACCTTGAGTGTTTTTTATGTTTCACATTATATTTGAATAAGTACTTGTTTTATAGGCTACAGGCATCTTTTATAGTTAAATAATAAAATAAAATAAAAATTAGAAGCTTTTATTTCGGACAAGATATCCGTATTACAACACGAATAACAAGTACAAAATACAAACAATTCACATATGTTAAACAATAAAAATATAAACATATAAATTAATTAATATAAATTTAAATTATTAATTAAATTACATAAAATAAATATAAATTCCTTTTAAAAATACAATTATCACTTGTCATAGTGGGCATGTGGCCAAATATCAGGCTGTCAATGCTGTCATGGGCCCCTGCAACCGCGCTCAAGAGCCCGTTGGTGCTAACACGCACACGGCGCATCAGGGGGCCTACCGCAAAAACGGAAATTCGCAAATTGCGGGGATCTTTCCCCTTTACTCTCACTAAGACGTAATTGGAGTGACAGAGAAAAATGCCCGCAATTGACGAACTTCGATTTTCGCGGTTATAGCCCAGGGACGCGACGCGTTTGTGCGTAATAGTGTCAGAATCGTCCATGTGTGAAATAAGGAAAACATATGCTGATATTTGGAATTTTATTTTGGCAAAACCTCACTAGTTCTCGGTATGTTATCAAGTTGAATGCAAGTGATCACGCGTAAGTTATCAGTTGTAAATAGGTAGCTACTCGCCTGGGGTATAGCCAGGATGGCAATCGTACATCGATGAACGCCAAATGAAAGGAAAAAATGCATTGCGATGGCAAATGCTACGAAAAGTCACGTGACTATTTGCATACATTATTTAAGTTTCCATTGGAATTTTCTATCAATGATTGTCATTCTGCTAGGCCCTCTATTAGGTAGTAAACACGTAGGTAGGTCCGTTATGTCGCTAAAAAAGAATAGAAAATATCAGCCCGAGTAGCTAACGTGCCAATCGGTAACGCTACGCAGCGTAGCTTAGTCATCTCTCTCTATTACTCTTCCATGTTAGTGCGACAGTGACAGTTGCGTTTCGTTTGCTACGGAGCGTTAACGATTGGCATGTTGGCTAGGCGGGCAGAAATCAGAAATTATTTACCCCCCAAAACTTTTATCATTATTAACATTTGAAATTTTCATGTCAAATGTTGCCAAGACGAAACCATGGCTCGCACTGTCAAAAAGTTATCAGATCTCATGTAGAGCCAAGTTCCTTACAACAATAAAGTTTAAATAAATAAATATAAGGCGTCCGACTTTAAAAACCGGAACAGACCTCGTTTAAACTCCAGTTCGTAAGAATGGCTACCTCTACTTCGAAACTGTACTTATAAGTACCGTGATAGGTACAGTCAGCATCAATAGTAGTGGATGAAACAACGCGCCAAAAGTATCTGATATTCCGGATAGCTTTTTAAAATATAGATAAATCTCTAAAATCACACTCAATAGTATATCTTTTACAGTCTTAATTGTTCTACATATAGAACCATCACTTTATGTTAAGCTGTTACAGAATGGTAGATACTTTTGAAACCTTATTTGATCCGCTACTTTTGATGCTGACTGTACTAACCATCATTTGATATTCGAAACCGGACTACTATTACAAAATTAACAGCAAATACAACAGAACAATAAATTTATTTATTTAAACTACAATGAAGACCTGTACCAAACACAATTCTACCGTAGAATATAAATATTACTAAACAAAGACACTATACCTAAAGGTACATAAAGGTAATAAATAATGACAAAATAAGAAGTGCTGGAGAGAGCGTCGGCGGGAGCAATTTGTTGAGCTAATGGAAAAATTCCATGGAAATCGGTCGTCCCTGCCAGCCTGGGATATTCATGATATTTACAAACTAATATTGGAGAAGTTTTAGCTCGGAGAGAAAACCTCGGCTTCTGTTTAGGCGCTTGCATACGTACAGATGGTTTCTATGAACATTATTGGTAGGTAACTTATTATTTAAATTTAAGTCTAACGTTGATCGTGAGATTGGTGACTCTCAACTTTTGGCAACATTCTTTTTCACTTCCCATAAAATGTCCACTGGGCAAGAGACGAGAGGAGATAGTTTAGAAAGAGATATTGTTTAAAACTTAAAATAAGAGAGGTTTATTTTAATATTAGTTTGAGCATAGGTATGGGTTTGTGAGTGCAAATGCAAAGGACTAATATTGAAACTAAATTGGAAATAAAGTGTACGTTTTATTTGTTTAAAATATAAATAACTTCTCTTACAAAGCGAAGCCTATGAAATCCTTAACTACGAGCAAGTAGCGAGACTAGCTTCTTTTGAACCAGAACACACACAGCGCGCTGAAAATACCTGGAAATAAATAAAAATCCGACATTTCCACGACTTTACCGACAATAGAGGTATTACAGATGCCCATACAAAGCCCTCTAAACCGAATCTGTCGTGGTCAGGACAGAATGAGCCCCTCCTTATAAGATTACGAACACAAAGGCTGGCTTAGGTGGAACTACAATATTTAGGGCTTAACTTCGCGCCACGACTTCGGAATAGGGGACTAATTATTTAACGGAGGATTGACAAGTTGTGTTTGATATTTTTTTAGGTATGGTTGTGTACAGATAACATAATTTGATTACGAGCTATTGGAAATATCATCGGTTTTGTTTTGTATCTTCTTCTTCTTGAGAAAACCAAACAGTACAAGATTCAACTATCTCAAAGTTTCATATTATAATAATGTATGTACATCATTTCACATAAGTAGGTACTAAAATTGGTTTACATAAATAGTTTAATCTTTATCACAACATCGACTATATTATTTATTTGTTATTGGCAGTTAAATATGTTACAAATAAAGACAAGTTTATCAATTATCTCCCTAATTACCTCATGTTGTACCGATATGATCTAACTATGCAAAGCAACCACTCTGGTGCTGCAGGTGTCCATGGGCGGCGGTAATCGCTTACCATCTTGTATCATAAAGAAAGCTATACACTATACCTACTTAGACTTTTTTTTAAGTCGATCTAGGTACTGCACCTTTCTATTTAACAACAGAATGTGACCGGGGCCGGCAAAACGTCCCACTTGCCATAAGGACGAGATTTGCTTGTATCTTTATACTCATAACCTGTCAAGGCGTCCTTATGGAAAGCGCAAAGTGGAACGTTTTGCCGGCCGCGGTCACATTATTTCTATAAATAAATAGTATAGGCCTTACCTATATTACACAAATTGACTTAGTCCCACAATAAGCTCAATAAGACTTGTGTTGTGGGTACTTTGACAACGATATACATATAATATATAAATACTTAAATACATAGAAAATGCACCCAAGACTCAGGAACAAATATTCGTGTTCATCATACATAAATGCCCTTATCAGGATTTGAGCCCGTATTCATCGGCTTCACAGGCAGGGTCACTACCCACTAGGCCAGACAGTTCGTCAAATTCAGGTCGTCAGGTTCTATGTTAAAATAATCGGTGTTAAAATAAGTAAAAATTCTGATCACTAAATAAAATAAAATGAAATACAGATTTACCGGAGGCACGTTACCCTTCGTCTGTTGCATTCTCCAACTTCAACCTTCTTATATTTAGAGTAATACACCCTTTGAGGTTTCCAAGAGATTAACCATAAAAGGTTACTCTGTATTTTTATTAGGATGCTTCAGAAACTTGGCTCACGCAAAAGTAGCCATGCAAAAATAAGCTTTAAACTAACAGGTGCTTACATAGAATTTTGAAGTATTTCTACATGGAAAATACGAATAATGAAACAAGTTATAGTCGTCCTATCATAAAGGACATATTCCTATAGCTAATGGTTGTATCGATAGTAACTGATATTCGGCAAACTAGTATAACAGAATTTGCGGTATTACTGAGTTGTAATCCTGCGTAATTCTTAATGGAATCATTTAGGTGAGCGCGCAAACATTTTTTTGATATTATGATGTTCTCAAACTTGCAACAATTCTGTGCATAAAATATAGTAAGATATATAAAATATTGTATACCTATCTATGATACAGTAATAAGAATAGTATATAATAAGACAGATTATATAAGAGAAAACTACTCCATTACCCCCTTTTGGGATGTATAAACTCTAGAAGATACCGCCATTTGGACTACGTATATTCTGTTTTTTTTTCCGTAGACTAAAATAACATTTCATGTGGTACTAAATGTCATGTCTTACATATGAAACGTCATTTTAGTCTACGGAATAAACAGACCTTAGTGCAACAGCCACTTTCCAGAGGAATTTTAATAGAATAAAAGTGAGACTGAGGGAATAAGGTACTAGAATACCTCAACGACATCCTCGTGGTATCAGCAATGTTCAAACATCACATAGAAAAATTTACAACAAGCTGAAGAAATTTAAGCTTAAGCTCAATAATGCAAAACCTTTTTACCAAAAATAGGTTATCACGGTAACATATACCTACCTACAAATATAACAGTTTTTTAATGATGACGATGATGATTGACGATAAATAATAAAACGTCTTAAAAAAGTATTTTACAGTACATATGGTGCTACGTTACCGCACTAGTGCGAATATTAGCATATTACGTTACTGTGTCGAACATTTAAAGGGTCATATGTACTGTAAAACGTTGTACGATACATGTGCGAATATGTAATTCGCAACTCGTGTCGATTTAAAACACTCCCTTCGGTCGTGTTTTAATTTATCGCCACTCGTTTCGAATTTCCTATTTTTCGCACTTGTATCGTAATGTACTATTTTGGGACTGTCGGATCTTAATAGTAATTACGATTCGCAAAAAGTTTGACTATCGCTTTGATCATAATCGCTAATACTCGATGCCTATTATAAGTGGGCACATTACGCTAATACCTATGAGAGATCGATTCGATCGCGTTTCCCTAATGCGGGGGAGCGGTGAATAGAGCTTATGGAATCTAATAAAGACGAGCATTCTTTGGAGGTATCGGCCAATTTCCAGAAATTATTATTTATGGGAAAATACGTCTGATGTCATGGAGCTATCTTTTATTTTGAGTCTAATAACGCCGGCGTGAAAATTGAATGTAAAATAAAAATACGTGCAGCCCGCGCAGGTAATATACATTATCAATTGTTTTTTTTTTGTTATCTTGGAATCTATTTAAGATAGATAAACTAAAAAATAGGACAACGATTTTCATTAGCGTAACATGAAAACAAATAAAGGTAGATTTTTCATTGCATTTGGAAAATAGAGAATACGTAGTTAGAGGTTTCTAGTTTGCTACCTATTTCATTTTAGAACAATGCTGAAACGGATATATGGCATGCACTTAGTAAAATATCAAAAATAATTTAGAAATGAAATATACAGATCCAAAAATACCGTCCACCGCTATGCTTCAGACCATGAAATAATAATTTTCAGTCTGAATACTGGCAACTTCTGTTTACACAACTTTAGATTTTATGTTTCATAACAAGAAAACAGTCGAATTACGCTCTTTTTTCTTAAAGTTAGAGTGCAGTGTATGTTTTTGGAGTTGCTGTTTAACATGGTCGTTTGGTACATGAGGTTGCAGGGAGGAGCGTGTGCTAGAGTGTTCTTATGTTTGCCTACCGAGCGCATGCAAATCGAATACTACCGCCAACCAGTATAAGAATACTCTCGAATCGGGGCATATTTTGAGGATGCGAAGACGAAGTTAGATTGGTTTTCCCTAGGGTATGTAAAGGGAATGCGGAGGCTGAGTGCGCTACATAATTCATGTTTGCTTAATGCTCGGAACGGTAAGCGGATTGTCTATGCCACTAAATGGTGGCACTGCCTTTGTCGGTTGTTTGCCGTGGCTGACGCTATGCTTGTATTGTCATTTATTTTACATTATATAATATGAAATGTCAGAGCATGATGGAGGATTACACTAAGTATATGCTGCGTCGTACTAAAATTTAAGTAATAGCTTTTGTTAAATGTGTTTTACGATTGTTTCAATACTAGCGTAGGCTAGTGAAATAGGTAAGTAGTTGACGTTGGCCTCTTTGGAAATTTTGGCTTAACCGATTAATTATATGTTGCAGAAAAGTTTAACAACAAAGAGTGTCATATTTATTCGCTCTAGAAAAAAAGGCTGAAGGAAAATGTTGATTATTGGTAGAGAATGCCTTTAGGCATTAAGTTCGCCATTTGTACTTTATTTGTTATATTGTGCAATAAAGTATAAATAAATAAAATAATTATTTCTGCTAAAGGATTTAAACGACATTAACATAATCATGCTTCGTCGTTGCTTCCTTCAAATATCGTTGCGGCTGGTTGGATTCTCCTGCCTGTCACTGTGGTGCCGAGGAACAGAGTATCCGTCCATCTACCCGATATACTAGAGGTGGAAGATGTGATTAAACTGAACGACGAAGCTATCAAGTGGATTAATTCTCTGGAGTTAGATTTATGATTTTTATTAGAAATCATATTTCGAACAAAAATGGGTCGTTGGATCGAGTTTTAGTAAATAAAGATAAAGTAGCAAGAATAAATTTGTGTTTCATCAGAGCTACATTGAGCTATGTTTACATATTAGTGACACTTAATTCGTAGCTTTATTATCTCCAAGAACTTTAAGAAAATATAATACCGCCGTTAAGTTCAGGGGAAAAGCAGCCATGCTTAGGTACCAGTTATAAAGGTTGACCATGGTGTAGATAGTTGATGGTTTGACTGATTTAATTTGTTTAATAAGTAAAAAAAAATAATACCTGTTCATCTTAAATCTATTTTTAGTCTCAAACGAATGAAGCTATCACCTACGAGAAAACCGAAGTGTAACAACCATATGAGATAAGGGGCATTAACATACATCTCTGAATTTAAAATAAACGCACCCACAAACCCATTCCGCAGGGTGTAAAGCCAAAAAGGCTGGTAAATATATAATTACCCCCGAATGAAAGCAAATCGGCTTGCGGTGGTGGGCGGGGCGGCGATCCTCCACTCACAGATTACTGGGCGGTCTGTGAATACTTGATCACTGTCCTTTGTTCCGACGTTTACTCCCGGATTACAAGCCTTTAGGTATTATTTTAATGTTCACAGGACTACCCACATGAAGTACTTACGTATCTACCTGTAATATCTAATGTATTAGACATAGAACCACACAAAAACATCGGACCCAACTTTTATTTACCAAGATAAGTAAACATGTACGTGGGGCAAATTTATTTTCTTTATCTTGTTTCTGACCACTCTGTCACGCTTTCATTGGTGTTTTCTATCGAATAAATTTAAAAAAAGTCGAGTGCTATAACATAATATATCTTTATAGCTGTGGATAGTTTTACTTGCGAAAAAATTATCCCATAAACGAAGCTAGAATCAGACCAAGATAAACCGGCAGCGATTTTGACATCCCAGACAGTGCAATTGTTATTTTAAATATCAAATTGAGGGGGGATTTAAATCTTCTCGGGTCAGAGGTGTAGAGTTAGAGCCGGTGTAGCTTTATCTGACGTTCATAAGCGCATTGTAATATGCCTACTTGAATACTAAAATATCTTATATTATCTTATCTTATCCAACTACTATGAAATTATGACGTTTACTTAATACTTGCATAGGCTGGGCTAGCCTGGGCTATCAAAATCGTTGCCAACTTAGCTTGGTCTGACTCTCAATACACTCTGTCTCATTTTTTGGGGACAAAAAATAAGACAACAAAAAGAGTTTGGAGTGAACCCACTAAGTATTCCGTATTTAAAGTATTCCCTATAAAAGCTATGCTAACGGATTTTTTTAATTCCTGAATAACCTTTCATCACCTCACGAATTCAAGGCATCATTAAATTTTCAATTCTGTCAAAAGTTATGAAGGTTTACGGTCGCTTTGTTACAAGCTTTTATTTAACTTGCCCTGTTAGTTTGTGTGCGTCAAATATTGGAAGCTAAAGACCCACTTCCCAATTTCCGATTGAGCTGAAATTTTGCATTGAGGCAGGAGGTGGCCATGGGAATTCTGTGATCAAACAACGCAAACTAATCGTGTTTGAGGTTGTAGAATTGTCTTAACCAGTACCTATAGTTCCCTGTGGAAAGAAAAGTACAGTATATGAATGATACAAGCTTGTAACAAAAACGAAAATTATGCCAATAACTTATATATATATACTCGAATCTCGTTCAGTAATAACAGAGGAGAGGCGTGACAGTATCTCGCTCGCGAGATAGATTACCCGTCCATCTCTAATTAATACAGTTGTTATGGAATATAGCACATTTCATCGAAATTGTTAGAGCCGTTTCCGAGATTACCGAAATATATAAATATACAATAATTGCTCGTTTAAAGGTAAGATAAGATTATGGAATGCATATTTTTAAATGTCACTGACGCCTGCCTGTACAAGTTTTACCGATTATGTGAAACGCCGCTATGAAGTCAATTCTGACAATTACGAATTTTATATTTAGGAAACCTACCCTTAGTAGGTTTTTTTTTTTTTAATTAGTTTAACCGTGTGTCATATATATACAGTACAGTACCCCTAGTGTAAATTTGATCGACATCATAACGTGACGAACGCGTTTGCGTTAAGTCTCATTTTGTATAGGATTTTGAGTTTCCAAAACGTCCCGCTTGGCGCGCTCTTTCTAAATCCAATACAAAATGAGACTAAACGCAAACGCGTACGTCACGTTTCGAAATCGAATTTATTTACACTAGGGGTACAGGTCATTGAATTTACTTCCTAATGACAATTTTTTAAGTGTAGTCAAAAATTTCAAGTCTGAGTGACTTTATTTGTACGGGCAAAGTATTAAACATTTTAGCAGCAACGTAGATAGTGCTATGCTCGTAGATTGTTGTCGTAGCAAACAGAACCCCTAGTGTAAATTTATTCGACAGCGTGACGTGACGTACGCGTTTGCGTTAAGTCCCATTCTGTATGGGATTTAGAAACAGCGCGCCAAGCGGGACGTTTTGGAAACTCAAAGTCCCATACAAAATGAGACTTAATGCAAACGCGTACGTCACGTTAGGATATCGGATAAATATAAACTAGGGATACTGAGCCCGGATGTCGTGAGCAAATATTGAGTTTAGTCTGGAAATTTATGTACATACAGGCGAACTAGTTTGAATTAGTTACAGAGCTCTATGTGCACTATTTATATACAGTGCAGAAAGTTGGGGAAAACCATTTTTTTTAAAGAGGCACTGCACGACACTCTGTTGGGTTTGCTGCCAATGCCAACTAAAATACGGTAGATACGGTAAATACGGTACGGTAGGTATGGTAGATAACTGGCAACGATTAGTTGAATTCAGAACTATCGCCCTGCGGAAGGAATAAAGATCTGCAGGCGATTTGATTCTGAAAGAGGCAAGCATCTGATTTAGTCGATATTTCTGTCATTAGTTTTGAAGAAAAAAAGATCATTATATACTATCGGAAATCTACCTCGAGTGTTTACATTCCCCACCTCAGATAGACCGTATCTATTTTACAGTACACATCTCTTTTGTAAATTAAACAGCCGATGGACTTCGTATTTAAATATCGCTTACATAACTCCCTTATCGAACTAAGGCCAGGGGTCTAGCCAAGATTACAATCGTACATTGGCAAATGCCAAACGAAAACTAAAAATCTATCGAAATGACAAGATGCTACGATAAGTCACATGACTTTCCACACATTAGTTAAGTTTTAATTGGCGTTTCCTATCACCAATGGTATCTTGGCTAGGCTCACTGTACAGTCACGTCTGAAAATAGCGATAAGTGCCTTAAATATGTATACACTACCCTAATATAGCCATATAGTCGTGTATACATATTTTCAGCACTTCGATCGTCTCGATGATTTCAGACGTTACTATAACCGTACACTGTCCAACTTCTATGAATTAAACATAGAAATATTCTCTCGTTCTAAAACAACCTACGAATCGCGAAGCGTCTGGTTGACGTAACAGTTGACCGAAGAGCTAGCAACGAGGAAATGCCGCCAGCATCCATTGGTACTCGTGGTATTGGTCTGTATTGGTATTGGTGCCTATTTTAGATTAAATTAAAGCTGGTTATAGTAACACCACTGTATATATTCATTATGTATACTGTTATTAATAAAATATGTTGTTCTATGTAAATCAATATATCGATGCAAATAAATAATTTCAGATTTCTGATTTCTAATAAATAAATAAAAACTACAAATAGTGAATACACAAAAAATCACTAAAACATCGAGATTTTAATAGACAACACTATTTTTTAAACCATGCCTCGGCCCCGTTAACATCTTCCAGCTTGCTCATAACAAATTTATACATAACTATTAAGAAATCATAATCCAAAAAACCGGGTAATGCAACCCTTGTGACGTCAGGGGAGTCATCCCCTGATAGTTATTTGATCTGATTTATTCATGCAAACGCTCCGCGTGAAACGGAAGTTTATTTAATAGAAAAATACTTTGCGAAATGTATTTATAAAGCCATTATAGGTTTTTCAAAAGCTGTTTTCTGGCGTATTATGCAAATGTGGTAGCGTGGAGAGATTGCCCCTTCTCTGCATGTCCCCATTGTTTTTCTTATATGCGCGGGTAATAGGTTTTATTAGCTGCTTTGTTTTTTAACCGAATTCCCAGAAAGGGGAGTTACTTGTATAACTTATATTTTGGACGCGTTTTTAGTATAGATATAGGTACCGTTCAATGTTGTAAGTTCATAGTTTCCTGCTACCCAAAGCGATAAGACCGCCTGTTGTTACCTAACTTTTACGTGTTTTTTCATTTCCTGTTTATTTTTAAATGTATGGTGCACAATAAAGAATATTTACTTACTTACTACATACCACCATAGTGATGTGTTTAGCTTTTCGCGGAAATAGAAGCAATATTTTTATCCAGCTATGCGACAGCACCGTCTGGGTCATTGTTAAAAATTTGAAGGCCTGAGCCAAAAACGAAGACCCATTAATCTTTTAAACGCTTTATGCCATAAACACAAATATCACTCAAACGCCGAGATCCCGGGCGCAAGGGAGCTAATATAAACCTTACTTGGAAGTGTGAAAGTTACTTCGACAGAGTACGTCATGACACCTATAGTTGTTCTTGGCGCTGTAGGCACGACTACGAGTAGTAACGACGCCTTTAGGTATTCTTGGCGTTCAAAGGGTTAAATTTTCCCTTTCTTTTTGCCCTTAACAGGCTACTACTGTGAACTACATATACTATGTCGTGGTCAGATCTTAGAATAGATCATGTCATGATGCAGAAATCATTCCATAAAATGATCTGGGGGCCTACCGCGAACACCGAAGTCCGTAAATTGCGGGCATCTTTCTGTGTCACTCTAATTGCGCTTTAATTGGACTAAAAGAGATAGATGCCCGCAGTTTGCGAACTTCAATGTTCGCGGTAGGGCCTCTGGCCACGACATACACATATCGATATATCAATACCAAAATGCTCATGGTATGTGTATCATTGAATTCTTCTGTGGCGGCAATGTCTTTACTCATTTGTCAAGTCCTCCCGATTTACCGAGCCACCATTTCATTTGTGACACATTGAAGACTTTACAGAGTTGACAAAAAGGTTGATTATTGCTTGCTCTAGTCGATACTTAGATTGATAGGCCTGAAGAACCATTACAGTGTCTCCAGACAGTATAACATTTTGTCGTTATCACACATTTTCTGCCATAATACGCTCAGTCATTTCAATGTCCCGCCTTTTGGGCACATTGGATTTTTCTAGTATGAGATTCGGTCGTAGTAGAAATAATACAGTAGGTTGGTTTCTTATAAGCTCTGCTTTGGCTGCGGAAACTACAGTACCCTAGGGGCTAACAAGGTGCGTATAGACCCGCTATATTTCAGTAGGTAGTACGAGACCAGTAAAGATAGATCGCAAAAAGCTAGGCGTATTTATTAACAAGAGCGGATATTTTATATAGGTTGAGTACTTAAACCTGGGTTATGTGAAAATGTTTCAAATTGTATTTTTCTTCTTTATTAATTTGATCTACTACAAGCGTAATAATAATGTTTATTAGTTTATAACCTTGACTATGGCTTGACATTGATTCTGATTTAACTATGTATAATGCGATTATATTATCTCAGAACGGTTCTGACAATATACAATACAATCGTAAGTCGTTGCTTAGACATAAATTATAAAATTATTTGTGCTTCTTTGAATCAACTGGACTGTATAGTTGTTCAGTTAGAATCTCGCCCGAGGCCGATTCTTTTTTTAAATGTTTAGTAAATTTTCAAAAAAAAAACGAGACAAGAAATGCTCCTGCCGAATTTGTTGTTCGCTATGCGCAGTCTGACGGAATCATGTGGATTCTTAAATAATAAAAAAAAGAATCAACTCAAGTAATCAATATAAAGTAGTAAAAAAAAACTCTAATCTTTCAGTTCGTCTACTCTATACGCCAAAACGTTGTGTGGTGGAATTACGCGGAATCTACAATTTGGACTTGTTAGAATCGAGTCCAATGCATTTTACCTAGTTGACACAAAAGTATACCTACGGCAAAAATATTTTTTAACGATGACTCACGTTAGAACGGCCCGGGTGCGGGCCGAGGCATCTGACACTTCGTTTTCTATACATATAAATCACGTGATCACCGGTCACCCGTCATAGAAAATGAAGTGTCCGTTGCTTTGGCCTGGACCCGTGCCTTCTGGCGTGACGCAGTGTCTTACGTGATAACTCGCGATGCGACGCGGCGCGCCGGCCCAACGGCACAACGAGATCGCCCACGTAGGACACTTCCATAGGTATCAAAGGTTTGAATTCACCCGCGCCGCGCCGCTTCGTGTTCGCGAGTTATTCGCTCACGTAAGCCGACACCTTAGTCATCCTTTAAACTTAAACGCCTACTGTTGGCTGTGCGCAGTGTGGCGGAATCACGTGGAATCCCCAAGGTGCGTCGGAGCGCCCGCTGATACTCTCAGCGCAATCCTCTCCGGTGTCGAGCTTATTCAATACCATTCGAACATTCTATACAGGCGTAGCTATCGTTTACATTTACCCTTTTATAGGGCACATGTAGATATTATACGGCAACAAAAATGACCACCATGTAACATCTTTTTTGGTATTTTTTCTTATGTACAACCTTTACGACTATAAAGAAGCGATGAGAAGAATCGTGATTTTTTAAAATCTGCGGTGCTATCATGGTCGCATTTTTATCATTTGTCATGTCATGCGTCACTTTCGCACTTACATACTTGTTAGAAAGTGACCGGCATGATGACAGATGATAAAAAAAGCGGCCAAGTTCGAGTCGGACTCGCCCATGAAGGGTTCCGTACCATTTATGACGTATTAAAAAAACTACTTACTAGATCTAGTTCAAACCAATTTTCGGTGGAAGTTTGCATGGTAATGTACGTCATATATTTTTTTTAGATTTTTCATTCTGTTATTTTAGAAGTTACAGTGGGGGGGGGGACACACTTTTTTTCACTTGTGTCACAAGTGTCTCTCGCGCAAACTATTCAGTTTAGTAAAAAATGATATTAGAAACTTAATATAATTTACAGTACATATGGGGCTACTTTATAGCACTAGTGCGAGAAGTAGCATATTACGTTACTGTGACGAACATTTAAAGGGCCATATGTACTGTAAAACGTTGTACGATACATGTGCGAATAGGTAATTCGCAACTCGTGTCGATTTAAAACACTCCCTTCGGTCGTGTTTTAATTTATCGCCACTCGTTTCGAATTTCCTATTTTTCGCACTTGTATCGTAATGTACTATTTTGAACCTATCCGTAGATACCCCACACGTATGGGTTTGATGAATTTTTTTTTTGTTTTTATTTTAAGACGTATTAAAAAAAAACTACTTACTAGATCTCGTTCAAACCAATTTTCGGTGGAAGTTTGCATGGTTATGTATATCATATATTTTTTTTAGATTTTTCATTCTGTTATTTTAGAAGTTACGGGGGGGGGGGGGGGACACACATTTTTCCACTTTGGAAGTGTCTCTCGCGCAAACTACAGTTTAGAAAAAAAATGATATTAGAAACCTCAATATCATTTTTAAAGACCTATCCATAGATACCCCACACGTATGGGTTTGATGAAAAAATATTTTTTGAGTTTCAGTTCTAAGTATGGGGAACACCCAAAATTTATTGTTTTTTTCTATTTTTGTGTAAACATCTTAATGCGGTTCATAGAATACATCTACTTACCAAGTTTGAACATTATAGCTCTTATAGTTTCGGAAAAAAGTGGCTGCAATGTGACATAATCGGACAGACAGACGGACATGACGAATCTATAAGGGTTCCGTTTTTTGCCATTTGGCTACGGAACCCTAAAAACCGACCAACTTAGCCCTACTCTCTGCCTAATCGTAACTTTTTTAACCCTTTTACGGTCCACCGTAAAGGTGAAAGGGTTAAAATTACGTTAGAGATTATTTTACTGACTACAAAACCATTTAGTGGCTTGCGAAAGACATTTTAAAACACTAACATTTGATATATTGTCAGTCTTCTGTGTTTTTTATTGGTTTGCGTGAATACAGGCGTATACCGGCAGTTTAGGTACTTATTTACCTAAATCACCCAAATATGGTCCAAAATTAACTCAAGCCTTCGTTCCTGTGAGACTGTTACTTAAATGTTGCAGTTCTATAGTAAAATATATACATCAAATACAAAGAACATTGGTAACTATGCTTAATTACGTATTTTATTTGTGGACCGTATTGAGTATGTGTCATAATGTTTTTTTTTCTACAATACCAAACTTGTGACGAAACCTAATAGTTTATGAATTAAAAGCAACAGCATAAGGCATATTTTTAGTTCAATTCTACATCCATAGTCTACGTTTACCTCTTACCACCAGGCGAGTCAACAGCTCGTTTGACTCCATGTTATTAAAAAAGTTAAAATTATTATTTACCAAAACCTTGGAGGATTTAACAACTGGAGACGCCATGTCGTAATTTTCTGTACAAAACAGTCTGCCGATTTTTGCGGGGGAGGGGCACGTCAAATGTATGGCTAGTTGTATGTAACATACAAATAGCCATACCAGATAAACGTCAGTCCATACAATACATATGACCATTGGCCGAGGTTTTCGACAAAGGGGTAAGTTCTTAAAGGCGACTCCACTTGTTAAATTCTCCAAGACCAAAACCACCCTGACTTTAAAAATCACAGTTTAAAAATGGAATCCTAGCTAAGTACAGTCATTAGCGATAGCTGTTCGTGGCAGCATTGTGCGGAGCAGGCAGCCGTAGTCATTAGAGCGCGTGTTCGCGACGTGATTGTACCTCTCTGTAATTATTGATTTGTACTCGACATTCGGTTTACAATATTTTTGAATTTGATATTTTTAGGGACAATGCGGGGCAAGAGAGATTTTGTAAATAGTAAATGAAAAAATGGTCTAATTTTTATGCTTACATCACGAGACTTGTATTTCCGTATCAGTTTGTTTAATTGTAAGGCATTATACAGTAGGTCGCAGAAGCAGATAACAGATATAAAATCCAGAGAATTCCACTTGAGACAACTGACCGCCTGTTGTTACCTGGTTCTATTTTCCTTTAAAATTCATTTGTAGTTTTACATGTATGTAAAATGTATAATTGTTGGTGCAATAAAAATATTTACTTACTTACTTACTTTCTTACTAACTTATTTAACTTATTTGTATACTGCATAGTCAGTTAAGAAAGATGGGACTTGAACATGTAGGTATATTTTACAGTAACAACAAAGTATAAAGTATAGTGTAGTAAGTATTGTATATATAACTATCTATATTGACATTTTTCCCATAATTTGTTATTATTTCATTATCTAAGTATTTCACGTTGTGAAGAATTTATTAAGTATTGATATTTGATGATGACTTGTGTGTACCTATATTTTATAATTATATATAATCAGTTTTCTTTGGCGATCATAATATAAATTCATATAGATTAGTTTTATATAATTTATATTGTAATTTTATATTATGAAATAAATAAATCTAAATCTATAACCTTTTTTAAAGCAAATAAATGATTGATTATGAGATCTTCGCCATTTAATTTTATCAGGTCTTCCAGGGCCTTCAGTATATCGAGTAGATGTCCCAGTGCAGATGCAGTGCAGTGCAGACGCGACAGGCAGGCGACTTCACCCAGACGCAAAGATATTTGTATACAGCTACCATCGTCAAGGTTGCCAGCCGAACGATTTTATATAGGATACATTTCGGAGACTGTGCCGAGGAATTGCACAGCCTTATTCTTCCGTCCTCATTTCACCATCGGACTACTAGACAATCGGCACTTCGGCATCGCTTTATGGTAAAGTATTCCACAAATACGCACGAAGCGTTTCGCTTCAACATTCCTTATGCGAACTGCCAAGGAGTGGAATACCCTGCTCTCTCTGTTTCCGCATGAGTACAATCTGAATCTCTTCAAGGCTAGAGTAAATAGGTATCTCATAGGTAAGCGTGCTCCACCGTAGACCGCATCATCACTTACCATCAGGTGTGATCGTAGTCAAACGCCTGCCTATCCTCCATAAAAAAAGGCACAGCGACCGTGACCGGTGCACAAGGTTGCACAATCATGTCCACCTTGGTTGTTTACACCGTTCTACTCGTATTTTCTCACCTACGGAATAATCCCCGATCCAGAAAGAGAACAAAACTGAACTAAGAATTAATTTCTTATTTCTCAACGTTTATCATACCTGCGCTTTAAGGTGATCCATGTTTGTATTGAATAAAAAAAAAATTATCACTACACCAACTGCATGGTCAAAGGCGCTCTTGATTGTTCAAAAACGAATTAGAAAGTTGCATTTTATCCAAATGTGGGGAAAAGTAAGCAGATGCAAATTTTAAGTTGTTACCTTATGTTAGCTGGTACGCTGGTAAGATTTACTTTGGAATGATAATTTTGAATGATATTTTTTTATTACGTTCATTTGAATTTGATTTACAATGATTTTTTGAACATATTAGTTATTTTCATAATTGACTTACAAAAGCTGAAATTGTTGCTAGTGTAGGTATCTTGATAATGACTAGGCTAAGCGATAAGTATATGAATAAAGTAGTCTATGCTCGGTAATGGTCGTTTCTATATCTCTTGACATGGCGCAGTCGGTAGGATATAGAAACGACCATGATCATGAGCTAGGTTGAGCAGGATCAGTTCTCTTAGCACGTTGCACAAACTTCGCGCATGTAATAACATTATCAGAAATTTAGCAGCTGCATTTTTGTCCGTGAAGCAAGCTCCGGGTAATCTTCTTTCCTTGACCTTTTCCTTGCCAGCCTGATACAATTGGTTGGCTGGGGGTTGTTATTGATGTTCCTAATATATAACAATCCTGAGTAAAACGACCAAATGTGAAACTTTTAAACGTTACTCGTGATTTGTCCGATCTGAGGGGTCCATAAATCTGTGGCCAGTGTCAGAAGTAGTCACTGATGTTAAAAGTCGCCATCTTAAATGCTTGCATTTTAATGGTGACATTCGGATGTCCACTGCAGCTGAAACAGTTGCGATATTACTGTTGCGGCCTTGACGCGGGCGCTGTCTGTCAATTTTCTTGATAAAATAACTAAACCATTGCCGCTTCAACACTGTCGCTATTATGACCACACCGTGGCGGCGCCACGCCGCGGGATCCCGAGTAAAAATCATAATATGGACATGAATGGGCAAGACTCAAATACGATCTTGTTCGAAAAAAATAATTCTATTGAGTGTTATTTAAAAAATATTTTTTAATAATTTTTGAATAATATTTCTACTCGGAATCCCAAGGTGTGCACCGTCCGTGCCGATCACTGATTATGACGTTCAATCTGTCACTCATTTTATCAAGGAAATCGACAAATACAGCGGCGGCATCAATGAATGTTTCCTAAAGACCACGTTGTTGAAAATTGATATCTAAGAATTTGACAGATCTGTTGTCAAATTCAAGAAGTAGATAGCTACTTTCTGTTTTTACAGGACTGTGTTATTGACTACGAGCGCGACAGTGGTGCCGCCCTAACGGTTTTGGGGATACACTAGTTACCGTAGAATGTGCCTACTTTGCTCCAAAATTCGAAACTTAATTTAAATTTTAAAATTATTATATTGTCGGCATATGTATCAACTTTTGTGGGACTACTTTTACGTAGGTATGTAAAAGAAGCCCCACAAAAGTCTCATTTTTGCCACGTTGAGTATGCCACTTCTCACGTAGCCAAATGGAATAACAACCCCCAGTAAAACGGCCAAGTGCGAGACTGTTTAAACGGTAGACGTGATTTGTCGCTGCCGCCTCGGGCTATAATCTCGTTTCGAGGGTGCTATGGAGTTAAAATCGCAAGGCTAATAAAATATTATGACCCCTTTATGACTTTAACACGCCCACTTTAAGGTACAGGCGAAGTCATTAGTGGATAAAGTGAGATTTAGAATAGAGGAAAAAAGGTAAAATCATACTAAAACGAATAGAAATGTCTAACTCTCGATAACTTAGGTGGTGGAGCGGCATTTGTTTTTTTTTTTGACACAAAGGCTCAGTTTATTGATGAAAATGAAAAAAAAATTGATGGAAACACTTACCAAAGTTGTCATCGTGATGTAGAGTTAAGAGGCTACCTAGTTGGAAATATATAATTAAATTTTCAGAGCTATATGCCATCATCATCACAACTGATTTTAACTAAAATGTGACTAATCTGGAAATTTTATATATTTACCTATCTAAAATATGCTGTGTACGAAGGGCAAACGGAAAGTTTTTAGACTAGAGAAAACTGGTATCTACAAGCTAATAAGGGTTTACCTTTTACTTTAATGCGCGCTGAAACTCTTTCTGAGCACGCGTACAAGTATCCATTGAGATAAGATCCGCCTTTTTGTTTGAGTCTTCAGTGTTTTTTTTATGAATTTCATGAGGTAACCGTCGAGATTAAAGTTTTTTTTGTCATAATTGTACATGAAATATATTTTTGTACTGATGTCACAGTAAATACTGCGGGATGCTAAAATCTGATGATATGTAACTTTCTGACAGTTTTTTTTACTAACCGAACAACTACGATGTAAACTTTTAAAGTCGCCTGCTTCACTATGATTATACGTTAAATAACTAAAAACGCGATTAAATTTGAAATTCGTAATGTCCAAGTATTTGATAGCTAATTAAGAGATAAATTAAATGCCAGTTAAAACTTCCTGCAAAACTTAGCACTTTATCTACCAGTTAAGCTTATTTTAAAGATTGTGAAACGCCAACGATAACTTTTTTTGATTCGTCAGATAAGTGGTAAGTAGCTTATTCAGGACTTTACTAGGTCATTGTGACACAGGCTCTAAGTGTAAATATTCGTACGAGTACTAAGCTTCATTATAATACCGGAAGCCTGTTGTAACTCTATTATTGGCACAGCCCACAATGAGTATCGCATAATATTATAACACGAAAAAATTCACGCCTCAAAATTGGAATAACGCTAGACCTGCATTTTTCAAATTGCCTGCACGTTGTACAAGCTGTAACAAAAATAATGGGGATCCGTATAAAGGCATAGATCCATAGATGTACAATAGTATAGAGATGAAATGGTGGAGCCGGCAGATAACCGAACGAGTGCTTTTATGGAACATTCAGTAGGAGTAACAGAGAAAGTGTTATTATTGTTTGTCCTTGTCACAGTCTTGGGCAACAAATAACCCGACCAAATTGCGTAGGTTGTTTTTGGTATCTTGTCCGGAATATCAAAACGTGTTTTTAATTTTGTCGCATTGCGTATGTTCTGTTCCTCACGGGCGCACCCGTACAGCGCATCTATAGGATCCTACCTCCTATCTATGGTTTAAGGGCATATATGGTATCGTATTCTGATTAGGAAAAAAATAGAAGAAAAATGTTTTTAACGCGAAACATTTATGGCCTTATAAACTGAAATAAAAGTGATATACTGAGAAAAAGTGACCAAGGCCTCCAGAGGGCCTACCCCGAACCACGTTCGACGTGTTGCCTCCCTGTCACACTTACGTACGAATTTACAAGTGCGACAGAGAGGCAACACGTCGAACGTGGTTCGCGGTAGGCCCTCAGTGCCCCAGGCTGGAATCGAACCAGCGTCCTCTATAATCGCGACAGGTGCCACATTAAAATATTTCCTGAAAATAATTTAATTTGTTCTAATACTTCTAATAGCCTTTGTATGGAGGATTGGCCGACTTGGACGACCTGCCCCATAGAAAAAATATGCCTCTTTTTGTTGTATGTGGCTAAGAACTTTCAATGTTGCTTATGTAGATGCACCGCTAAGGTACGCTGCTTATACTTACACAAGAAAAGTAAAAACGGATCGCTTTAAAATGCATAATTTTGTTACAAAGCGACTCTTTTTATCCCTCTGATCTGCTAGCATGATTTGCGTTCTCGCGCGCGTCTCTATGTATCTAGCGCGACTTCAAGTATGGACTCGCGCGCGAGAATATAACTCATGCTAGCCGGTCTGAAGCGCAGTCTGGGAAAAAAATAGACGGCATTTTACGCAGAAGCGTACTGCAGCCCCTACAGAACTATTCGGATGCGTCAATAATTGAAATTTGTGCCCGGAGGCATTCATGGCAAATAGCTTTATTCACACATTTAGCTTCCAATTTGGCGACCGTGTTTTGCCTCGGCCTCGTCTCGTCTCGCAAGAGTCACTTTGGCTTTTTAATGCTAGGGTAAATAAATAAGATGCTAACGAATTAGTTACCGATATTTAAGAGATGGTACTTTACATTTAAAAAGTTAAGTTTAAATAGATATTAAATTAATATTTGTCGAACAAAAAATAAATTATATTTCTATTTAAAAATAATCACAAGTGCATTTAACTCAACATGTCATGTCAACAATATAAACAATAGTTTGTCTTAAATTTCATTATCAACGTGTTTTGATTTATTAACATGTAGTGGCCAGTTAAGGTAAAAGAAGTTCTAGAATCTGTTCAATGAGGTTTCATTTAATTAGATAATTAACAGGTTGTTTTTACGTAGCAAATTGCTTTTCCAATTTTCTCCAAAAATCATCATGAAATATATAACGGTTCATACTTAAATATACTCCAGGAGTTGCGTACTATTTTATTAGATGGTAACTAATTTGTAAACGCGCGTAAAGCACTGATTGTTGCGTGAAACTATGGCTATAAAACACAAAATTGAAACTAAATAATATTGTCAATTTTGTAAATAACTCATAAAGACAAGTCATAGGCGTATGTATGTCTATAAGGCACTTTAATGACAACATTTTTGTTAGGTATAATATTGTGATTTTTTCTCAAAAGTAATAAGAAAACGTCATTTGATGAACAAGCAAAAATATCCTTTTCAATCTTCAAGGGTTTTATCTCTCTTGACACCCGGTTGAAAATGTAGGTACAGTCAAGGTATTAAATATAGAAGCGGACAAAGTTTCAAAAATATGCACACGCTACCATAGTGTATGGGAAATAAGGTCGCGTATACATATTTTTGGCACTTTTACTGTACCTATTTAACGATGAAAAATGATTGATTTGCAAATCTGTCTCTTTCTATTACGTTTTTTCTTATTCGAAATTTAAGAAGAGTGTTTGACACTGGTGAAGTCCTATTTCAGTCTCGGACTTTTGGCGGTTTCCCTACGTTCGAGCTCTAAAGTATGTACCTCGACAGAAATGTGTGCCATTCATCCTTTGGTTAACAATCTGCTATTAAAATCGTGAGACTATTACGTAAAATTAAATTTAATAACTGTAACATAACTAATCTACTTCAACTACCTGCATGCGCGTACGTTGTTCAGCAAATTACCATTAATTACAGTAGTTACTCATAGATGGCGACACAGCCGTGTTTCCGGCAGATTGCGACAGATGGCGTGAGTGCCGCCACATGGAAAACTTTCGTGCTCCTTATAATTACTCACCGCATTATAAGACCTAGTTATTTAGATTTACACGCTAGTTTTTGCCGCAACGTTATTGATATGAGCGTTTATTTTTAAGGTTCTTTATTTTGTTATGGCTTTAGTCCAGTGGGACTATTTCGCCAGTATCAAGGTCTTAGGAGCTTTAAATACGACTTAAACTGTATGGTTCGTACAAGACAGTGTACGGTGATTTTATCAGCTCTTGTAAAGCGATAGCTGGACTTTACAAGGAGCACGTAGCATACCGGCTGTTGACTCCAAAATGGTGGTTAAAGGCGTTTCAAGATTAATTCTCCATTCACTGCACACTACCACATTAGTTTACTGTATAATAAGCTACCGATATTACACTTTAAACAATATTAATGAGCAGAAACAAAGCAATCAATTACGAGGCGTGACTATCAATATGGCTTTCGAACCGGAAGTCCATTTTGGTTCCAAGGTTGCTTGGTAAAGACACTTTGCAACGAAATAATCTCCAGATTTAATGTATTTTCAACCATAGAGACTACATCTCCATTGTATTGTAGTAATTATTTATTTTAAGATTATTATAATGTTATGTTCACCCAGGTATTGGCTGTTGTATTTATAAATGTTGTTATGCATTTTTCATGTCACTATAATGTCTATAATGTTGTACTGACTTGTAAAAGAGTCCTTGAGGCCTACTTGCAGAATATTTTTTTGAATTTTGAATTTTGCATTGTAATATGCCTAAATTGAAACTGACTTATTTCATTTCACTTCACTTTCACTTTACAAAAACAATAAACAATGTAGGTTTACGAGTAGGTATGGGTATGTGTTTGTACCTATCTTGTTTACAATCAAATGCCGAATCGTATGTGCACGCTTTTTAGGAGGAAGAGCGAAAAATCGAAAAAACAGCACTTCAATGTAACTATTCCTCGCTATTTTTTTGTTATAACGCCGTGGTAATAATTGCTATCCACCTGGAAATTGTTTAAAGTATAAGCTTAATTATTATTAATATATTGCGTACGATACTTCGAGATTTAGCATTCAGATTTGAAAATTTTCAGAAAAGTAAAAAAAAAAAGTCAATAAGGGGTTAGTTTACTAGTTTATTTTGGGGCAGGTTGATTATTGTATTAAGCTTTGTATTATTTTGATTTTTTTTCATGTTTTGTTGTTGCCAAATGATGAAAATAAAATAATAAAATAAAAGTTGACTGATTTACTTGAAAGTAAAAGATGAATGTTCAACGTCTGAATTTTTATTTGAAAAAAGTTATTTTACTGTAATTAGATAATTATTACATATGTTTATTTTAACTGTCGACACTAATAATTTTATGCAAATAGGAAAATCTATGACTAAAAACAGACCTCAAATATATTTTACTCATTTACTTCTCAATTTTGCATTAATTAATTGATAAGATATCTTACCCCGTGTGACTACTCAACTTGCCCCACGCATGGGGTTAGTTGAATAGTTTTTTGAGCTTAACCAATGAAACTTGTACACAATATTTAATTTTTTTGCAATTTTTGCCCAATACTTGATATGTTATTTATGAAATGATTCGGGTTTTACATAACTTAAATGAAAAAAAAAAAACACAACTTTTAACGAAAAACTTGACAACTACCCCCGGTCTGTCCTACATAAAGGTGAAATACTACTAATCACTAATCAAATGAAATAGGTAAGTACTACATTGAGAAAAAGCACGCAAATTGTTACTAAAATATATGCATATCAATTAATATTAAAATATTTTCCAAATACGCAAGGAGGGAGTGATTTTTTTAATGTAAATAAAACTGAAGCGCGCAGTCCTCGCTGAACCCATGGCGACACGCAAACTTAGCAAGTTCACGCTTGTAAATACGAAACAAAATTAATTGATATCTCAATTAAAAACGAAAGAATGTCGTAATAAAGTAACAAGCACGCTGATTTGGACTATCTCGGCCGGTATATTAAACGCGAAGTAATTAAATTAACTTGTTTCTTTGACGCCCCACTCTGCTAATATTTTTATTAAGCGTTGTCTAGGGATGGAGTAAGTTTGTACGATGTCGATGATAACCACTATATTGTACCATGGCGGGATCCCACTTGAAACTGCGCAAAGAGAACCATAATGTTGATCTTTTGTTTAATATTTGCTTTACGAGCTCTGCTCTTCCAAGCCAGCGTGTGGTAATAAATAACACAAAAGGATCAAGAGAGGACAGTTACACGACGCCGCAAAAAAAATTGCCGGGTATCTTTTGCTATCACTACTTAATTGTATAGATACACTCACAGTATCTCAAGTACATTTAGATTGGACTTCTGTTTCCAAATTGTTTTCTTTTTCTCTATTTATGATAGGTATAGGTCGATTCACGAGAGCTGGCACATATTTTTTTAAAATCGAGAGTTCCATACAAATATAAATATTCACGCCAATTCTACGTACATATACGTTTGTATGTAATTTTTGTACCTACATACTTAGGTTTTTAAGCTATTACCTCGAAAACAAAACGAACCCATCTAAAACCATGAAAAAAACACTTATTTTATCGATATCGACGCTGCTCGCTCCCCTATTTTTCTTCCAAGGTGATAATGTCGAAGTTTGCCGGTCATAATTGCGAGCACGAGCCGGCCCGAGCCCGAGCATAATCGAGCCAATTACGCGGAACCAATAAACTCGAGCAATTAAGTCGAGCATTTTTCATATTGTGCCTGAAACCGCTTCAGTAGCCTTAAGTTGTTTCGGAAAGTTAAAGAGGTTTATTGATGGTGAATCTTTTACGAGTGTACTTGAAGATAATCTTTCGAGCAATGTTTTGAATCTTTTTTTAGCGTATCTGTGCCTGTAAAATATTTTAACAGGCATTGGTTTCATTTAAAAGAATTTGTATTGTTTTTATTTTATTTATTTATTCTTTTTTTACTTTAAAGCATATCACATTAGAGTCAGACCAAGATAAGTTGGCAACGATTTTGATAGCCCAGACGGTGCAAGTGTTAAGTAAACGTTATAATTTCATAGAAGTTTGACGTTTAAAATAACATGAGGAAACAGAAGCACTTGTACAACAACAATAAACAAATATTTATATTTATGCTCAAATATATTAATAAATTAATTGTCAATGCTCCCATGACACGTGGCAAAATGCCGGGACAACGCGAGTACAGATATACACACACTCTCTCTTTCACATACACACGCACACATCTTATTTTAAATGTAGTCTAGTTAATAAGATTTTCGGTTACTATGTATGTAAGTTTTGTAGGACGAGCGGGATCTCCTCCCACAAGTATAATTTTACTAACTCGGAGATTTCAATCATAATTCATTGTTTACAATATTGTAACCAATAAACCCTTTTTCATTTTTCTTTTCATTTTCAACACTTGCCCCGTCTGGGCTATCAAAATCGCTGCCAACTTAGCTTGGTCTGACTCTAACAACACATACATTTAAATGTCAATGTATCATTCATCATAATATCAGCATTATTTTAAAAAAAAACCCGTACCTTGTGTCAATCAAAAGAAAAATGCGTCGAATTTCAATAGAAATCACAAATAATGTAAACAAACCAATTTACTTTCTTCGTAATCTCGCACTATTTAAGGACAACCATGATCTCATCAACAGTTAATATACTTATATATATAATAGGCCTATTCATCTGTGTGAGATGTTTTAAGCAGCATCCTGGTAACGACACTTGCGTTCGTGGCTGTATAGCCCTATGCGAGAGAGGATCCCACGTCCACACACGCGGCAGGTGTATGCTTGCCCAGGTGGGCGAGGGTTGGAGGCCTGCTTGTGGCGCCTCATACGTTTCTCTCTTAAAGAGGTAATATTATATTATAACATATGTTGATGATTAAAATGATTGAAAAAAAAATATTGCTAAAATCAATGGTTTAACTTCTCGGTAGGCTTTGTTAGCGGTAAAGTTTCCCTTAAATTTCGCTTAGTAATATTACACACTTAAACACACACACCACAAACACACCACACACACAATTGCTGTCTACAACGGCGGTGAATCATAATAAATTCGTGTAATAATTTTACTCTACCTAAATTGTGATAGTTCCTATTTAGTTTAAGCCTGTTATTATTATCAAAATGTTTTAGTATTAGTAACCTATTAGAAAACCAACACTTCAGCGTAGGATGTAATTAAAATTAGTATTGTTTTCAATCTGTCTCCACAACACAGGCATAGCCTAGTGTGGCAGTCATAGGCTAAGGAAATCTTGTAAAATTTTTGGTAACAAACTATTTTTATTTTTATTTATTATAATATTTCAGTGAAAATGTTCCTGCCGGTGAGTAAGGTTGCCAGAGCTCAACGAGGGGGGGGATGCTAGGGTCAGCAACGCGCATGTAACTCCTCTGGAATTGCGGGCGTACATAGGCTACGGAGACTGCTTACCATCAGGCGGGCCGTATGCTTGTTTGCCACCGACGTAGTATAAAAAAAATTGAATTTTAAAATAAATAAAAAATATTTTTTTGGTATTTCATAATTAGTAGTTTCCTCGCGTTGGTGTGGTGAAATATTTTGTGTTTCACTCGGAGGCAAAGTTTGTTATCCCCCGTGCCTTGAGAATTGTATTTAAGACACTTGTATCTAAAACAATTAACTATTACATTTGAAATTTCTATTTAATCTATGTATGTGATTCATGGCTACGAGTGATATAGGTACGAGGTTTTTTCAAAGTAGTGCCGATATCTTAGTCAAGATTAAAGTACTTGTCAAGTAGGTATGTATCTAAATAAACATGTATTTACAAATCACCCATCTGCTTAACTTAGGCATTAAAATAGAAAATAAAGAAGAAAACAGCTTATTGAATAAATTCGTCGCTCTCCCCTTCAATTGTTGGCATGTTGAAGCTTGACGCCGAAGACCGGATTTTTTTAATTTTATGGGGAGGTAATATGTATAATCACGCTTAACGCGAAGTCATACAAGAAAAAAAGATTAAAGAAAATACAATTGAAAAAAAGAAATAAATTGAGCATTCAACAATAAATAATATTTATTATTGAATGCTCAATTGCTTATTTCGTTGAGCTATTATCACGACATCGAACTCACAATGGTCTTAAGTGCCATAAACCCTACTAGCACTTAAGTCATTTATGCCTACATATTTCCACCATTTTTGAATATTTTCAACAAACAACAAAAAATATATCCAACTACTGAACCTGCTTACAAAATTTCATAAGAATCGGTTGGGAAATGCGAGCTGCAGAGGAGAACGTTCGGACATACGAAACAGAGACCTTCGCTAACGTTCGGTCAAAATCGGAGATCTTCGTTAACGCTCGGTTAGCGATTTAATAATATTTGTTTCATAGTATACGTATTAAAAACAACTCAAGCAAGCAAGAATGTTCAGTAAAGGCCCTTACTCAATGTCCATTCGAATTTATAACCACATCCCTCAGTAACAAAACACTGAAAAAAAAAACCAAATATAATAATTTTGTAAATAAGCTTAAGAGTTACCTTCTAACTGAATGTCCATACAACCTACAAGAATTTATGAATAATTCGAATAAATAAACACTTAATAATAATCATAATTATGTACTTAAAAAACCTACTTATATAGACAATACGTGATTTTAATTATTTTAATTACCTATTATTCTATTTGTCATTATTGTTTACAGATTTATTTTATAAGAGAGTGCCTTAGAAATAAGTAGACATAAAAATGTTGCTACGCCCTAGTAGGGTCCATGATTGTACTCACTTTATATTAAGAACATCTGTAATACCATGGTTGCAACGAAT
Organism: Cydia pomonella; assembly: GCF_033807575.1. Lineage (NCBI taxonomy): Eukaryota > Metazoa > Arthropoda > Insecta > Lepidoptera > Tortricidae > Cydia > Cydia pomonella. Next base: position 6,037,071 of record NC_084721.1, on the reverse strand, counting down.
AAATGAAATAAATGAAATGAAATAGTTTTCAAGCCCATTTAGTGTACAAATGAGCTAGCACTATGAATTCACGAAAAAATTCAAAATAAAATATTAAATCACAATGAAATCCAGACTGAATCATTATACAGCTAACTAAATAAGGTAATATATTTGCTGTAGGATATAGGGAAGCGAGTGCCGGCGGCGGGTGCATCTATATGCATGAAATTCGACACTATAATGCAGGCCCCGGGCTCCCTCGCACTTATTATGTTAGAATGGTTTACATAATTTTGTAAACCTTATGGTATAGGATTAGTGAGACTTTAAAGGGTAAATTTGTGATTTGTTGGTTATTTAGAATACACAGAAGCGCCATGGTATCAAATACCAACTTCTTCCACTTGACTTCATCCAACGTCGGGCAGTTCGTATTGTTGGTGATCCTGATCTGACAGTCGGTTTGAAACTTCTCAGTCTTCGGAGAGACGTTGGCTCTCTGAGCCTGTTCTAACTGCCGTCTGTAACTCTGTACAATGGGGAATGTTCTAAAGAACTTTTTGAATTGGTGCCACCGTCGAGTTTTTATCACCGCACCACCCGCCAAAGAAACAAAGCTCATCCTCACTTCCTCGACGCACTTCCCAGAACGTGCGAGGTGTTGGGACCTTCTGAGGTGTTTCCCTTGCGCTATGACATGGGGTTCTTCAAGAAGCAGGTATGGTTCTTAAAGCTTAGCAATGCAAAAGTGGCTCCTCTAATGTTGCTTATATCCATGGGCGGCGATGTCTGCTTGCCACCAGGCAGCTCGTCTGCTTTTTTGCTGCCTATTACATAAAACCGTGACATTTGGGTACATTATTAGCTAATTCCCACAGTGCTAATTTCTTAAGAGTCACATAAACCTAGGCGCCCCCATACAATCGAAATTACGCTCTCATTTTAAAGCGATATGCTTTAATTTTATTATGCTTCATAATTTAATTGTGCGCTATTTATAATATATTTGTTATTTTTTTAATTATTTAAATGTTGTGCTTTTCTGACTCACCCAGCCCAGCCAGGCTATGCTGAGTCGGGAGCCGGGACCGTTTTCTGGCTAAATAATGTAACTTATTATGTTATAATTATAATTATTATAATGTGTACTTAGTTTGCCATGAATAAATGATTTTTAATTCTAATTTCAAATTACATGAAACTTGCAGGCGGTTTCCAATTTTATATAATAATTAGAATAAGCCTGTTGGTATAACCGTTTAAATATTGTATAATAATATTACATGTATACTTAATAAGTTTTCTAAGTAAAACTTCTACTCGCTCTAATTTCTTTATACATATTACCATAGCAACGAAAACTAGTACCAGACAGACTATGTTAGTTGAATGCTCATGTTAAATTTCAATTTATTTTTTAAAATGAGAGCGTAACGTAGCGTACGTCCGTGTGACTTTTAACAGATTCTCGGGGACGTCGGAAAAGAAGATCCGCAGGAGTCCAGGAGATTAAGGTTGTCATAGCTTAAAGAGTTGCCAAATTAAAGGCCAAGCCACACCGAATGCCTATATGTGCATCCGGTGTGAGCTGGCTGAAGTAGTCTATAGAGGTGTCCTAGTACAAGACATTTGCACAAAGAAAACTATAGAATGTAGCTCGCGCGGCCTGTTGTTGTGTAAATCAGAGATCGGAACCGATTAAATTTCGGCTTATTTTATACTCCAAATGTAGGACTCAGTTGTGTTTTTAGATAACGACTTCGTATTATTAGATTGCCCAATTAAATACCGTTTTCGTTCCCATACAAAAACACTGGTTTTCGGTCCCTAGTGTAAACCAACAGTAGTTCGGTGAGTTTAAAAATCCTTACCTACTCAAAAATCATTTCGAAAGTCTAGACCATATATGTAGTCAACAAACACCATACAGATAAGTGCAAAAAGTAAGAAATACGCAACGAATGGCGATAAACTGGAATGTTTTAAATTAACACGAGTTGCGAATTACCTAATCGCACATGTGTCGTACAACCTTTTACAGTACTATCTGTCTTAAAATTCTCGACTTAGGCACGCAAAGAGAGCTAATTACCGCATTAGTGCGATCAAGCAGCACCATATGTACTGTAAAAACATTAAAATGAATAATTTAAAAAGCACTTTTACACGGTTTGTATGTATGTAATGTACGGCTTCATTACGTGGGCGTCGGCAGATGCTCGCGCGCATGATCGATAAATCCGTTACTAATTCTGTTCAAAAAAGACGTACGTGCAATAGCATTCAGTACACGTTTACGACTTTTAGGGGAGCTGGGAAAGTACCCCTGGCACCCCAATGCAACGGTTTCCAATTAGATTGAGAGCCGTAAAACACGTGTATCAGTTTACACGTGAGAGGCCGTTTTTTATGTGATAGCCAGCAAACGAACGGACTAGGCGCTTGGTGGGAAGCAGTCTCGGTCGCCTATCGCCAATAGACATCGGAGGAGCAACTTGAGAACCTGCATACCCGCTTATTGAAAAAAAAAGATGTCGTAGCGCAATGGCCGAAGACCGTCTGGACGCCCTAGCTGCTGCTGGAGAGACGAAGTGCAAAAAGACCTTAGCGAACTGTTTTGAACACAGAAGCATGGCAGTCTTTGGTATCGGAGGCCAAGATCCACTTCGGGTCGCTGCGCCACAACAGTAAGTAAGTAAGTAAGCGCAATGTCGCGTCTCATAGCATGTATTTTGCTTATATTTTAGTATTGAGCAGGATTGAACGGCACGGCACGAGAATTTAAAAGAAAGCCCCTTGCTGTGTAGAAATTACGTGTCTGTATCACACGTTAGCGTTCCATATTAGAACTAATATTACCCAAAACAGACGGACGGACGGACTATATGCAATCTATAACTTTGATACTGCACACTATTCGCACGAATAATGTACCGCCAGCATGCAGTTTAGCAAGATGTATCAAGTAACTATTATAGTCTACATAAGGTAGAAGTACTAGTGCTCGACGCTGTACTAGTACTCGACATGGGCACTTTATCGCAAATACCCTGAAGAGTTAACTTGGTCCTACTCTATTTATGTACTTGGCATCCATACGGTTGGCATCATCATACATATTCCTCACATAAAATAATGTAAACAGTCAAACAAACAGTTTTCCCAGACATTGTAACCAAACGGAACTCCCAAAACGCTGACATCACCCTGACACCCTAGACGAAACCAGACCAACGCATTTTACACTCTCCCTAACCCTTAATTCTTTGTCATAAGGGTTAAAATGACTTGTTTTAGGTGATCTCACAGTAAACAAAATCATCCCAACCTATTGTGCACACTCCCTGATCCTTAAGAACTTGATATAAAGGTTAAAATTGCTTGTTTTAATTGATGTTACGGTAGCGGATGGTACATTATGGTACATTATAGGCTTGCAGCTTGCTCTTCCGGGAGTGTGTGAACTGTCACCTTGCGTGTTTACTTGTTTGTAGGGAAATTAACGGTCCGTTATGGCACCTGAGGGTTCCCAGGTATTGGATGGTAACGTGTGATGTTCGCTGCGATGTCAACGTTACATATGAAGGCCGACAGTATGGCAGTTGATGGAAATGGAAAACCCTATTCAAGCCTCGTTGCGATATAAAAAAAGATGGCGTTATGTTTTCCTTTCGTCATTTTTAGGGTTCCGTAACCAAATGGCAAAAAACGGAACCCTTATAGATTCGTCATGTCCGTCTGTCTGTCCGATTCTGTCACAGCCACTTTTTATGTGTACTTTGTTGTCCGTCCGTCTATCGGTTAAGACCTCGGGGAGTTGAAATTTAAATAATATACTCAGATCTCCAGTCCTATGAAGCTACTAAAAATTCAAACTTCTAAATTAACGTAAAATAAAAACCGGCCAAGAGCATGTCGGGCCACGCTCAGTGTAGGGTTCCGTAGTTACTCTTCCGTCACAATAAGCTAAACTGGAGCTTAAAGTACAGTAAATTGTTAACCAAGGGATGAAACGGTACCTTTCACGCGAGTTAAACAAATAGGCAAATTTGCATAATCAGTACCTAATTAAAGTGTCTTTTTACTGTGGGAGAAACTTTTTGCGATAACTCAAAAACAGCTAAACTGATCATGTCCGCTATAGTTTTCATTTAATGTCTTTCTTAAGCTCTACTTCCACGATTATTTTCATATTTTTTGGACCTATGGTTCAAAAACTAGAGGGGGGGGGAGCACATTTTTTTTCTCTTTCGGAGCGATTATCTCCGAATATATTCACTTTATCAAAAAATGTTTGTTGAAGACCCCTATTAGTTTTGAAAGACCTTTCCAACGATACCCTACATTGTAGGGTTGAAGCAAAAAAAAAATCACCCCCACTTTACGTGTAGGGGAGGTACCCTCAAAAAAATTAAAATTTTATATTTTATTGTAAGACTTTGTCGGCTTTATTGATTTATATATCCATGCCGAATTTCAGCTTTCTAGCACTAACGACCACGGAGCAAAGCCTCGGACAGACAGACAGACAGACGGACATGGCGAAACTATAAGGGTTCCTAGTTGACTACGGAACCCTAAAAAAGATACGACCATTTATGCAGCAAAAAATGTATCTTTCGACACTCTTACGAACTCAAAATTCAAATTCATAGGTTCCTTTCAATTGACCTAGAACTATTAAATTTGGCAATTAATATCGTCTTACACTACAAGTAATTACAGTAAAAATAAATAAGTTAAATTTGTACGGAACCCTCGGTGGGCGAGTCCGACTCGCACTTGTCCGGTTTTTCCTTATAAGATTTTATTGTGCCCTAGAAAGGGTTAGATTGCCAGGCTTTTGAAAGTTTTTTGGTTATAACAGAACCAACATAAAGTACTGAAAGTAACCTCGATGTTCCGCTGTTAGTATCTTGAAAACCCTGGGCCATAATCCTTGAATCTACGTCTACCTTAGAGACATACTCTGTTGTGAGCATTGGTAGTTTATAATTTAAGTATCGCAAAGTCAAGTCACCAGCTCTATGTGTCATAACTGACATAAACAAACGGAAATCAAGTGTACAACTTTTCCGGAAACAGCCCCTCAAAATCAATTTTGCCTCCTTACTAACATTATACCTCTTCAATATCTGTATTTTTCATTCGAGTAAATATCCGCGTTCGAGTACACTTTGTGGTGTTGTCATAGCCCCGTACAGTATCATTCTAGTCGCTTGCCGAGGACAGGGTATCGATTGCTTGATCCAACCGGTATAATATAACTCGTTGAGTACCCACTTTTAAGTATTGCAAAATGGTAGTTATATATTGAATTGTTACACGATTTAATCCAGGGTGTGCCATGAAAAATTCCAAAAGGATGCCTTGCTAGGTTTTTCGTGGAAAGATACAAGCAAATCTCGGCCTTATGGCAAGCGGTCAACTGGGACGTTTTGCCGGCCGCGGTCACTTATTTACAAGGGAACACTCCAGCCAAAACCTTAATAATTAAAAATTAATATTGACTCGATAGAAAAAAAAAACGAATGCATGTCTAATTTTCAGTTGTAAATAGTTACCTTGCATAACATAGCAGCATACTTTTAGTATAAAATACTCGTAGCTAGTGTTATAGCCGATAGATCTGACAAGCAAAATGTTACACAAGAAGTATAGAGAACAGAGTTATTGAGATAAAAGGTATGAAATCGCGCAACGGCTATATTATCCGTCGCAAGCTCCACGCGACGCGCATAATCTTTTCTGTCCTTCTATTTTCCTGGCTTTACCCCTCTTAAGGGTCTCGAGGTTGAGTTAACGGTTGACTCATGGACTTTTTTTTATACTACATCGGTGGCAAACTTGGATACGGCCTGCCTGATGCTAAGCAGTCTCCGCAGCCTATGTACGCCTGCAACTCCAGAGGAGTTACATGCGCGTTGCCGACCCTAACAATCCGCACCCTCGTTGAGCTCTGGCAACCTTACCGCCAGGAACACAACACTAGTAGTAGGGTCTAGTTTTATTTGGCTGCAGTTTTCTGTAAGGTAGGGGTAATTCACCAGCTGGGCTCTGCTCTAGATCTGGAATGACATCCGCTGTGTTGTGCCCTACCACACAAAGCGCAATGACATTCACAGTGCCCATACCTCTCTTTTGGACGTAGTTTAAGGACAAACCGGGTCTAAGAACTCAACACGTTCAAGCTCTAGCAAGCGGTGACAACACGTCGGCACGAGTGGACACCGGATGCAGTCATACTTCCGCTGTAGGGTAACCATAATGTTGTTAATGATACAGTGAAGTGCAAGGAACACATTGTAGACATGCAACTCACTGATTGGATATGTTAATGGTTTAATTAACGGAACGTAACTAAACCGTGAGATATTAGATTCTAACATAATTTTGTAAGAAAAACATTTCTCTCCATAATTTTAATTTAGTTTGATAAAGTAATTAATAATAGTCATTTTAATGCCTAGAAATTTTGAATGTATGCTGTTCGTGACTCTAGTTCAAAATACGAGTACTTTGCTTTTCCTTTTCTAATAGCGTTTTAAAAAAAATGTTTAATGAACCAGTGTTAGAATTTTGGATTCAGTTTATATTTTTTATTTAGTTAAGTGTGTATAAAATACATTTAGAGATAACAGTTTAACAATACAAATAGGGCAATAAGAACACCAACAATAATCAAAATTTGTATTTTTTAGGTTTATTGTTACTCTATAGGGTACCGAATTATAAACCTCTTTTTCATTTCTGATAATCTAAAAGTCGGCCAGAGATGTTCTAAAAAGTGTTCAGGAAGTGATCAGATGCTGTAGAGCAGAAACGTACCGTACGTTTCTGCTCTACAGCATCTGACTTTCCAAATACGTATAATTTTTTATTTTTTTACGATAATTGATTAAAATTTGGTTTTAAATGAATTTATTGACTATTTCCATTCTGATATTTAATTCTTCATTTCACTAAAAGTTCCCTCGAGAAATACTATTAAAGTTTATACTTCGTCATGTTTTTTTAATTACACATGTATTTTACACGTGTGAAAAGTGCTTAACTCGGGTGAAGGACACCATTTCAGTCTCGGACTATTGCCAAACTACCTCGACAGAAATGAGTGCTTTTCATCCCTTGTTTAACAATCTACTATTACTGGATTTACCTCAATCGTACCATTCGTACCTGCGTCTGATTCGTGTTGGTAAGAAGCATTTAAGTTTTCATAACCGAGCAGAAACGGTTTTCTTGAAAATAAATCTTAGTCACCATCGTATCCTCCAGGGACGCTACTTTAATAGTTTCCTCGGCCGGTCCTCCGGCCTCACAGATTTACAACAATTTCTACATTTCATATATCTCTTATGACTATGGATTAAGTCACATTTTGCGGTGACAAAAAGGCTTTGTTAAATTTGCAAAGCTTAAAATCCATTTGTTGCTTTTGACATGTCGTTTTATCTTAGTGCTTTGATGATATTTATTTAAGAATGGGACCTTTGATCGTGAGTGCAGGGAGGTTCGGAAATGCATTTTTTGTGTGGGCGCGCGGACTTATTACAGGGTTTTCATTTGGTGAAATCGTTTGACCGGTGAATAAGAACCGCATGGGTTTGGAACTGAAAGGTCTATCTTATGCTTTGGGTATAGGTATAACATAATATGCAAACAATTTGTTGAATTTTTGTGTATTATTATTTTGCCTCTTATTTTACTAGTGACTACCTACCGCAGCACCTGTGACAACCATCCCTGTCGTGGGGTTAAATGTCACATTTCTCTTTACTCATAAAAATAAAAATATTTCATTCGCACATAATGTTAGCGAAAAAGTATTTATTTACTTTTGAAACTCAATTAAATATAGCATCTACATCTACTACCATGCCGCAGGGGGATAGTTTTATTTTATTTTAAGTCTAGTTTTATTTATTTTTAGATCTAGGTTTTTAAGTTTTGTAGTTTAGTTTTTAGTATATTTACCAAATAAACGATTAATAATAAAAAAAAAAATATATATATATATATACTATCAATACAATACAATTTGTTAAATACGGTATACCGTACATGCCAAAAAAAATACAAAATTATATAATAAAAAGACACATTTAAAACTAATTATACCTAAACATACGCTTCAATTAATATATCATTTATCATCCTTGACTAAACACAATAGCATTAAAAATCTAAAAGAAAAATAATGTGACTACATATCCGATCTCCTCTATTATTAGTAATTGTTGCTGTCAGCACTGTACAGAAATTTAAGGCGATTCGCAACTTGTAGGAGAAAAAATCATTGCTGAGCTGAACGGAGTAGGAAAATACGCGGAGCACGTCTCTCTATTTAGACTTCAGAAGAATTTGTTAAATAATAAGTATGATAATGGGGTCCCTGCACTGTATGCGCCCTATTTAAAAAAATATCCGCGTACAGTTTGCAAAGAAAAGTGATCCTCTACCATCAAACTTCCATGTAGGGGTGCAAGATAACGTTTTTGACTGTATATACGATACGCCGGAAAACGGCTAAGCGCGAGTTGGACTCACGTCCGAAAGAGCACATCACACTATTTTTACTAACTTTGTTTTTAATTTCAGGTTCTCCTCTCACTCTCACTGAGCGTGCCCGGGATCGCGGATAAGTATCATTGTTTTCAATTGTTATTTTTAGTAAAAAGGAATCAATGAGTACGATAAAAACAAAAATGCGCATCCTTAGAAGCAATTTTCATATTTTTAGCTTTTGTGCAAAAATTGTTACAAATTTTTAATGGTGCGTTTAGGTCTTTCGAATCGATGAAGTTACTAGAGAAAGGCTTCAAGATTGCTATTGTTTTGTGTTGTATATGTATTTTGATCTAAAAAGCGCCACGATTTTTCAAAAACTCTGCTGGCTGAACCCACTGCAACTTAAGAGTGACACGAAAAGCCGGCTCGCTCGCTAATATGTAGAACATACAAAAGTTCTACTCGCTCTAATTTCTTTATATTACAAAACAAAAAAACAGTACCAGTAGTTTCGAAGCAAATTGGCGAGTGAGCGTAGTGTTCGGTTTTTTCCCCTTCGAGTTACAGAACCCTAAAAAGCATGAATAAAGCTGCATTAAAGAATAGCCGTGTTTTAATTTAACAATCAGTTGATCAACACTACACCCTCCCATTGATCGAATCGAATATTTTGATAGGTCCATTACGAACAGATGCTTCGGTTATTAATGTGAAATTGTGTCTATGAAATTATGCTGATATCATTTGGAGGAATTAATTGTTATAAGCTTTTTGTACTTTTATTGGGAAGGGCAGCAGACCTCACATATTTTGTTACTTCGTGTAGATGATTTTTGTAATGAAAACTATATTTAAATCAATGTTACCTACAACAAATAATGGGATGTATTATAGCACGTATCAAAACATCGAATGTTGACATACAAATAGAGTTCTCAATAGAGTTTTAATAACACGCACATATACGGAGGTCTGTGATTTAGTCTTTGATTCAGGAAAAAACTGATCGGTCGCTGTTTGTACGACGGATCTGAAATGTACGGGAAGATCCGCGGATCCGGATCCAGATCCGGAAAATTTCATTCAAATTGGATCCGGATTGCAAACCCTAGTCGCTGTCAACAATGATTTCTTGTTTTTTTTTTAATGGCGAGTTACAAATTGAGATATTTCAAAGTCGATGCAAAATCACCCGTTTACATAGTTCCTGAATGTAATAAAACCGATGGCGTTGAAACTATCATTAGGGTCCCAGCGCGGATAAGTATTTTGCAGAAATCGCGAAGCATCTGGTTGAACTGGTGACCGAAGAGCTGGTGGCTTCCTTGCACAACGGTTCAAATCAGCATTGCGAAACAACGAGGAAATGCCGCTAGCATCTTTGGTACAATCTCACAAGGGCCTATTATAGATTTTCGGCTAGTTTTTAATTTAGTTTAGTATTTGTAGTTACTGTATACCTCTGTGTATATCTATTATATAAATAAATGATTTATACTAAAAACTTTATACTACTTGAAACTATATAGAACTGAGGCGGAGGGATAGTGCACTTTTGCACAACTCTTTTTTTATTCAATTTTATAACGCATATATTCGTTAACAAGCATAATTTGTAATATCACACAGTAACACACTATAATAAGCTCAACTATCTGACAAAGCGTACCTATCTCATGAAATACCTCCCACAATATCACCTGGTGCTATGTGGCAGACTGGAATGTCACAGAAATTAGCGCACGTGTCCGAAATAGACCCTCAATGAACCCACTCACTATCACAAAGTCCTATATGACTGTACATTCCACGTAATATACGACGTTTTCGCAGTATTTGTTGAAATACCAGCGTTAATTTCACAAAGTTCCTCGTCATATAGCAGTCGATGTAGATAGGACCCTGTCACACTGCGGGTCCGAAATGCCAGCTTTGATTTACCCTCATTATAGGCAATTAGGTCCGTTTCTAACAATTTCATTTTGTATTTTGTAACGTGCGTAATTATGATGTAATTACGTGTTTTTGCGAGGGTACAGTTTGGAGAGTTATGAAAGGCTCATAATTAAACGTTCTGGTTTTTATCATGCAATGTTTCGGTTTAACAAGATTTATTACTAAATTCGGTGCGTTCATAAAAGCACTTGAAAATTCGTGTGTAAATTCTTGTAATGGAGGTGAAGGATGGGCTTTTAAACCCTAAAAAGGAATGTCATAACATATGTGTGTATGGTAATTTCGTTAATTAACACATGCCTTTACCTCTAAACATTGCTTCATTAAAAACAAGTAATTAATTACCAAATAATCCACCACAGTGAAACTTTTACGCTCAGTATTTTAAAGTTTATAAGAAACGATAAAGTATAAAAAGAAGTGTCTGTTCGTAAAAGTAAAATGTGTAGATAATTGTACGTTTCTACAATTGAATGAGTGATTAAATTAATTATTTAAGAATCCTTTTTTAGAGATTCCAGTTTATAGTCACCTGGAAGGTAAAAAATAATAATGTCTCGGCTATCATTCGAAGTGGAAATTGTTTCCCAATTCTAACTATTTTATTTTTATTTTAGTTCGTTCTAAAAATACCAAATTATTTATTATGAATAAGTATATACAATTCAAAGTTTTTAAAATTAAGTTTGGATGAAAAACGGATAAGTATTTAATTTAAAAAGTGAACTATCGCTGTACTAAGCTATTTTTAAATGTTTATTATATCAAACGCAAAGATTGCAAAGCTGCCAAATGGCTCGATCTTAAGCGATAAGATCTTTCAGCAATTGTTTTCTTTCTATTGTTTTTCTTTTATTGAAGACTAGGAGTGTAATAACATTTTTAAACTGAACAAAAATCGATATTTAAATCAGTTTAACTACAAAATCTACCTAGCAACAATAGTCACAGCGGGCCGGTTAAAGTCCTGCAACTCCTGCATTGTGGCCAACCATAAGGCGCGCGCACGAGCGTGGCGCGCGCGCAGATTTATCAGCGTAATGAAACAGCGTGCTCAGCGCGGTGCGTGCGCGCCGCAGCTGTCGCGGGGATACGCCGAACAAATAATCTTGATCCTTTTACGGGCAGCCCTATACAAACGATAATATCAAATATTTTGATTCGTGTAATTGAATTTATATTTCAGCGTTTCAAGTCAATGGGTATTATTAAATCATTTTTTAAATCCTTTATCAGAAATAATAAAGTACCCTTAAATCTGCATATGTTCCGAATATTCGCATTTGTATTGTATGGAACAACGGTAGACAAAAATAATCACCTCGAATGAACACTTTGTCAGGTGTTTTGAAAATACTGGCCCAACCAATAACTAAGTGTCAAACGTGCCCGTTGGGCAAGTTGTAAATTGGTGTACGTTTTCCGTAAAACATGTATGATAAAGTTATACTTACTTGCCTCAAATTATACAATTCGGTGAAACTGAGAAGACATGCGAATGAGAAGAATAAAGACGTCAGTCAGAAATAAAATCGTGTGTCACAATAATATCTTTTATCTTATCACGTAGGTATTCCATAGTTACTACTGCGTACTTTAACGATACTTTTTATAAGTATAATACAATTTATTCCTAATCTTCATTTTCCTAACAATGAAATTTGGCTACCTTCTAAAAGTATCAAAACCGGTGCACCCTCCGTCCGAAATCGCGTGACGTATCGTGATTGTCTAAACGCCGACAGATGTGCCGGAATGTAATTGTTTGCTTGCAACCCACCAACATTTCCAATCGGAGACACCCCTAAAATTTTGACCCAAAAGTTCAACGAGAGAAAAGGACGCGGCTATAAGAATCACATAAACCCGTCCTTGTCCACGTAAGTTTTTAATACGGATTCATTCACCTCGTCAGATGTTCAATGGGGCAACTAGGGTCGGAAGTAACTTTTTGCGAGAAAGTGTTTTTTTTTTATAAGTTTGATTTAGTGATATCAAAGCGGAACAAATGTTGTGTTAATCTCGAATTTTATTTGAGTTTTTTTCCTACCATTATGATTTGACATCTGGCTTAGACGTTTATATTGAGAACTTTATACGTTTCTTTTTATTGTTTTTTTTTTTACTACCGTTGGAATTATAATGTTACATGTATGTCATAAACACAAGGTAGTACTACTGTAGTTAGATATGGCGCTCTATCTTACTACCTAAGTAGGTACTACAATTATGCATATAATTATAGTGTGCCAATTGTGGTTTTTGTGAACATGTTTTATTCCACCAACCTAACCCGAGCTGTATAATATACCACTAGTGTAAATAAATTCGATTTCGAAACGTGACGTACGCGTTTGCGTTTAGTCTCATTTTGTATGTGATTTAGAAAGAGCGCGCCAAGCGGGACGTTTTGGAAACTCAAAATCCTATACAAAATGAGACTTAACGCAAACGCGTTCGTCACGTTATGATGTCGATTAAATTTACACTAGGGGTACTGAAAGGTTCACTTGATAATAACTCTACTATGTATTAAATTTACAGGTAAGATTTAGGGATGAATTATTTTTGTGTAAGTATATAACTAAATAAACAGTAATAGGTAAATAGCCTAAGACCTAAAGTCCGTCAATCAAATCGGCTAATAAAAAATATCTAGAGTCAGACCAAGCTAAGTTGGCAGCGATTTCGATAGCCCAGACAGCGCAAGTGTTATTTTAAACGTCAAACTTATATGAAATTATGGCATTACCATTTGGCGTTGAAACTCTAGGTCCATGGGGTCCCAGCGCGCACAAGTTTTTTGCTGAAATCGCGAAGCGTCTGGTTGACGTAACTGGTAACCGAAGAGCTGGCGGCTTCCTCGCATAAAGTATCAGTATTGCGAAACAACGAGCAAATGCTGACAGCATCATCCTTGGTATAATGCCTCAAGGGCCTATTTTAGATTTAAGCTAGTTATAGTACTTAATCCTCTTTATATATCCATTATGTATATTGTTATTGTAAATAAAGATTGTTCTGTATTCATAAGAACGTCTAAATACTAAGCCATAAAACCTTACGAATAGCATTATACGAGTAGAACCATATTTACTTCTGAAAATATAGCACAAGTATCTGTTATACAATACTGAGTCTTATGTCAAAGATATAAAAGTTTATTTCATAGAGTAGGGTCATGCGGGGCACGGCAGCTGGTCCCAAATTATGGTAATGGGCTAATAGGGTAATTTTGAGCTAACAACGCTAATAGTGATAAGATATGTTGTGGTATCTTCATACCAACTGCTCTGCAAATGCAAGGGTCAAATAAAAACTCAGTTTACTTTATTCGAATTGTCAAAACGATAGCTAGTGGCTTACAGGGACCGTGGGCATTGGAGTGTCTGCCATCTTGTGGCTGGAATTGGAAACATAGACATGTACATTGACACTTCGCGCCCAAGCAAGTCTCGTGCCATTTACCGTTTTCGTACGTTTTCTTGTGCATAGTAATTTCTACCATGTTGTGGGCCATATTGGAAGCATAAACTTCACATTTAAATCTGGTGCAAAAATCTGACGTCTCCTGTGCTGCCCCCTACAGTTTGCGCATGCTATATTACCTATACTTTACATTTTTTGTTCAATTTATGAAATAGTCTCTATTATCCATTTTTTTAAAGTATGAAAAGTATGACTTAACTTACGTAGGTATACCTACGTAAGTTAAGTCATACTTTTCATACATTTACGCCTCTCTTATAATTTTCTTGGTTATAATTATTTTCCATTTTAACATGTTTATTATTTAGACCTCCTGAAAGAACTAACCATCATTAATCAATCAAATGTGAATTTATTGCAAAAAGCTTACATTTATAAATTGGACAAGCGCAAATTTAATAAAATAATCCAAATATTATTACAGGATTATGTGCTTTGTAATAATATCTGTGCTTTATTTATAAATCAATATTTCCACACGGTTGACCAGGCAAGCTATAATAATTTGATTCAAAATGTATCACTATTTAAACATTTTTTGTCAACAAATTCATTTAGATAAAAAACAAAAGTCAATAAAGTCTGGCAAACACAACTTTCAAGTCAGTCTGTAAAAACCAGGAAAACTATACTTATCCCTCTCTTTTTGGGTGCCAATAGTTCTAGTGTAAGACAAAAATAGTACGATTCTTTCTATCTATGTTTGAAATGAGAAAGTTCTGGGCCAAACTATACATTTCTTAAATTAATTTTTCAGCGTTTTTTGGCTTCCAGTACTAGACCATGGGCCCATTTCTCTAACGGTATTAGACTACTCGTAATATTATTAGTCCACAAAGTCTCAAATCGTATGGGTCTCCATGCCAACACATTTATAATATTAGCCTAATACGGTTCGAGAAATGGGCCCCGTTTGTGGGTGTCATTTTATTCGATTATTTCGAAAACTTAAAGGGGATAAAATTTAACTTATAAGACTTGACTAGTTGATTATAGATAGACAGAATGACAGAAAAGTAGACACAGTCACATACCCCCTTATTCATAAAACTTTACGGGCCTGAATTAGATTATGTTTTATCCCTTTTTAGGGTTCCGTAGTCAACTAGGAACCCTTATAGTTTCGCTATGTCCGTCTGTCTGTCTGTCTGTCTGTCTGTCCGAGGCTTTGCTCCATGGTCGTTAGTGCTAGAAAGCTGAAATTTGGCATGGATATATAAATTAATAAAGCCGACACAGTCGTACAATAAAATCTAAATTTTTTTTTTTTTTTAGGGTACCTCCCCTACACGTAAAGTGGGGGTGAACATTTTTTTTGCTTCAACCCTACAGTGTGGGATATCGTTGGAAAGGTCTTTCAAAACTAATAGGGGTCTTCAACAAACATTTCTTGATAAAGTGAATATATTTGGAGATAATTGCTCCGAAAGAAAAAAAAATGTGTCCCCCCCTAACTTTTGAACCATAGGTCCAAAAAATATGAAAAAAATCTTGGAAGTAGAGCTTAAGGAAGACATTAAATGAAAACTATAGCGGATATGATCAGTTTAGCTGTTTTTGAGTTATCGCAAAAAGTTTCCCCTTCATAGTAAAAAGACGTACACCCACAGTTCATCCCTTGGTTAACAATCTACTATACTTTAAGCTCCAGTTTAGCTTATTGTGACGGAAGAGTAACTACGGAACCCTACTCTGAGCATGGCCCGACATGCTCTTGTTTACAAATACATAAGTAAAAATGACAGATGAAGATAGCTAATTCAGGCCAGTAACACGTTTATGAATAACGCCATTAGGCAGCCACTGGAAAAGGTTGTTTGATAAAAATATCGCGTTGTATTAAAGAAATACAAGATGTAACAAAAATACTGATAATGTAACAAGAATATGCCCTTAAACGAATCTCCGCTATTTTTGTTTCGTTAAATACAAAAGTCTTTATGAATGAATTACTTATCAATGGAAACATAGTTATATTATCTCTTCCACCTGTTAATGAGTTCTCCCCTAGCCGACGGTGCACAGCAAGTGGCAAGACGCACCCCTCAAGAACAGGTCAAGGCGACCTGTTGCCTTACACCCTTAAGAATTAGGGGAGCGAGCGGCAAGATGTTTAACTTGTTTGATAATCACCTACTAATAGTTATGTTAATATTTCAATTACTTTTTTGAAAGTATGGGTTTTTTTGTGTGTATAGAAAGATGGAGATAATAGCTCAAATATACGGCATCAACTGCATGTCCTAAAATAGCGGTGTTTAGTGGAATTTGACTGATTATCGTACTACGTCGTCCCTTGTTGCATTCACAATACAATAAATATTCAACTAGAACTGTTATAGTGATATGGTACCGTCGCAATCAGATATATCGGAGCGGCCAAGGCACTCACAAATATCTGAACACACCTCTATTGTCAAGGCGGTAGAGATATTTTTGAGAACCTCGGCCGCTCTGATATATTTGATGGCGACTGTACCAAATGGTAACAATCAATTTTAATAGATATGTTCTAGCAAAACTTACTGTTGAGAATTTAAAGTAGGTTACCCTATTTACACAGGTATCTTCCTACTACCTATTTACCTCGGATGA
Source organism: Cydia pomonella (assembly GCF_033807575.1). Lineage (NCBI taxonomy): Eukaryota > Metazoa > Arthropoda > Insecta > Lepidoptera > Tortricidae > Cydia > Cydia pomonella. Next base: position 6,020,538 of record NC_084721.1, on the reverse strand, counting down.
AAAGACTGGATTACCAACAAAAAGCCTGAAGACGCGTTCATGTTAAAATTTGGTGTTTCTCTAGTCTAATAGGTAGTTAAATAGTTATGTAGAAGATGAAATAATCAACGAGGAGGGACCGACAAACTGTTGATTAAATAGGAAGTTAAAATTAAAAGAGCCATCGAAAGCGACTAGACTTATTTTGCAAGTCCTTCCTACCTACCATAACCTACCATAAACCTAAACAATAGGTATGTATAAAAGGGAATGCATCAGATAAAAGGAGTTTCTGAATCTGGCAGTAATGATCGTAGGGAATGCACTGCAGTATCATGTTTCGTCCACGGAATACTATACCTTTGAAAGTGAAGCGTTGACAATGTTGACATGCGGTCGAAACATAAAAAGAAATGCAGTTAATGCCTATTAATTCTGCAGTATTTAAGTCATTTTAACAGTAGTGTGGTCAATATTTTACTGGGGTACAATCTCTAGAGAACAATTTTTGTCATGATAAAGTCCAAAATTGACTGACTGAAGTTATTCATATTTGCTAGGATATTCCGTTACGGATTATGCCAAATACTAATGGCTGGCCACATGATGTCTCTTGGTTAGGTATAAGGGTGTATATGGAGGCATTTATTTGTCACAGAGAAATTACAACACTATTGCTTCAACTATAAATAGTAAGTATTAAGTATTTATGTAGAGTTGTGAATTATATAAGACAATTATATTATGGTTGCCTGCGACTTGAAATTTAAACTGAAAACTTTATTAAGAGGGCGCTACCGTAAAACTAAAGTTTTTACACGTCTTAATCAAGGACAAATGCTATGAAATAATTAAAGAAAGCCAGACAACACTGATAGGAATTAAGAAGTGTGAATTTCCAAAATGCTTTTAATGCATGCTAATTAAAAAGAATAAAAGTAAGCCATTGCTGAGGCTGAGGATTTTGAAATGAACTAACTAGCCAATTCGTTTAATTTGTATAATACGAGTACATACAATACAAAACCGTTGCGATGATCTACTTTTTTGAGGGGAGCAATGTGAATGTGACCTACCAAGGTTACTTACTTTCTAAGTACCTACAATTTAAAATATTCTGAAGCATCCTTGACAATATCTGCAAGTAACCCACATTTCATACATCGTATTCTATAATAGCCACTCACATCAAAAGAGCATCTGATTAAAACTGCATTGGCTTCTTTAGTATGAATAGTATGAAAAGGTGCGAGAATAATGGCAAGGGCCCGCATTTCGCTCGGTCTAGTGGGCCTGAGTGCCTACTGGTAGCTAGACCCGTGTTCTATGGGTTATGTGTGAATGGTGAGATACTCTGCTTCGAATACTATAATAGTTATTTACGATACAAGTGCGAAAAATAAGAAATTCGTAACGAGTGGCGATAAATTAAAACACGACCGAAGGGAGTGTTTTAATCGACACGAGTTGGGAATTACCTATTCGCACATGTATCGTACAACGTTTTACAGTACATATGACCGATATAGTACACAATGTGGAGGAGGACAGTACATTTTGGATTTTTGTTTTTTTTTTCTTCCCAAGCTTTCAACATTTTACACCATTTTTACGTCCTGACACTGCTGGGTTGCGTAATGCATCGCAGTCATGTATGTTTTGTAGTTTTTAGTTTTAAGATATTTTTTTTATATGCTAGTTGAAATAAATATTTTCTATTGTCATTTTATACTGCTTAAAGATTTCAATGATAATTAATATTCATGAAGTAGAGCATACAACACACCTCTCCAGTCGGCGCACGCGTCCACCTGCCCGTATCACGGCGCGCGCGCAGCTGCTCAAACGAGCATTATCTCCGGCCAGTTCTGCATAGGGGTGACTGCCAATGAGGTACATCTAGAATGTGGACTGAGGGTGCTTATGGAACCGGTAACGTGACTTTCTTTACTGATGTCTCTAATGCCCGCTCCATAGCCATATGAGTTAAATAGTCGCATATCAGATCTTAGGAGTAAGTTAGTACCCTAGTACTACGTGTCCTGATTGGTAGTACTTGTGGACAATGCTTGAGCCACTTTATGAATGAATTCATTGTTATATGTCCATCCAACTTTGCAGCTCGCTGTACGCTTACCTCCAACCAGTTCTCGATAAGTGTGAATTTACCAATTAGTATGCCATAGGACTTTAAATGTTGAGGGTAATGATGAGAAGTACCAAGATTTTCTTTACAAGCCAACAATAGTCATGTCAGTTAAGACGAAAGTGGAGGGGGTCGTCCACTTTCGTCTTAACTGACATGACTATTGTCGCACGGGTGTGTGAAATCGCCTTTTCATACAAAAGTAGTCCTATTTTTCCTTTCTGGATATTAACGTTATTTTGGCACAATTTGTTGTATACTCTTATCAACCAAATGTTTGATTTTTTTGGAGTTTTTGATTGTTATAAGAGTTAGGAGAATGTAAACATTTGTATGAAAACAGTTCTACGCTCCTAATTTTTACAATTATCAAAAAATCGAAAAAGTCAAACGTTGGGACATAGCTATGGTTAATATACATCAAATTATGTTAAAATATTTCCCATAATGTCAATATGTGTTTTTTTTATATTATTATTTGTATGTCTTTCCCATCACGGAACAATGGTGTTCCGCGGGGCCGAAGCCAACACGTAGAGGCCCTTTTGACACTTTAATGAAATGTAAGGGGTACACCTAGCGGATGCTGCCCTTGCCCGCGTCATGGGACGCACGCAGAGGCAGCACCCGCCAGGGTGTAAGGACTATTTGAGAGTTGATGGAATCTAAAATGAACTGGGCTATTGGGTGAAAGCCATGGACTAAATTCTGGGCTATGGGATAAAAAACCGGGCGCCTGCCTAATAAATAATAATAATTATTATTATTATGCAGAGAAAAAAATGAGGACTACGTTTGAATGAAGTCTTTCATCTTAAACGGTTGGGCCACAACCTACCTTATTTTTTTTTTAAATTTATTTATAAAAGAGAAATTACATCGGCTATGATCACGTATCTGCCAAACTGCATAGCAGTTTGTTGGCAGAAAACTTATTCTACCCTCCAACATTGTTAAGTAAGTTATTGCTTACTTGATTTATAGCTATATTCATAGTGCGAGTGCGATTTCTTACAAACAATTGTAATAGCTTTAGATAGGCAGACTAGATAAACATTAAGCTAACATAAACATTAGTAGCAATAACAGACTAAATAACTAGGTTTGTTTACCTATTTAGTCAGTCTGTTACTGCATTGTCATGGGAACAGTAGGTATAGGTGCTCGATTTCATTTCAACCAGATACTGGAAAACAACAAACACACGGAGTGAAGCTAAACAAAGTGTGTGGGATAATGAAGCTATCAGGGTGCAGCATCTCACTTATCCACAGCTACGGTGTGTAATTATGTAAGTTTATCTACAACTTCAAATCTCTTTTAAAGAATAAAGATAGAAAGAGAGCCTTTCCTAGAAATAATAGCCTTTTAACATGATGCATTAAAGTGGAGTTTTCGTTTTATTTTATGTTATATCTATATTCGTTGGGAAAATTATCTACGATAAATAAAGCAAGTAAATTAAATCAGTGAGTGGTATATACTCGCATAGGTGACTGAATACACCCCTTTAAAGAACGTGTGCCGAAAAACGATAAAATAATGCAGTCGATATGCGAGTACGGTCTGCATTAACAAAACGAGGTGTTCTTGAAATTATTAACTGTTTTAACTAGGACGTAGTGTAAAAAAATACAATAATTACTCACGAGACACGAAAACAGGCCATTAATTATGTAAATTTTTATTCAAAGTCAACTGTTGTCATTGTTCTTCTTAAGTATACGATACATAATCAACATTACATACAACAGTTAAGTGTTGATTAAGTATTGAAGTTTTACTAAGTCTTTGTTTGTTATCATTTTTTAAAGGTGTCCCGTAAACACAAATTGTTTTTTGTTTAACAATTATTACAGTTTTTTGTGTTTTAAGTTAATTTATATTTGGCTTAGCATTTTCCGACTCCCATTGCCGCAGAAAAATAAATTCTTACCTACGTACTATTTAAAGAAAATTCGGGTTGGCACAGCAGACGGTATGTGCACGGTAAACTATTTTGAAATGCTTCCTGCGCCACAGAAGGTCCGCTTCTTTCTTTCAAAATGTCATATACTTTCATAAGTATGAATGGGTTCAAATATAAGAAAAATAAAAACAATGATAGGCCTCCTTTTCATTATTCTCTTTATTTATTTTTGATCTTAGGCTAAGTCATTTATAAAATTAATATAAAAGTAAAATATAAAAACACTTACACTTAAACTTATAATTTATTATTAAAGTACATTCACATCATATATATTATAACTTACACTAAAACATTTAAAAAGGTATCATAAATACTGATATTTTGACGACCGATCTGGCCTAGTGGGTGGCCCTGTCTGTGAGGCCGATGGTCCCGGTTTCAAATCCTGGTAAAGGCATTTATTTGTGTGATGAGCACGGATATTTTTGTTCTTGAGTAATGGGTGTTTTCTATGTACTTATATATTATATATGTCGTTGTGTAAGTACTTACAACATAAGTCTTATTGAACTTCCTGTGGGACTTAGTCAACTTGTGTAATAATGTCCTATAATTATATATTATATACAACAATTATGGAGTACCTAACATTGAGTACTTACATTGCATCACAGTTATATTAAACTTAACCTAAAACTATGCAATTAAATCTAAAATTATATTAATCTAATTTTAAACTAAAATGTATAAAAAGCTACAAAATATAATTTAATTAAACAAATTATTTCTTTTGTTTATTTTCTACCCATTATTTTATTTTTTAACACGGGCAAACGATCATGAAAAATGTCGATGTAACTCCGTCCTTTATAAAGGCATTATAAGCGACGCAAACTCGTACCATGGGAGACTGCAGTCTGAGCTCCGAGGTTGGTCCTAGTTACAGGCACCGAGAAAGTTTTCGTTCTAGGACGCAGAGGCTAATTATGAGGTGCGGTTATATAGATTATCTCAAGCAAGTTGCTGCATTTGATTTGTCCATTTACGACTTTGTGCAGAAAACTCCAACATTCATCGCCTCCTTCGGCGCAGGTACCTTAATACAATAAAAAAACATACATTTAATGGCTTTACCAATATTATGGGATATTTAGATTTAACCGAAATAAAAGTACATTTTTTTTTTGCCAACGGTGGCAAGGTGCGCGGCGCGTGCCCTGCGCGTGCAGCGCGCGCGCCGCGTCACGCTGAACGAGCCTTTACAACGAAAGCTTTTATTCCTATTCTTTTTGGACCAAGCGGCTATATCTCGTAAATTACTTCACTATTGTTGCGTCGAGGGGAGATTTCGTGCGTTATGCGATTTTTTATGTGCATATTACGTAATATGATGAGAAATTGTTGCGATCACGTTCTTAGCAATGTATAAAAAAAAACAACGGGTTGCACTTCGGGAGTGCCGGCAGAAGTGAAAACTTGAATATTAACATTGTGCATTTTTGATATTTTGGAATGGTTAGGGAATAATTTTGCACGAATTGCTTTCATTATCGGTATAAAAGTACTATCATTTATGCATACATTTTCGCCGCGCGGTAGAAAGAGAGGGGGATACTTCCTCTGCTACGCCGCGCCGGCGGTCTACTGGCTTCAATAACATTGTAACAGTTTTCGATCAGGTCACGTGTCCGTCTTACGAATTTTCAATCTGACAAATCTGTCGGTCACGTGACCTGTCGCGAGTTTAACATTTTTTCCCCATCACAAGAAGTGCACAGCGCCGCTAAAGAAGTTTTCACTTCAAAAATATTTTCTTATCAAACTAAATTGGTCAGAAGTTGGTGCTTACTGCTATTTTGGTACGATACTGTTGGAATAAGTAGGTATGGAAATCGAGTGTGTATAAAATGTACAAAAAGATCAACAGTTTTACTTTTCCTCATCGTAAAACCAAATTCTATGACTAATTGTTATCTATCAGGACACATTTTTAGGGTTCCGTAGCCAAATGGCAAAAAACGGAACCCTTATAGATTCGTCATGTCCGTCTGTCTGTCCGATTCTGTCACAGCCACTTTTTTCCGAAACTATAAGAGCTGTACTGTTCAAACTTAGTAAGTGGATGTATTCTATGAACCGCATTAAGATTTTCACACAAAAATAGAAAAAAAAAACAATAAATTTTGGGGGTTCCCCATACTTAGAACTGAAACTCAAAAAATCTTTTTTCATCAAACCCATACGTGTGGGGTATCTATGGATAGGTCTTCAAAAATGATATTGAGGTTTCTAATATCATTTTTTTCTAAACTGAATAGTTTGCGCGAGAGACACTTCCAAAGTGGTAAAAAGTGTGTCCCCCCCCCCGTAACTTCTAAAATAACAGAATGAAAAATCTAAAAAAAATATATGATATACATTGCCATGTAAACTTCCACCGAAAATTGGTTTGAACGAGATCTAGTAAGTAGTTTTTTTTTAATACGTCATGAAATTTAAAAAAAAAATTTTTTTTCATCATACCCATACGTGTGGGGTATCTATGGATAGGTCTTCAAAAATGATATTAAGGTTTCTAATATCATTTTTTTCTAAACTGAATAGTTTGCGCGAGAGAACCTTCCAAAGTGAAAAAAAGTGTGTCCCCCCCCCCTGTAACTTCTAAAATAACAGAATGAAAAATCTAAAAAAAATATATGATATACATTGCCATGTAAACTTCCACCGAAAATTGGTTTGAACGAGATCTAGTAAGTAGTTATTTTTTAATACGTCATGAAATTAAAAAAAAAAAATTTTTTTCATCATACCCATACGTGTGGGGTATCTATGGATAGGTCTTCAAAAATGATATTAAGGTTTCTAATATCATTTTTTTCTAAACTGAATAGTTTGCGCGAGAGAACCTTCCAAAGTGAAAAAAAGTGTGTCCCCCCCCCCTGTAACTTCTAAAATAACAGAATGAAAAATCTAAAAAAAATATATGATATACATTACTATGCAAACTTCCACCGAAAATTGGTTTGAACGAGATCTAGTGAGTAGTTTTTTTTTTAATACGTCATAAAATTTTAAAAAAATTTTTTTCATCAAACATATACGTGTGGGGTATCTATGGATAGGTCTTCAAAAATGATATTTAGGTTCCTAATATCATTTTTTTCTAAACTGAATAGTTTGCGCGAGAGACACTTCCAAAGTGGTAAAATGTGTGTCCAAAGTGGTAAAATGTTGAACAAGATCTAATAAGATTTTTTTTAATACGTCTTAAATTGTACGGAACCCTTCATGCGCGAGTCCGACTCGCACTTGGCCGCTTTTTTATATTTAGACAATAATAACTGGAGGATATTAACAGATATGATGATTAAAAAAAACTTATCTCACAGGAATTTATCGAACATCATTTACGAGGAACAAGGTTTTTTTGAAGCTGACTAAAAAATCAAGAAAATGTTGATAATATTTTATATCACTAGTGATTATATTTATAATATACAACTCCTTATGTTTTTATAGTAAGTAGATAATTGGTAGGTTATCTGCCGTTATCATTATATTTTACCCATCAAATCTCAAAAAAAAAATCGTCAATGAACACAGTCCAAAACCGACCTCAATTTTCAACCCCCGTGTCGACCCCTACCTATTATTATTACCGTATAGGTGCTGTCAGTCACAATCAGCAGATTAAATCCAAGCACACCTGCAAGGGTGCGTTGCCCGGCAACAGTGGCTGATAAACAATTTTTGAATTTAACGTGCGAATCCAGGGGTGACCAACATTGTTTTTTGGTGCAATGCAGGTCTTGAGACTTCGATATGATACCTATCACAAAATGCTCCTTTATACTTTAGCTTTCTATAATCGAATTTGTCTCTAAGTTTAAATCTCGATATTATACGATTTGTAATTTTAAAACTGAAATGGGACTTAACGAGTGCACCTTTACTTTCATTATTTAGCCTGGTTTTTTTTTACCGTTTCCCTGAGATCTCCTTGTGACCACGAAGGTAATGTCACGTTCGAAACGTCAGGCCAAATAATAAACGTAAGTGCACACGATTAGGTCTCGTTTCAGTTTTAAAATTATGAGTGAAAACGTGCTAGTTTAAATCAACACATACGATATGCGAGGACTTTTTTGGTCTTGGAGACGGATCAAGCAGAATGCACAGGCTTTGTAATGGCACTGTGTGCAGTGTGGAATGTCAATATGACGTTTATGTTGAGGTGTGTGTAGTAGTGTAAGATATAGATATACATAAGTTGACGATGTACATTGAGGTAGTTACAATACAGACGCTCGCGAGTAAGCACTTGTGTTTGATTTCACCTCTCAGTCCCATGCATGCCACATGGCGACCGTGACCTCGAGCGCGGGCTCCGCCGGGCCGCACGATGTTAGTGTCAGCGTTTTCGCCGCCTCAGTGTTAGCGTGATTATTACAATATGGGCTGCGTAAGCGACAGTACTGCAGACTATTAATACGATTACGGACAATTTTCGTGTAGAAAAAATACAGTAACTCAGGCGTGATGGGACAAGGATACAGCAAACAGGAGGAGAAAGAGGTTGTGATCACCCAGAATGCGGTTGGATCGAATGATGCGACGGGCACGAGCGAGCATCACACAAAGGTCAATAACATCCTTATAAGCGTTCTTTTCGTCGTACTCGCCCTCATCGGTTGCTGCGTCCTGTACAAGTTTTTCAAGAAGGCACAGCAAAAATACATACACAAAGAAGTCAGGAGAGAAGTTTGGGCACGATTGCAAGTTAGGCTGTCCATGAGGAAGTCAGTTCCGGCCAAGGACGACGAGGAGGAAGGCGCATAAGCGGTGGATGAAAGCGCGGCGTTCTACGTATAGTGTGTGTGTGAAGTGAAAAGTGTCGGGAGTGAAAAGCGTCGGAAATGTTAAGGGTATGAATTTAGAATTACAGACTATATATAATAAGTTAGAAAATATACGCATATACCTACGAAAATTAGGCGAGGCTAGAAGGCAACTAAAACAAGGTCAGGAAAAAATTGACAATGCACAGTTGATATATGAGGACTACCGATCTTTAATCACTTCTGTTAATTTAGATGATCTGTCTGAGCCCGAGGAGTGTTATATTTTAGAATTATTATGTGAAAAAATAGATAAAGCTTATAGTAATCTTTAATCACTTCTGTTAATTTAGATGATCTGTCTGAGCCCGAGGAGTGTTATATTTTAGAATTATTATGTGAAAAAATAGATAAAGCTTATAGTAAAATTTTACAATATAAAGTCTTAGAGTGTGTAACCGAAAAACCAATTAAAATGGAGAAAAAATTCGAAATAAAAGAAGCGAACAGCTTAATACCTATTTTGGACGGCAAGGAGGAGACCGTGGAAAAAATGATCTCCGGTATTGAAATGCTAGACAGTATATTGAAAGAAAGTTGCGAGAAAAAAATACTAATTTCATTTGTCCTTAAAACAAGAATTAATAAAATTGCGCAACTAAAACTTAAATCGAGTTATGAAACTGTTGTCGATTTAGTGACTGATCTACAAAAATATTTGTTGCCGAAGAAATCCGCAGTCTCTTTACTTGAACAATTAAATAACATAACACAGCGCGATATGTCTATTACTCAATATGGTGATAAGATCGAGGAGTTGTTCATTGGCCTAACGATAGCGCAAGCCGACGGGAAGCCCGAGGCGCGCGATGTCCTTAGACCAATCAACGAGTCCTTAGCTATAAAGAAATTCACGGACGGTTTGAGGAACCGCCGTCTTAGTACCATTTTAGCAGCCCGAGAATACACAGAATTAAAAGAAGCTGTCAGAGCTGCCCAAGACGAGGAGCTGGCGCGACCCCAGCCCGAGCCAGTAGTCATGAACATGAACTACGGCTACAGAGGAGGTTTCCAGCAGCCACAGCGCTACGGCTGGCGTGGGCGCGGGCCCACCAGCTACCAACCCAATCGAGCCAGAGCCTACCACAGCCCATGGATACCACGCTATCCCACTAATAGAGGTACTGTACCTAGTAATAATTTTCACAGGGGCCGTGGACAACGTACGAATTTTAGGGGACTTCCCAGTACTCGCAGGAGTCGTGAACACCGCGGAAAAGTGTATACATATACACACGAGCCGCAGACCCCCCACAGTTCGACAAGTAACGAGACAGACAGAGTTCAGTTTTTTCGAGCATAAAGTTTTAACTATATGTGACGGATTAGACTATGTAAATTTTACTGTAGGTGGAAAAAATCTTATTCTTATGATTGACAATGGCGCAAGTATATCAATTTTACAACAAAGTAACGTTCCCACAGAATCGCAGATATATGAGAAGGGTACTATTATATCAGGAGTAGGTGGCAGTATTACTAGTAAACAAGTGGCGGACGTGACTTTACATGACGGAAATACGATACAGATTAGGCATAGGTTTCACGTTTTGCAAGATCAGGATATGCCGTGTCATGCGGACGGAGTACTTGGTTTAGACTTCATGCGAACTTATAATGCGATCATAGACTTAACAAAGGACGAGCTTACTTTGCATTATGGAAATCAAAGGTGTGTGTTACGAATACAAAGAAGTAATGAAAACGAAACTTGTTTATCTTTGCCAGCGAGAAGTGAGTCTATACATTTAATTAAAGTAAAATCATTCGATTTAGGAAAGGATTACGTTATAAACTCCGAAAAATTGGCCGAAAATGTATTTTTGGCAAAAAACTAAAGTTTTAGAGAATTACCCAACACCAACAAACAGTGATGAAGTTAGGAGATTCGTAGCCTTTTGCAACTACTATAGGAAATTTATTCCAAATTTCGCAGAAATAACATTACCATTGAACAAATTATGTAGGAAAAATATACCATTTCAATGGACAGAGGAATGCCAAAATTCGTTTAATAAATTAAAAGAGAAACTTATTACTCCCCCTATCTTACAATACCCAGATTTTTCATCAGAAAATGAGTACATTTTGAAAACAGATGCATCCTCAAGGTCAATCGGTTCGGTACTATGTAACAAAGATCAGAGACCTATAGCTTATGCTAGTAGACCCTTGAATAAAGCCGAGTTAAATTACCCTGTCATTCAAAAGGAGCTTTTAGCAATCGTCTGGAGTGTACGCTATTTTAGACCTTATTTATTTGGAAAACAGTTCACAATAATGACGGACCACAGACCACTCTTATACCTATTCAGCATGAAGGATCCGTCAAGTAGATTAATTAAATTTAGATTGCAATTAGAGGAATATGACTATAAAATAGTATATATAAAAGGAAGTTCGAACGTAGTGGCAGACGCGTTAAGTAGAATTTCAATTTCGTCCGACGAATTAAAAAGTATGAGCGAACAAGTTACAGTTATGACAAGGAAACAGAGTAAAAAGTTGAGGCCAGAAGAGGAGTTGTGTGACGAGAGTGTAGGAGATCTTAGTATACCCGAGAATTCAAGGTCTGATCAGCCGAGAATTGCGGAAATATTAAGAAAACCTAATGACTCAATAGAAATGTTGTTTGAATCAGAACACGAGTTAAGAAAATTAAGAAAAAATAAGTTAATAACTAGAGAAAAAGATTGTTTCGCGTACGCAAGGGATAAAAAACATCTCTACATAAACCTTAACTATATGTCTCATTTCACGCGAGCCGTATTTGTGAATATGTTGAGTGATTTCTGTAGAAATATAAATATAGACGAGTTATGTATGATAAAAAATGATAAAAACGCGTTATTTATAAAAACATTGTTAAATGAAATAAAAACGATGAAAGACTGGTCCGGACCGCGAATAAAAATCCTAGGAAATATAATCCGAATAGATGACAAAGACGAGAGACGAGTTATCATTAACGACTATCATTTACTACCAACCAGCGGACATGCCGGCGTTCGCCGAATGGTTAGTAACATCAAGTCTAAATATTATTGGTCAACTTTAGAGAGTGACGTCAGAGACTTCGTGAAAAAATGCAGTAAATGTCAAGTAACAAAGTACTCTAAAAATATACGACAACCTATGGTTATCACGACAACAGCGTCGTCAGCATTCGAGAAAATATACCTCGACTTGCTTGGACCGCTAGACACCGATACGGAAGGTAATAAGTACATCCTAACGTTGCAATGCGAGCTAACGAAATATATTGAAGCTTACCCATTGCAACGCAAGGATGCGATTAGCGTAGCAAAAACTCTAGTTAGTAATTTTATATTAAGATACGGTATTCCAGGTATGATATCAACGGACCGAGGTACCGAGTTTATGTCATCCACTATGGAAGAAGTATGTAAGTTACTAAAAATAAATAAGATTAATTCGACCGCTTATCACCACCAATCGATAGGTGCTTTGGAAAATATGCACAAACATTTAGCCGCTTTTATGAGAATTCAGTGCGATGGTCACCCGGACACATGGAGCGATTGGCTACCGTTCTGGTGCTTTGCATACAATACAACAGTACATTCAATTACAAAGTATACCCCATTTGAATTGGTTTTCGGAAAGAAATGTCAAATCCCTAGTAATCTGATTAAAACTGTACAACCACTGTATAATCCCGATAATTATGCTCTAGAATTAAAATACAGACTACAAATAGCTCATAAGGATGCCAAGGAAAATTTGTTAAAATCTAAGGAATTACGAAAGCAATATTATGATAAGTTATCTAACTCAATGACTTATAAAAAAGATGATCTAGTTTTGATTAAGTCAGAAACTGGAAAAAAATTTGATAATCTTTATAAAGGACCTTTTAAAGTGATTGAGGACGATGGAGTAAATGTTAAGTTAGAAATAGATGGTAAGATCGATCTTGTTCATAAAAATAGGACTAAGATTTTTAACCAGTGACTCATGTGTCACTGCTCTTTTTTTTTTTTTGTCATGTTGTGTTAACATTAATAGTTTGACTTTTTGTAAACATATTTCATAATTGTGTTTTGTTGTACTATCGATATGTTTAGATTTCTTTAAATAAAACAAAATGTTTGATAGTGTATACATAGTTTTATATAAAAAAAAATTAATTTACATCAATTTTTTTTTCTCAACAACCCCCCAGATGAGGTGTGTGTAGTAGTGTAAGATATAGATATACATAAGTTGACGATGTACATTGAGGTAGTTACAATACAGACGCTCGCGAGTAAGCACTTGTGTTTGATTTCACCTCTCAGTCCCATGCATGCCACAATGTGACACTTCCACACCTTGTCACGTCAATGGCAATGTACAGTGAGCTTAAACGCAGTCTAGAGAGATGTAGGTTCTTTTTTTTCTGAAAAATAGTAAGAACATTTGTGCAGAAAATAATAAACGACCAATTTTATTCAGGTCAAACAAGCAATACGATACGAGTAATTAGGCCCAGTATAATTTTTCTATCGGTTACAAAGTAGGCAACTACTTAAAAACTATTTATATTACATTATTTCGAGCCCTTTCCATGTAAACCATACAAATTGATAGAGTGCAATGTTCTTTTTTATATATATACCACGTCGGTGGCAAACAAGCATACGGTCCGCCTGAGGGTAAGCAGTCACCGTTACCTATGGACGCCTGCAACTCCAGAAGTATTACATGCGCGTTGACTACCCTGTACACTCCATCTGTTTGCTCTGTGCCGAACAAGTAATGATACAAGTTCTATTGATTTCTTAGTAAAATTAGCATGTCAATAGAAATTAAGTATTCTCTATTAGACACAGGCATTCGATGGAAGACAAACAGATTAAGTAAATAGAGAGCTCTTTGCGTTTAAGTTATCAATCAATTGATTGACATTGTCAACTATTGAATATGCAGCGAGGTCAGGAAGTTGATGACTTTATTACAAATGTCTACGCTGAAGAAAGGTTTAAATAATGTATAGTACTTAGTTTCTTTCATTGATCCCACTTAATGATAATGAAAGCAGATATTAAATGCGTATCCTAAGGAAACTCAAACAATATTTCCCAATTTTGGAATGAGTAATACCTACCATAGCAAAAGTTCTTCAGTAACCTTCCCATTCACGTTAGAGTATGGGCGTTTTTATGCATACTTTATCGTGAACGTTTTCTTGTCACGATTAAGCAGGGGGCCTAAACGTATTGAGATCATACGTAGTCCTATTAGTTTACCGGCGGTGGATGGATACGGAATATCGTGAACTTATGCAATTAATTGTAAAATCGACGGCATACAATCTTATACATTTACCTCATCTGCTGTATCCTGATGGTAAAACGTGCTGATACCTTCGACGTCCACGGTAAAGTATAAAAGCGTTCCATGGCTAAGCATTGAAAAAATACTGTATAGTAAAATATCCTATGCAAGTCTCCACCATCAAAATCATGCCTTCCACTTAAACGTTGGTATGGTCATATGATCCTGCACAAGTGTAGTGTGTCCATTAAATATGTCAGCGACATCATACCGATCCACTACAATTTCCCTAGAGCTATGCTTTCACCCCCGTCCCAGTACACTATCGTTCAAAAAGGCGTAAGTCACTATCAAATCCGTGTGTAGATACGACTTTATCGGCTGACACAGTACAACAATGGCCGCGCATCTGCCTGATGCGCGTGTGTGATTGGGCGGCGCTCGCGCACCCCAACGTACTGATTTACACGGTATTGTCCGATCGATATCGAATGCCGTTATTGTTTGCGCTGTTGAGAAATGTGTGGTGGTAGTGGCCTGTAGTAATTTTCCAAAATTCCGTTATTTTCTTTTTTTTTTCTAAGTTACTGGTAAGCCTTTTTACCCACGACGGAACGGAGACGGTTTATGCGTTTGGGGTGAGAGGATGTTTGTGCAAACTAATGTTGTCATTTTTCTTAAAAACTAATAGTCCGATTTTGATGCGGTTATCAGTGATGGGTTCGGGTTTGATTGGTGCATGTTCTTAGATAGGTGTTACGGTGACAACTCACCAGAGGGCGCTGCAGTAAACATTTATTTGTGCATCCTTTTTCAACTACGTTTTAACCATCGTGGGTTTTGTCAACATTTTCAATTTTGTTTTTATAGAGCCTTAGCTATACGGTTACCAAACCGGCTTCATACAAATGAGTTTCTTGGAACAACAAATGATTTATCAGTTTTTCTTCGATGAATTTAATCATGGTGCGGAAACCTCTACACATCTGAAATTCACAGGTGGAATTATGTTATTCAAGTACGGACTTTAATAAAATAATTACACCTGCGAATTTCAGATGTGCCACAAATTATTTTAAATTTTTAGTCTTTTTCACTAAATAATGCAGATTTATGTAGATACAGATACAGCTAGACTCATGCTCATGCTGGCCAACTTAATGCAAAACTTTATACAGCCCATTTTATGCTCTTATTAGGTAATTTACAACTTTTGTTCATCAAACAAACATCTATAGAATAAATGTAAAAGGTAATGCTTTCCACACATCAAACATGTACATTGTACAAACAGCCCGTTCCCACACGCTACTCGACACACCGGCACTCATCGGGAGCTCGTTACACTAACGAAACAAAAGGGATGCAATCAGGAACGGGACAAAAGGGAAACGGTCGGAAAGGTGCGAGGACACTTCCGATGGCTAGGCGTTCCCACGATGCTGGCTACTTCATACGTGCGTTGTTAGGTATGTACTACGATTTTAGTATGAGATTTTCAATATGAAGTTTGTGGGTTTGAAAGTGCTTTTATACTAATATCGATGCCAAATGTTGAGACTTTGATATTCGGCTTGATGGATCGATCTGATTTAGGTTTCAACCGAAATATTATAGGTACTAGTCTTCAAGAGTCTTCAGTCTTTTTACATTTATGCAAATGCATATCTAACAGACATGTAACTAGTAATTGCATTTTTTGATCATATATTATTTAGCAAGACAAACTGTTAAAACGGTTTTGCAGGGTTTCAGTCTGCGATATAATTTTGTTGTTTGTTTAATAGCAAATAATAATAAATAATTCACTGCTTTTGCTATTTTGAAAATGTACTTAAGTAGTAACAATCTGCGGGTATAAATAAAATGACTCTTTTTTATTTAGCTTTCTATATCGACTAAAGTCATCAGCTAAACGGTTAAAGTCAGTATCTTATTATGTTTTTTTTATAGGAGGCAAACGAGCAGATGAATAGCCCGGTGGTAAGCTATTACCGTCGGCCACGGATACCTGCACTGCAACATCAACAGTATTTAAGACGGGAGAACGCTCATTTCTTAAAGGTCGTATCGGTAATACCACGGACTACAGTTTATCCACAGCTTAGTTGTGTGAGGCAGGAAGTTTATATAAACTCACGGTTGAGGACTGGGTCAAAATTCTTTTCTTTGTCTTATTTTTTGTCCCCAAAAATGTGACGGAGTGGAGCCTTTTGTATGTGGTGAAATTTAGTTTTTAATTTTTCTTAAGAGAAATATAATCTACTGCTAGCTGCTTATTTCCAAATACACCACTACCGATACAAACACAACACCAGGGAAGAGGAAATCAATATTCGTATCCAAAACGCCCTGCGATGCAGTGCAGCCCTCCATAAAGTGTCGGTGTCTAGGCTTCTCAGCCGAAGTACAGATATATAGGACCGTCATTCCACCCATCCGGATGTATGGTTATGATGCCTGGACACTAACACAAAAAGTGGAAAGTCATCTCCTGGTAGCAGAAAGGAAGGTCTTTCGAAAGATCCTGGGACCTATCAAGAGAGATGATGGCACGTGAAGGATAAGGAAGAATGCCGAAATCGAGGAATTGGTGGGCTGGGAGAAAGTGTTGAAGCGGACCTGCGGCAGCTCCAAGCCCATAATTGGCAGGAAGCAGCGCAGGAGCGGGAAAAGTGGTGTGCTCTTGTTTATTAGTTAGTTAATAAAAGACAAAAATATAAGTGTGACAGAGTGGCCAACAACGTAAGCATTTTAATGAAATAACAACGTTTCAACACCATCATCAATATAGGGTACCCAGCGGAAACTACTCACCGATTTGCAATGATTAAACTGTATTGACCTCAGCACCTCAAGCCGTAAAAACGTGGAAGAGAAGCACAATGGCTAATTAACAATTACCTAGCTTCTAATCGTCAGCAAATCGCTTACGTATAGTCTGTTTATTGTTTTTCTACAAGGACACGACGACAGGTTTACTAGGAAGGAAACCTGTAACATTAAATACTCTTAGATAGTATCTACTAGACATAGTCAGCTGCAGCGTAACGACAATATTCGTATCGTCCTATATGTGATATATGGAAACATCTCCATTTAAGAATTTCACCGCCATTGACTTGATATTGTCTGAACCTGAAGGTTTTCTCATAGATATCACATAAGTATTATTTTATTATTTATTAATTATTAGTTATATCTCTTTGGATTTCACGGGCCTATAAATCCCGGTCTTTTGATAGGGTTGCGTGGCTCGGGACCTTTGGGAGGCATGCGTGGGGCCGAAGCCAACAGCACAAGACCCTTAGGCCAAGTTTGATGTTATGTAATACACCAGCTATAATCTATTCACGGGCACAAACAGATACCCGTAAATCGATCCCAGTTGGCATAGGAGCTATTGTAAATACAGTGAAGAAGGTGTTGAAGTTTGGCTGGTCAAAATATTAGGGTATTGCTGAGAGGTCTGGACATTTGTCATAACAATGTTTCTACACGTTATCGATATTATTATTGTCAGTTATTTTTATCCCTGCAGCTTACTGTACTTGCAATAAAGTTTACGAATAATTAGTTAACAGAGTGCATCGTACTGGCGACATACCTAAATCAATATCCGCCTTACACCTACTTGTACTCTGGGTAATCGATACCGTAGGTCTAATTACAGGGAAACGCCGGGTGCGCGGGAGTTCCGGCGCGTGCGCGAGTGGGGCTTCCAGGTTCCGCTGCGCAGCGCACATAGCCACAGTGGCTCACATAAGTATTGCCTACACTATGGTAATGTCGAGTGCCCAAATATGTTTACAAGCCAACTTCCCAAAAATATATTTACACGACCTTATTGTCAGTAAACTTAATAAATTTAAAAATGAAAAAAATCAAAAAATACTGCCTTGGTTGAGAGTTGAAGTCACGCCCTCTGGATAACCTACTTCGTAGTCACCGGACCACTGTTGAGAAACTAGGTAACTGGTTTTGCTCTGTTATACAAAATTTTGTTCTTAAACTAGTTCTTAGTCTAATATTTATATTTTGCATGATATTCCAATGTTAATTTTAATTCTAAATTGTTACCATAATTAATGTTAATAACATAAAATAACTCTGTTACTTACCAATAGTGAAAGAGCGGTATTCTCTTAATACAAGTATTTACAATCCTTAAAAAGAGATACTAGCACAATTATGGAAACATGTTACCAAATATATATATTACATCTACTTGATTTTGTTAGCTATATCAGTTCTACTGAGTACAGAAATTATACTAAAGACGAAAACCGACTTAAACAGGGTTTTCTTTGGGGTAATAGATCTGTGAAGAGTGGAAAAATGTACCTAGTTATATTATTGTACCTATATAGTTTACACAATGAATATTTCTGTTTTATGATTTCTGAAAATAAATAAGTGGGGCATTTCATGTAAGAAAAAATCAGTTACCGATGTTTTATCGCCGTACAAATAAGAAAGTCCAACTAAAACGTTAGATTTCGGAATAAATTACAGACATAAAACTACATTACAGGCCTAGATAAGTTAATTTATGTTTTATCCCTTTCTTCCAAATACATAAGTCAAAATAACAGATTAAGACAAACGATTAATAGATTGAGGTTTGGAGTGCGTTTATGAATTTGAATGACACTAATCTTCCAACAAAATTGCTTATTTGGAGTAAGAAAAACCGAAATCTTAGTTGAGCAAGCCAACTGTGTCAGTAGGTAGAAAAAAGCACAAAATTCAAAATTTGTATGGAAATTTAATCCTTAGCGCTCACATTTTTCAAATGCTGCTTTTTTCTGGTGACGAGGCTGGCGTGTTAGTTCTAGCTCGCATACGACGCATAGCACACATACGACGTTGGTTGATGGTGGTGGTTTGTTAGTTGGTTGGAATTGAAAGGGCTGTTATTTGTAGACTGTGAGCCGCAGGTAGGTCGGGTCACCGGGTGCGCGGGCGCCGGACGCACAGGATTTAACTTAAGTAGGCTCGAGCCTTGGTGGGGGCGTTGGAACACTTGGAACCATTGTTCTATAGGTGAACTAATTAACATAATAGTTGCACTAATGTCAGGCAGGATTTAAGAGGGCTTTCATACTTTTTGTAAGGAATAACGGATTTATGAGTAACTTCCTAAAACTTGCATAAGTATATATATGAGTTGCGCGCAATAATTTCTCAATAGAAATTCAATATATTCAATAGAATTCTTAAAACTATGATTTCTGTATTGATAGCTTTGGGTTCGTAAACACGTTATATATTATGGTTACACGTATAAAAAGATGTTACAGTAGGTATTTGGTTTAAAGATGCCGACAACTTTTACAAGCTTTAATTTAACTTGCCCTGTATGTTAGTGTGGGTTAAATCTCGGAAGCCAAATTTGACCCACTTCCCGATTTCTGATTGAGCTGAAATTTTGCATACACATGTAAATCTGATGACAATGCAACATTATGATAACATAGAACTGAACGAATCATGGAGACAGAAGGTGTCCATGCGAACTTTGTCATAAAACAACGCAAACGAATTGTGTTTGGGGTTGTTAGAATTGTTTTGATGAGTATTACTTGCCCGTGGAAAGAAACAGTCAGCTTAAAAGCTTGTACCAAAAATGTTATTTTTGACAAAAACTTATTCTGTGTTTTTATTGAATTCCGTCAACTTAGAGGCATGAGTAAGCTCGTTTATGGAAACTAAATGGCATAGGTATTTTTCTTTTAAGTAATTAAAGGTTGCATATAGCGTTGTTGTAACACGAGCATTACATTTAACTCAATCAAACAATTGAAAATTGTGACATTTCAAATGTCATTTAGAACATCGATCGTCCAAGATAGTTCTGACGTTTAGTAGTAAATGTATTACACGTCAAGTCTGTGGGTTAGATATACTCAACGTGCTTACAATGCCCTGCGCATCCAATACAATAATGCGTTTAGGATGCTGTTGAGACTCCCGCGGTTCTGCAGCGCGTCTTACATGTTTGCGGAGGCGCGCACAGATGGCTTCGATGCCGTCTGGCGCAAGAAAACTGCCTCACTGCTTGACAGGGTGCGCGGGAGTGGCAACAGCATTTTAAGCATGATAGCCAATAAGTTTGATTGTCCTCTTATGTGCAAAATGAGCCAGAGGACCAAATCACTTTTATTAATTTATTATTAGTGTTAGTAAACTAACATGTAGATTAAGTTCAAAACTAACAATTATGTGGACCATTATGTTGTCTATAATAAATAAATAATAATAATTATTAACTCGTACTAAACACTAATCAACTTGTAAACAGGCCTAAGGCAAGTGTATACGTTCGTAGGGGCCTTATAAGATAAAAAAAAAAAAATTTCTCCGAAATTGAGTTAATTAGAATACCGGTGTCTTTGACAAAATTGCTTAATTTAAGGACCAAAGGAATGCACCCTTGAAATTAACGGAAATAAAAAAAACACGGTGTATAGATACTTATGTAAACTGTGTAAATGTTCCATTATAGTCCAATGATTATTTAACACTCTAGGCAAAACAATAGAATAAAGAATGCCTGTCCTGAAGTCATTAAAACCTATGAGTCTTATCTTTAATCACAATAAATGGTACACGATGTTATTATTACTCAGTAAACTGAACGATGTAAGGAGAATTTAACGTTTATAGGATTATTCAAAGTATTTTATCAGTAAGCTAGCCTGGGTGCCTAGCCAAGGTGACGCTTTGAGTCCCTCTATCACTCTTCCATATTAGTGCGAAAGTGACAGATGCGTTTCGTTCGCTACGGAACGTAAAAGATAGGCATGTTGGCTGCGCAGTACGCACCCTGTACGTACAGGGATGTATGTATAAACCTAGAAGAACAGAGTGACAGGCATCTCAATCTATTCGACAAGACAAATATAATTTCTTCTATCTTTTAACAATTTGTCGTATTATTCCAAACAATAGTCAAAATTAAACAGCACAAATAGAACGAAACAAAAGCCTGAATCTACACTAATTGAATACATCGAGATGCAATTAACTTCAATTACTGTGATGCTGGGAGGGCGGGGCCAGCTGGGCGGGCCGGTGGGCGGGCGGCGCAGGCCCGCCCAGCCGCCGTCTCCTTTCTAGACCTCTACGGACTTTCACGGAGTTTTATTATTGAAATTCTTTGGAAATTAACACTAGTAATGTTTAAATAGGGAGCTATAAGGTGTTCGCAATTGAAACACAATTACACTGAACAAATACCACACACTAAACATAATATTGATTTAAAATAACTTAATGATGATGTAGCACTGAGCTAAAATATCTCAAAATAGTACAGTAAGTACATACTTTTCTTGTAAAATCTACCTAAACTATAGATATAGGTAGATACAATTTTAAAAGGCCAAATAAAAATAGTTTTTTGGGTTTAGGTTTGAAGATTGATTTTCTGTTATATAATAAAATGATAATAATTATCATCGTTAGTTCTATTCTATTTCACTATTTTCGCTGCATTAAATATACCCTTTTATTATGACAATACATTGTACATGATCAATCAATCAATCCGTAAAATTTTCAACGCTTCAGAGGGGTAAACTAGAAAAAAAAAAATATATATATACCTATATATATTAACCTAAGTATTTATTATATGTTTATCGCCTCCTAACTAAAATACTAATTTAAAGCATTGTTATTTTATTACCAGCAATTGCTGACTATATTTGCTAAACCGATACAATAAATATGTAAAAAATTATTCTGGGAATACTATATTTTACTGGCGTCATAGTGATTAAAAATATATTAATTGCAGTTGTATATCATGCATTGAAACTTTAAGGAAACTAATTTTTATAAATACGTCTACGAGTGATACTAGGTACATATATTAAGGAGTATACTTTTTATTTATATTAAGGAGTATACATGGAATTTTAAAATTCAAACCTTTGCAATTCAAAACAACAGCAGTCGGACTATTTTAAGAACATATATGTTGAAATATCGAACTGCAAATACCTCCATACTTAAGGATAGAATACCTAAACACGATCATTACACAACATCCTGAACCTTGAAATTCACAAGTTCATTACTATTCTCCCGTCACCCTCTCTAACCCGTACAAAACAAAAAGGACAAAAAACCCAAAAACAAGTGACTACATTAACATTCCAGTAAGATGCGGGTTCTATCTCTTATCAGAAACTGTAGTGCAAAGCTTGAAGAACCTTGTCGAATTAAGTGGTGTGTCGACATGTTTAAATGTTCGGCGAAGATGTTAATGCGATAAGGTTGCAGGGAGTTGGCAGTTGAAAAAGTGAACACTTGTAGCGCATGGGGGCTCTGTTATAAATTGTAGGACTGTGTAAGTACGCAGGCAGACCGCGCGGCTTGGCGGGATTTTGCACAGGATGATTGTAAAATTCATCTCGGTTTTTACAAGCTTTTATTTAGCTTGTAATGTTTGTATGTATGTTCGGGTCAAATATTGCAAGCTGAACTAGAACCTCTTCCCATTATTCGATTGAGCTGAAACTCCTCATACATATGTAAGTTGGGTGACAATGGCATATGATCCTACCATCGAGCTGATCTAATGAAGGACCCATGCACTTTTACACAACCAACCTTTGCTGAATTGTCAGATTTAGCGGTAGTTTTTTTTCCTGGCCCCTATGAGACATGTTTAACTAGTTTAGGGTTAAAGACACTATTTCTAGGCTTATCTAATAATAAAATATTCCTAAAGATGAAATCTATCGATGTAATCAGCTTTAATTGAACACCTAAATAAATAGTTTTTTAGTTTTTCATCTATTTATTTTCATAGATAACTAATGAAATTGATTTGAATGCATAAACACACAAAAAGAGTTCACAGTAAACCCCTTTATCCCAAAACCAAACAGAACAAAATCTTTGTTCTATCGTGAGTATAAAAAAAAAAAACTATACTTTTGTGTTTGCGTGTTTTAAGTCCGAGAAATAAAATCGTTAAGTAAAAATTAAGGTGACGGTAAAGGCCCGTAATACTTACCGAGTAACCTTAATATTAAATGCCAACATCTTTTTCTAAAATGTTACTGGCGTTTTTATAACTATTTCTCTACATTGATCAAAATATTAAAATTAAATTAAATTAAAATTAATTATTCAATCAAGAGTAATTTACTCTTTTTAAGTAAATCATTACCTGTGTTAAGAGGTACTGCTCTATTCTTAGTTTAACAAAACTCTTAATTGTAATAAAATCCAATGAAACAATAATTTTTTACAAGAATATCATATCTTGAAATAATATTAAAACATGAGTTTGGTGTACCTGTGTTTGATATATGTCCTTTAATATGAAACACAAAAAGCTCAAAAATTATATCCACCTTAATTATTATTATTCAAAGTAAACGAACACCCTGTACGAGGGTTGACGCAGCCGGCTTGGCACGAGCCAGGGCGCACACCCTCCGTCAGTCCACTCCCGACCGCCCTACAGCGCGGACCGCGCACCCCTAGCCGAAAAAACACGAAACTTAACTTTTCACAACTAACTAATTTAAAAACAAAAACATATATAGTGCCGATAAAATTTTAAAACAGCCAGCTACATTGTTCTTTTCTAAATTCGATTCTTAAATTTCAAAAAGTTGATAAACTTTTTAAAAGTGTAGGGGTGTCGCCGGCTGAGTCAGCGAGGAGCGATACAGGTGAGTCAGTTTGGCATAGTAACGCCCTAGTGGCAAGCGGATTATTCGCATCCCTGCCGAGATTTGTTTTTAAATTTTGTATTTAGGCCTGATGGATTATAGGTTATAGGAAAATTTATTTGACCAGATTCGATTGGTTTTCGGGATGGTTAGATTAGATGCCAAATCAATATACTTAAATTTTAATTTAGATTCGTTTTTAATTTAAGTAGCGATTTTATATGATTGTATATACCATTAATTTTACATTATTACAATTCCCTATGTACTTGTTGGAAGGTGTTCTAATCTTATACCTTTAAACGAGCAATTCTTGTATATATATATATATATATATATTTCTGTGATCTCGGAAACGGCTCTAACGATTTCGCTGAAATTTGGTATATGGGGGTTTTTGGGGGTATACAATCTATCTAGATTAGTCTTATGTTTGGGAAAACGCGTGTTTTCGAGTTTTCATGCGTTTTTCTTTCGACGTAGAATATTGTCGCTATTTCGTGTTGCCGGCCACTGTCCGTCTGGTCCAGCGGGTTAAGACGCGGACTGCTAAACGAGTGTTACGGGTTCGAATCTCGCCTGGTGACTAACTTTTGTTTTTTTTTTTTATATATGTTCGAGTTTATGTATAATTTTTTATTATTTTAGACAAGTTTAATTTAGTAAAAAAATGACCTATGTAATAAGAGAAATTGACAATAGATGGCGTTACTCTGTGACAAGTGCTGTAAGGTTAAAATCGATTGTAAATAATAATAATTGTCAGTTCACATTTTACTTTTTAAGTTTATGTAGATTATCACCTATACACCACCATGTTACAATAAATAGTTATAACCGAGCAAAGCTCGGTCGCCCAGGTACTAATTAAATTAAATAAGTATTTTTTTTTTAGTATGTTACACGCAAAGATAGAAATAATTTAAAAAATAGTTATAAACACCAAAAATTATATTATTTTCAAATGTTTTGATATCATAACATAAAATAAATAATTGCACATAATGGATGTTTTAACTTGTTTGCTCACTGAAAAACACTCTTAAGGTGAAGGGTAGGGCAAGCTCTTTCCATACAAACTTTGTGCGCGTTTTTCTTCGTTTGTGTTTGCGCTACAGTAATTATTTTTGGTAAATATGCTTATTTTTCTGTTAGCTAGGGCTTGATGTAGTATTTTTTCTTTTTTTTTTGTATTTTTGTATTTTTTTTAATAAAGAGAAATATCTACATCAAGTTCTGCGTATATCCAATATATACAAGCAAAAAGTGAAATTAAATGCTTTTGTGCCAAAACTAACGAATAAAACTTGCACAAGGTTTGTATGGTGAATGCCTTGCCTTAAATGGAACAACTGGTGAGAATCAAATTCTATGGATATTACATATTTTAAAAGTCGTTATAAATAGCCTCTGTATATATTTTTATAAGCACAAGAAATTAAAAATCAAGACAGCTGTTTACAATCTAGAAAAAAGCTCTTATCCCTCCCTACTAATTTATACTATAGATCGCGTCATTCACGAAGACGCGTGCCTTGACTCGTACTGTCATGTTATTAAAGGTTAGATTTGACAAATCTGCGCGTCATCGTGGATGATACGAACTATATTCAATATTATAAATGCGAAGGTACATAACTCTGTCTGTCTGTATGTCAGTCTGTTCCCGCTTCACGCGAGCAAATTTAGATGAATTTTGGTATGGAGATAGTTTTTCTACAAGGACAGTTCTAATCATACATCATCATCACCCACGCAAACGAAGTACGATGATACGATTAAACTTTTAGATATGAAACCGTACAAATAAAAAATAATTAGTTCGTTTTTGATATTAGTAAAAAAAAAGTTTGTACTATACTATACCGGGAAAAATAAGCTACAGGTTACATGCGTTTAGTGGTGTACAGTCGAGTGTAAAAATATGGGTCCACGCAACTTACTCAAGTTAAAATATGCCCCATAGCTCTAAATTCGCCCATATAAGAGCTATACGACATATTTTTGAGCAACTTTTTGTGTAACCCGTGCGATATATATATATATATACTTTCAATTAGGAAGGGACTTTATTTACCTCGTCGTTTTGTTTTTTTTTAAGTACAGTCAACATCAATAGTAGTGGATGAAACAACGCTTTAAAAAGTATCTGCGATCCTGGAATTCTTTTCCAAATGTATATCTTTACTTTTTGTTAAGTTTTTATATAATTGTAGATAAATGACGGGTAGTCTGTTCTGTTGCTTTTGATGTTGACTGTACCACGTAGCAGTTTCGTCTAGCTTGTCTATCTCATACGTCACTTGAGGTTCTTCAGTCCGTCGGGCGAAGTTCGAAGCCGGACGTTGCCCGCTGTATCACGTTACCCACACAGCATCCGACGATATCCCTTACTTGACTATGAAGTTTTGCTTCCAGAGTTTCTTAGCTCTATTTTTAATATACAGGCATTGCAGACAACACAGCGGCGTATTCTGATTTTATAATTCTTTCAAATAATAAAAACAGGTTATTAATTTAACCTGTATTTGTTTGGATCAAAATAAAATTGCTTTTTTATACTACGTCGGTGGCAAACAAGCATGCGGTCCGGTAAGTAGTCTCCGTAGCCTATGTAGGTACGTCTGCAACTCTAGAGGAGTTACATGCGCGTTGCCGACTCTAACATTCCGCACTCTCGTTGAGCTCTGACAACCTTACTCATCGGCAGGAACACAACACTATGAGTAGGGTCTAGTGTTTTTGGTACGGTTTTCAGTTTTTTGCTTCAACCAACGTCACTCTTAAGACTGATAGATCATACTCGTATCCATTGAAAATTTAAATCAAATTCGTAAACTGATATTATAATCAGAATACGCCACGCGTCTAAAAAATTAGAAGACTCCAAGAAAACTTGGAAAAAAATAAAACAAACAGACTTTTTGTGTTGATATAAAATGTTCCTAAACCATAAAATTTTAGTACGCATTCAATAAACGTGTATGTTCAACGGAGGTTTTTATATCTGATACTTTTTAAGAAGTTGTATATATAATCTGTAGAATCTAGACTGGGAACAAATATCTTGTATAAAATAAGTTATTTGCAAAAAAATCATTGTTGGTACAGTCTTTTATCGCTGGCTGTACTTTTCTTTCCACGGGCAATTAATAGGATCGAGACAATTATAATAAATAATTATATATTGTATATATTGTATATTGCATTGTAGGTTATAGGACTTATAGGTTTACCTATCTTTTAGGAAATTAGATATTTTCTTTTATGCCGTTTTAATTTTGATGTCTACCGTTCTCCAATTCTTCCTCAATTGCTCAAAGGTTAACTGGAACAGAACCCTGAAAGGGATAAGTTCGCCTTCGTACAAATGATGTGTGTCCTTTCCCGTTTTATGTTTCTTTTTGTACAATAAAGTGTTTTAATACTACCTACTACAATTCTAAAAACTCCAAACACAATTATTTTGCGTTGATTTATCACAGAGTTCCCATGGCCACCTCCTGTTTCCATCATCAGATCAGCTCCATGTCATCATAATATTGCATTGACATCCGATTTACCTATGTATGCAAAATCTCAACTCAATCGGAAATCGGGAAGTGGATCATATTTAGCTTCCAAGATTAGGCACTAAAAATAACAAAAATATAGCAAGTTAAATAAAAGCTTGTACTCGTAATGAATGCCCCTTAAAAGTTCTATGGTGTGTTTTATAAAAATAACAATTTTATTAATAACACATTTAACTTCAACAAAATTGTCTACTAATTACAAATAATATAATAGATAATCGTGGCATTTGATAAATTATTCACACCTCAATCAGGTCATAATGACGGCAAAGTAGCGCAATCAGGAATATTCTCATCATTGCTGAGCATTTCGCTTCGGAACACCATTGTAAAGGAAACACCAAATTCCATAATTACTATGCGTAATTAGAGATCAGCCTTAAACTGGATTTAGACAGATTAAGAATTGAGCCAGAGTTTTAAAATGCACGCCCCGTGGTAACGCTTTTAACACTTGGATTTTCATAATTGACGGTCTTCGGCCGAAAGTAAATATTACTTAAAGTGTATTTACATAAGATATTCATAAGGATAGGTAACAGCGGCAATTACACTGTATAACTGGTGATTACGCAATAGATGTTGAATTTTCTATCAGATAACGGGTAGTGTTATGTAAGTGGACGTTATTGAATAAATGATTATTAGTGTAGGATCGAGAAAATTAAATAATTGGTTTTACTGGTTATATTTCTGTTCTGATATTTAATTTAAAGTAGAAACGTTTAGAATAGGTATTATACAATATTAAGAAATTAATTTCGTCGGAGAGTAAAACAAGGTTCATATTTATGTATTTTTGTTTCTAGCAATTAGCGAGTTTTGGTTGTCATCTAAGGATATTGTTGATATTATTGGTAAATAAGTTACAAATTTATTTAAGTTCACGCTTAGGTACCTAATTTAAAACGTTATAAATAATTGTAGGTAAAATAATTATAGAAACAACTTTAACCTACGATACTTATACCTAAATTTTGTATTTAATAAATGCAAGGAGAATTGTAACGGAATAGGCAGCTGAAAAAATCCTCCGAACTATTCGTTGCTCACGTTGCACGGATTCAAAAAAACTTTTCACATCAGCTGAAAAAAGTATACGAGAACGTTTCTTTATTTTTTGCCACATTGTTATTTCTAGTCAGGATTGCAAGTCTTTTTCATCCTTATAGGAGTAAAAAGTATCTCAAAATTTCCATACATTTTTCAAAATTTCCTTTTTGTTACCACCATACAAAGTATATGGGGAAATGGTAACACAATAGGAAAAAATATTGGGACATTTTTTATACTATTGGGATCGAAAAAGCTCGTGATTCGGAGTAGAAATAACACAAATATTAAGAAATAATACAAAATTGATGAAAGTGATTTTTTTTTAAAGAAACTGGTTAGGTACATACATGCATACTTATACATTTTTTCGTAAAAATGAATAGGTATGCGCATTTATATAACCAGTACTCTCCCTAAAAGACATAAAGGACGATTTTTAAATCGTTGTCGTTTTTTTGGGCAGAACTCGAAAAACATGGTATGTACCTAGATTGTTTCCTATTATATACATTGTACAATATAAGTGCAATTTCACCATATGTCCTAAAATATCTTCCCCTGAGTTACGAAACCTATCTACTTTTTTGTTCCATATCGGGATTTCGTGTTTATTATTCCACCCTGAATGAGGGCTCTTCAAACCAAATTTTATTAACATCTGACGAAAAAAAATCCGCCAAAAATAAAAATCGGCCTTTCCCACCTCCATCACCTTCCACTGACCAAAGGCGACAAAACGCCAAAGACAAATCCTGAATCCTGAGTAAATAGCCGTGGCTGTATAATTTGGGCATAGCGCCTTACCCCGTAATTATACCTACCGAATTGGCCCCGCCTCGACCAGCGGTCCCGCCCTCGAAATACTCCAAACTAATTTAGATATTTCAAATTGAATAATGTATTTGAATTTTATATTACTGTTGAAGACATTATAATATAAGGCGTCTTGTTACATTTATAATAAGTACCTCGCACAAAATAGTTTATTAAAGTTATATATTCGATATCGTGGAAAAATTTCAGAATTACCATAACATTATCTAGTATCTACATCAAGTATCTATCCTCCTGACAACCAGCGTCCTACAGATAGTACATATGCCCCAATCAAGTTACTTATAACTTTTTGTCAACTTGAGAGAGTTTTAAACTAGCAAATTTTCATACCTAGTTGTCACGCACGAGGCTATGATGCGGCCAAGTCGATTCAGACTTAGTTTTGACAAAATCTAATAGGAACATACAAGATTTTACCTGGAGCTCGTCACATAAAAGATTCCGTTTGTATGTATTTGTATTCTCTAAGATAATGAGCTGCATGTAAATTTAGTATAAGCAAGGTATTGCGTCTTTCTTTTCTGTTGTTAAAGTTTAATAATCTTACCTAAACCTACTTTACAATTTCATAGAAGTGAAACCAAATTGTATAAGTCTGGTTTGAGCAGCAAAGAATGTTATTATTCTATAAGTGGAAACTGTTATGGCTTGTGTGTATTCTATATTTGTTTAAACATATGTATTATTTTTCGCTGTTTGTTTCCCAATAATAAATTAAAATACCATCATTTATAAATTTATATAGCTATTTTATACATTTTAACTTTATTTAAAATATATATTTACATAATCAATTACAATAGCTATATTATCAAAAAACTAAGCCTAAATTAGCCTGAGGCATTGTTCCCAGGACACTGGCCGCGTTCCCTCTCTGCACAGTGAGGCTAAGTTTTTGTGCGAAAAAAGCGCCAGCTCGTAGGTCGCCAGACACCCAGACTAGTTTAGTAGAAATTTCTTTTACTAGTTTCTTGGTGTCGGACGACCAAGGACCGAAAGTTTCAATCGCAAGTGCCGCAAATACATAATTACTTTTTAAAAATGCATATTTGCGACACTTGGCAATTTGGGCGTCGTCTGCTGCCGTCCCCGGCTTCCTGGCAGAGCGCCGGACATGAGATGGGGCCAGCGTATCAACGCATGTTACATCCCACGCCAGGGGCCGCCCCAGGAACCAAGGTACGAGCGAGCAGCCGTCGGGCCTTTTGCCATCTGCCGCTGATAAACCAACTGGCTCCAGGGTTGCTGGTATGGAGACGGTACCGAGTGCTCTGCGGATTAGGTCGTTTAGGGCCGAGTGTCTATAAAATCGGCCGGCGCTTGACTGGCAGTGGAGTCCGTGGTGCCCATAAGCGTCAACAAGGCTTCCACAGCGGGAGCAAGCGTGTGGCTCGCAGGCTTTCAAACCTAGCCTGAGGCATACGGCTACGCGCAGTGAATTAATTAAATAAAAAAAATAAAATAAAAAATTAGACGTTGCAAGCTTTCATAACAAACGGCCTAAATTGTTGTAGTTGGAAAAGGAATTAGCTAGGTATGCCGAAATATGTTTATCTATAACTTTACCGCCGTTCCGGCCGGTTTTCGGCACTAATTTGACTTTAAATATGACTGGTAAAATAGATCAAATTTCCTACCTAACTTAAATGTAAATTCAACAAGCACAAACCATACCCCAGACACTTAATAAATTTCGCAAACACCAAAATCTTGTCTCATAAAAATTCATGCTATTTCATTACACAATAGAACTAGGGTTTCTCCCTCGAAGGGTGAGCGTGGGAGACTCGACGACAGTAATTAGGTACGTGGGTAAACTATTTACCCCCGCTTTGTCGGTGATGCGGATTTGAGGACCGAATGTTGCTGCGGTTTGTCGCTTGGGATTTGATTTGATTTATGCTACCTTTCTTATTCAATTATGCTTACAACATTTACAAGAGGCATATAGGATACCAAAATTATTTATTCAGTATCTGATTTCAATATATAAAAAACATGTAGTAATACACTTTGACTTATTTTTTGTAATACTTATCGCAAATGGTAGCTCTATTTGCGCAAATGGGAAGTGCTAACTATGATAAACATTTCTCAAAAACTGGAGGTGCTGGTTTGCTAAGTAACTAAAATACTTATACTTCACTTGTACAGTCAGCGTCAAATACTTTGCAGCAGTCAAAGTGGCCAAATAGTTCGGTACACCATACCAAATATATGTTGTACCGAACTATTTGGCTACTTTGGTTGCTACAAAGTATTTGACGCTGACTGTACTACAAGAAAACCTTTAGTCTGCCATTTCAAACCAACTATCACACTGTTAGCGGTAACAGACCAATCCAGTAAATAAGTGTAGCGCAATCAAACAAATGAACGTTGTAGTGTCGTTGAATCAACGTCGGCGTTCAACCCTCGCTGCCTCTCACAATATTGCACTTCACTTTATTATAGCTGCTTTGTCAAATTGTCACAACATTATTTTGTTTTGTTACAGATAAAATATATAAATGGAGGCGGAAAATGTTTCCTGCTTTTGCGAAGACTTTCTCTAAGTAATATGGAAGCCACGTTACCAAATTTTCACCGGTTGTCGACTTCAAGATTCTACCAACAGTATGCTGCACCACCAGTCCGAATATCCACCAACTATCTCCACGACCTGATCCCTCAGCAGCATCCGACTCTCCTCCAACAATATTTAGCCTATTACAATGAACCGCTCGTCCCGCTTGACCTATCCCTTAAATCTACTATCCCTATTACACCTCCTTGCACACCTCCGCCAGCCCAAAAAAGAAAATCTCCAGACGAAACCAAACACCCTAAATCACCTAAAATATTCAGACATTTCGAGGACAATGATGCCAAAGAGGAAACTGATTCTAAACCAGAGAAAAGAAAAGTTGACGATGAAAACTCAAATGACAGCGATAGTCCGGAGGCAAAAAAGCTTAAATTTACCAAACAATTCTTCGAAGAACTTAAAACTTGTTTGCCGGTTGAAAACGAAACACCAACTAAAAGCGAAAGAAGTTCTCCGGAAGTTGTTGAAGTCAAAGATGTTGAAGAACGTCCGAAAAAATCTGGAAAACCTGCGCAACCGTTGAAAAAGAGCAAAGCGGTGCGAAGATTGATGTTCGATGAAGACAAGACATCTCCTGTCTCTGGGACTATTATAAGAGATCTAGCCGAAGATGAGACTTTAGTCGTTCGCAAGGTAAATAAAGGTGTGAAATGTGTGCGTGTTCGGCAACAAATTAGATTTAATGGAATTTTGTATTGAAGACAGGGTGTGTTGGTCAGGAACTATTAATTAGTGGTTCTTACTGTGGCATTATCGTGGGTCGCAGCAAGTTTCTTATCGCCCCAGCAATTAAGCGGGGTATGAAATCGCATATTGTTCTATGTTTGTGCGATAATAACAGCCTTAAGCTCGCGAGCCGCAGCCGGGGGAGGGTCGTGAGGCATTAAATCCGGAATAAATCGTTGTTCTAACTCGTACTTTTTCTTTGAATTGAGATAGTACGCTCGAACGTTTAATTTTGACGCAATAAAAATAATAGTAAATGGTGTTCACGATAAACTGTCAGGGGTATTTACACCAATTAGGATAAATATTGGGGTGGTAAATACAGTAATAAAAAATGCCCTTCTAGAAAACACTTGTACTTAATTTAACACGCGTTGACCATGGTTCTCATACCTACAGACTACGGCACTGTAAAGCTGTACCTAAAGCTGTATGACCTAAGTTTACACGAGTATTTGAGGGGCCAAATTTATTTAAATTGTGTTTTATAACTAATGTGCCTATTTAATACAAACCTACCTATTTCAACTGTCGCCTGCGGTATTTCCGGACCGATACGACCTTCAAACCTTCAAGAAAAGAGCGTACTCCCATCTCAAAGGCCGGCAACGCACTTACAACCCCTCTGGTGTTGCAGGTGTCCATGGGCGGCGGTAATCGCTTACCATCAGGTGATCCGTCTGCTCGTTTGCCTCCTCTACCATAAAAAAAAAACCTCAACCAAGTTTTATAAAAGTTCATTTAGCATTCGAGCTTTTGGAGTGGTCCAAGCCCTGTAATCACAGATTTATTATTCTAGGGCGACATAGACCCTGCATTCAACGTGGTAGAGGTGACGGAGGAGGCCAAGGCGCTGATCGCGAGCATAGAGAACCGCCTGGGCCGGTACATCTGCCGGTTATGCCGGCGGCTGTATGGGGACGCGTTCGCGTTGGCGCAGCACAGATGCTCGAGGATCGTGCATATCGAGTACCGGTGCCCTGAATGTGATAAGGTTAGTTTATTATTTCTGTACAGTTTGAAACTTTTTAAATGTGCTTTGGGTTTCAGAAGTATGGCTAAAGACGAAATTTAGGGATTTTGTTAAAAAAATTACAGACGTTACCTGCTGTATAGCGGCATATCTTCTGAATTGAATTTTTCGATTTTTTTATTGTAAATGGGTCAGTGCTTTTCGAATTCTCTTAGTGCAACAAATGCATATTAATTTTATGAATCCCTTTCACTATTTCAACAAGATCATTAATGTAGTTTTGTTATATTTACGTACCTATATCGATAGTTCATAACAAACTTCTTCAATTCATGGCTTTACCATTAAACAACTGTGGGAAACTCACACTCACACTCACACTCACAACATCCAAAACTATTTGTTCTCACCATTCCATATCAATTAAAAAACTATCCATCTATCATTCAACTACCCCTTTTCAATTACTATAATCAGATAACTCATCGCGCTCCATCAATATTATCTAAACTAGAAATTTGCTCTTGTGCGTGGGAACAAATTATCCCATGTGCTTCAGGTATTGTAAACACTTGGCACTTTTCCATGGGAAGCGCTGTGCATTTGAGCCCCGTTTAAACAAAAGAGCGAAGTTTAGCACTCGGTCGCTGTAAGTTACGACCCTTCGGAGGGATGCGGGGATGTTTATACTCTAATTGATATGTTTCGTGATGCGTGACCGAAGAATATCGAGCATCCCGGCGGTAGGGATGCAATTTAATTTCCATTCATAGAGTATTTATGTTTGTGCTCGTGTAAGGGGAGATGGCGAAACATTTTGCGTTTTGACCCTAATTAAGTATCTACGCAATTATATGGCGACGTTGTTTGTGTTTTGAAAACAAATAACTGTTAAAAATGATAATAATGGGCTTGAGATATGAGGTTTTGGTAGGTAGAGTCAGTGCACATTTGTATTGTTAAGTGTATCAATTTTATTTATATAATTAGATATTGTTTCTCTTACAAACTAACTTTATTAAACTTATTCACGTTACGGTAGAACATCACCACATTTCACCATATTATCTGTTTTAATACTTACCTACACGTTTTCAATCTAAGTGACTTCTCATTTTCATTAACACTGCGTTTGACAAATCACGAATAAGACCAATTATATCAGCAACTTATTAGTATATTACAAAACTAAGTATTATCTTGTCCTTCCATCAGGTGTTCAACTGCCCCGCAAACCTGGCTTCCCACCGCCGCTGGCACAAACCGCGCGTGCCCGGCGCGGCAAAACGCCGCGAGCCGCCGACGTCGGAACCTGGCCGGTTCCCGTGCCAACAGTGCGGCAAGCTGTTCAGACGACAGGCGTATCTGAGGAAGCATATGCTGGCTCATGAACAGCCGGAGGAGAAAGAGCCGTCGGCGTTCAAGCAAGTGCGCTCCGAGTTCCCGGCGGCTTATCAACCGGTAAGCTTAACTTAAAATTTGAATCTCATTCAGCTTAACATAAGCTTCTTTTCGAGTAAGGCCAATGTGGAGAAGACCGCCGATATACAATTTTTGATTGAGAAAACCGTCATTGGAAAAGAACTCGTATTTGAATTACTTCGCTCAGACACAGAAAGGAAGAGCTTTCCTCCTTCTGCTCTGCCGACCTTCTGTAAGTGGAGTATGTATACAAACAAAAGCGTTAGAAGCGACGTAAGAGCTTGTGTTGTGTTGTTGGGCTTCCCTGTTTTCCACATTGATCTTACGTAGTATGTCTGAAAGAAATGATCCAAATTGTTTTAAATGTTATCGTGTGATTAACCTAATCAACTTTTTTTCACACAGCAGGAAGCTCGTGACAACAACTTCAACACCTTCTGGAACAAGATCCCCGCACCAGCACAGGACTTCAACTGGGAGCGTCGCTGCGCGTCCTCCTGCTCGTCCGAGGACTCGCGGAGCCTGGACGTGACGGGGTCCGAGGACGAGGACGGCGGCGGGGACGGCTGACGACGCGTCCTGCGGCCAGTGCCGCGGTTCCCCGTCTACGCTGCGAATATGTACCCCTATCAGTATGTGCATGATAATCCGCAGATGTACTTTTCTTAAGGACTTGAAAAAGTTGGAATACATGAAGCCGAGCGGCATCGCGCGGTTAAGCGTATGATGTGTACTGCGGTAAACTAACGGTGATTGTGAATGTGGATGGCAATTGTTTCACCTTCAACGTACGTATGAGTTCTGGAAAATTATATCGACGTCATTTTTAAAATCAGGAATGCACAAAATTTAAAACCCCAAAGAAATTTTCCACAAGTCACGAAATACAAAATAAATCTAGTAAGTAGCTTCAATATTAAATTTAAAAAAAATATGTATTTCAAAAATGCAGATCAGATCTTACTTATTCGAAATCAAATAGCCCATATTCGTAATAATTAGTCATCACAATATGAAAATGTCATTCCGCATTTACTACAATCGACGAGTTTTGCATAAGTTTATTCAGTTCTTAATTTAAAATATTGTTATAGTATTATAACGCATTCGCACGCTTAAATAGGTATAAGTATTACTTTATAATTTTATTTATTACTTTTATCAATAAAAATCATTATCTAATAGTTTGTATTTTAGGTGTACATAAATAGTAGTTTGGTGTGATTTAGGTAACTATAGTCTATATTAGTTTAATTGTACATATTTAAGATCTCCTACAGCAACATTCCAAATTATAACGTGAAATGTCAAACAATTCACGTGAATTATACATATCTTTAGACTTTAGTATAGACATATTCTTTAGTATTGATAAAATATAGAACAAAATAAACAGACGAGTATACGAACGAGGCCGCTCAGCGATAAAATTACTTATTAAATATTTAATATTGCATTTGCAACAATATAGAATAAACCTCAGATCTCTCATGTTATTAAAATTACAAATAATTATTATGACCATAAAAAACAGAATATGTATTCATATTTCCGATATCGATTTGCTTTCTCATACTTACTACTTTTTTGTTTTTATTCATGCAATATAAAATATTTCTATTATAAATAATTAACGATCTGTGGTTTGATAGATTTTTTTAAATTAAGTTGTATGCTCTTGCAAAATGAAGGCTATTTTTATTATAATAGCTGAACAATTTTCTAATTGTTCTTTATTTGTCGTTAGTTTGTCTAAAACTCTAAGATAACGTATGATGTTTTGTATCTCAGACATACTGTACCCCTAGTGTAAATATTTTCGACAGCGAAACGTGACGTACGCGTTTGCGTTAAGTGTCATTTTGTATGAGATTTTTGACTTTCCAAAACGTCCCGCTTGGCGCGCTGTTCAAAAACCCATACAAAATGAGACTTAACGCAAACGCGTACGTCACGTTTCGCTATCGACTAAATGTACACTAGAGGTACTGTTTTCTATTTTTTGCAAACTTGAGCTAAGTGCATAGCTTTATTTTGAAATTATCAATATTATCAAACTATTCCTCTATATTGGAAGTTTTTAGAACCGCTAACTTTCAAAATACAACTATGTACCTACCTCAAATGAATAACCGTACTTTAGTATCATTTTCATTGAAAAAATCATTATAAATGCTTTCTTCAATGAAAAGTAAATTGGCATTGTTTTCCAATTACATAGACGGAAGTCGCTGCAATCGATCGTGGTGGCATATTTTTAGATGCACCCCGTTACTATCTAATAATTTTTTCAACGGCTCACGTTCATCGGAATTGAGTCTATCTGCAACTAGGTCACAATATTGAGGTAATTTACACTTTGTTTAGTTTACAATTCCTTATGGTTTAATCGTCAAAAGTGGGCATAATGTAATTTAGGTGATCAACACTTAAGAATAGGGTAGACCGTGGCGAATCGGATCACAATGAATCTGTTGATATTTCAAATATTGCATTAATATGAGCACACTAAAATTGCATCATACGTCTCTTCTCTTAGCCTACGACGCCAATCATAAGAAATAATTTAAATTTATATTGAGGGCGAATCGGATCAGACTCAAAAATCTTTTGATAAAGATTTATGAATGTGATCCCATTCGCCCTGTAATCCATTCGCAGTTTTAAATGCATGATTTAATTAAAAAAAGATACAGATTACTAGCTATCCGAAAATTTGCTTAATTTTTTTCTTAGCAGCTCCTTAATAGGATGAACATTTTATTAAATCTATTTAAATAGAAGTACTTTTTGTCAATTTAATTCTAGTCTTTTTTTTATTAAAACCAAAAACACACTTAACAAAATTAGAATAAAATTAACCTAAAATTAAAACTACCTACAAAACTAAAATTAAAAACATAACATGGGTGACCTAGCCCAATATGTTTATATTAAGCTAGATCACCCAGGTCAGATCCCTGCGGAAGGGTTCCCATAAGGCTGGCTACATTCCCCCTTTGGATCGCTATGCCGATCCGTTGGACGAGGAACGAGCCAGTTCTATGGTCCCCCGTGACATCAATGATTTTTTTCGAAAGTTGCCGAATTAATTTATGAGCGCTTGGGCACCACGGTCCTAGAGTTCCGACTGCAAAAGCCACAAATATATCAGCGAGAGCTATAATATTTGCGGCATTTTTCCGCCTTGGCAGCTACGGCCGCCCCGCTCGCTCTCATTCTAGTCTATGACTTCGAAACCAAATGAATACTAGTCTTTATTTAGAGAAAAATAAATATTTAATTGACTTCATGTTCAAAATTGTACTGGTCATTTAATATTATTAGTTTTATTCAGATAAGTTACCAGTAGCTACGGTACAAAAAACGATCTCAGTCAGATACGAAATCTAGTCAATAATAGGTATAGTTTTTATATGATCAAAGTCAATCTAGTCATCGGTGTAAGTTTAAAGAAGTTACTCAAAATAATCACCAAAAATATATAAAATCGATTCTAGTCATTGAAATATTATCATAAGTATCCATCTAAGTCAAAAATCTAGTCATGAATATTGTGCGTTACCTACGTGAACCTACGTACAACAAAGTAGGTAGGTACTTATATTTTTTATAAACCTTTTTGTTCTAGTTATTATATAGGTATAGTCAACACCAAAGTAGCCAGTCTAGTCTATTATTACTTGAACATACGTAGTTCATATAATTTATTAGAAAGATCTCGATTAATTTTGAATTCTAGTCATTTAAAGATCTCTAAATTTTAAATAACACTTTATAATAAAAGAAACTAAATTATTAATTCTCAATAATCTAGTCTATTTTGCTAGTCATTGTTAGTATTTAAAGTCTAATTTTTAAGTAGAGCGGTGTTTATTTTTTAAGTTAGTGAAAATAGATTTTTAAAGTCCGCCTGAAGTAATAATTAGTAGTCTCTTTCGAAGATTAAATCTTAAATCTAAGGAATACACTTTTGCTTTCACCTCACACCTAAGAGGGCCCACTGATTACCAGTTCGCCGGACGATATCGGCCCGTCACAATCGCAAATAACTGACAGGCCGACACCGTCCGGCGAACTGGTGACCTGACTGGTTGAACTGGGGGCCTACCGCGAAAACTGTAATTCGCCAATTGCGGGATTATTTCTCTTTTACTCTTACTAAGACGTAGAGTGACAGAGAAAAATGCCCGCTATTGACGAACTTCGATTTTCGCGGTAGGCCCTCTGGAACGGACTGGACGCAAGCGGCGCGCGGCGCTTGCGTCTCAAATCAAGGACATTCATACGTTGGTCAAGCGCAATCTATGAATGTCCTTGATTTGCTGCTCGCCGCGCGCCGCTTGCGTCCAGTCCGTGGCCTAAAAAAATTTACGTTCGTATTTAAAAAAACCGGACAAGCACGAGTCGGGTTCGCCCACCGAGGGTTCCGTACTCTTTAGTATTTGTTGTTATAGCAACAGAAATACATCACCTGTGAAAATTTCAACTGGCTATCACAGTTCATGAGATACAGCCTGGTGCTGACAGCCGGACAGACAGACGGACGGAAGGACAGCGGAGTCTTAGAAACAGGTCCCGTTTTACACTCTGGGTACGGAACCCTAAAAAGGGATCTAGTCATAAATTATATTGTTTCTAGTCAGTTTAAACAAAAAAAAAACCGAAAGCTAGTCACGCAGTCAATTGTTCATTGCGAATTGTCATCTAAAGAAAATATAAATGTCAATTCAAGTGAAAAATATTGCAAATAATATCCAAAAACAATTGACGGAGCTGCTAAGGAGTTATTTTATATTTCGCCTTTAATTACTTAAACACTACGAAATTCTAGTACTTACTTAAACATATACATACATTATATTAACATCAATAAGTATCAGCATATTTTTTTTCTGTTGCCAGCGCAATGACCACTTAACGCCATCATTTCAAAACATTTGATCGAATTCAGCGACTTCATTTACAGTCTAAGGCTTCGGACACACGGACGCGGATCCGCTGTGTGAGCGAAACAGCGCTATGAACATTATATAGCGATGTCCCGTTTGCACACCGCCGCGGCACGCAGGGGGCCTACCGCGAAAACCAAAATTCGCAAATTGCGGGGATCTTTCTCTTTTACTCTCACTAAGACGTAATTAGAGTGACAGAGAAAAATGCCCGTAATTGACGAACTTCGATTTTCGCGATTATAGCTCAAATCCGCGTCCGACATCCATGCGTCGTAACCGTAACTGAAACATTTTGTACTATCATTAAGTCATTTAATATAAGGAAATAAATTAATTCAATTTAGTATACTTTAAAAAATCTATTATATTTGAGGAATAAGTATATAGATATTATTTAATAATAAATATAGTATTTACATGGTAGAGATATACGCTTATAAATATTTATAAAAAAATCTCTAAAGAGTGAAGCTCTAGTCAGTGTGTTCTGTGTGTAACGCGTTCCAAAGATTGTACATAAGAAAACGCTATTTACTTTTATATTTATTTTTAACTTTGTACCATATGAGTGATATTTAAAACTTTTATTTTTACCAAATTTTTGTTGAGTAAGATAATTTCGAACCGATCTCATAGTGTTTTCTATCAAAAGCACAGTAAAAAAATTACAATAGTACGTACATGAAAATTATAATTAAAACACACTTTAAATAATTTTACGAACTTACAACGTTTTCGAAAAAAAATCTACATTTTAATGTAAGCCGAATTATTTTTAATGCTCTCTAATTTATTTTCTATTGTAAGCTCAATTTGGTGCAAAGGCATTGAAATTTGAATTTTATGGTCCTGTCTAATCAGAACCATTTCAATCAATTGTAAAAAAATACGGATTTCTGTGACCATTCCGATCTTATTCCGTTCAGTCTGCGCTGAGCTTTAAGTGGGTGGTATCTTTTAATTTTGTTTCTGGCTTTTTGTGAGTTTTTTCTAGTTTTAATTATAGGAATAATCAAGTAATAAACTGCAATAATTAACAGAATAATAAAGGATAATACTAGTTGCCAATCATGTTTCTGTTTTCTAAGGATCAAAATTACTAACATAAACAATACAAAAAAATTATAGTTATATGTTTTTTTAGTAGTGTGTATATTTTATTTTTCTAATATTTATACAACTTTAATTATATATTCTTGTTTATTTGATATTTATCTTCTTTTTATAACAGTCTGATCCTGTATTATTTTAGTTTTTACTTAGTATTAATAAGGGACAAATAGGTATTATAGGTATTTCTAATAAATTACCAATATTTATCAATAGCTATAATATCAATTAACTGTTAGATACATTATATTACTTAGATTTAATTTGTACATACTATGTTGCAATCTGATAATTGTTAAAACATATCTAAGTATACTAATTCACACATTAGGTAGTAGTTTGCACTGTTAGGTTTAAAATAAATTAATTTGTTGATGTAAGTCGTAGTTACAATACATGTTTGAAATATTTATTAGATTACTGTATTATTGTAATTTAATAATCTAATAAAAATAAATAATTACATGTACTTAGAAAAAGTTTGTTTTTTATTTCTCTTTGTAAAATAATTCGCTTGGTGCCTTTAGGCCCCATGAAATTACACCTTCTCACAGCTGACGGTGCCTGTCTCCTTATATATCTGTAATCAAAACGGAAAAATATATCTAATCATAAAATCATTATGTCGTATCTTAAATGCACCAAAACACAATCAACAACAAACTTTCTGTGGCGGTAGCATGGTCGCGTTTTTATCGCCTGTCACCAATGTCACCATGCCTGTCACGTTCCAACAAGTATGTAAGTGCGAAAGTAACTAGTGATAAAAAAGTGATAAAAATTGTACAAGTAGGTTTCAGTTTAAAACCCTTTTTAATTGCTCTTGAGTTTATAATGATTATAAAACTTACTGTCACGCCAAGTCAATCTCATTAACATAGATAATTGTATATAAGCATCTGACTACTGATTAGTCATAGAACATGACTAACATTGTGGATATTAAGTCATGAATATTAAAAATATGTAGGTTATGTTATGAATAAACAGTAATGATAACTAGAAGTAGAAAATGTCTAGGTAGGTATAAAACTGCCTGTTCTAGTTCAATTTTTTTTCGATGTATGGACTTGAGGGCGATGTTGCTAGTTCTAATTAATTCCTATGAAACTCGTAAAAATTGAAATGTGGCGCCATCTAGGCAAATTACGGCTAAACTTGCAAGGGGACGTAGACGGTGTAAAGCATTGTAAAGAGCAAGGGGTGACCAAAGTTACCCCTCGGAACTTACTGTGTGATAAACCCGTACTATTTACATAGATGGCGCTAAAGTAAACTATAGACATAAACTAGGCAAGAATACATTCGTTAATTTCTCTGATGATTTTACAAAAAAATATAGATCAATTACTTTTGGACATAAATAAAAATAGATGTAGGTGACATAATGTTGACAAAATAAACGGATGGTTACGCTTAAATTGTTAAGAGGAAAGGGGACGGCCGCTTGTCCATACAAACGTAGTCCCCATTTTCCTCTCTGGATATTTATAGTATGGAAAATATTTTTATATAATTGGAATTGTATATTAGCTATAGCTAAAAATTTGGAGCAAAAAACTGATTTCATTATATTAATAATTTTTAAGAAAAAAAAACCGACTTCGTTGAGGGAGACCGGTGAAAGAACGATTATGGTTGATTTGAGATTTCATACAATGAAATTAAAAAGACAGCGTCTTACGCCTAATTATGTAGAAAAGGAGGTAACAGGTCAGATTTGCCCTATGGTTAACTGGTAAGATACCTACCCGCAATAGGGTATTCGACTGTATTTAAGACAAATTATTTCAAACCATGCATGAAATAAAGCACCAGATAATTATTAAAAAAACTAAATAGGATAGAAATATAAAAATGTGCCTTGAAAACCTAACTGCTTGGCAAAGAGAACAAATTGCCAAACGTGAACTATGCATCATTGAAGAGTTCCGTTCTGTTCATCATCAGCAATTCCACTTCATCAAATGTCACTTCTACAAATGTGAATACTTGATTTGTTAATGAAAATACTAATCACTATATATACCTATGCCTTTAACATTTGAGGAGTTCCCTCGAGTCCTCATGGACCCCATCGTCAGAACTCGAACTTGACAAAAAATTGTCTTGAAAATCTAATTTGCTTAACAAACACAGCGAAAAGGACAAATAGCCAAACGTGTACTATGCGTCGTTGAAGAGTACCATTCTGATCATCATCAGCAGTTCCACTTCATCAAATGTCACTTTTTCTGTACGTGTTGCCTGAAATAAAACTTTATTTTATTTTTTATTTTATTTTAAAATGTAAATGCTTGATTTGTCAAAGAAAATACAAAAATCACTATATGTATGCCTTTCATATTTGGAGAGTTCCCTCGATTCCTCATGGACCCCATCGTCAGAACTCGAACTTGACAAAAAATTGTTTTGAAAAATTAATTTACTTAACAAACACAGCGAAGAGGAGAAATCGCCAAACGTGTACTATGCGTCGTTGAAGAGTTCCATTCTGATCATCATCAGCAGTTCCACTTCATCAAATGTTACTTTTTTAAATGTAAATGTTTGATTTGTTACAGAAAATATAAAAATCACTATATGTATGCCTTTCAAATTTGAAGAGTTCCCTCGATTCCTCATGGATCCCATCATCAGAACTGAGTTTTGACAAAAACGGGACCAATCTGTATATATATACATTCAAACAAAAAAATAATTTTCAAAATCGGTTCAGAAATGACGGAGTTATGGAGTAACAAACATTAAAAAAAAAAACA
The DNA here is from genome assembly GCF_033807575.1 of Cydia pomonella. Lineage (NCBI taxonomy): Eukaryota > Metazoa > Arthropoda > Insecta > Lepidoptera > Tortricidae > Cydia > Cydia pomonella. The sequence continues at coordinate 5,976,622 of NC_084721.1, read as the reverse complement.
TACAATCGAATTGATAACCTCCTCTTTTGAAATCTTGAAGTCGGTTAAAAATTAAAGAAAAACAAACGCAAGGGTATAGCTATTGTTGATATATAACAAATTATGTCAAAATATTTTCAATAATGTTATTTTATTATCACCCGACTTTCACAACTTTTTTTAGTAAACAAAATTAGTTTGGAAATAAACAAAATTTCAGCTAGACCAACATCACAAACAACTGCACAATAAGTACTGGACTGAAATGGACACATGTAAGCACACCAAAGAAGTTCAACCGGAACAAAACCACAAGCTCACCAAAATACTACTGATAACACCCAGACACAAACTACGAAAAATAGTAGGATTCATTACAGGACATACACATTAAACAAAATCTACATAATATTTGTAAAACGGACAGCCCTTTGGGCAGAGCGTGCATGGAAGAAGAGGAAACAACAAAACACACTCTTCTAGACTGTAAACAGTTAGAAGTATACAGGAACAAATACCTCATAGGGACTTCGTGCACACTAAAGGAGGCACTGTAGGCAACCTGAAGCACCACGCCACCACATTTTCATTTTCACACAAAATAGGCACAATGGTTGTCGATTTGCGGAAAATGCCCAGCATAACTTACTAACTAAACAAAATTTCAAACATATTATTTTGGGCTTATTATTTTAGTGACACTTTGGCCTACGGGCGCGATTGAAAGTAGTGTAAAAATATTTTAAATAGCTATACATGAAGTAACTTATATTAATTCATTAAATCATTACCAACCTATTAATAGTAAGGCCAAACATGGACATCATCAGTAGGGCTAATATGGTCGGCTCTTTATCACTTGTCACTATGCCTGTCACGTTCTAACAAGTATGTAAGTGCGAAAGTGACGCATGGCATGACAGCTAATAAAAATGCGACCATAATACCGTTCCAGAGCTGGACACCGTTAATCCGTTAACGCGTAGCTAAAATTGCATTTTTTGTATTGTTGCGATAGTGATTTACTTATATGAATTGTTAGTTTGGGTTCTGGAAGTTAACAGGTTATTAAAAAACCCGGCCAAGAGCATGTCGGGCCATGCTCAGTGTAGGGTTCCGTATTTGCCCACCCACGCGTTAACGGATTAACGGAGTCCAGCTTTGGACATAATTCAATAAATAGAATTTGAAGCATAATTTTCATGATTGAATCCTATAAATAGGTCTGTTCAAAGCTTCTATTTAAAATGAATCACTCACGTTTTTTAAAGTCGAAAATTGCTCGACAGTCATGTTTCGCTCCTTAACGAGTAGCTTCAACTGGAGCGCGTGTTGGATCTGACAGACGCAAACATTTCACAGTCAAGCAGTATTCTATTTTAATATATCTGAGTCTCCCAAAGTTTTTTAAATCACATTTTGTAAAATGTTGTACACATACCCAAATCGTGTACTAAAATAGGTATTGTAATGTCCACAATAAAGACTCCTATTTTCCAGGACGTTTTTACTCTCATATACAAGGCGTGAAATTTTAAAAGAATACATAAATAAATCAAGCTTCATAATTGTATTAAAATAATATATATAATTGGACAATTTTTTTTCTCAATAAACCTTCCATAACGATTAATTATCTAACATAATTGCCTTCGTATTTCTAATTGTATTACAATGAGGCTGCCTGTCCATCTATGATTCAGTCTCTTGCGATCTTTTGAAACATCATGAAGTGTTTCCTTTTATTTATCGTTGGACTGGTACTACTGAGCAAAATTTCTTGTCTTGTGACAACACGTCCAAAAACCGTGGAAGTGACAACGGACATTTTTGAAAATGATACAGAGAAAATTGAAAATAAAGAGAGAAAAAAGAATTTCACCGAAAGACTTAATAAGGATATTTATTTAGAAGATGTGGTATTCGCGTTGCAAAATCAAGATTGGAGTAAACAGGAAGAGGCTTGTTTGAATCAGACTTTGATGTTGATTCGGAATTTGCGGAATTTTACGCTTTGGGCGGTTTGGGGTAAGTGAGTTAAGAAAAAATATAACCCACTTACGTTTTATAAGTCGAAAACTACTCGTTTAGTTAGAAAACTAGAAAAAAAAAACAGTTTTGGCACCATTATTGTTGAAAGCTTCGTCGTTTTTAGGGTTCCGTGCCAAAAAGGTACAAAAGCAACCCTAATGGTGCGACTCTGTCCGTCTCTCCATCTGTCACAACGCCTGTCTCGAGAAAAGCTATCGATTTGAAATTTAGAATAGTTATGAAAAAAGCTAACCAGAACGCATTGAAAGTATTATTTATTTATTTGTTTTTAGGGTTCCGTAGCCAAATGGCAAAAAACATAGGTCTTAAAAAATGATATTGAGGTTTCTAATATTTTTTTTTTCTAAACTGAATAGTTTGCGCGAGAGACACTTCCAAAGTGGTAAAATGTGTGTGTTCACATTTTTGAATTCAGTTTGCAATTTCACCAATTTTACGTATTATACTTGAAATTTCTATGAGATTAAACTAATAACACCTTTTTTGAAAAAAAATAAATATCGGTTCATATGATACAGAATTATCCTCGAAAAACCACCATAAGTACATGCATCACGTCGCGCAAATTAGTTAGACAGTTATAGGTAGTTCTAATCAAAAGTCTTTCGCTTTGATAATTCAAAGTTTGTACGGAACCTTCGGTGCACGAGTAAAACGAACTCGCACTTGACTTTTTTTTTTCTTTAGTACTAGGTATCAACTAGGTATTAAACACGTCACACATACAGACATAACTAGGTAAGCTTTTACTGCTCACTTCAGACATCTGTACCCCTAGTGTAAATTTAATCGACATCATAACGTGACGAACGCGTTTGCGTTAAGTCTCATTTTGTATAGGATTTTGAGTTTATAAAACGTCCCGCTTGGCGCGCTCTTTCTAAATCACATACAAAATAAGACTCATATTAGTCTCATTTTGTATTGGATTTAGAAAGAGCGCGCCAAGCGGGACGTTTTGGAAACTCAAAATCCTATACAAAATGAGACTTAACGCAAACGCGTTTGTCACGTTATGATGTCGATCAAATTTACACTAGGGGTACTGTTTCCTTATCCTTTCTCATCTTATTTGTTATTATTCATCTTATTATATATTAAGTATAATAAAATGCAAAGGAGGTATGGTAAAAATAATTATCAATAAGTTTTAAACTTGCTTAAATCTTTATACTTATGAAGCTTAAATTTTATTACAAATAAGTTTTCGTAAAAATCATTTAAAACTTATTATTAATGAGTTTTTATCTATGAATTACATTTATTTCTTTATACCAGATGAAATTTAATCGGTGGTCAGTGAGTAATTTCATTCATTTCGGCTGGTGCGATGTTGATATTTTGTATGAGTAAATTTATTTTCGTGATTTCCGGGTTGGTCCCGTAGTTAAATGTGATATTTATCAGTTTCTTATTTTATTAATTATTTACTGATTATTGTTTATCATGTACGTATATTAGTATGACTAGGTACTTAAAATAACACTTTGGTTTGTTTCCAAGTTGAATATGAAAAGTAACTTTTTTTTTATTAATTCATTTTTTTTTCATTTAATTAATACACATATTCAATTCGTAAGTAATAATATTTTGTCATAAAATAAAAAAACTAACAATCTAACTCTAAAAAGGGTATAGAGCCAAAGATGCTGACAGCATTTCTTCGCTGAATCGCAATACTTATTCGTTGAACGAGGAAGCTGCCAGCTCTGACAGTGACATCAACCACCCGCTTAGCCAAATCCGCAAAAAAACTCTTTTAATTCTGTGAGAATTTATCTAACCTAATACTTACGGTTGAAGTATGTTATTCTGTAAACTGCCAATCAATCACATTGACCCCAATTGCCTGCTGTCACGCTTTTCTTTACTGATTACTTTACTAGTTACTACAGATCTGTAATTAAATTAAGCCATAATTACTACTACCATCTAATACTACTACGGTCAGTGGATAATAAATCGTAATAGCTATTATTGGCATCTCATTTCAGAGAGTTCAATACTTTTTATATTTATTTATTTATTGAGAAGTATCAAAAAATCGTGTTAGGGATTGACAAGCATAAAAGGAGTTACAAATATGTATTTGAACGATTAAATATTAAATGATTAAATGATAATTATTTATTAAATGATAATCATCTAGAGTTAGACCAAGCTAAGTTGGCAGCGATTTTGATAGCCTTGGCTGTGCCAAAGAGAATTTAAAAAAAAAAGTGGATTGTCAAAAAAATTTTTGTAGCCACAATAAATTTACTGCCATCTTTCGACACATTATATGCATATATACATAAAATATCAAAACTGCTTTCCTGAGCATTCCACAAAAATACTTAACATTACCCAGCCGGCGTTGGATAGACCTAGGTACACTTGTTACTTTGTTTTTATATATATGAGTATGTATATAGATAAATACATACTCATATATATAAAAAATCATCACACAAATAAATGCCCTTACCGGGCACCGGGTGAAGCCGATGGTCCTGGGCTCAAATAAGGTAAAGTAAGACCTTATTCTAGCCCAGGACCATCGGCTTCACAGGCAAGGTCACTGGGCCAGACTGGTCGTCAATCGTCTTTATACTTACATCACTCGGACACAGTCAGAAAGAAAGAGCTTCACTCCTTCTCCTCTCCCGACCTTTTGTAGTACGTGTTCAAACTCAAGGGTTAAACGTGACGAAAGAGCTTGTAGACGGTCTTCCCTATAGACGGTATTCAGCACATTGAATTTACTTAACATTTCTTTTTAGATTGGGACTCCATAGCCTCCGAGCCGCAAGGCTTGCTCTTCGGAAACCGCTACCAGCTAGGAAATTTCGACGAATGCCTGAACCCGCCTTGGGTCCCGTCCCGCCCTGAATTGAAGACGCAGTACTGCTTGGCAGATATAGTACTGGAAAGAACGGATAATGCTGTCAAGAAACGGTATATTATGGGTGTGGATCCGGATCAGTCGGTACTGGACTACTTAGAGGTAAACAAACATTACACGTGTAGGTCATTGTTTTTTGTATTGGTCCCAAAATATTTTTACTGATGTTGCAACCTTGATGCTGACAGAAATTTAATGTAAACAAAATAATGAAACATTTTACGTATAGCGTACCTAAATTATTACTGTACCCCAGTGTAAATTTGATCGACATCATAACGTGACGAACGCGTTTGCGTTAAGTCTCATTTTGTATAGGATTTTGAGTTTCCAAAACGTCCCGCTTGGCGCGCTCTTTCTAAATCCAATACAAAATGAGGCTAAACGCAAACGCGTACGTCACGTTTCGAAATCGAATTTATTTACACTAGGGGTACTGAAGCCTTGTTTAGACGTATCAAGACTTTCGTTTTGGTCGATCGACTGAATTCATTTGTTAATCCGTCTAAATGGGGCTTAATGTCTTTTGCGTTTTCTATAGTATGCCTACTAGTTAGCTCCTATTCCAGCATCCTAACTGTATATTAAACACCATCTAAAAGGTCCACCCACCTCACTCGAGACCCCTAAACGAGCTGACCTGGGGGGTGTGTGTGCCGGCCTCCTGCGGCCCCGGTTCCGTGGAGCGACTTATGCGAACCATGCTCGCGCGCAGCCATCTTGGAATAGCCGGCATACGGCCAAAGATCACCACTGGCGACTGCCAGAAGCAGGGAGAGGAAAAACCGTACGATGCTGCTTTTTGGGCGTTCATGTGAGTATGCTAAGTCACTTGTACTGCGTAGCAAAAGGAGGCCCGGTTTTACATGTATCCTAGTTTTCAAAATTCAAAAAAAAATCCAAATTTTGTTTTATTGAAATAAAATTTTAGTTATGTGGGTAAATGTTTGGCTTTCTTGTTTTGTACTTATAATTAATATATGATTAAATTTAAAAACCGCCTACGCAAAAATGCTCTACATTGTTTTGGAAAAGAGCTGATATTATTCAAACTACTGGATCGATTTTTACCAAACAAAGCTAAGAACAACCGCAAGGAAACTCGCTCTCTCATCCGTTTGAGACAGACAGACAGACAGACATTTGGTGTCAAACGTACAACATCCATCTTTTTGCGTTGAGAGTTAGAAATACGAGGAGAATTAAAAGTAAATATCACCTAGTAAAATATTAAGTTCGAGGTCAATTTAAAAATATCTTGCACAAACAATCTCCACACCATTGACATATATCTAAAGACGGGCCTTACGGGCAATGAGAATGGGGCCAGTATAGCGCCAGCGGTGTTACGCATACGAATTCCAACCAATCGTGCAGTCTAACGCCACAACGCGATTGGTTGATGAGTTAGCATCACGCTCGCGATTTGTCACAGCTAGTTGCGTTAGACTGCACGATTGGCTCGAATTCGTGAGTGACACCACTGAACTAACACCATTCTTAGTACCTGTAAGGCCCGTCCTTAGATGTATTTCAATCCATCTGGGAAACGGAAATCAAGACATCAATTATCATTTTATCCTTTTTACCAAAATTCTGGTCCTTAAACGTTTCAGAACTGTTTTAGCTGTCCTGATTATTACAACATTGGTCTGCACCTATTTTAACAGCGGAAGATTTAAGTGTGAGCCGACAACACTAAGTAAGTTATCTACGAAATAACATTTGTAATGCGTATTAATCACAAACAATAGTTGTTATTATTTCAATTATTTGTTTGATTTAATTAAATAGGTAGACATTGGCCAGTTAAGTGCAGTTATGGTAGTGGTAGATATTTTACGCACGCTTTATTTCGAAAAGTATTACTTGCAGAATTACCTCAAGAAAACAAAGTCAACAAATTTATTTATTTTTTCAACATTTTTTCACTACTTTGTGTTTATTATTAGTTTGTAAGTGATTATAAAATCTTAAACTCTACAGAAGATGATATCATAGAAGCATTCTGCCTCAGAGCGAACGCAAACAACCTGCTGAAAATGCATAAAGATGGCATTGAAGTGTTCTACGGGATTCGATTCCTGGGTCTGTGCGGCATTGTTATTGTGCACCAACTAGGCATACTTAGTGCAGGGGCCGTTAGCAACGGGAAACAAGTCGATCAGGTGAGCCCTTATTCTATCTTCTAGTTGCCCAGAGACCTATAAGAAACTACCATTTAACTGTATTTTGAATCTGAATTTAGACAATTCAGAATCGCATTTGTCTTGGCATGTTTTCAGTTGTGATGTAGGTAATAATTTAATATAATATGAATTTAATAATGTAAATAGGTCTGTTATGTTCATCATTACATAGATACACTCTTCGGAAATTTGAGATCTCTGAATTTTCCTCAGGAAATATTTCTTCTGCAGTATTAAAAATGTTTCCGTACCCACTAAAACTAGTAGTTGGTATGATATTCCGTACATAAGTCCCTTTATTTGATGAATCCGTCACTCGAAACTCATCTGTGTAAGTTTGGATCTCCTTCTCATATTCATGGGACGTTCGTTTTCGATTGTCGAATTGGGTCCTAGGATCTGTCTTCGCTATAGTAGACGCAGTACCAAGTAGTGATTGTAGTTATGATGTTATTTATCCCTTTCAATAATGCTGGGTCTGAACAAACATAAAAAAGATAGCAATATAACTACAGTTACCAAATGATATTGCGGTTAGAATCATTAAAATTATAAACACATATTCGTAGTCATTACCCGGACCTGGCGGCTGGATCACCCTCCACGATGACTTGTTCGTCGACACGTTTTTCCTCCTTTCCGGTTTCCTGACAGCGACCGCTTTCAGCCAAATGAGGAGATTCCCTAACCCGCTATTCGCCATTTTGAAAAGATATATCAGGTATGTTTATACTTCATTCAACAAACCGAACTGATTGCTAAATTAAAGCAATTACAGATACATTTTCTACTTAGGAACTACAATCACAAATCCTTTTAAAATACGGTTTCCAAGCAAACCTTTTTTTCATTACACTAGCATTTTGTACTTAGACCGAAATAAACAAAATGTAAAACAATAATCATATTTCCTTTTTGTCCATTACTTGCACACTGTCCTGTCCTGATGTCACTATTAAGTTTTGACACCGCTGTATAACAATCGAGTCTTACAAAAAACGTACATGTTATCCTCCCATTCCAGGCTAGTGCCAGCATTTGCAATGGTGGTATTCTTCGTCAGCGCAGTGTACCCCTACACGGGCTCCGGACCGATGTGGCCGAAGCTCGTTGAGAACGAAACCGGCTCATGTCGCAAGAATTGGTGGCTCAGTCTGCTCATGTTAAATAACTACATCGACAGCGAGCACATTGTAAGTAACTCACTCACTTGGTTGCCACACCGCGGTACATCAAATAGAAATAGCTACATGGATACGTTATTAATCCGATACCCGATTAAACTTTTCGAAAAAAATGCTGTTTACAGGTAAAATATAAAATTTATTAAATAAAATAGATACATTAATCCAGTGGCAACCATCACCGATCACTGCTCATCATTCGCTTGCCCTGGTCTCGTTTATTTGGGGTCGGCCCAGTATATCATTATCCTCCATATTTCTGTTTTACTTTCTTTTCATATCAGCACATAGCCCATCCACGTATACCATGGCTTATCATTTCTCTTACAGCTGCCTAATTTTAAAAATTTTACCTCATGATATTTATATTATGATTCAATTCTCAGTGTCTCGTGGTCTCATGGTACATCCCCTGCGACTTCCACTTCTCCTGCGCAGCAATTCTCCTGTACTGGCTTTATACACGTCAACCAAAGCTCGGCCTAGTCTGCGCAGGGGCCATCACAGTCGCCTCGATCCTGCTGCCTGGAGTGCTGACTTACAAGTACAACTGGAATCCCATTCAACTGTTTACCTTTGAGTAAGTGTCTTTTTTAGGGTTCCGTAGCCAAATGGCAAAAAACGGAACCCTTATAGATTCGTCATGTCCGTCTGTCTGTCCGATTATGTCACCGCCACTTTTTTCCGAAACTATAAGAGCTATACTGTTCAAACTTGGTAAGTAGATGTATTCTATGAACCGCATTAGGATTTTTATACAAAAATAGAAAAAAAAACAATAAATTTTGGGGGTTCCCCATACTTAGAACTGAAACTCAAAAAATCTTTTTTCATCAAACCCATACGTGTGGGGTATCTATGGATAGGTCTTCAAAAATTATATTGAGGTTCCTTATATCATTTTTTTCTAAACTGAATAGTTTGCGCGAGAAACACTTCCAAAGTGGTAAAATGTGTGTCCCCCCCCCCTGTAACTTCTAAAATAACCGAATGAAAAATCTAAAAAAAATATATGATATACATTGCCATGCAAACTTCCACCGAAAATTGGTTTGAACGAGATCTAGTAAGTAGTTTTTTTTTAATACGTCATAAAATTAAAAAAAAAAAATTCTTTCTTCAAACCCATACGTGTGGGGTATCTATGGATAGGTCTTCAAAAATGATATTTAGGTTTCTAATATCATTTTTTTCTAAACTGAATAGTTTGCGCGAGAGACACTTCCACAGTGAAAAAATTTGTGTCCCCCCCCCTGTAACTTCTAAAATAACAGAATGAAAAATCTAAAAAAAATATATGATATACATTACCATGCAAACTTTCACCGAAAATTGGTTTGAACGAGATCTAGTAAGTAGTTTTTTTTTAATACGCCATAAAATTAAAAAAAAAAAATTTTTTTTCATCAAACCCATACGTGTGGGGTATCTATGGACAGGTCTTCAAAAATGATATTTAGGTTTCTAATATCATTTTTTTCTAAACTGAATAGTTTGCGCGAGAGACACTTCCAAAGTGAAAAAATGTGTGTCCCCTGTAACTTCTAAAATGACAGAATGAAAAATCTAAAAAAAATATATGATATACATTACCATGCAAACTTCCACCGAAAATTGGTTTGAACGAGATCTAGTACGTAGTTTTTGTTAATACGTCATAAATGGTACGGAACCCTTCATGGGCGAGTCCGACTCGCACTTGGCCGCTTTTATTCTTTATTCATTTACATATTTCTTTATTAGCTGCTTGTATTTCGTAGGGTCTCAGTCTCTATTTTGCGACAACACTGCACAGCAAGAGAGAACACTTCACTACAAGATTAATTGTAGCGTTGGTTTTACTTAGATATTCTAGTTTTTTTCCTTTAGAAAACATGTTAGCTAATTTCAGTTTTCATTTAATAAAAGCTAACAAAACGTTGAAACTATTTTCATGTTATTTTGGGTATGACTAAATAAGCCTTTGGCAGGGCCCAAAGTCTAAAATATGGGTCTAGGACTAAAATTGTTAAATAACTGAGCATTATCAACAGAAAGATCAGTGGTAACCTCACGAAATTACTAGAATGAACAGAATAATTAGCCCTGATTACTTAATTTATCAAATAGCTACTTTGTTGTCCACGCTATTTCTCACGCAAATCAACCCATTCAGTAACCCTGTGGAAAATTCTTGTTTATTGACTTCTATCTTACATGCGTCAATGATGGTCAACATCGTGAAATTGCGTAAATTTCCGGTTCCATTGTTTTTTTAATTGCCGTTTAACTGTTACAGTATGTACTAGACACGTACTTTAAGCCGATACTATGATACGAAAAAAATAAACTACACATTACCGGTTTTCTTCTCAGGAGCCATAAAATTTATTTTAAAGAATTTCGCCAGGTTTGATTTCTTAGTCTGTATTTTTACAGAAGCCACATTTTGGTTCATAGCCACCCAAAAAAAGTATCTGAGATATATTATACCTATAATATATTATACCTTCAAAGACCTCTCGAAAAGACTCAGAGATGCCACCGAACACCGAAGAGCTGGCAGCTTCCTCGCAACATATCACCCTAACAATCCAGCTAGAAAATGTTGCTAGCATCTTCGGGTTTATGCCGCAGGGGCCAGTTTTCAGTTTTAGTTGTTTTTTTTAGTTTGAATCATAATGTTATATTACATTTTATCCAGGTTTGTCTCAAACCCGCGGGGCAGCCCGGACTTCCACCTCATGTACATCAAGAGCCACCACCGCGCAGCCTCTTACATTGTCGGGTTCTTCAGCGGGTTCATTTTCATCAAGAACAAGAGAGATAATGCTATGAGAATTTCACGGGTAACTTAATGTTAATAATATGTACTATATAGGTTGTTGACCTTTGCCCGATTGCTTTATTTGCATCGGAGTGAACGGAAACTAAGAAAAATTGGGTAGTGGCAGTAGTATGACCGGCTTTCTAGTATTCGGAAAAATTTTACGTTATGCCCTTGACACTACCATTATACTTGGTTTCAGAAATGGGCCGTCCTCGGTTCTATATCAGGCATCGTCATCATGTTAGCGGTGCTCATCAGCGGGACTACTTTCCTATGGCGCACGTACCACCCCATAGAGGGCGCTGTGTACGCGGCGATCAATCGACCCCTCTGGACCGTCGGCGTTGCGACGTTAGTGCTGTGCTGCTCGTTGGGACACGTCCGTAAGTAAATGAATCCTGCCATCTAGCGTACAATAATGTATGTTAGTTACTTAACCGCGTAGCACCCCATAAATGGCGCTATGTACGCCGCGATCAATCAACCCCTCTGGACCGTCGGCGTTGCCATGTTGGTGATGTGTTGCTCGTTGGAACACGTCCGTAAGTAAATGAATCCTGCCATCTAGCGTACAATAATGTATGTTGGTTACTCAACCGCGTAGCACCCCATAAATGGCGCTATGTACGCGGCGATCAATCAACCCCTCTGGACCGTCGGCGTTGCCATGTTAGTGATGTGTTGCTCGTTGGAACACGTCCGTAAGTAAATGAATCCTGCCATCTAGCGTACAATAATGTATGTTAGTTACTTAACCGCGTAGCACCCCATAAATGGCGCTATGTACGCCGCGATCAATCAACTCCTCTGGACCGTCGGCGTTGCCATGTTAGTGATGTGTTGCTCGTTGGAACACGTCCGTAAGTAAATGAATCCTGCCATCTAGCGTACAATAATGTATGTTGGTTACTCAACCGCGTAGCACCCCATAAATGGCGCTATGTACGCGGCGATCAATCAACCCCTCTGGACCGTCGGCGTTGCCATGTTAGTGATGTGTTGCTCGTTGGAACACGTCCGTAAGTAAATGAATCCTGCCATCTAGCGTACAATAATGTATGTTGGTTACTCAACCGCGTAGCACCCCATAAATGGCGCTATGTACGCGGCGATCAATCAACCCCTCTGGACCGTCGGTGTTGCTATTTGGGCGTTGTGTAAGCCGCTATCAATAGACCCCTCTGGACCGTCGGTTGCTATGTTGGTGCTATGTTGCTTTGCTTGCTAAGTAAATGAAACTTGCAATCTATACAATACAATAATGTGTATTAAGTACTTAGTTTAGGAGTGCGTATGACCCTATAGAGGGCGCCGTATACGCCGTGCTCAGCCGTGAGCGCTGTCTAGTTTTTCTGTTGTTCATTGGGAATAGGGACACCTTGTACCTACAAAAGCTAGGAATGTATGTACAGAAGTGTCTATCAGATCTGACAAGCAGATGTTTTTGGCGGACAAAGTTGTCAATATATAGCGGGAATTAGGTTCCTGAGAACTGTCCGCAAATCGGAATGTAATTTAAGTACAATTGTTAATTCTATGTTATTTTTAAAAGCACTATAAGTTTACGAACGAAACTAAATTCATATTTACACATTTTATTTATTGTGTTTATAATTTTATTTCTAAATTTAAGTTTACCATACATGTATATGTGTACCATTAATGATTTTATGATTACTTCCAGCTCTTATAAAAGCCGGTCTAAGCTGGTACGTGTGGGTGCCGCTCAGCAGGTTGTCGTACGGGGTGTATTTGACCCACACCCTGATCTACATGCGAAGCGTGTTCGTCGCTCGAAACTCTCAGCATTACGATTACGCTGATATAGTAAGTTTATTTTAGTGTAGTGGGGGTTTATTTAGTGTAGTTTTTTTGACGACCAGTTTGGCCTAGTGGATGGTGACCCTGCCTACGAAGCCGATAGTCCCGGGTTCAAATCCTGGTGAGGGTATTTATTCGTGTGATGAGCATGGATATTTGTTCCTGAGTCATGGGTACTTTTTATGTATTTAAGTATTTATATATTATATATATCGTTGTCTAAGTACCCTCATCACAAGCCTTATTGAGCTTACTGTGGGACTTAGTCAATTTTTGTAATAATGTCCTATAATATTTATTTATTTTATCTGATTTCTTTCTCCTCTAGCTACCCACAAATTTGCTAAAATAAAAGCAACTTTTGCCGCACTCGCGAAAGCCTCGTCATCGATTATCATTACATAACATCACATAATGTCCCTGAACATAATTAATAAATAATAAATAAATATTATAGGACATTATTACATAAATTGACTAAGTCCCACAGTAAGCTCAATAAGGCTTGTGTTGAGGGTACTTAGACAACGAAATATATAATATATAAATATTTATAAATCCATAAATACATAGAAAACACCCATGACTCAGGAACAAATATCCATGCTCATCACACGAATAAATGCCCTTACCAGGATTTGAACCCGGGACCATCAGCTTCGTAGGCAGGGTCACTACCCACTAGGCCAAACCGGTCGTCAAAATAATTACTACTTATGTTAAATTTCAGTTTACTGCCGTGGCGGGCGTAATATTCTGGGGCTGTATAGCGGCTTTTGTAATCTGGCTGATTGCTGAGGCGCCTGCCATCCGGTTGTTTGACATATTTGTCAAACGGGTGTAAGTAATATACATCAACGCTCTTTTTGGATATATATAAATATATAAAAGATTCAAAAAAGTTGGGAAATTTCTAGAAATATTCAGGCAAATTTCACAGGAAACTTTCATTAAGGAAATGGAAAATTTAGTTTCCCTAACAAAAATATGAGAAGTTTCCGAAATGTTTCCATATGGAAATTTTACAATTTTAGAAACTTTCGGACGGCTCATCAGTAGATATAAGTATCTAAAGTAGTGGTTCTGTGAGCTGTAGATCCCATACTAAAAAAAATTCTAAAACAAACTCGACAAGAAATTTTATAAAATTACCGCCGCTGATCACAAAATTTCAAAAGATTCGGTTGATAATTGCGAGCTCGGTCTGCAATAAGAGCAATTCATAACTGAGCAAGTTTTCAAATCAAGAATTTTTCTGTCGCGCTGCGGTGGGCGGGAGGGGAGTGCGTACATACGTGCGATAAGGACAACTGCAGCTGGGACTAAAATTCCCACGCAAAAAACTCAAAACTCGAGGTTTCGCTCTCGACTGTTTTCTTCTCCAAAACGCAACCAATCAGTATACGATTGTATCCAAAATTAATACTGCAAGAGGTAAAAATAATCTATGCTGCTATATGTTTAGATTTTTTTTTTATATTTGTTGTCATATTTGTATACTGCGTCTTTTATGCAGCCAATTCAATTGAGCAGTTTTTGCAATTTGCTAGGCGCTGTAAGTTTCTTCAAAATAAAATAATCCAAAAAAGCAAAACAGCGTCACAGATATTGATGATGTTGATCTTATTTGAAAAAAATCATTGCTCTAGGTTAAAAATCCAGGGAGGAAACAGTCGAGAGCGTTTGTATGGAAAAATCACAACTAGGAATTCCTTTTAAAGTTGCAAAGTATAACTTAAATGAAACATTGTCGCGCTATGTCTAGAATACATTCTAAAGATATTTAATATTTTCATTATATTTTCATACTATCAGCTTTTGTATTACCATAGGTACTATAACTTTGATATATTAACTGGTACCAGTTGCAGGATACTGGTACCGATTGCATGGTTGCGTGGATTGCAATCGGTTTCTTAGTTGTTCAAAAACATTGACATTTACGGCGGTAGCTTTTCGACATTACTGAAAATGCTGATTCTAATTCTAGTTTTGTCCTGGAAATGTATCGATTCCAAGCCTAGAATACGACTTGATTAAAACACATTAAAAGGGGACGGACTGAAAATCTGTGCTGCGCAGTCATAATGTTATCAAACGCAGCTTATGCTGAGCCCGTTCCTTTTATCACATATGCTAATTGTTTATGTTATTTTTATATATATATATATATATATATATATTGTAACTCGTACCATTTTATTTGCGTGACAATAAATGTTGCTTATTCTTTATTATTATTATTCTTAAATTAAATATATTTCCATCCATTTCAGGTTGATGAAACGAACACGAGAACATAAAGCAGAGGTGAAGTCGACCAGCCAACAAACGAACGCCAGCACAACACCTGGGAGTAGTTCGGGACATCTACAGGACAACCTGCCTACTAATGTGCAGTTTTCCTCTAAAGTGTAAATTTGATTATATTTTGAGAAATTGAGTAGCAGTTTTATAAAAAGACATATTTCTCTATTATACCTACGTAAATTTGAGGATGAAAGATATTTTGAAATGCGAATTTTAGTGTTAAGAGGCTGTTATCGATTTTTGTCGCAAAAATGTCAAATTGATAGATTTAGTCGATGAAATTGTATATATCTTTTGTTAACTATTATAAATAATAAGTTCTGGTTTCTATTAGCACGTCTTGTTTTCTTTCATTTTAATAAAAAAAAAATTAAAGCGTAAAGCACTGATTTTAAAGCTCTCATTTGTAAATTTCGTAAAGTTTAATAATTTTTAATTTTGTATTACACATATCCTGTACTTCAACTACATTACTACCATTACATTTTTGTTATTATAAATTTGAAGTAGATGAAAGTTAGGCGAAATCAATTTTCTCTAGAAATTACTTTAAAACAAGTGATAATTTCTGTGAAAATTGACTTAATTTTAACGTAATTTTGATACTTAAACAATCTGTTAATTGGCTGAAACTGTTCTTATTTTATATAATTTACCACCATATTTTTTTATGAATTTTTTAAAACTGTCCCTTCTCGTCACATATTACCGGCAACGCACGCTTGCGACCTCATTATTAAAAGGCAAGGTGAGAAGAGGTGTTAATAGAAACCAATACTTGTTATTTAGATATGACGTAACAAAAGGTGCACAATTTCAACGACTAAATTTATCATTTTTTTTTACATTTTTGCTCTAAAATCGTTGCCGGGCTCTTAATATATAACATATACAGAGTAATTCATGAGACGTGAGCAAGACTACAGCCCACACAATCAGTAAATGTTAATGAATCGTTTACCATCATATTAAGCAAAACAATCACGCTTCTTTTCTGTCATTTTACGTTTTGGTAAGGACAAATTTGAGTATCTACAATCATGGCCCCCAACAACACAAAGATACAATATAATACAATTAACAAAGATTAAACCTCTTTAACCGTTAAGTCTAAACCAGATCATAGACAGCGCACTTCAACCCGTCAATAACGCCTAGGTTCTTCTACTCTAGCGCTACTCTGGAGAGATTTGGAACTGTTATTTATAGCCACTTTTGCAAAAGTTCTGCCTATGGATATTGTATTCCTTACCTTCCATAGATGAAACAAAGAGGGGGACCATAAATGTTGTAATAAATTAAAACTTTTTTCTGAACAGTAAAAATAAATTAGCGTTAATCTCACAAATACTGGCACGAAACAGTTGCTTATAACTTAAGTACTGTGTACGCAGGCTTGATCCTGCTCACGTCTCCTGAATCAGTCTGTATATTAACAACTCTAAAATTATCTCTCTATAAACTCTACAATATATTTCTTAAAGTATTAGAGAGAGGCAAATACTTTAAAACGCGAACTTTCTCTTAAGTCCCAGAATCGATGGTTTCGTTTTTAAATTTGGAACTTTGAATTATTTAATTAAAGTTAAAATTCCTTTTTGGAATAAAGTCTTTATCAGGGCCTCTCAGGTGGCTATTGTTCAATATTGATATTATAATTGTTAGCTAAGATCTAACTTATATGTTTCCATTTTACTCTTTATTACAAGTGAATAAGGTGCAAAAGTGTTAACAAATTTCTGATTTTGTAGTACCGTTCCGGATTTTAATGGATGAGCCGGTTAAGGGGTATTTATTATACATATGTATCATTGTTGCTAAGAGGGACAGGGAACCAACATATATTTTTCTTTATTTCTCCCAGTAGAAAGTGTCTAAAACTGTAATTCAATACATCCTAAGTATACTGAAGCATGCAAAATCCAAATTTTACATGCTGAAATTTGACATACTTATACTTAATCATTTTCTTGAAATTTGACTCAAACATTTTACGTTGTTCCTTTCTTTTATTAAAATACTATGTTACTTAAGAAGAAATATTATTTTATGTCCATTCTTTCGATTTGCATCATAAAAATAGGGGTGATTTTTTTTTTACATTTAAGTCGGTTCGATTCCCAGGCGAAGCAAGTTATTCTTAGAAAACCTTTAAATACAGAATTACTGATTTTCAAAAATAACATAGTCTTCTTTCAGTATAATATCCTATATACGATATTAAAAGTACTTTCAATTGATGTCCCGTAGTCTTGGGACGCCCTGTATATGTAAGTTGAATGACAATGCAAAATATATTATGTTACCATCGAGCTGATCTGATGATGGATGATTCGTGTTGTTCTTTTAATACTAAGTATATCCACTACTAGGCATTTAAATTCAAAATTCAAAAGTAATAGAATTGAAAATTCAAAAATCGGCCCCCAGCACTCATATATACCTTTAGGTACTCTTTCAGAAATATATCTGAACATACATTTTTATGTTCCAGTACTTATACGCAAACCAGTAAAATTAAGTAGGATATTATATAGATAGTGCTCAAAAATTATAATAAAGTTAAAGTAACCTTAAGGGGCTTCAGGTGATTTATAAAATTAAGTAACTTTTTTAAAACATATTTTGCAACTTATTGAGAAAGAAGCAAACCAACAAACTGCCTATAATCATCTGAGATCATCATAATATATAACAACAATACAAAAATACATATATTCATTAAAAATAAGATGACAATTGAGAATAACGCCATCTGTCAATTAACTCTGCAAACTACAAGCGCTCTGTACTCTTCCTCGTACTGCAGATAGCACAACATTACACCTGTGCATACAATAGTATGGGACTTATACACTAGGTGGCACTACTTACCTCTTTTCTCGTTTACTTAATTATACTACGGTTGTGGTTTTAGCTTGGTTTTAGCAATACCTGTGTCAAATCTATATAAGTTGGCTTATATAAGCTGTTTCTACTTAAGCTGATTTTGACAAATGAGGTGCTTTATCACTACACCTTATAAAACAAAGTCCCCGCCGCCTCTGTGTGTACACCGTGTCCAATAAGTTCGAATACAAACTTTTAGCACTTGCTGTATAGACATACGGATCGCTGGATATAAAATTCTTATTTTAATTTAAAAAGTATATTGACATAAACATAGTACTATAATTTCATGAGTCACGTATTTTTAGTTTGGCTTGAATACACGATGAAGTACGTTCGTGAAGAAATTATTAGAAAATTCCTTAAAGGCGACAGGCCATGTGCTATATTCAAGGCGTTACAACCGCATGGAATTAAACGGAATCTGGTTTATACTACTATAAAAAGGTATAAAGAGATCTCTTCTACAGAGGACAGGAAAAGATCCGGTCGGCCCCGCTCAGCTAGAACTGAAAAAGTGGTAAAGGCTATAAGAGAGCGAATTCGGCGGAAAAAACACCGATCTATTAGAAAATTAGCTGCTGATCTGAAAATTTCCAGGGGATCTGTACATAATATATTGAAAAAAGATCTTGGATGTCATGCTTATAAAAAACGAAAAGTACATGGCATTTCAGATGCAACCAAGAAAAAGAGAGTAGAAAGATGTAGCACCATACTTTCTTGGCACGCAGGTGACGAATTTGTTTTCTCAGACGAGAAACTCTTTGTGTTAGAGCAGCCTCATAACGCCCAGAACGACCGGTTGTGGGCAGCACGGATAGAAGACATTCCAGAGTATGAAAAGAATGTGCCTAGGTTCCAGAGCTCACCATCAGTGATGGTTTGGGGTGCTCTTTGTAAGAGGGGCAAACTGCCTCTAGTTTTTATTGATAAAGGCGTCAAAATCAATGCGGCATACTATAAATCGGAGGTTTTGGAGAAAAATGTTGCCCCAAATTTAAAAAATATGTTTGCAGACGATTATTATGTTTTCCAACAAGACGGAGCTCCGTCGCATACGGCAAACGCTGTTCAAGCTTGGTGCAAGGCTAATTTGACCGATTTTTTGCCGAAAACTGAATGGCCACCAAGTTCTCCAGATTTAAACGTACTAGATTATTTCGTATGGTCATACATGCTCTCGAAACTAAATAATTATAAAGTCGCAAACCTGAGCCATTTTAAAAAGGTTATCATGCAAATTTGGGACGATATGCCGATGGATGCGGTGCGTGCCGCTTGTGACTCTTTTGAGAAACGTTTGAAACTTGTAAAAAAAGTTAAAGGTGGAGTTATTCCAAAACATTTGTTGTAAATATTGTATATAAATGTGGCTTTCATTTAATATAATTTTCATAACATAAACTACGCGTAAATTTATTTTATTAAGGATCATAACTGTATTCGAACTTATTGGACACGGTGTAGGTGTGTGCTCGCGATAAACTCAAAAACTACTAAACGGTTTTCTTGTAGGTCACTCATTTAAATAAATTTCCTACTCAAATTAATAGAAGTCGACTTTTTTTGGTACTTATCTAGTTCCATTCTATACCTACATTCCAATATGGGCCATCAAAAACTACTTATGCACACAAAATAGGTAAGTACTTAAATATTGTACGATGGAACATTTTTTTAGAATCTGCCTGGCTGTTGTCTTCCGGCTGACTAGTAACAACAAATTTAGAATCGATGTAAGCTAATTCGTGTACCTAACTTAAAAGCGTATGGAAAGTCTTAAGCTGCAAGCTGCGTCATGGAAGTAAATGACTGTGTAATTAGAGAAAATACTACATACAAGGTATTTGTAATCCAGAATCCAGGGTATCCTAACCTTGAGAAGAATATAATTAGTTAATTAGACATACGGGTTCTAGTCTTCAAACAAAAAATCTACTTAAACATTTTAGAATAAAACAAAATTTATTCAATTTTAGAATAAATTTGATAGGTATCCATTTCATAAAAAAAAATTGTACCCCAATAATGTAACTGTGAACATTGCATGTAAAGCTATTTACATATGACAAATAATTTTAAGATTATTCCTACTGTAATTAACAAACCCCAATTAATGAAAAAGACGATTCAAGGAAACCATAATAGAATTGCCTACGATAAAACAGGTAGCCTAAGTACCATACCAGACCAACAATGCAATGCCATTCATATAAGATGCTATTATATCTGTAGCGTCCGATGCACAAAGGATGCACTTAGCTCACTGCACTCGGCATGCAAATGATATTTATAGCGTTACCTAACAATCTCATTCATGTACCTTAGGTATGCGATTCATCACACTTTGATACTTTGATATTACATAGCGGCTTACGTGAGCGAATAACTCGCGAACGCGAATGGCGCGGCGCGGCGCGGGTGAATTCAATCCTTTGATACCTATGAAAGTGTCCTACGTGGGCGATCTCGTTGTGAATGCGAATGCCGCTGGGCCGCCGCGCCGCGCCGCGTCGTATTCGCGAGCTATTCGCTCACGTAAGTCGCTGCGTTACAAGATGGCTCAAAAGTAAAGTAAATTATAAGCAACATTACAGGATGGCCAAAAATACGTATGCAGTCAACTTATATTTATTAACCAAAAAAATAGCATACCACCAGATCCACAGCGCAGGCTTTGTCACATTACAGAAAGCTCATCCACCTCAGGTTTCGTCAAAACAGAATGTCTATTTACACATAAGTCATCTGCAACATGCATCGTCAAAACTAATTAATTAACAAAAAGTGAGTACAATAATAATAACACCAAAAAGAGAAAACCTATATCCTGACCCGGTAAGTACCCGGTACAAACGTCCCCATAACACCCGCGGCGTTCCCACGTTGAACAGCCAACGATATACGTTGGACCAAGTACGAATCAGACCTAGGATCGCAACCCCTATTTCGCAAGCGCTTACCCAGGTCCCTCACAAAACTCTTTGCCTCGGAACACCAAGGCCCGGCTGACTCGACAGCAAGAGGGACAAAATCATGAAAAAATGTAGTCTGTGCAAGATGCAACACCGCAAATGTGCTCACACACGTAGCATCCCACAGTAGACTCCGACCTTTAGTCCAAGGAACAAGGGTGAGACCGTCAGGCCGTTTCCCATCCGTTCGACTAAGACCCTGGGGTTCTAATCTAACACGCACGGCAGGTTAGCTGACACCATCGCTCTGCAAACGATATCGTTAATCGCATGATGTCGAGGGAACCTGCCAGCATACCGCGCACAACTCAGTCCATGGTGCCCGTTCGCCTTCACCATTACCCCACAGACGCACAAATGAGGCTCGCACACATTACACCCGAGACTTAACTTAGCACCAATCCTTAGGGAGTCGTTATCCAACAACGTCCCCAGGTGAGACGACGGCAAGGCGTGCACCCAGGTCCCAGACTCGGGTGCAACTGCCGCCTTTAGCCGAGCCAGCTCCACCCCCGATGCCCCATCCAACATCTGCTCATAAGTCTGCCGGCATAAAACGTCATCCCATAACCTCTGAACCCCAAGGTCGTCAGGCCACGTGCCGTCAGAACAGCTAACAGACCACTCATCCAACGCGGCACTCAGGAAGGGCATGTGGACGTTAGCCTCTCCGAGGGACAAAATACGTGCAACTAGTCCCCGCGATGCATGAGAGGAAGCAAGAAAAGCTACAAGTCCCACATCCTGCATGCGACGTACTCCCAATCCACCATGCCGTATGGGAAGAGTAGCCTGGCACCACTGAGATCCCTCAAACCTGACATTAAGAATAGACTCTAGCCCGTTTTGGAGTACCTGATCGAACCGTAACACAGCCTGCACATGCATCCGCGTCAGCGCCGTGCTTAAAGTGTATGTCACGCGTGGAATTGATAAACAGTTAAGCAACAACACCAAAGACACATGCGCCGACAAATGCCGCAAGTGCTTCATAGATTCTGAAAGCGCCACGGTCTTCTCCTGGACAACCTGACCAACACCCTCCAGAAAAATCGGCGCTCCAAGCAGTGACAGCGATGACCTCTCGACCAATTTCATCCCGGGCAAAATCGCTTCAAAAGCAGCTATTGTCGTTAACAAAGAATTAATCTTACTTACACGTCTTTTACAAAATATATTAATTATTAAAACTATAATACTAAAACAAAACGTATACTTAATCTTTAACATGAATCTTATGTTGTGGTTGAAAAAGTACTACTATACTTCGTTTTTTATATTATGTACCTTTATAATTTTTTCAATATATAGACACGTCACGAATATGTAGTCTTTATCTAATGCTAAAAAGGAAAATGAAAATGAAAAAATGATTTATTTAGTATCAACATTGAAACTTATTACATTTTTAAACTTAAACTAAGTAAACCTGTCTTATAGGGATCAGGCTATGAAAAAGCTTTCCGCAAGATGGGTGCCGCGTTTGCTAACAGCCGATCAAAAACGACTTCGTGAAACAACTTCCGAGCAATGCTTAGCCAAATTCAAGCGTAATCCTAATGAATTTTTACGTCGATTTGTGACGGTAGACGAAACGTGGATCCACCATTATACGCCAGAGACGAAAAATCAGTCAAAACAGTGGCCTTCTGCTAACGAACGGGCCCCAAAGAAAGCGAAAACCGTTAATTCGGCAGGAAAGGTAATGCCCACTGTTTTTTGGGACAGCCAAGGGGTTATTTATATAGATTATTTAGAGAAGGGTAAAACTTATTATGCTACTTTGTTGGAAAAATTTAACGCAGAAATTGTGAAAAAACGGCCACATCTAGCAAAGAAGAAAATCCTTTTTCACCATGACAATGCCATTGCACACTCGTCAGCAGTCGCAACAGCCAAATTAGTAGAATTGCGTTACGAAATACTGCCCCACCCACCTTATTCTCCAGAATTGGCCCCATGTGATTTTTTTTATTTCCCAAACATGAAGAAATGGCTCGGTGGGAAAAGATTTTCATCAAATGAGGAAGTCATAGCTGAAACTGAAGCATATTTTTCAGGGTTTGACAAAAAATATTTTTTGGAGGGGTTGAAAAAACTGGAACATCGTTGGATGAAGTGTATGGAGTTAAAAGGAGATTATGTAGAGAAATAAAACTAAAAAAGGTAAAAAAGTATATTTTTTTTTGCAAAAAGTCACTGATTAATCAATAGTAAATTAAATACTAAGTAGTATACTGGGATGTCCCAGAAGTAAAGATACATATTTATTTTCGAAATAATATGTAATAGGTATAATAATTTTAAACTGAATTTAAACTGTCGTGAGATAATAAATAAATAAATATTATAGGACATTATTACACAAATTGACTAAGTCCCACAGCAGTAAGCTCAATAAGGCTTGTGTTGAGGGTACTTAGACAACGATATACAAGGTGCCCGTGAGCATTGCGAGAGAATTTAACGGTGCATTCCTGATGGCAACAGAAGCAAAAAATATTATATGAGTTTTTGTGAAATTCGACAAAAAAAAATTTTTTTTGTTTTTTTTTTTCCCCTTTTTTTGAACACTCCTGTACATAAAACGTAATTTTTATTGATAAACACATACTTAACCTAAAATTAACTAAATTTTTTTTTTTTATTTGGGGATAGCCTCTCGAATACATTTTTTTAATTTTTCGATGTCAATCAATAGTCTGCCACTTTCGCACTTACATACTTGTTAGAAAGTGACAGGCATGGCACATGACAAATGATAAAGAGCCGACCATCTTAGCCCTACAGGAATGCTTAGTTAAAATGTCTCGCAATTCACGGGCAACTTGTATATAATATATAAATTCATAGAAAACACCCATGAATTTTAGCCCGGGACCATCGGCTTCATAAGCAGGGTCACTACCCACTAGGCCAGACCGGTCGTCACAGTTTAAAACTCAGGTGTTTTAGTCACTCGCGCGACATGTTTAGGAGAGCCTAAGTCTTCTTTAACAAGCACTAACAGCAGTGGGAGGAAACTGCAGCGTTCGGGCGTTCTCGGCTCCGTTCGGTCAACATTGCTACGAGCAATTATTAGGGTTGGCAAAACTTGACGTCCCTTTGCGTGCACAACCACAGACAATATAATTTCTTGAATTTTGCCAACACTTAATAACCGAAAGGGATAGTGCCATACATTAGAAAGGGATAAAATGATTCGCCCCTGGATTGCTGTAAAACTTCTGTTTTGTTGGAAGTTTCCTTTCTGTACGGTAGTACTATTATTTATTCCGTGGTAACAGTGCGAGCAGCGTTCACGACGACCGTGCTTCGCGTACTGCGGCGCGCCGCGTCGCACGCTGCGTTAATTCAATTATTAGATTGATAACGAATTTGCGCTAACAACCACTTAATATTTTTTCTTAAATTGTTCGCGGCCCGTCACATTACGGCTGTTCACGATTTTACAGCCAATTCTGGCCATACAAGATATTTTGTAAAAAAATTGGCTTTTGGTACAGTCAAGTGTAAAAATATGGATGCACACAAGTTGCTCAAAACTATATCCCATAGCTCATAATGTTGTCGGCGAATTATGAGCTGATAGGACAATTTTTTTTTGAGACAGTTGCGTAGACCCATCTTTTTACACTTGACTGTACCTACCTAAATTTTTTTGGTTCTAAGTCACATCAATACAACTGAAAGGACATTAATATAAATATTTGTATGGAAATATTGCTTTCTAGAATCGTCTTTGGTATTCGCCAGACCATAAGGTTTCATCTTTAATATTTCGTGAATAAATCTTTGAGTACTTTACTTTTTAAGTTAACTTTTATAAACTTTTATAGGTTACCTTCGGCACGTTCCTCTTGCTCCTTTATATACGAGTATATGATATCTAGAAGCAGTTTGTTTTACATAAGCTTCCAAACCAAACTAGGTGTGCATTTAAAATTTGAAAAGATTTCTCTAGGATCCCAACATCATTGTAACCAAACTATTTCAAACAATTAATAAATATAAATACCTATTTTTCCAAGTCTTGGAGAATGCTTGAATCTTGAAGTCGGTTAAAAATATGATTCACCCATAAAAGGTAAAATTAGTATATTACAATTGTACCAGTACCAAAAGTTAAAGCAGAGGTTTTTCACATTTTTTACTAACCAACCCAAATATTTGACTTAGGTAAAAGGCCCGATGATTGACACTTAATTTTTTGCACGATTGCAGCAGCAAATACGTACGGATTGATAATTTTAGATTGCTATATAGAACTTCTAAAATGAAGATTTATTTGCATACATGCGATATGTATTTTAATTTTAACCGACAATAGGCTTTGACAGCATGTAGCATAGCAATGTGCAATAACAAATTTTGATGGTTGAAATAGGACACGGTGACTAAGCGACTTAATCAAAATCCTGCTCAAAATAGTTAACGACCGCATACTTGACGATTAATCCGTTACCATGTGGTTTCTATCACCAATACAAAGTTTCTCCAGTTGCAACTGGTGCCAAATCACAGAGCTGTATAATTCAGTTTTCAAAGCAGTAGGTAGGCGATAAGGCGAGAAGAAGATAAGAAGGTTCTATTTTCCTTTAAAATTCATTTGTAGTTTTACATGTATGTAAAATGTATAATTGTTGGTGCAATAAAGAATATTTACTTACTTACTTACTTAACCCTGTACTTCTGTTCTAATGGTAATACCTAAGAGTAATTATTATTGGTATATTTATACTTGAATGAAACGCTTTTTTTATAATAACCTATATCCTGTTCTGTGCCAAACCGATAATCTGAAACCACCCAACTATAGTACCTACAACTGAGATCCACAAGTTTATTACATAATTAAGTGCATATGAACACTAATATTCTTTTTGGTTTTATGTGGGTGTTTTCTTACATTTATGGATTTTTAAATCCCACTGCTGGATAAAGGCCTCCCCGCTAAATTTCCAATCTTTTCGATTAACTGTAGCATCCGTCCAGTTGCTAAGAAATGCGTCCAGGTTGTACCCGCCATCTCTTAGACCGACCACTTCGGTGTTTACGTTGCACGTTGTGGCACCCACTCCGTGGCTAGAATACAAATATTATGCCTTATAATAGTCTCATTCAAATATGTAATAATAATTTCACACCTAAACGAAAATATTCGAGTTAGTTATGGACCATAGTATAGTTGACATATATATCTAAGGACGGGCCCTACGGACAATAAGAATGGGGCCAGTACAGCGGTGTCACGGACACGAATTCGAGCCAATCGTGCAATCTAACTCCGCAACGCGATTGGTTGATGAGTTCGCATCACGCGTGCGATTGGTCGCAACTAGTTGCGTTAGACTGCACGATTGGCTCGAATTCGAGAGTGACGCCACTGAACTAGCGCCATTCTTTGTGCGCGTAAGGCTCGTCTTTAGATATAAGTATATGTCAATTTACGGTACCTATTTATTTTACAAGTGATCAAATTTGTGGCTAAGAACTTATTACAGATACTGTAAGGAAAATAGGATTCTTAAAGAGAACGAGGGCAGGAGGTCAATATTTCAAATGGACTTTACCCAATTTTGATACAAAATTATTGCCTCTAGTGGATTTGATTATTTTGATTTTAACTAAAAATGGGTTGTTTACGTCTGCTTTAGAGCGTGCATACATACAATCGTTGGAGCAGATAATGGTTGCTGGAATTGTTGCCAGAGACTGGAATATTAGAGCCATGATATGTCGTTTATGAAGTAACAAAAAGGAAGCCTGCAGATGGACCTGAAAGGATATTGCAGCCTCGGATCACACACCTGACATTTAAGAAAAAATACATTAAGAACACCGACAAATCTTAGGTTCTCTCAAGAGTTTAGGATTAGTTCGTAGTTCTAAAGAAAAAATAAGCGCTTTTTCATTTTCCAGAACTTAAAGAGGAAAGGATAGATTTGCATCCGAACCGAACGCACGTACATTTTTGATTAAATTTTCTAAACCGTTTTCTCCCAAAATGGAAATTTCATCATAAATGTAGGTACGTTGTGTTAGGATCACAAAGCTATTCTTCCATCTTAAGCTTTTTCAGTCTGTCAAGTTCAGATCGACGCTTTAAACTACGAGCCCAGGTTCCAATGAATGCATTCTTGTAAATCGTCCTACTCGGTCCACTTAGTGCTTATGTACACGTGAAGGAATAATACCCATGTGTAGCGGTATATTTCAGTTCCATAAAACTAATATGATGTTATTTTATTGGATAGGTGCCTACAACAACGTTTGACCAAAGCCGCATCGTCATAATTGCTTTTATCTAGGCTTTATCTCGTTTAAATCAGCAAAGTCAACAAACGGACCGTGCTGATAAAACTAAAGTAGCAGGTATCCAAAGCAGAGGGATTGGTAAACTGACATGAATCCATATTATAAACCATTACGCAATTAAGCTTCTTATATTCACATCAAGTCAGCTGGTGGTAATCTTTTCAATATCATTAAATTACTTTTGTTTATACCTACCTCTTAGTGATGTTTAAACTTATTTGGCGTTTATTTGGATGCATTCATTCTAAAGGAAGTATGAGTCAAGGTTTGGCGTAAGCACTCATTTTTTATGAAAACCGCTGCTTGCATATATAAATGACTATCATTTTGACACACAGCGGTTTCCCCTACCTGACGACCGTCACGGTTGGGTAAGGATAAGAGGCTTCATCTTTAGTTAAATTTCTAGAACTCCAGAATACTCCAGACCAAAGTTTTCTGGTGAATCGAAAGACGCCAGCGCCTGCGCTCTCATCACAACCTAACATAATGACATAATTGGCGGGGAGCGAGCGAGGGGGCCGCGGCGGGACGCATGCGCGCGTTTGGCGGCCAAGGTCGAGGCCGCGATTCCGCCGCGCGCCGCCGCGCCGGCCGGTGTTGAGCTAACGCCATTTTGAAATTTCAAAAAGGCTAAAACACGCAAAAACGACGCGAGTGCATCTTTAACCACTAACTATGGACGCAGAAAGGTAATCTTACTTTAATATCGCCAAATTTAGAAACTCGAGCCGATTTGTGTCCGATCGATCTTGTATAATGTTTGTAATCAGTCTGTAGCTACCTAGGTGTATCTTTTTGCGTCAGATGACTGTTTTGCTAGCTAAACATTCTGTATACTCGTGCGAGCTGAGAGCGTCATTTGTTTGAAGTGCAGGCCAGTCTGTTTAGTACCTACCCAGGTAATTATTGGCATTTCAGCTTTAGTCAAAATGGAGGTCTAACGTCTAACCTTTACTTAGGTCATGTGAGTCAGATTTAGCAGACGCAGTTTATGGATCGTTATTTACTTGCGCTCTTGTTTGTTTATTTCCAACGCTGGTACTTTAAACACTTAATTTTTGGTTCTTTTTAAAATGGCTGTCCACATCGCACGTAATTTTGAGTGCCTTTGAGCTGTGTATAGAGTGCGTCATCGCGTCAAGCGAGCAGTGATCGTCAGAGCAATCCACCTTTTTTTGCAACACTCGGCAGGCCAGTAATTTTATTGTATATTGTATGAATGTACTCATGTGTTAGGTCATAGGATTAAATAATTTGAATATACTGTAAAAAAATGCGCACAACTAACGATATCAGGAATTCTGCTTCTACTGATAATTAGTGAACAAAAACAAACACTGATTCCTTCAAACGTGACTCATTGGAATCGTACCTACATCCCCAAACATAATTATATACCTACATACTTTCTGTGTCCATACCTATAAGTAGCTATATTTCGTTCAGGTTTAGGATAGCTTTTGTAAATTCCAGGAAAAAATTTAAAGTTAGATAAACTCTACTTCTATTGAACTTGTAGGCTTTTAAGTAGGTACGTATTGAGTCTGAAACTGGCCAGTTAAAAAGGAAATCTAATATGGATTACTCCTCAATAAAGAAATAAATTCACACATTTTTTTTACAAAATAAAACGAAAACGATTCTTTTTTTCATCTGGCCACGTATTCTCATCTCTACGTATTTCTTCTACTGATCCATCTCTAACGATATGTTTGACCAGTAAACCATTTACGCTTTTCAAAATCAAATTAATAAACGATCGTTTTACGCTTTTTATCTACAAAAAAATAGAACAAATCAATAGTGCTTATGGTGCCAATCAACGGGTGTTTTACCCTACCATTTTGGGCTTCAGATGAAAAAAGTTAATTTTATAACTATTGAGCTAAACTTTAAA
Source organism: Cydia pomonella (assembly GCF_033807575.1). NCBI lineage: Eukaryota > Metazoa > Arthropoda > Insecta > Lepidoptera > Tortricidae > Cydia > Cydia pomonella. The sequence continues at coordinate 5,947,309 of NC_084721.1, read as the reverse complement.
TAATATTTATGGTTCGGTGACGGTCTTTAATTGTTGAGCCATTTAGGGTTTAAGTGAATAATAGGTTGTGCAATACTTTTTCTATGAAATGTTTAATGTACTAATACGTAAATGGGGAAAAATTGTAAAATATATCTATGCTATAGATAGATACACATATACACATAATGGCTGTGACATACCGACAGACGCATGAACGGATAATGGACATGTTGAAATTATAAGCGTTTTGTTTTTGCTATTTAGGCTTCGAAACCCTAAAAAAATAAGTCTGTGACTGTACATTTATGCTCTCATTTATGCAACATACTGCACGTGACTGTACAAGTAATGTCACACACAAAAACACAGCTCTATGTGTGCGTGTGCGCGCACCCCCCTATGTAGGTCATGGGATGCTGAGAGGGTGGGGGTATCTGCGAGGGGTGTTATCATTATCGACCGACCGCCCACTCACACATACAAACTTTAAAAGGGCGGAACTGTGTTGCTACATTAAACGAACGTTAAGACGTTCTGAAATTCGAATGGCGGATAAAATATAAACGTTTAAAGGGCCTAAGTTTGTGCGAACTACTTGGAAGAAAGTTAGGATGTTTTTGGTTAGTGAATAAATCTTTTTGTCAGGGGTTGTAATAGTGGCTTGCTACCTGCTTTTTTGTTGGCGTAGGCGTAGTTTTAGTTGCTATTTAAGTAAATAATACAAGATTGAAAGCTTGTGCAAGTATTATTATTTCATAGTTTGATCCCGGTTTGGTAAGATTTTCTACAGTTTTGGGAATAACTTTGCCTTTCCCGTAGGTAGGTACAGTTCATATGGTCGTTGGCCAAGTGGAGGGGGAGGGACATACATATAGTTAGATATTGTATATTATTCGCGACTGGTATGTGTGTTAGTTTTTCAGGGATAATTCTTTATCAAGTGAACCGAGTTTAATAATTTTATTATAAAGAAGGTGTCATTAACGTACTCTCATAAAAAATCCAGTTTAATAAACATAAGGAAAGGTGGTTAAATTTGTTAATTAAAAAATATCAAGATAGCTGTCAGATTATATTTTTTCTGTAATATTTATGATAATTTTAATGCTATGGAAAAAAAAAACATAATTTCTTAGGTAAACTTCGGAGATATGGGGGAAATGGTATTTTTTTTACATTATCCTTCTTAAATCCATTTTTTTACTGAAAAAAATGTTTTGCAATGTTCAAGATTTTTGAATAATACCCCACTTGTCATAATATTTGAAATTTTGCCGTTCATTTTATGCTTTCTCCATATTTGATAAAAATAAATAAATAAATAAACTCTTTCAATGTGTCCGGATTAATGTCGTTAATTATCTACTATTCCTAATCGATAGCTTAAGTAGTTTTCGAGATATTTAGCAATGTGACTGACGAACGGACGGAATTTGTCGCAACATAAGGGTTCCTTTTTTACCTTTTTTGTATCGGAACCCTAAAAAATTATAACTTAATCTTGTTCTTTCTTTTGCGTCACTTTTCCTCCAATGCGCAAGAGTCACAGAGGACATAGACTTTCGATTTTGGTAGCTTTTCATTTAGGTATTAGCACCAGATTCTATTCAATTCCATTCTATCCAACTATTTGACTTATACAATCGTTTTTTAATACTGTAATGGCATTTGTCATAATATCATAAATAAAATTCCGACATTAATGATAAATGGAGGCGTAACAATAAGTTTATTATTCTATTTATTACTTACTATATTAACTCCAATGGATAACTAGATGACCTAGGTCCTAGGACATCGTTCGGTTATGCGGTTTATGTATTATTTATATTTAGGTATTCAATTTAAAAATATCGTTAACTACTGTTGACATTTGCGGGTCCTACATATGTTATTGAATATTTAAATTCGGAGGTACCCACCTAATAAAACTATAATATATTTTTTTGTCGACGATCACAATAGAGCGTATTTTGAAAGAAATTTCTTTGCTATGCTCTAAAGCGGAACTGTACGCTTTTTTTTTCAAATTTAGCTTCTCAAAATGAAATTAATAATCCATAGGCTACGGTGACTGCTTACCATCAGGCGTATGCTTGTTTGCCACCATCGTGGTATTAAAAAAAATTCTATTTAATCTAACGCACTAAATGAGGTCTTATAGAGGTGGGTTTGTGCAGCCAGTTTTTTATATATATTTATTATTTATAATACGAGTAGTATTCTAAAGGAACTGCTTTTTCTTACTCAAGCAAAAAAGTCAGAACTAATAATTTAAATGGAATTGGAATGAATGAATGAAATTAATATAAGATTAAAACGAATTAGGTACATAATTAAATACAATTACATGAAAACACATATACCTATTTACATAGGTAGGTAGGTAATTCAAATAAGAAAAAATTAAAATCTGACAAATAAGGGCTCTACATCGAGGCAATTATACAGACAATTTTTTTAGAACCCAGTATAACACAGGTTATTTTATATTACATCTGAGCAATCATCCCTTAAGCTTGCCATTGGGTACGATGAACATGTTAACAACTATAGTTGCTATAGCTATAACTGCGCGGTACCTATCTCTGTACCTTTAGGTATTTAAATAAAAGAAAACAAAATCTACCCTCAAATAGCTCCTTAAGCCAGTTGAGGGTAGATGAAATACATTACGTGATCAAATAATGTGGGTTAAAGTCAGGTCGTTTAGTCACAGATCCAGGCGGTTTTGTATTTGGTTGGTTAACCATGAAATGTTATAACTATCCGAAAATGGACAAATTGTTTTACCTTTATTTAAATACCTAAAGATACAGAGGTATTGACTGGATACTGTAAGTTGAACAAACACATGTTTCAAATTGGAAAGACAAAGATGCGACATGTAGGTTCTGCCAGGAGTCAGAGGAGACTGCAATGCACATTCTCTGTACCTGCGGACTTATTAATGTCAAAAAGAAGTAACCTACTTAGAGCGGCATGTATTGCAACCCTATGAGGTACAGAACATTACGGCCCAAAGAATCTGGAACTTCCTGGATTCAACGGGCATTAGTAATGAACTTTAAAGGGCCGTCACAATAATAGATCAATGATTGGTCGAAGTGGCACTTAAAGGCCCGCAACACCCCCAATAATAATAAATAATAATAACAACTATAGTCGGTCAAACAAGTTTGTCAGTAAAAAAAGGCGCGAATTTCATATTTTCTGTGGGACACCCTTGGGGTAACCCTTCGCGCTTACATTCTTTTTTAATTTACCATTTTCTACTGACGGCAATGACTTGACAGACTTGATAGTTTCAAAAATAAAAGAAATTAACCCTATATTCTTTTTATATACGAATACATGGGGGTCGGCAACGCGCATGTAACACCTCTGGAGTCGCAGGAGTCCATAGGCTACCATGACTGCTTACCGTCAGGCGGATTTTATACTTGTTTTCCACCGACGTGGTAAAAAAATACAACTTGATTAAAATTCCTTTATCAAAATGTGGTTGCATAATAAGCGTCAAGTCAAGACGCAACGTTGGGTGACGTCACGCTTCAGCTAAATACGACATTACTTGCGTTCTTACGTAGGTCTGATTTACAAATGTTGATACAATACAATAAATCTTTCTTAAACACGATACAATACAAATACTCTTTATTGCACATCTCAATACAGAATACAATACAAAGAATACAGAAAATTGAGAAGAGGAAAAACAACAGGCGGTCTTATGATTAAGAAATCTTAAAGACGTCCTTTAGGTAGAGGAATTTAATAAATTTATGTGTTTACACATACACATCTTCTGAGATGAACAGCATATAAATTTATAAATACAAGGTGCCCGTGAGCATTGCGAGAGATTTTAACGGTGCATTCCTGATGGCAACAGAAGCAAAAAATGTTATATGACTTTTTGTGAAATTCGACAAAAAAAAAATATATTTTTTTGTTTTTTTTTTCCCCTTTTTTTGAACACTCCTGTACATAAAACGTAATTTTTATTGACAAACACATAACGTAAAATTAACTAAAAAGTTTTTTTTTATTTGGGAGTAGCCTATCGCATACATTTTTAAAATTTTTCGATGTCAATCAATAGGTATGTCCAGACTAGACCTCAAAGTGGCAATACCGCAGTCAAAGTTGTGTTTTGTACCGACTTATGGCGAAAGAATGATTTCAAAAAACATTTGATTATCTCTGAAACTATAATCCAGAAAATTTTATATGACTATTTAGTTTCTAAATATTACCAGGAATGCTTAGTTAAAATGTCTCGCAATGCTCACGGGCACCTTGTATTAAATAATTACCTTTAATTTAATTACTTTTTCTACTTCAATATGTTAATTAAATGAGTGACAGTGACATCTCAACCAACTTCATTTGAAGCGCGGCGCGGTGGAGGAGAAGTTTACCTGTCTTAGAATAGATAAATGATATAGATAGATAAGAAAATGGCTTAGCTGAGCAGTCGTCTTATTTATAAGGCACATATCGTGTTATCCCTGGGAAAATCTTAAACGTATCATGAAATGGCGGCATTTCATTATATGCATTGCAATTTCAGGATCAGTCGGATATTGCGATCGGCCGCCGACAGATATACGATATCCGTAGGCCGTACGGGTGCCTCCGTTGTTCAAATGGGCGTCATATTTACCTACTTTAGTTGATGTTACTCTATATATACTTGTGTATGTGTATGTTAGGTACATGTGTTATGTTTTACCCACACTCGACTCTAGTCCCTAGAGGATGTTGATATCTTGAAAAAACCCACTGTTTAGTGTTTTTTAATCATATTTCATGTCCATTTGCTAAAACGTCATTTTATCAATTAGTTATACAGGATATATTTTAGTTGAAAGATTTCGTATGTAAGTACCACATACCGTTTCCATACCATAACCATAATAAGGGCTAAAGTCAGTTTCGTTTAAACCAGTTTAGAATATTTATCATAAAAGAATGTGTAATACAATAAGTAGGTATATCAAATTAACATAGTCGCAATATTCACTTTTATTTTTATAAAACTTAAGTAATTTTTATTTAGTTAAAACATAATTTATGTTCATAATGACTAATATAAAATAACTACATATTACAAATAAACTAAAAGTAAAATATGACTGCGGCATCGTAAGACTGATGCGTTGAGCGAGGAAGCTGCCAAGCTGCTCTTTGATCTCCTGTCGCGTCTCTGAGTCTCTGGCTCGTCCCGTCCCTCTGTGTCGGACTCTAGCTGTACTTAAGTGGGGCGATATGTCATATGAATATGATGTCTCGATCTAGCTAGGATTCATTAAGAAAATCGTTGTTTCGAGATTTCTCAGTCACCTTGTCGATGTACAGTCACGGACAATTATTGACCCATTTACGGTTTACTTAACATTGGACATACAGTCACGGACAATTGTTGACCCATTTACGGTTTACTTTACATTGGACATACAGTCACGGACAATTGTTGACCCATTTACGGTTTACTTTACATTGGACATACAGTCACGGACAATTGTTGACCCATTTACGGTTTACTTTACATTGGACATTTCATACCGTTAGTATTGACAACCAAATTAGCTTGAACTCTAAATGGCTCAATTACAGTCTGTACTTACGTATCCCAAAAAAGTAATTCAGTGGTGGCAGCATGGTTCCATTTTTATCGCCTGTCACTTTGCCCGTCACTTTCGCACTTACATACTTGTTAGAACGTGACAGACATGGTGACAAATAATAAAGAGCCGACCATCTTAGCCCTACAGATTCTTCACCTTTTAACCGCTTAGAATTTTTCACCGACCGTGCTCGTGTCGCCGCCGGTATACGAAGTTACACCGCGTTTTGTTTTATTTATCAGACGGCGAAATGAGCTGGATATTGTATGTCTTTATATATCAGTCTACGGCGGTTAAAAGGTTAAGAGGGAAGTATACCACGTGATCAAAAAACACCACCATCATGACAACACAACACCACGTGAAAAAGAGAAAACGTTTTTTCATTTCTAAATATTTTCTAATCTCCAAGATTTTTAGTTTGTTATTGACACAATGAAAAACTAGGTTTAAAGGTGTTCCTTTTTTTTCAAAATTTGCAAAACAAAAAAGTTTTTTTTTTCCAAAAAAGCGAAACCTAGAATACCTAGTTAACCTAGAATACCTAGTTAACCTAGAATATATTATGCTGAAGCGATCGACATCAAAATCAAAGTGATTTGCAAATACAAATATCTTTATTTCGCTTTAAAATGTGGTACAAAAGATGTTTAAAATATATAGTCGTCACACACATTCCACCAGAAACTGGCATGCAAAATTATTATAATAATACCTAAATATATATATAAAAAAAACATGCAACGGTACGCATTTAGAGTACTTAAATCTAATATTCTAATGCACTTAAATCTAACGTATTACTAAAATGTCAAAATTTTCAAAATTACAATTATGTTATATTACTAATATGTCATAACTACAATACAGATTCAATAACTAATTGTACCATAAAGTGTCAAGTATGATGTCGAAAGTAATCGAAATATTCTTCAACAGAGTAATAACATTCTTGAATGAGCCAGTTCTTAAGTCTACGCTTAAATAAATTAATAGGCAAATCTTTAATGTCATCGTGTAGGCGATTAAAAATGTCAATGGACTTACAGTATGCGTTATTGCTGTACAATTGTGTCTTACGGCCAGGACCAGCAAGGCGATTTGGGTACCTTGTAAGAAAGTTGCATATGTCTTGTCTAATTTTTGAAGAATTCTGGGTGATTCTTGACGAATAATCAAACTTCATATATGTATATATAAATACATGGCACAGTCAATAAATTCAGGCCCCTAAATAGCGGCCTACAAGATGTTAAGACGTCTGCGTTACAGATCGCCCTGACGCACTGTTTTTGTGCTAAAAGTACGCGTCTTTCATGGCTTGAATTTCCCCAGAGGAGAACGCCGTATCTGAGCAGTGAGCAAACAAACATAACAGTTGTTGCTTTTTGCCATTTCTGTTTATAAACTGAACAAATGTGGTTTTCGATATATTTACTTGAAGATTGTTCCTATACAACCAGTTTATTACATCAGCGATTGTTTTATTTATGTCACTATTGTAGGTTTTATCATCACTACATAGTATGACGACCAATAGGTCGTCCGCAAAGAGTATGCATTCAACATGTATCGCATTCGGTAGGTCGTTGATGTACAGTAAAAAGAGCAGAGGACCCGGGATACTCCCCTTCGGTACGCCGACCTTGTTTACTCTCGCCTTTGTGAAGATTTAGTTAGTGGAAACCGTTTTCTCCCAAAATGGAATTTCATGGAAAAATTACCGTTATTTCGTATTCGAAAAGCTATTCTTCTCTCTTATGGTATAGATATGGAGATCGTTTCAGGCCCGGGGAAGGATATGGGGTAGTTTATTCGCGGAGCTAGGCAGTGTTAGTCGTGGGCTAAAGCTAGTAATATATTATAGGACATTATTACACAAATTGACTAAGTCCCACAGTAAGCTCAATAAGGCTTGTGTTGCGGGTACTTATAGACAACGATATATATATATATATATATCCATGACTCAGGAACAAATATCCATGCTCATCACACGAATAAATGCCCTTACCAGGATTTGAACCCGGGACGGCCAGACAGGTCGTCAATGTATATGTGTACCTGCCAAATATGCAGATTGCAGGGTGTAACAAAAATAGTGGGGATCTTTTTAAGCACATTTAGTATCGTGTTCTGATTTGGAAAAGATAGAAGAATAACTTTTTTGACACAAAAATGTAGGCCTTTGTATGGAGGGCTGGTCGAAAAAAAAGAAAGAAAATTTTTGAGTCAATTTTTTTTTCTTGTTTTTCCTAATTACCTAGAAGTACCGAATAAGCCCTTAAACGGATCCCGATTATTTTTGTTACACCTTATATATTAATATTATCTTATTTGACGGTAAAGTTTCTTAAATAACAATTTCTGATTTGTCAATAGTATATCTCAATTAGCATCCAAAGGTTTACTTTTTTATCGTCATTTTTTGCAAGACATCGCGCTCTGTTTTAAAACTGCTTATAAAAACCGTCTAAATATAGACAAGTCTTGTCCTCGAGCGATCCTCGGCTTCATATATCATGTATATTTGAAGGAACGTACGTGATTTCGGAGAAATTATGGGAAATTTTAAACAAAGTCTGCCAGATCCAGGCAGAAAATGAATAAATTATTAAAGGGGATTCCTATATGAGGTACATTCAAGGTATTAAATATCGACACGGACAAAGTGCCAAAAATATGTATACACGACCTTATTGCATATACATTAAAGTAGTGTGTACATATTTTTGGCACTTTGTTCGTGTCGATATTTATTACCTTGACTTAAAGTTGTTAAAAGACGCCTTGTCTTTCTAAGATGGCATATCGTCGAGAAATTGGGATGAGCTAGTCGGTAGAGGTCCAGGGTCAGTGTTATGTGGCTCCCACGTTGGTTATTATAATAGTAGTTTATGTGACTGCTACATAATAAAAGGCATTAAAATACACGAGTGTGGGTATAAGAAACGAAGTAAGTTTCTTAAAATAATCACACGAGTGTTTTAATGCCTAATTATGTAAGTTACATACGAGTACACTATTTTATCTACACATATTATAAACTTTTTATGATATATTAACTAACCCAAATTACAGCCAACGTTGGGATATCGTTGCTCTCTTGGCCGAACTCGCGGATATGTGGTGGCGTCACCGAAATATTCTTATCGCCCATTTTACACGAAACTTTTGCTATAGTTACTTCAAAACAACAAAACATATTCATTTTATACTTAAAACTAATTAAAAGATAAACTGTACGTCAAATGGCGGTAAATGAAAACTTTTTTCACGAATGTCACGCATTCGTAGTTTTTTTTTAATTCAGAGACAAACTAGAGTCGGGGGGCCTATTTCCGTATCATTCAATGCGACACATGCGACAGACAACAAACTAACATGCGAGATATCTTAAAATTGTATGCAATTTACATTTCATTTCGAACAAAAAGGCATCTCGGCTGATATTAGAATAGAGGACAAATCGAATTGCTTTTCTGCAGAGATGTTCTAAATTTGAATGTCATAACCAAATCGATTTTGATGTAGTTATGAAGCAATTACAACATTATCACAGATAAGAAATTTGTTGTAACAAAACAGTTTATCGTAATGTTGGCCATTATTATTTACGGATTTTGAAGGCATCGTAGAGGGTTTATGATATGTGTGTAGATAAAATGTTAAAAACATCGTGTGGCAGGGACAACATAATAGTATTGAAAGTGACTTATTACGTTGTCCCTGTCACACAATGTAATATAATATTTTATAACAGCCAATGTGGGTGCACCATTAGCCGCACGACGACAAGACGGTTTGAATCTGGTTTCCGCCACTGAAGGGCTTTGCCTTTGTTACTTTTACTTTAGTATATGACATCTAACGTATAATAAAGTATGTCATATTATTTTTGCAAGAGCCACTATTTAACCCAACTAGGTTTATTTGTTATAAAAACCTCCTTTTAGGATCGGATTATCAATTAAATAAATACGTAAAAAGCGACATAGACCTTTTTGCTATAGTCGGGTAAAAACACCGAAACAAGACAAATAGAACCTCCCACGCTTGCCCGGGTATCGGAATTCCAAAACAAAGTACCGATTCATTACCACGCGTACTTCGCCGCCGCCGGGCCCAGCTGAGCGCGCGCCTATCGATTCTACCACTCAAGGCCAAGCATTACTAAAGCCTACAACACACTAGCGAACTGCGAACCAACCTAACCTCCGACCTCGAGCCCTACAACAACTCCTAAAACCACACATACTGGCTAGCCTGAATCATCGCCTCGGTAAGCGTTCAGAACACCGCCCAAGGCCACCACGCCCGGGCGGACGTCATCGGAAAACTCGGAAACCGCCTCCCTCTCTTTCAAGTGCGGGGGAAAAGGGACGGTGGTTCGTGAGGATTAAGGGATGTACCTATTAGCGAGGGTGATCATATGACTGGGGAGGTTTGGTTTCTTGTCGACGTCATAGGAGGGGGCTGGATATCTATTCTCACATTTTCAATTATCTCGGAAAAGTTATAGATGTTGGGATAAAAATAAGTAGGAATAATAATTAGGAATGAAAAGACTCGAAAGTATAGAATATCTTTGTTCAGCCTGCGTAGCCACTGTCACACTAATATGGTGAGTGACGGAGCGTTAACGATTGGCACGTTGGCTACGAAGCCTGGTGTGACTATTATTTGAATTTCGTCGTAGCTCTAATACTATATTTTTTTTATTAAATTTAATCACTCTATTGATCAGTGGAAACCGCGTGAAAGTCCGTTCAGCGGTTTTTGAGTTACGTCACGTTACGATATCGAATAAATTTACACTAGGGGTACTGACGAGACACGTACAAAACGTATTTTTTTTTGTACATAGTGACCTTTTATTAATACACGACTAAACCGAGCTAATCTACATAATTATACAAAGTACCCTGCGCCTTGTAATTCCGTTGCTATGACCTTTATTTTTTATTAAAATACTTGCCAGCACGTTGTGAGTACTTAGTACTTTATAATTATATTGCATGTTTTATGAGTAAGTAGGTGGTGGGAAAAGAATAAAGTCTAGGAAAAAACGCGCCCTATATTGTCCACATGGCAGACAATATTAATTTTAAAGTCTGTGTATTGCAGTACATTGGCAAAGCCATGTTTCTTTCCTTTTGGTAATAGCCCTTATTACATCTGTCATATCCATACCCGGAAAAATAAAAAAATCGTTATTTTTTCTTTCAGTACAAATGGTATTTCTTGTATTAGAGAGATATCTTGTACTTGAGGCCTGTTTCACGATGTCCAAGTTAAGTATTGGATAGCTAATTAACAAATTAAATAACTGCCAAATAAAACTTCCTGCAAAACACTTTATCTACCAGTTAAGCTTATTTTGTAGATTGTGAAACGCCAACGATGACTTTATTCGTCAGATAAGTGGCAATTAGTTTATTCAGGACTTACTTGGACATTGTGAAACAGGCCCTTAGGGCCGGTACAGACGGACTGCAACTCGACTGCAACTTGTATGGGAACTGCACGTCGATGTTGCAGTTGGAGTGCAGTCGGCATGCAGTTCCCATACAAGTTGCAGTCGAGTTGCAGTCCGTCTGTACAGGCCCTTAGAGTTATTGTAGAATATTTCCATATATAATTAAACTATATTAATAGGTATTAGTATTAAACATTAGTGATTATTTTTACTAAAACATTATTTTTGTACACTCGGGAGAACCTCAAAAATGGTCTGACTATACCGCATTTTTTTACAGATTATAACCTCAAAAATGTGTGCAACGTATTTTCCTTCAAAATTAAATTTGTGTAAATATGCACTCAATTATAGTGCCGTTTACATATTATTGTATCGCAATATAAGATATCATAGGAACCTTAGCATTTCGGAAGAAAAAGTTGCGACAAGAAAAAATCTAATCTTTAAAAAACGAAGTAGGTATACTCGTAGACGAAAACATATGCATCGGGGCTCGTAGTAGGCATTTGCCGAATGTAATTACCGAAGGCACTGTTTACAAAAAGCTGCTGCCGGGAATTGATTTATTTCATTTCTGAGAAATACCTACTAAAATAAAATGACAAAATTGAAATTATAAATCTACTTACTGCGGCGACCTATCTGGCGTAGTCGGTGACCCTACGCCTATGAAAGTGATGGTCCCTGGTTTAAGTCTTGGTGAGGACACTTACCTACTTGTATGATGAGCGTTTTACTATGTACTACATACAGTTTACTTTTACCTACTTATTTCAATATTTATTGTATATAAGTATCGTAATCCAAGTACACCGAAAAAAATATTTTTCTACAATACTACCAGAACGTATAGTAGTTAAAAATATAGTTATACCTACTAAAATCCGGTAGTAGTAACAAAAAATGTTGTATCGTGTAAAACTTGTTTTTTAAACATCACTGTTTAATTCTAGTTAAATGCAATTTAGTACTGCTTACAATTTCGTTGTATATGTAAAGATGCAAGTGTTGTAAATATTAAACGTTTGTCTCGTTTAATATATGCATCGTAACACTAACTATTGATATGTAAAAATAAAGATACGAGTGTACACGTTACAAGTTATTATGTTATGGCTACTATAATGCATTGTATTCTGAACGAATCAAAAAGTTGTGCCAACACCATGGTGTATGCGCCGGTGGCGGGGGAGGGAGAAAGGAATTGCGCAAGTCACAGAACAGCCATTGCCCCAGCGTCTTTCGTTGCGACGGTCGGTGTTTTTATTTACTTAGATCCTGTCCATAATTTAACTGTAAACTAGTACAAGTGTATAGTATAAGTGTGCTTAAAAACTTGTCTGTTTTGTGAGCATGGACGAAGATCTAAGAAACCATCTAATAACGTGGAACCTGGAGGAATATACGGAAATTTTCGAAAGTAAGTAAAAAGCTGATGTTATGGTCGAAATTAATGTTTGTCATCACTCGCTTGTATTCATTATTAATAAATAATTATGAATGCTTTGTATTCAATTCCGCTGTAAAATAGTTTTAGCCATATACTCGAGGTGTGGTGTGTGGTTGTACTTACCTAGTTTGTGTTTGATACCTTTATAGTTATTTCGCGTGACGACATATTTATTGTAACAAAATGGCGTCATTTGATGGCTATGCATTTTATCCATGTCATTTATCGACGAGAGTGATATTATAACTCATGTATTCATAAAACAAGTAGCTTGAGCAGTTCTTTTGCCTTTTCTAACTAGGTTGTTGCACATTAGGATTGACGCATATATACGTATTTACTAAGTCAAATAGAAAAACTATGTTTTAAATTAATTATTTATTTGTTCTCAGGTGCAGCCACTACATTAAAAGTATAACCAAATCCCTCGTGGGGGGCAGTCATGTTAACCTAGCCTGCTAGACCCTTTTATTCATACTGTTCTTGATATACTTTAAATAATTTGAAGATGCTTTATAATTATCATTATTTAGAAAACCAATAATAAAGCGTTTGATTTTATTTCTCGTATTATTTTACTTTTAAATTGTCTACGATTTGTGCGGTGTACTGGTTATATATTGTTCACGTAACCAGAACCCACTGTGCTGAAGGGACTTCTAAACGGGCCATATTTTTACTGCAATATGTGGCCGGCAACTATTGGTGTCCCTTTCTAACATGTGAGAGAGGACACCAATAGTTGCTGGCCACATATTGCAGTGAAGATATGGCCCGTTTAGAAGCCCCATTAGCACAGTGCGTTCTGGTAACGTGAACAATATAAAACCAGAACACCGCACAAATCGTTCAGTTACACATACCAAATACTTTGTTATAACAACAGGATAGGAACGTATATGTTACTGTATTATTTAGTAACCATTAACAGACCGGCTAATTGGGTTTACTAAAAGTCTTATACCCACTACTAGGGTGTATGGGTATACATTACATTTCTGCACTTTATGAATTACTATACGCTTCATAGAGTTAACAAATTTAATTTAACCAGAATGGTCTGGTTATGTTTACAAAGTGTCCTGTCGTCACATATACAACAAGACAATATAGTACAGCTAACCAGATTCTGGTTACCAGTACCAGGTTTTTTTTTCAGTGTACCCACAACGTAAGCCTTATTGAACTTACTGTGGGTCTTATTTAATAATGTCCTATAATATAATTTTATCAAGTATTTATTTATTATATCTACGTACCCTTTCTTACAACCAATGGCCGACATTTGACCCATGTCCAACCTGACAGGGTTAAATGTGACCTGCCCCTGACCTTACATACAAAACGTGGATGCCGGTACTTGATCTAAATAATACACAATACCTTTATTTAGAGGTACTTGCTTTCGTACATCAAATTTTAATTTTACGAGTATTGTACAGTCAAGGTATTAAATATATACCCGGACAAAGTGCCAAAAATATGTACACACTACCTTAATGAATAGGTAATAAGGACGTGTATACATATTTTTGGCACTTTGTTCGTGTCGATATTTATAACCTTGACTGTACATAGCACGTTTTGACTTAGGATGGTCTATAATTGTATTTTAGTGTTTTATTAAGTAGGTATTTTGCATGGAAAATTAAGTTGGCAACGTGTCACAAACACAATAAAAAACCGGACAAGTGCGAGTCGGACTCGCCCACCGAGGGTTCCGTACTTTTTAGTATTTGTTGTTATAGCTGCAACAGAAATACATCATCTGTAAAAATTTCAACTGTCTAGCTATCACGATTCCTGAGATACAGCCTGGTGACAGACGGACGGACAGCGGAGTCTTAGTAATAGGGTCCTGTTTTACCTTTTGGGTACAGAACCCTAAAAAAGCATCCGAAAACGTGACAATCCGGAATGGAAAATTTAGGGACATATTTTATTGTCTAAGATGGAGTAAAGTGCCAAGTAAGTACCTATGGGCATTTCTCCGGAGGGGCATTTTTACGTGTTCGGGACAAAAAATGGTTAAATTTGCTGGAATCTAAATATAATCAGGCGTTATATTTAGCCTCTAATCTCTGTGGGACACTATAAAACATTTATCAATAATTACTATCATTTAATATAAAACAACAAAACACAAGAAAAAAAATGTTAACCCAGATTTTTTGAAACAAAAAATCATTACGCGAGATGGGGCTTTAGATCGGAGTTATTATGGGGATTCATGTAAAGAATTAGTTAACTTATATTCTTTACATATCAAAATATTGTGTTTGCTTAATAAAAACAATTTAACGATGGTATTTCCTACGTCAAGTTAGGTTAGGGCCGCACGATTACATAGTAGGTAGAACGTCATAACACGCAACCAGTGTAATTCGTCATTAGGTAATATCCGGTTGTTTTCCTATTCCCAGTGTACGTACTACCAAAGTTTCCTGGAAACTTAGGCCTCGAGGCAAATCCAATTTGGCCTGTGCCAATTACCCCCGACCTTTGATATACGGCAGCTCAGCACCCAAAACTTTTTCGCCATTTATCCCCCAACTTTCGCAATTCCCGAGACTTTCATACAGAAGTTGCGCAATAAACTTAAAGTGTAACTTCTGATACAATACCTGAGATTAACAAAAAACCGGTCCGACCAGTCACGCGTTTTCATCTCGGCGAAATTCACAGTTAGGTACTGATGTACGGCGAGCGGCAGAGGTTGCGAAGTAAGCGCTGCTGAAAATAATTCGCACGCGAATCGTTAGGTTATAAGGCTTGAGTATTGAGCGTGATATTTTTGTTGCTTACTGTTCTGGCTATCAGAAAAATTACCTTGTTTATTTCACCTGACGACTGCCTGGAATAAATAACAAACAAGGCTATCTGTACCTAGCTGTGAAGGTGGAATCTGTAAATGCGAAGTACTTGTTTTTCGACGGAATCGCTCCCAGGCCAGCGATATATTATCAGCACCTACCGACTGTTGGCTAGCGTTCGCTTCAGGGAAAACCATTATAAGCTCTCTGCTATTACGTATTATTGACACAGATCTCTAGGTCGCAGATAGACTGGATAACCTGAGTTAAAACCTTGGAAAGACGTAAGAATAGCGTCAGTAGTCGTAGCGACGCAAGCACTGGGGGGCCGCCTGCGCGCGCCTCATCGATCTCCGAATCATCCCCCCGCCCTCATCATCCCCCCTACGTCTCCCGCTTCATCCCCGACACGTGTACGCCACATCACCGGGATAACTCATTTTGTAACGACATGAATCTGATTACCTCCATCAATTTCAGCTACGGTTTCGTTTAGGAATTTAACAAAATGGTGGAGTGACCTAAGTCTATAAACGGCGACTAGTTTTTGCGCGCAAATGTTACATCAGCTCAGCCACGCGAACGGTAACATGTGACTGCCTCCATTTTATAACTAAGAAGTTATACTTGTTATTCAACTACAATAATATAAATATTAAGGAGCCTTTTTGTATTGTTAAAGTAAAGTAAGACTGGATTTATTTTAGACAAGGAAAGAAAGCACCTAATGAACTGCAAAACAAATCTTTTCTTTATTCAACAAAGTAATCAATCTTATCAGGTACAGGAAAGCAAAACTGAGTCCCATAAAATAAATCCACTGTACAAAGGAAAAAGCAAGGCTCGCAAAGCAAATCAAGTTAATCCATCAGTGACAAAAGGGAAGTCATAGGAGCGTTTCTCATTGGGCGAGCGGCAAAATTCGTAGGGATCAGGTTTGGGGCGCTCGCGTGCTGACGGAAGGAGAGGGGCGGTGCAGCTGGTGCATCGGGCCCCCGGCCCCCGCGCCGGCCCATTGCCAAGTTCAATGCCAAGGTCATGCGCGCGCGACTGCGGCTGCGCGCCGCACGGCCGCAATGCAGGAGCGGCCGGCGTTCGGCGCGACCGGCCGTCAGTGCCTCACGAACCGCGTCGTACGCCGCACTTTTTCCCTAACTCACCTGTTAAAACCCCGAAAACTCTAGTTGGTTAACTCAGTGTGTTTGGAATTTGACATGTCGGTTCAGTACGTGCGTTGCCGCGACGCCGCGCCAAGCCACGCTCACCTGTTATGCAACACTTCCTCATATTAAACATCCGTCTTGGTAAGTAAGCAACAACTGTTTGATTCCTTTCGGGTGATTTATTTCAACGTTCCGATACTTACCAATGAAGCTTATTAATTTATTCTGCAATCTAGGGGGGTTATCTGATCAATTTCGTTCAATAAACAGTACAGTTATAACAACCTTAGTGTTTTAGTTAAAATCGCATATTTATTTAATCTAATAGAAGGAAAAATTACAGCCTTCGTATATGTTATACCTACGTGTATTGCGGCCATATTTGTATTTTACATTAGACAGTCAATACGTATGTATGTGTCCGTCCTCTAAGTGACTCAACTCAAGGCTCTCTTATCATTGCTAATAGATACGAAACAAATAGGAAACTCAATTCCATAAGTAACAGCTCACAGAAACGGCTGAGAGCTAAGAATAACTTCTTTGAGAGTTGTAGGGTAAATAGCTCATTACAATTCAATCCACGTACAATTGATCGCATACTTAAACTTTATAAAAATATCATGCTGCTTCTTTGAAACAACTTTTCCATTTTTAAATGTCAAATCATCCACTTCATTGACATTCTTAGTTGTAGAAAGATTTCTAAGTTATTGATTAATTCAGTTTTTATTGTATTTGATATCTTCTTAATCAAGTCGGCTCGGGTAGTTCTCCCTCTATCTCTATCCTTCTCTCATCTTAACATATAAGTATATATAAGTTTTATCTCCTTGAGAAGATGTTTATAGCTTCATCTTTGCAAGTGTGCAATTTTATCACGCCTCAATTTTCAACTTGACAAGACCATATTTAAAAGAGTTCCCAAAGACTAAAAGCTCCCTAAAACCGAGGAATTCTGAGATGGCATCCCAAATTTCTAAGCCAAGGGCATCAACAAAGCGACTAAGGGTCCACTCTGTATCCTGTTGTATCGAGCAGTGGCAAAAAATGTCGAGCGCTCAGTTCAAGGTGATCGGGTGATCCCAGCCGACGCTTTCGTGTACCGCTTCTATAATCGCTAGTTGATGTAGAGATTATGCCAAATATTGAGCTTCGCTTTGTAAGTATTTTTCTCCATGTATAAGTTGTAGTCCTGTAGAATTTAAATCACTACGAATTCATTAGAATCATTGTTAAAGCGTTTTGTTATCTGTAAGTACTGTAAGTACAGATAACATTTTCGAGCTTCTTCCTATAACGATATTTAACGTTTCCCAAGAAATAGTGTTCCGGAGATTTCAAAGATATATCTGAAGATACAAGGCTGTTGTCATCGTAGTCTTTAACAAAACCGGTTCTGCATTCTCCGCCAAGGCTACATAATTACGGGCATGGGCCAATGAAACTATTTTAGCGATTTTTAGTACAGTTTTCGTAAAAAAAAAACCCTCGGGGTTCAATTTGCTGATAATATTTAAAGACCTAGATAAAGATAAAAGGAAAAAAAAGAAAAAAAGGAAGAGCTGACGAAATATATATGTACTTACAAACTCCATAGACCGAGACTTAGCCTCCGACACAAGGCAGTGACACTTTCTTCTTGGTCCTGCGTTATTTCCAAAGAATAGTAAAATTATGTTACTTCTCACGCATTATTAAGATTTATACTAAGCTATCGATATTTGGAAATTTACTTAAAACTTACCTAAATTCGTATTTTGACCAAGAAACCCGCCGCAGATTAATGTTGCCGAAGGTAAAACAGATGATGGAAAATCGCAAAGGAAAAACATGTTGAAAATCGCAAACATGATCACATAGGTACCTGTGTGATGGGATCCAGCATATGGTATCGAAACATCAATATTCTCATACACAGGGCATCATGTCTTCTAAATCGATGTGTGTCATATAGTCTAGTCTCAAAAACTGACAGAATACACATGGGGCCTCCCACATGGCGGCGTCGCCTTGAACCCGCGCTTGAGCGCGAATAACAATACCCGAATACACAAAAACATGCATGTCTTCTTTCAGATCATTATCAGTCCAGCGCGTTTTAGTCAGACTTAGAAACTAACTTCACGAAGTCTAACAAAGAAAAAGAACTGATCGCCTGCGATATTAGGTTCCACGTTGAAGCGAGCAAAAATATATAAAGACGCTCTTATGGCCCTGAAAATAAGGTGGTATGTGTACTTCATTATGTGAGAACAATATTTCGAATGGGTGCCTACAAAGCCGCTTCATACCATTTTGAAGACACCGACTGAAAACATACTATTGACTGCAAGAGTTACTTCTTTTGAAGATCCTATGACGGATCAAAAAATGTCTAACGACAATCGAGTTGAGTGGCATGTTTTAAATATTATGGTTTTCTCTGTTTTAAAAAGCAATTAGGTACGTTGATTACTGTAGATCTGATATGGTTGAACAGAATTTAAATGTTACCACTTTTCAAACCCATAGTGAAGGGCATTATAATGAGAATAATAATAATTTACAGAAGACAAACACTTTTTTTTAATATTTTCCCTCTATTTGTTTAACTACAACAAATGTGATCGCGGCCGGCAAAACGTCCCACTTTGTCGCTTAACATAAGGACGAGATATGCTTGTATCTTTATACGAATAACCTGCCAAGATGCCAAGGCGTCCTTATGGCAAGCGACAAAGTGGGACGTTTTGCCGGTCGCGGTCACAAGTTGGCACGACAACTACATAAAATATAATTTAAGTTTTGTGCTGTTCGCTACAAACTTGTAGTGTCTTACTTAGTTTGGTGTTGAGAGAGCAACAAAGAAGCCCTGCACTATAGTTTGTATAATGTTTACTAAATCTATTCAAAGAAAACACATGCTGAACGTTTAGCAATCTTAAGAATTTTCAAACACAACATCCAAAATAGGCGTCTTCTTTGTCATTTACACAAGGATTTCGAACGGAAGGAATTATGGCTTTAGAGGTTATTTCGCGACAGTTTCCTTTCAAATAATGAGCTTCTAATCTTTTTGGCAATGGCATCTCTCGTTGTTAGTCAGTGGCCGTGAGTCAATGTTTACACGTTTAGCTCAGCTGAAATATGAACTGATCAATAAACTGATTCGAGGAAAGCAATGAAAACCAGTTGTAATTCACTACAAACATTCCAAAAAGTCTTTGTGCATGAATTTAGCTTGTTTTTGAGCTAAATCCGGTCCCGTAGTGTAACAAATGCGCACGTATCGAATAAAGTACATTTATTCAGTGCAATCCACGAAACGTGTGTTTCAAAATAGTTTAAATCAGGATGCAGAACGCAGGTTCTACCAGAATAGTAAGTAACAGCAATACATATCCTGTACTCCTGTAGATCACTCAATTGAAGTACCTAGTTAGTTTCTATTTTGTTGAGCTGAGCGTCACATTGTTCAATAAGGAAATATCTTACTGTCCAATGTGTCTGGCATTTCCTGAAATCAACTGTCCTCTATAGTAATCCTCAAAGAACCGCTACAATTGATATTTATTTGATCAAATCAACGTATTTCCAGCATCAACATCAGCATATTCTACTTAATCACTAACATCAGTAACATCTTATGAAACAAAGACCCTAGCCGCGTCTGTAAGTACGTCTGTATGTTCGCGATTAACTAAAAAATAACTGAACGGATTTTCATGCGGTTTTCACCTCTCCATTTGTTAAGGTTTACCTGTGCGCATAAGGTTAAGCCGGGCCGGGTCGCTACTCTACGGTAAAACATAAACCCCTCATATCTTACGCCATCCAGCACGAACAACACTGTCCAACTGCACTCAATCAGAGGGCATCCCACAGACGAACTACGATCCTGATTCGTGGCTCCACTAGAGAACATTCAACGATAATAAGTTCTGCAGCTGAATATCGTCATCCCATTGACATTTCAACTTGCGATATCGGCGACAACCTGTACTTTGCTGGATCACGACTAGTAACACCATCCTCGAGCGAAATACCCAATGTAACGCTTTCCATAGCAAATACTACTGTCGCGACAGCTACTTATATACAATATTATAATATAATGTACATATATTGTATGCGTATGTAAGGGCCTACAACAAAAATAATAATCAATATTTACGTCTTTCTCTCGGCAGCGGCATCCGTTCTGTTTATACCTACTTGCTCTTAATCCGACCTTGGCCAAAAATATGCATTTATATATGCATTTGCATCATACATAAGCATCGCAAGTATCGCAACGCAACACTATCAGCTGACGAGGGCGCGTCACCGTGACGTCTGGTCACCAACAAATATGGCCGCCAAACGTAGCGCTTCTTATGTGTTGTAACTCCATTTGAAAACACGTTCAATAATACACGCTGTTCCGATGCGATTAGGTAGAAAATTGAATGAGTTTTCAATTGTAGTTACTGCTTTTATGTTAAGTGAAACAGCAATATGGCTGAACTTGATGCGTTACTGACGACTCGTATTACCCTATTGGTACTTGTTTTTCATACTCGCCGCTATCGACCATTAAAGGAGTTTTTCTGTTAAATACTATAGGCTATGTTCACGACGTTTTAATGATCGCTTGGGTTATTTTTTGCAATTTCAAATGATAAAGACAATTCAAAACAGTAACAGAAAAAAAACTCAAAGTGCTCAAACTAAAAACATGAATTTCGTGTTTTAAATGGAAGGGTCGGCTGCCTCGAATTGTCATATCCAAATAGGTACAAGGTATAATTCAATAAATCGCCGTTGACACTAATACCATATCCCCGCTATGTTATAAATGTGAAAATAACTGTCTGTCTGTTATCTCTCCACGCGTTTATGTTTTTAATAGCATTTTTTTACGTTGAAATTAACATAAAAGTAATCGATACGTCTCCTTAAACATAATATTGCCGATTTTTAGAAGCAATTTTTTACAAATTTCATAATTGGTAAAAAAAGTGTGATTTTTTTTATTCAAACAAAAGTCAAAAACTCAGGATTCGAATCAAAACAAGCCCTCGAGAAAGGCCTCGCAATTGGTTATTTAATTTAAGGCAGCCGTGTTGTGACCAAGAAAGCGATTAAAAAAAGTCGTAGCATTTTTTAAAACCGCTTTCTGAACCTATCTTTTAAGGTTAGGTAGCGGTTTACATAATTTGAGGCCCGGAGATGAACCGGATAGTTTTTATCAATCATCATCATACCACGCTGAAGAAGTTTTGGGCAGCATGCAGAAGCTAGTAACAAAATAAATCTTGAATAACGGCCCGATTCAGAGAATGAGATACGATAACGATAAGTTCTGGTTTAGATAAGTTTTCATTTAGATATCGTTTGTATGTCGTATAATTGACAGAAGTAGCTCGACTCGGACAACCAATGTCACTTTGACGTTAGAAATGTCGTAGATAGATCTAATTCGGGATCACAGAGGAATCGAAATAAACGTCAATTTTGTCATGTTATCGATATTTTAAAGATCTAAAAACCTGTCTTAATCATTCTTCGAATCGGGCCGTACAGCTAATCAAACGAAATTAACATTGTTGGAACAGATGCTCATTTTTGGCATGAGCGCAAAATGAAGATGACAGACTTATTTGTTTTAAAACAATGATTTATATTGATGCCTAATTGGTTTCTTCGCAACATTTGACGAAACTAATTTCTTAAGACATTGTAAATAAGTTACATTACTATTACTTTTTCTTCTACCTAGCGATATCCCGGCCTTTGCCAGGGACCGCTTTCCTGCTTGCTTTCCTCCACTTACTTACTTTTGCTTTTTTTTAGTTAAATTACTATTTCTATACTTTATAAATAAAGTCCTCCGCCGCGTCTGTCTGTATGTTTGCGATAAACTCAAAAACTACTCAACGGATTTTCATGCGGTTTTCACCTATCAATAGAGAGGAAGATTTAGATTTATAATTTGTTAAAATAAATAAAATAAAAAGCATTTATTTCGGACAATATCCATAGGTAATACAAAAACACAAAACAACAATCAAAATATTTATATAAATTACAAAAAATAAAATAAAAATATGAATTAAATTAAATTATAAATACGGATAAATTAAATTAACATTATTCATTACATTAAGGTTTTGTGTAAGCCGCGCGAAGCCGGGGCGGGTCCAATCAATCGAAGCTTATAATTACTATGGGAATGTTCACGGGGCTTTTCGACCACAACTGTCATCCCGATATTTTTTTTTCCTTGATTGGCGTTTGTCAACAAATGATTGTCATCTTGACTACGGCCCCAGATTTTCTCCTTTTTGTACTGTTTTAATATGAACAGGGATATTCTATTCCGAGAATATCTAGCGGTGAGAGTAGGGGGAAGGGGAGGGAGGACAGTGATGTTTGAATATCATAACTAAAGGTATCTTGCCACAAAAGATACAAAACTATTCAAAAAATTACCTAAGCAATGATTGCGTTACATTGTAAATAAGTTAGGTATTTACTTATCACTTCACAAGTACCACATAAAGAAGTAAGATTTTTGAGTGGTAGTTACCTGTTAGGTAGATGCCAACACATGAATAAATCTTTTTATTATGCAGACATAACTTCATAAAAAGTTATAATTTGATTTAAAAATCAAGTCACGCAATGAAATACGAATTCAAAGCATTTAAAATCTGCACATACTTACACCTTTCTAAAGATTCGAAATTGAGATTAGAACTTAGGCTTTAAGTGTTATACATTTTGATCGTGCCGCTCGGAGCTAGGTGGCGCGAGCGGTGTTTCGCGCGGCACAAGCAATAAGTATAGAATTGATGAATATTTTTTGGACGACAGCACATCGGCGGCCGCTTGCCGCGCTGTCCGCCGCCCCGCTCGCCGCGTGCATTCAGTCCGCGGCCTAAAGAATGTATTTGCAGAGCAGAAATAGAGGGGTGATGTTATACTAACTAGTGTTCAATCGGAGGTTCAGTTTCGGCATAAAAATATTAAAAATCATGTTTCAAAAACCAAAAAACAGCTGTTCATGCTGATAGTGTTGCCGGTGAGTAAGGTTGCCAGAGCTCAACGTGGGTGCGGAGTGATGGGAACGGCAATGCGAATATAACCTCTAGAAGCGTGCTAATTTTCCGTTACTTCCTTTTGTTTAGGGAGGCGCATAGCGACATCTACCGTAAGAATACTCTATCTTAACAGCACCGGAGTCTCAAGTTATATAATATTGAGGATCGTCAAATATTTTAAATAATAAATATTGGACATTCTTACACAAATTGACTAAGCCCCACAGCTACAGTAAGCTCAAGAAGCCTTGTGTTGTGGGTACTCAGACAAATATAATTACATATATAAATACTCACATACATAGAAAACACCCTTGACTCAGGAACAAATATCTGTGTTCATCACACGAATAAATGCCCTTACCGGGATTCGAACCCATGACCATCGGCTTCATAGGCAGGGTCACTACGCACGAGGCCAGACCGGTCGTCAAAGAAAATTTCCTTAATGTTCTTCCAACACATTTGCATCATTGAAAATCAAGGAATGTGTAATTATAAGCACGTGTTCCAGAAATAGAACGCAACCTTCGACTATCTCGCAAAGCATCCGGTCATCTCGTTGTTATACCATTCACCTAGAATGTCTTTCCGAGTCACTTCACGAGTACCGGCGAATCGGAGGCCCAGTGTAAAACGTTGCGTGCACAACTGATGCCAATTACAATTTACATTTTGACATAAAAGGAAATATTTAATAAATATATATCTATGTCTGTCTTATGATAAGAACAAAAGCTATACTTTATTCACTAATAATAAAGGAAAACAAACAAATAATAGAATTATATAACTAAGTAACCTATAAAACTTAAAATCTAAATCTAAAAATAAATACAACTAATCAATTAAAAACGATGACATAAATAATGATATCAAAATGATGTCTCGTTTCTTTTTTTTCCACTTTTTGTTATGTGACCCTTTTTTGCCTCTTTTGTGTTATTTATAGTCAGGATCGCGAGACCTTTTCACCCTTATAAGAGAAAAAAAAAGTGTCAGAAAATTTCCATAAATTTTTCCAACTTTCTTTTTTGTTACCGCCATACAAAGAATAGGGGAAATCTGGGACATTTTTTTATTCCATTAGGATCGAAAGAGCTCGTGATTCTGAGTAGAAAAAACACAACATTTATGAATAAATACAAAATTAATTAAAGTTGCATTTTTTTTAAGAAATGCTCATCATTGCGTGCGTTTTGCTCGCACCAAACATGTACGGACAAGTATGAGCGAAATGCAAGCGCAATGTTTTTATAGAATTAGATATTTATTAATCTTTACGATTTTTTAGTTATTATTAGTTTTAGAGCTTTTAATTATTTTATGAAATTTGTTTTTCCGTATAGCTATGGCCAATACACAATAATTTTTTTGGCTATAATGTCGATCAATATCTAGGAAGGAAGATGGGGACTACATTTTTATGGAGGAGCGGTCGTCCACTATTCTCTTAACAGGAACGAGGACGGCCGTTTCTCCATACAAAAGTAGTCCCCATTTTCCTCTCTGGATATTGACATTTTGGAAAATATTTCTACATAATATGATGTATATTAACCATAGGTATGCCTTACGCTTGACTTTTTTTTATTTTTGTATTATTATAAAAATTAGAAGAGATAAACAGATTTCATGCAAAATTTTAAATGCTTCTAACTAGAGAGAAAAAAAAACAATGTATTGATATAGCTGTGGTTGATATTCAACCAATTGTATCAAAATATTTTGAATAATGTTAATATTCAGAGCCAGGATTTGAACCCGCGAACTCAGGATTGTAAGTCGGACTTCATATCCACTCCGCCACCACCGCTTGTTGCTTGTAGTTGCCGCTTGTGTTGCTGTTGTACCAATGAGTTTTTCGGGACTTATGTACGAAATATCATTTAATATTTACCACTAGCTTTTCGGTGAAGGAAAACATAAGGAAACCTGCATAAATCTGCGAAGAAATCAAAGGTCTATGTGAATTCCCCAATCTGCATTGGGCTAGCGTGTCGTGGGGACTATAACCCAAGCCCTCTCGCGCATGAGAAGCTGTGCCCAGCAGTGGGACGTATACAGGCTGAATTATTATTTATTATCATTTTTAATATCCAGAGAGGAAAATGAGGACTACGTTTGTAGGAAAAGGTGATTTTGTGCGAGTCCTCCACTTTCGTCTTAAGTATAAGTAATATTTTTCTGGGATCTTTCCGCATTTACATATGTGATACGTGGAATTGGCCAAAATGTATCATTTCAATAGCTATCAATACGAGATGTAAATGGTATCGGAAGCGATTGCCAGGTTTCCCGGATATTGCCTTTGCATTTAGGAGCTTGATACGATTTCAGTGGAATTTCATTTCCCTGCCAATTTATTTATTTATATTGCTTTCATATGCTTGAGGTGCAGCAGGTTAGTCAGCAGTGTTTGAAAAAATGTAGCGCTTTTTCGGATCATAATATGGTTTTCAAAAATATAATTAGCAGTATTGAGGTGTTTTTTTAGTAACTTTCGCCCAATGGAAAAAAATTACGAACATAGGTTTAAAAAGATCCCTTAAAATTTGTAACAATTTTTGCACAACAGCTATACATAAATATGAAATTTGCTTCTGAAATTGCTCAATTATTTTTGATGGAATTAATTTATCACCTATTTATATATTTGTTAAAAATCACTAAAAATATCAATTAAAAAACACGATATTCGCTATCCCGGGCACGCACAGCCCTCGCTCACGTTCAGTGAGAGTGAGAGAAGAACCTGAAGCCACGGGGCCTTAAGGGAATAGGGGTTATTTGGCTTTACCGCATTTTTGGTATATCGAAAAAAATAATTAAATATCCCATGAAATGTCACACATAAGTACTTACTTACCTAAAAATAGAACAAACAAAAATATACACCATACACACACCTACACACCCTGACAATCACAATGCTCACACCGATACACCCACATTTACACACACCAACATACACAATTTAACATAAACAGTAACGTAGTAAGTTACATACACATAGTACATATAGTAGACATATATAGCAGTGTGAAACGTCTGCGTAACTTACTTTCTATGCATCTCGCTCTTTAGTAAGTAAGTTGTACACACTAGCGTATATGTCAGTGTCAAACTGGTGGTAAGCGTAAGGCTCAGCCTAGTAAAATTATTACGAGTATTCTCTACTACGTATATAAATACTATGTTGAGTAAACAGATAATGCTATCGTATTAAATAATTAATTAGGTATAGCAACAATCCATTTCAGAACTCCGTCAACATGTGTGCGGATCAAAAAATAAACAATGATCACTGCCAAAACGTGTCTTGTTCGTCTGCCGTGAAAAGATAATAAGCGCCGCAGTGGATACCTAAAGTCGATGATCGAATTCGAGTCGAGATCAAAAATGTAAACATACAATTGTCAAAGTCAAAGTGACATACCAGGAGTATACAAACTTGTTTTTCAAATGTATGAATTTTAATCAGCAAAATTAATGACAGGGATATAGGGTGGAAATGAAACACTTCTTTTTATTCACTGTCACTTGCGACGCTGGTGTGGTGTCTGAATCGTTATGTGTAACATTAATATTAAATCTATCTGTAACATTGTCAATGAGGTGGTCGAGTTGGTACATTTTATCGCCTTCTTTATTATATGATTTACGCAACCACAACTTAAAGACCAATCTCCTTGAGGCCAATTTTTGTAGAAATATTTATAGGCATTCATCACCATAAGATTGTCATTAACGGACATAGGACTGCGTAGCCTTTTCTTCGGCAGTGAGAGATAGTCCTTTTTATTTGCAGGGCCCGGCTGAGGTTCCATAGTTCTTGATTTCCAAAGAAACACCCACGAACAAATAGAAACTGTACACAAAATAAAACCAAAACTTAACAACAAAAAGCAACGATAACAAAGAACAAACGAAAAGTAGCAAGCACATTCATTTGACAGATGTCAGAAAACGGTTGCCGTATGTCCATATTGCATCTTGGAAATATAAAAAAAAAACAATCATTAATAATTATAATTACGAACCAAACATTTAATACTTCTTACCATTGCCAGTAGCATAAATTAAAACTCCAGATATGTTATTGAAACAAACAAACAACGGAATAATAAATAAGTTTTTGGCAAAAATTTCATTTTTGGTACAAGCTCTTATCGCCTACTGTACCTTTCTTTCCACAGGCAACTAATACTCATCGTGACAATTCTAAAAACCCCAAACACAATTAGGTTGCGTTGTTTTATCACAGAGTTCCTGTGGCTACCTCCTGTCTCCATCATCAGATCAGCTCGATGGTACCATAATATTGCATTGTCACCTGACTTACATAATTATGTATGCAAATTTTCAGCTTCAATGGGAACTGGGAAGTGTGTCAAATTTAACTTGCAAGATTCGATTACAGACAACGGGACAGGTGAAACTAAATAAAAGCTTGTAAAAAGTATATTTACTGTTTAAGTACCTAAATGTTTTGTGTATTTTTAACTCTTCATACAATATTATATAACTCTGATTAATACAATTATTTATTTTTATTTCAATGATTTTAAACTACCCATTGCTTGGATTTGATTTTTTATAATGGCAATTCGTTTCTTTACATTTTTGATCTCGAAGTTACGGTAAAACCGACCGACCCAAAAAATTTTTTCTTAGCCCGTTATAGTATGTACTGCTGATGCTGGGCAAAGGCCTCTTCCCTTGATCTCCACACCTCCCATTGTTGTACTGTTTTCGGTGAATTACTGATGAAGGTCGTTCCGCCATCTCCGTCAGGACCCGGTACGAGCTTGTTTTGCGGGATACTTGGTGACACTAGCCCACGTATCCTAGAATGCTGCGCTCCATTGCTCGCTGGCAAACCTTCAATTGGGATTTCTGACACTTGAAAAACTGTGTGTGTGTAAGTTCGAAATTTCCCAACGTTCCAAAATTAAATGGAATATCGTTGCTTATGGTGGTATTCCACCTGTCCAATTTCTTGGTCCAATATGTATTGCGTCTCACTTTCTCATTAAGGAAAATGTGAGATGCAAATACATATTGGATCAAGAAATTGGACAGGTGGAATACATATGATGAGATGATTAGTGTTATTGACAATATTTTAGAATGTTCTGATATTTAACGTGTATTTTTAACCTTTTGCGGTTGCCTAATGTAACAACTCACCTACCCTCTATTCCAATATGATTATTATTCCACTGTCGGTCAGTATTGAGGGTATATAATATAATTCGGGTAGAACCAGTTGGGAGTGCTACGAGTATTTGACGTTATAAAAGGCGATGATCTAGCTCGGAACTCACAGTTCGTGTCCAACTTTAGACGTACAATTGACTTATAAAAAGTATTGTTGAAAATAGAAGTGAATAAAATAAGTGATTATGCACCATAGTTTATTGTTATTACCTGGGATTTGCCTATTGGAAGGTTTCACTAATGTAAGTTTTAGGTTACAAATTTACAGCAAAGATAGAAAATGCGTTGTTTCTTGTTACACATATACAGACACACATAACTCAGACAAAACACGTTTTGTTATCTATTTCGTATCGTATCTCAATTGCATCGTCATCAGAAGTTATATATTTGATAGTGTCTGACTGAGCTAAGTTTCAGTTTCATGATGAACAATCATGTTTCGGCCAAAGGTTCGGTGTACTTTCGGTTTCGGTTTTGATTTCGGCAAAAAAACCGGTTTCGGTCGTACTGACTAGTGATAAGTATATGACATTTTTCGAATTCGTTCAAAGAAACCGGTCTATTTAAAGACGAGATTGCAGAGGACAGGTGTTTACCTCCTACAAAATATGTAGTTTATAATAAATGAATACTCGTATTGAGTATCAAATAATACTGAAACTGAAAGACTGAGAAATACCTTCATTATCTATATACAGACATTATAGTAAACATTTATACCTATCTAACTCTTAGCATTGAAGACTTACTTATTTCATTTCATTTATTTATTTCCATTCAATCAGCACTAACAGCTAAACCTTACGTGCTAATTGGCATTATATTACTTAAAGTCTAACATGCATTAATCGCTAAAAACAAAAAGATATAGACTTACAAATTTCAATAAGTTAACTAAGTAAATAAGATGGCATTGTTAAACCGAAATAAATGTGATATACTATAAATAATGTCATAACTAGGCACTAATGCCGTAAGTGTATATAAAAGAATTAAGACAAATAAAAGAAGTGTATATAAAAGAATTAAATCAGATGTCAATTGTAGAATTTTAAATAATAATCAATATCAATGTCACACAAATTAAATTTAAATTAAGTTATCAAGAATGTAGCAAAATGTCATATCGAATAAAACAATAACAATTATAACTTAGGTTATTAAAATTTTACACTATTATACTATAATATACTTAATGCTAAATTATGGAACTAGTGGTAACGATACTTTCAATATAGCGACGGGATGCAGCTAGGAGCTTGGGCTCAGTTGTTACAAATATATCAAGCTGGTCGTCGCTGCCAAAATGTCGTTAAGTAGCGTCTGCGCTTGGTGAAGAGGACAATTTGGTGCGAGTTCGGGCTGGTGGGACAGTGAAGAGACCGCGGCGTCGAGGGCGAGCACTTTAGCGGTGAGACGGGGGACACGGAGCGCTACTTGTGACAATAGTTGAGGGTTAGTTATTGTCCCTTGTATTAATTGTAAGAAGTATTTAACTAGATACATGCTTCTGCGAGTTACGTTATACTCGTAACAAGTGATAGTGACCTATGAGTTGAGTGGTGATAAATTCGCAACGAATGGCGATAAATTAAAACACGAGCGAAGGAAACCACGTGTATTCTACAACGTTTTACTGTACATATGGCCCTTTAAACTATCGACATACACACGTATAGTGCTAGTTACCGTACTAGGGCGGTAAAGTACTGTGAATGTAGTTTTCAAGCTATTTATTTTAATTTAAACTATTTTTTATTTTCGCTTTTATGTTTATTCGAAATAACAGCGTTGAAACGCAGTTTCTCAGATTTTTCATGTGAAGTTGGGAATTTAAGGCAGCTAACATTTCCGTAGCACACCGATCCCCAAACTTTAGCATGTTGCGATTGCGACTCGCTCCTCATTGTGTATTGGGAAATAGTTTTATGCGCCCTTTTGACACTTATGGTATGTTGTCTTTTCGTTCTCGCTGGAGTTTATACACTAAGTTTCAAAAATAATTCACTTTATTAAATGTACCTAAATTAATCCACAGCCTTATATGGATAGTTTGATACCTTCAACTTGCCGAAAAGGTGCGTCCTGAAAGTTAATGATGCAGCTTGCACTTTGGTGATTTGGTAATAAAATGCAGCCGCCATAAAAGGATCCGGTTATAAATGAGGAAAGGAACTCATTTATTTTCGAAAAGCCAAAAAAAGCTAACGTATATGTACAATTGTACGTGTTTCGTATTTGCATGCATATTTTTATTTTATCTTCAGGGGTTTCAAAAAGCGCGCTCTCTCAAATGATCTGAAGGATAAAATAAATAAATATTATAGGGACATTCTTACACAAATTGACTAAGTCCCACGGTAAATTCAAGAAGGCTTGTATTGTGAGTACTCAGACAACGATATATATATATTATACAAATACTTAAATACAAAGAAGTCTCACAAGAACTCATAACACAAATACATGCCCTTACCGGGATTCGGACCCAGGACCATCGGCTTCATAGGTAGGTCCCACTTAGGCCAGACCAGTCGTCAAGGAATAAAATGGCTTAATGATAAAATTAAAATGATACCACTCATATCTAAGGAGATTGACTTGACTAACCGCATGCATGCTGACGTTGTGAATATGTATTAAATTACAGGTTGCATTGGTTGAATATCAATAGGTATACCTAAATATCGTAAATTTGCTAACTTCTTGTGGGAATATAACCATCACCACGAGTTCCCAACCAGTTCCTTACTTTATAAATAGGTACACCATTTTTTTCAAATGAACGATTTGCCTCTTTTTTCTTAAATTTATGCACGAAGGGCTAAATAATTATGTTATCAATAACTACAATAGCAAGACTGAATAAGCTATTACTGACCTAATTTTAGACCCTGTGGTTCCCTATAAGATAAATAAATTAACCCTTTTTTTATTGTAATCAATATTTTTGTCATGCTACTCGTATATTTATTCCCCGTAGAAATGCGTCACAAAACGGTTGAAAAACTCTGCTTTATATTATGACCTTGACAAACGGACACGTGAGAATATAATCAATATTTCCATAATGTACATATTCTATTAAATAAATCGACAAAAACTCATCGGAAATGGTAGTTATAGAGGTATGCTATATACAAACTTGAATGGGCTTGGGCACCTGATGTGGTAGTAATATGTAGCAAATCACAATTCACGCGTTGTAAACAAGGTTGTTTATCAGTCAGTTTACCCATTTTTAATTCATATCAATAATAAATAATTTCACTTGAAACTTTATTTATTTTATTCAAATTGGCACACCTCTATTTAGCCGTGCCAAACTTCCAAAAGAAAGGATGAAGTATAAAGACGGGGGCGAATCTCTTCAACTATACTTATTATTAACAGTCTTTGGCACAAGTCATACACGCTGCTCGAGCCATTACGACTCCATAAAACGTTCTGAACGCGCAGACTAAAACGAAAATAAAAAAGCTGGCATGGCTGTTGCTACGCGGCCCAAGGTCTGCGCGGCCGTGGCCGTGCCCCACCGCGCATGTGCAAACTGCACACCGCTGCATGCACTCACACATGCACAAGGCCATGTACACGTGTCACTACTTAAGTCAAAAGGGCGTAAGAGTAAGGTACTTGAAATGTTCTTGTGCTCTTTTGATATTGTACAGGTGTTGACTTGTGAACACATGACGCGTGATTAATGATGAACGATATATGCAGTGCATGGGAATTTGGACGTTCTTGCGAGCTGCGTTTACGATGATCTTTTTGTAGTTTAACACAAAACGCGCAAAAGAGAAGTCTCAAGTGTTATTTGCAATAAGGTAGTTTTTCCTATAGTATGATAGAGATGAGTTTGTAGTTATGTAGCGACTGCGTTTGGTCTGAATGTGGAAACTCCCGTATAAAGTACTGTACTAAGTATGTACATACTACGTGACATCCGCGATGCACATTGTGAAGTCTCGAGTCTATGTAAAGCGCGTGATATTTGTTTAATGAATGTCCAATGAGGCTTTCATGTCCTTTTCTCCGCTGATTAAAAATATACCGAATACAAAGTAAGCAAAAACCACTGTGTTACAGGAAATAAAATAAAAAGGGGGCTCGACAGCACTTTAAGGGGTCACGAAATTTCCCAAATATACACGGGGGTCACGAAAAAAAACTTTGAAAACCAGTGTTGCACTAAACTAGATTTTATAATTCAGGATTAAAAACTAACCTCACTCAAGTGTTTGTATTTAATGTGTTTAAAAAACACGCAGAGATCATTTGTTCATTGGTATTTTAATTTAAAGTAATTTGAATAAACTTATTTACATAAATACACGGGCATACTTGATTGTGTAAAGTATAATATAAATAACTCATCTGAAATCTGAGTATAGTATATTTTGTTTCAACTCCTAATGAAACAGAATCGCAATCACGTGCAGTTGCAACAGCAATATGCACTTTTTATTTACAACGATACGTGCTACACGTGCCCAGGAGGACTTTTAAATAACGCAAGGTAATTAGACCACAATATTGTTGTTTTACTTGTGTACTTTTATTTTAATTTCTTGTTTATCGGAACATAAAGTAAAGCTAAACGTTGTTATTGAGCAATATATAGTGTATTTCTTTTTATCATAAGCATTTATGTAATTTACTTCATTTTATCATTTAAGAGCCACACGAAGCTAGCCGCCACCATACAATTAAAATTACGTTCTAATCAAACTCAAAATAACATGAAATTTGACATGAACATTCAAGTAGGTAACATATACGAGTATCTTTTGGACCCGGGTATGTACTTAAACTACGTCCAAAAGAGAGGTATGGGCGCTGTGAATGTCATCTCGGGCACAGCACAGCGGATGCCCTTCCAGGCAGGGACTGATTTCGGTTACGGTATAACGGTATGGTAGCGATATAAAATTACGATACCGATACATTAGGTATACCGTTTAGGTCGCGCGGCTCCGATATAAAGGTATGGCTACCGGTTTAAAATAAAGGTACCGGTATTTTTTCCGGTATATACCTTAACCGCTATATAGCCAAACTGATATAATAAAATAAAATCAAAAGGGCGTACGGGCTTACACTTACATAGACAGCTTCATCCAATAGGAACCAAGTTGGCGCAAGGAGGGGGCGGCTTGGCAACGACGCCTAAGCTGATAGGTTACCTTTATGAAAGCGGTTAAGGTA
The DNA here is from genome assembly GCF_033807575.1 of Cydia pomonella. Classification (NCBI taxonomy): domain Eukaryota; kingdom Metazoa; phylum Arthropoda; class Insecta; order Lepidoptera; family Tortricidae; genus Cydia; species Cydia pomonella. Next base: position 5,913,285 of record NC_084721.1, on the reverse strand, counting down.
CCCGAAAAAGACGGTACCGTTATTTTTCGGTAGCGAAATTAATTTATTCGGCTCCTTCAATGGTTCGGATTAAACCAGTATGACGTCATACCGTTATATAAAGGTATCGTTATTTTTCAGTTATGCAGTCCCTGCTTTCAGGTCTAGAGCAGAGCCTCCATCTTACAGAAAACCGCAGTCAAATAACACTAGACCGTACTAAGTGTAAAGTGTTGTGTTACTGCTGGTGAGTAAGGTTGCCAGAGCTCAATCGGCAAAAGTTGCAGGCGTACAAAGGCTACGGAGACTGCTTACCATCAGGCGGGCCGTATCTATAAAAAAAATATATTTCTGGGTGCTGTCGTTGAGAGAAATTGTAAATACAATACCTACGCTATTCAATGCCATTGTAGTCTAGGCAAGCTAGTTTATACGTAAAGCTCGAATGTACAGAATTCCTTATTTTAACGACTTTAAACTCATTTTTACGACTTTACACTTAACTTGTTGCAAAGACATTTCTCTGCTGAATTGTTAAGGTTTGTCGGCCGTATTTTACACTAAAGTGTAAAGAAAACTGGTAACTTTGTAAAGAAATGTCTGTACATATTGACTATTTTTAAATGCTCTTAAGTGTATGTTATGATGTTCCTTATCTAGTCACGTTCTTTCGCGTATAAATATAATTAGGTACCTAGTTATTGTTTACGTATGTATGACGTCATTGCAAACTATACAAGGAAGGGCGAAATTATAACGTATAAATAATAATATGTAAAATACAGTATTAAGGGCCACTTGCACCATCCCAATAACACGGGATTAACCGGTTAAACCGTTAACCTCGTGTCAAATTGTATTGGTAACCATGGTAACCGCAGGTTTAACCCCAGGTTAGTGATTGGTGGAATTGTCCCTATGTGACTCATTTTCATTGCTATCGGGTGTAGTTACACTGACACGCTGAATGCGGTCTTGACCTATATAACTTTGCCACGACTGCCTTAAGCTCTGGTTTCGTAGGATAGCGATGCCGTCATAATAGCGGCTGCACTGCCGCGGTGAATGACGTCACTAGAACGTTGTCTATGTAAAATTTTATTTTTTAAGGATAAAACCGTCTTCAATCAGGGAGACAGGTGAAAAAAAGATTATTTATGATTTTGGATTTGATACAATGAACTTAAAAATGCAGCGTCGTCAGATACAACGCCTAATTGTGCAGAAAAGGAGGTAAAATGTTTTTTTTTTGTCACTACACCCACCTTGACACATTTCAGATTTGCCCTATGGTTGACTGGTAAGATACCCGCAATAGGGTAGTCGACTGTATTTAAAATAAATTATTTCACACCATGCATGAAATAAAGCACCAGATAATTATTACAAAAACATAGATAGCAGTTATTGTAAAACACAAGTTCTATTTAATAAATAGGATAGGAATTGACATTTCCGCACGTGTATCGAACGACGTTTTTAATACAGTTGCGAAAAAATAAGAAAAACAACAAGTAATACTTTTTTAATGCATTTCTATAAGACAGAAACAATAGTAAATATAAAATATTATACTATTATTACCCAAGTATCGTTATTTACGATTATTTGTGTATCGTATATTTAAATTGTATCAAAACAATATCGAATGTTGCCTTTGGAAAATTAAAACATTCTGGCAGTAAGAAAAAACGCCCCTGCTTTGACAGGCGATTCGGCAGCTATTCCGTTTAGCACAATCGGATTAAGACCAACCTCAAAATATCTAGAACAGTCATGAAATTTGGTATGTATATAAATTAAAGGCCCCTTTTTCATGCCCACAACATTTGACATTTGGGGACCTCGAGGAATCACAGCCATCTTGGAAAATGTGTACCATCCAGGAGAAATTCGCGTTTTACTCTAAATCTACATTCTTTATGTAAATATAGTGCAAGACAACATTAAAGCTTATTAAATTCTACACAAAAAAGTCCTGGATATCTTTGCGGAAAAATACATCTTGTTATAGAAAATACTGGCTAAATTTAAGTTTAACGCTTATACATTTCCAGGTGACATTCTCTTAATAGGAAACTCAGAGGAATATGAATTCCACTTTTAACTATACATTTGTACGTGATCTACCCCAATATTAACATTTTACCCAAAAATCATTATAAGTATGTATAACATTTGAGGAGTTTCCTCGATTCCTCATAGATTCTACTCGTACCATTAGATCTCGAGCTTGACAAAGACGACAAATCGCCAAGCGGGAACTATGCGTCGTTGAAGAGTTCCATTCTGATCAGCATCAGCAGTTCCACTTCATCAAATGGCACTTTTTTTTAAATGTAAATGCTTGATTTGTTGATGAAAGTACAAAAATCACTATATGTATGCCTTTCACATTTGAAGAGTTCCCTCGATTCCTCATGGATCCTATCATTAGAACTGAGTGTTGTTCATGGTTTATGAAGCAAAAAGAAAGCCAAATTAAGCCACGAATATTTTGTGGCTACGCCATTATTAGAGGCTTTTCACATTATCCGATCCGATCCGATCGGATGTCGGATACGACTATAAAGAAGTAAAATGTAAATAAAATGTCTTTTGATGTTTATTTATGCATTTAATATATATTATGTTTATTGTTGAAAAGCAATGCAAAAATAAAATTACTTGATGCCATAGCCTCGCAAATTTCGGTGTACTTGAATAAGTAGGTACAAATTAAATTAACTCTTATATCCAGGGATCGGAAACCGGTATTTTTTGTATGGGAACGAAAACGGTATTTTTTCGTTCTTTGTTAATTATTTCATTCCTAATCGGGCAATCTAATAATACGAAGTCGTTATCTAAAAACACAACTGAGTCCTACATTTTGAGTATAAAATAAACCGAAATATATGGTTATTTCGTTGTTTTTGCAAAAAACCGGTTCCGATCCCTGCTTATATCTTATAAAAGAAAGTTCCAAATTCAAAAGCGCAAAAATCGCTCTGGGTCTTACGCATATAGCTGTCTTTCTCCAAAGCTCATCCGACATCCGATATCGAATAGGAAAATGTGTGTTAAGGTTGACTGGTAGAGAATGCCTAATGGCATTAAGACCGCCTTTTGTACTGTAAGGTTTTTCTTTCGTGCAAAAGTTAAATAAATAAATAATGTGAAAGCTCGTAGCTCGCAGGTACCATCCCTGTGAATCAGTCGGATAATAAAACTAGACCACTCAGCACACACATGCATACATATCTAGTCCCTTTATTGCAGCCGACCACAAGTCCAATCAGTATCAGATGTCTCATGGCCGCTCGTTTTAATTGTTAGCAATTGACTGCGTACGTCTAAGTATAACTATTGCTATGTTCAGGACACTCTGGTCGTAATCTAATAAGTAATAAGGGCATAAGGCCTGCCCTTCAGGATGGACAAGATGGATTTAAGTAGGGTTTAACCCCCTAGACCGAAAGTCGACAACGTCAGAGAAAATTATTGTTGCTAGGTAGAACGATCAGATGATATTCCTCTACTTAACCTCCTCACTGAGTCAAACTTTCACAATTTGGGCATATTATTATTTATTTTTATATCGGGGGAATATCGTCGGTTGAAAAATCAAATGTCGTTAGTGTTGTGTGTCGACCGAGTGACATCCCTAGTGTGCAAAACGTCCAAGTTGAGAAGCGAGACCAAGTGCCAAAAAACTTGCGCAGCTAGATGTTGATGTCAACTTTAGCCAATCTTTCTACGATACCATGGGGCTGCAGTCCTCAAAACGTCGACAGGAAATTTTAAAGCTTAATAATACGCGATTAACTCCCGTTAAAATGGATTATAAATAAATAAAAATAAATTAATAAATTACCTATACCTTAGGAATGTGATTCATTCGCATATTCTAAGTCAAATGTGAATCCATAAGACAAGTGCCCCATGGATCAAATTTAGCTCGGAATAAATACAAAAAAAACATGGCATGCTTAAAAACGATGTAATAAGATTCTTCAGAAACTCTCCCGGAGAATTTGACAGCTGTCCAGTTCCGCGACACGACACGAGCATTAATATTGTACAGAACAAAATTGTGTAGATTTCGGAAGTGGGTCAGCGGCGTGAAATTAGTTTATATCCCGAGGTTGACCTGTTACCCGAGTGGCCTGTTTCACCTGATGACCTATAAAACTAGAAACTCGATAGGCTTAGCGTAACTGCCAAAACTTTTAGGTGAATTTAACAATGTTTGAAATCCATTTTTGCATGAAATCAGTACATATTAATAATTTGGTCAATATCCGTCTACGACTACGAGTACACATCTCTTTGGTGTGTGATAGAAAAATGTGTTTATATGGGAGGATCCTTCGACATTTACAATACCAGAAAATGTTTGTTTTCATATCGCGCCAGCTATGTTACCCTTTATTTTTTGTGTGATTCCTGTAGGAAATATTACATTTACTAAAAGGGGAATGCTTTAGTATGGTATGTGACATACGAGTAGGAGTATGAGTGAAACCGATGCAATAGTCCATAAATTAGTACGAATGAACTTTATTATTTCACCTTTTAGGTACCTACTGTGAGTTCCGCCTCCAGAGGCGTATTCTAATATTTTGCGCCCTGGGCCAAACACAACATTTTTGGATGTTTTTTCGTGGCGCCTTCTGGAAACTTGGGCGCTGCGCCGCTCTTTGCAGCCTACCGCTCCATGTCGACCGGTATTTCTAAATGATTAAAACCGTCGATGTATTTGTAGCAGATCTACCTACACGCCAATAATAAAGAGTACTTAGAGATTAAATAAAGGGCTACTAAATCCGAACCACACCTTACAACACCTGGGTTTTTATGAAACGTGTTAAAACAGACACATAATATGTTTTGCATTCAATCGGACACGTACACGATGGACTTTTGCAGCAAAATGAGATGGACGTATGATTGTCTGTTATTCATATTAATTTACTTAATTTGTACTCTTAACTAATTTACTTTAATATTTAGTAGGTTTACTGATTCGGGGGCCTAGCCAAGATGACAATCGTAAGCTACGAAAAGTCACATGACTATTTCCTTACATTATCCAAGTTCCGATTGGCATTTTCTATCAACAATTCACATCTTGGCTAGGCCCCCACTTTTCCTTCAGTGGAAGGGGAAGATGTATCAATGCATTGGAAAATCCCTATCCATGATTCGGTGACGTCAGAGGTCAGGATAAAGCTTGCCGCATCACCTATATTAGGTATATTCAGTTATAGGTGCCGCGTTTGAGTCACTGTCTCAAGGTTTCCTCCCGTTTTGTGATTCACCCTTTGCTTAGCCTCTGCCATATAACATTGTATCTCAGAGACAACATATCTCTTCAAGTGGCATATGACGTTTTTGAGTTTTTGGAATTTTGATTTTATTTCAATTGATCAAATGAAATTTAAATGGCATACTCGTTCGGGAGCTCGGGAGTCGACCTACCACTCCAAGGGTTAATAAAACAGTATCAATACTATTATGTTGTCCCTGTCACGTGGTGGTACCTATATAACGATGGTATCTTATAGTTGAGTGGGAGCCCATACATGAAAAGTACACAATTATAGTTTGGTATTCGACGAGTAAAAAAACGTATATTTAGACTCTCTCAAGGGAATCAAAATGTATAGAGTACTTCCCGTTGACCTAGAACTATGAAATTTGAGTAATAATAACATCTTATAATACAAGCACAGGGAAATCTAAAACTATAAATTAACTACTACTATTACTATTATAACCCGAAATTCGCAAAAAAATTAAATATGTACCTACGTTAACTTTGTAGGCACGGAACCCTCGGTGGGTGAGTCCAACTCGCACTTGTCCTGTTTTTAACATTATATAATTTGTACAGGAGGTGGTTAACCGCAATAATTATTCCTTGTTTTAAAAATTGCAGGAATTATCCTTATAACTAACAAATATACAGGTAATAAACTTAAAAGGCAAATAAGTACATACCTTTACCTATAGAATATTGACCATAAAATAATGTAAAGATTCTTATTTACTTTACTTGTTGGTAAAATCGTTTATAAACAATCCATAGAAACATTGATCCGTTTTGAACTGTTGCCTTCAAACATATCGGAGCAGCCAAGGTGCTCAATAATATCTGAACACGAATTTTAACGACTTGATAATTAAATAGTCTATGTACAGACTCAACTACTTTTGACAGGAAGATATGGCCAAACATTAGAAGAACTCCATCTTACTGCGAATCCGGACTGACAAGTCTAGTTACTTAACTCATTATTTTTGTGAAGATTTGCAAAGGTAAAATTAATATTTAAATAATCAAACAAAATAAGTACAAACAAGTCGTCAATCCATAGTTCGTGATCCGCAAAGCAGGATTCGTCGAGTGGACAGAAAACATATCAGCTACAGGCTTCATCACCATTAACAACTGATGTAATCCGCAACAATCTTAACCACTAAAATTAAGCTAGTGGTGCCCAAGCTGGCCCAAACTGCCCCACTGGCAGCGTTGCCTCGTTGAATTGCCAGGGAGATCTGTTGGACCGGGTACAGTCAGCATCAAAATTAGCGGATCAAACAAGGTTTCAAAATTATCTACCATTCTGTAACAGCTTAACAAAATGTGAAGGTTCTATATGTAGAACAATAAGGACGGTAAAAGATATACTGTTGAACGTAAATTTTAAAGATTTATCCATATTTGGAAAAGTTATCCGGAATATCAGATACTTTTGGCGCGTTGTTTCATCCGCTACTACTGCTGCTGACTGTACGATCCGGAGCAAGGATCGCAACCCCTAGACCTAGATTTGTATATAAACTGATAGATTTGTAAATAATTTTCATGCTTACGAGTACATGCGAGCTGAATATACTTGTACAATTTAGCTATAAGATCTTGTTTGTACCATATTCTACACCAATAAAGACATTTTGATTTGTATTGATTGATACTACGCTTATAGTGTTACGTCGTTGCCTGTAGCATAGTTTTCCCGGTATGTAGCAAATGCTCTTAGCAGAGATGTACATACTAACAATCTGTCGTGACTAGCGCTGAAAAAGTTATACAGGTTGTCGCTAAAATAAGTTTTTTTTTTAAATAAACGTTTCTTTATGAGTATCAAAGCTAAAGGGGAATATTTTGAAGATAATATGTCACCACACCAGCTGGTAAAGGTTCTCTTGTCTTAACTACTCAATTATGGGATGAGAAAGTTGCATTTTATCCACATGTGTGGCAAAGTAATCTGATGCAAATTTTAAGTTGTTTCCTTACTTTACCTGGCTTTTAAATGATGATTTGTAATGATAAATATTTAACCAAATGAACGCATTTGGTTTGATTTTGTTTGATATTTTAAATTTAGTATTTTCTCGCGTTGGTGTGGTGAACAATTTTGTATTTTACTTGTAAAATTTGTTTTACCCTCATGCCTTCAATCAAACCCTCACAACGCTCAAGATTCCCCTTTTCGAACCTTTGCAATATTTTGCTTACTCGGGTATCAATATTGGTAAGAGCGGTTAAACAACAACTTTGCCCCCTTGTAAAACAAATATTGTTTTAGTTAATTCTTACTGACATTTTATAAAAGACATGTATGAAAGAAAAATGTTCCTTAAAACTCTGCTAACGTATTTGTGGGCCAAATTATCATCGTTAAGTGCATTAACTAGATTAACCATTTTGAGAATAAGAATAAATAAGTATACGTCTATATTTTTATTTTTTGAGAACATACAAATAAAGAATGCGCGCATATTAAGTACTGTATCTGAACCGGTGATTTTTCAAATAAATTCCGCATCAACCTATAACCTTTGCTTTAATAGCATGCATAGGTCACCAGGCACGACCCAGATAAATCCAATACACGGCTACAGAGGATCTAGGTTCGCGAGCCCTGGACGCCCTTTGACATTTCGTGTAGGCGGAAGCGCATGCGTCCTGGTTCCCTCCCTCCAGGCGTGGGTAGATGACGTAAAGCCTCGCTAGGTTTTGCGCCCCTGCCTGAGGTTATTTTTAGACTGATTTTAGCTGGGAACTTAATTTTAAGTTTCGAAGATTGACACGGGACGTTGGACTGGGGCTTCGTAGCCTTTTGGAGGTTGAATGTAGTTAAGTTTTGGGGTTATTTTTAGTTGTTTACATACGTTGGTTAAAAAATAACTTAAAGGGTTTAATGAGGGACCGAAGTATTTACAGATGGCATCAGTATAGGTTTTACCTGTCAATCCTACGAATAGTGTCAAATTCTTATTATTATTTTGTTATGGCCTGGGTGCTAGCCATAGAGTAGTTATAATAGTAAAGTAGTGCTAGCTCAGTACCTAAGCCAGAACACACAGGACAAAATTAGAGACAGGTAAAACCTTTGACAGACGCCAATCCTATTTTTGGGGTATTTTTTTTTCGATTTCCTATCAAGAGAATTTGAAATGCTACTTCGTTCGGCACTTCGGCAAAGAGAAATCAACGGGCCGATTCGAAGAATGATTAAGACACGTTTAAGATCTTGGTAAGATCTTTAGAAGATCGATAACTAAACGACATGTCAAAATTGACGTTTATTTCGATTCCGCTGTGATCCCAATAAGATTTATCTACGATATTTCTATCAAAGTGACATTGGTTGCCCGAATCGAGCTGCTTCTGTCTATTATACGACATACAAACGATATCTAACTGAGAAATTATCTAAACGAGAACTTATCGTTATCGTATCTCATTCTTCAAATTGGGCCACAAATGTCAGGTGTCAAAATTGACTTATAAGCGGCTAGTATGTAGATAAATATAAATTATTACTGATATATTTAGGTATAGTTTTTAATTAGTTTTATGTTTAGATATATTTTAGTATGTATTTTCATTCATTAATAGGCATGTCAAGGTAAAATAAATAAATATCATAATTAAAAAAAAAAATCTATTACTTATATTGACGGTATTCACTATTAGAACCAGTGAATATAGATAGGAGATTATACTCGATCAGTAAAAGATAAAAAAATGAGTACCTTTTGATAATTGTTTATAGTATTTTCTATTATTATAATAATAAACGCGCTTAAAAAAAATCGAGAAGTTTAAATTCAAAGCTCTTTCACACTTTTAACACTTGTATTATAGACTATTCACTGTCATCGTTTTCCCCTGCACGGACCCTTCACTTATATTCTGAGGGCCTACCGCGAACACCGAACTTCGCAAGTTGCGAGCATCTTTCTCTTTTACTCTAATTAAGGTGTAATTAGAGTGACAGAAAAAGATGCCCGCGATTTGTGAACTTCGGTATTCGCGGTTATAGCCCTGAGTCGGATGAAATGACGCGCCCAGCAAACTTTATGAATGACACTGAGTCAGGCTCGTGTTCGCATTGGATGTGCGAGCGCAGGCCAATTTAAAGTCCGTATGAGCTAACCTTGCACCTATTTTATACAGCAAAGTTAGGGAATTGCATTATAAATGGCATATTTTTATATAAATCTGACATCAGGAATGCTCAGAATGCTACACTTTGTCATTGCAAATGCGATGCAGAAATAACTTGATCCGACTCTACTCATAATCCGAAATAATGGGTTAGGTATGTCGGCGGCAGATCATGAAATTCCTAGACATATCGTGAATTTTTTATCTTCGGAATCGACGGAGCCCTGCTCATATTTCTGAACAGTTTGCCCTTCGGACATCCGAAGCAATCTAACGAACATACCCTATCTATCTATTGGTTTCATGTGACTACCGTCAAAACATTACATAGGAACATTACGATCTGCCTAATCTTACAATCAGCCGCCGACGGGTATACTTACGAACAATACACTTTTAGTGGTTTGGTGGAACCTTCGATTCACCCGCGCTCGGGAAGCGATTGAAAGAACGCTCTTGTTTTCCGCACTACAGCCCTCAAGGATGTCCACTAACAACGAGCTATTATGTCTACCATCCATTAAGAACGATCTGCAGAAATATAGACTTCAATTGTTAAGGCATTAGGTTCAAAGTTGAGATGTATTTTATGTCGAAGTCGAAATTTTGATTGTATAGTGGAGAACAAAAATGAGGCTTACTATGACTATTAGAATGTTACATTACATTACCGAATACTACTACATATATCAGTGATATCAGTAAAAGAACATGGGTAAAATAGCCATATATTTTATTCTTGAGTCGAAAGATGGCAGTAAAGGGTGTAGCAGGATAGCCTAGGAAAAATTGCCCCCAGCGATTTTGGGGCGAAACTGTAATCAAACGATGCCTTTTGGGGAGGTTATACTCTGCACAAAGTTTCATCCCTCTGTTACCCCCTGGGGGTAAAAAAAACCCGATTAACCCCAAAACTGTTTTAATTATTTTTTCCTAAACTATGAAAGTGACGAATTTCAAATTTCGTACAAATATTAATAAGACTAAAAGCTATGTGCTAAAAAAATATTAACCCCCTAACCATTGAAATTCTTGTAAAAAAAACAAAAATAAAAAAAGAATCAACCTGTATATCAAGTTTGGCTCATGGTACCACACCATTTTTTTTTTTCAAAAATGAACCAGTTTATATTCTACATGATACAAAAGTTTCATAGACCTACTCCAGAAGGAACATTGCGAAATTAATATGTATTGGCTCTTTGGTGCGTACTATTCATTGAACTCCACTAAGCAAGGCTCTTAGTGGGAGTTATTATTTATAAACAATGGCTTGCGATCGGACCGCTGCTCGTGCCCGATTTGAAAAAGGTGGGGATAAAGAAGTATGAATCAAACTCATTTGTACATGGATCTCAAGTTTGGCTCAAGGTACACACACCATTTTTTTTTTCAAAAATGTACCAATTTATATTCTATATTATATAAAAGTTTCATGGACCTACTCCAGAAGGAACATTGCGAAATTAAAATAAACGTACTATTTCGTAGCTACTAATCATTATACTCGTATCATGCTTAATACGCAACGTCTCGGACCCGAAAACAAAATAAATTAAAAAAACCGGCCAAGAGCATGTCGGGCCACGCGCAGTGTAGGGTTCCGTAGTTACTCTTCCGTCACAATAAGCTAAACTGGAGCTTAAAGTATAGTAAATTGTTAACCAAGGGATGAAACGGTACCTTTCACGTGAGTTAACCCTTTACCAGGCCCCGAAGAACCAGCGTGTCTTAATACGTACTTTATATGCTGTTGCAACCGTATTGAACGCCTTGTAAAAAATGTATTTATGAACGTCGGAGATCTTCCTTTAAACCAGAAATAAAAATGTGGGTTAAGGTTATCCCATCGCCTGTCCAAGTAATGAACTGTCATACTAGATTTTGTCTTATTATATTCTTGATCAGGCCAAGGGATATATTCCACCCACATCTTATATCGGTTATAATAGTCAAGGTTTAACTCCAAATCTCCTACGAAACATTATATCAATCACTGAAAAAAAATCACTTACTTACGTGAGTTTTTATGACATGACAAGACAATTTACCGGGCCATGGGAAATATAGCTCCCACACAGTTAAACTCTAATAAGGCCATGGGATAATGTCAACCCACATCCTAATTCTGGTCATACACAATAATGCATGAATATTTAGCAATGTTTCCGATTACATTAGCTTTCAACACTCAAAATCTACAAAATATCAAAAAATTGTTCGACCTATGTACTTCTGTTTCATAGAAATTATGAAAAGTGTTCGAATTTATCCGTAGTTTACTGAAATTAGCGTTCAAGTGAATTTAAACGGCTGCCAAAGATATATTACGCAATTTAGAAGCGTGTTGTGAATGAAGATCATAAAATAATATTTTCAGGGATTGACAAAATATTTTGTAGGTGGTTTGGAGTTAAAACCTGACTACGGTAACCGATATAAGATGTGGGTGAAATATATCCCTTGGCCTGGTAAAGGGTTAAACAAATAGGCAAATTTGCATAATCAGTACCTAATTAAAGTATGTCTTTTTACTATGAAGGGGAAACTTTTTGCGATAACTTAAAAACAGCTAAACTGATCATGTCCGCTATAGTTTTCATTTAATGTCTTTCTTAAGCTCTACTTCCACGATTTTTTTAATTTTTTTTGGACCTATGGTTCAAAAGTTAGAGGGGGGGGGGGGACACATTTTTTTTTTCTTTCGGAGCGATTATCTCCGAATATATTCACTTAATTAAAAAATGTTTGTTGAAGACCCCTATTAGTTTTGAAATACCTTTCCAACGATACCCCACACTGTAGGATTGAAGCAAAAAACAAAAATTCACCCCCACTTTACGTGTAGGGGAGGTACCCTCAAAAAAATTAAATTTTTAGATTTTATTGTACGACTTTGTCGGCTTTATTGGTTTATATATCCATGCCAAATTTCAGCATTCTAGCACTAACGATCACGGAGCAAAGCCTCGGACAGACAGACAGACAGACAGGCAGGCGGACATGGCGAAACTATAAGGGTTCCTAGTTGACTACGGAACCCTAAAAATGTTTTTATAAATACAAATGAGTTTGATTCATACTTCTTTATCCCCACCTTTTTCAAATCGGGCACGAGCAGCGCCAGCGGTCCGATCGCAAGCCATTGTTTATTAATAATGCAAGGCTCTTAGTGGGAGTTCAATGAATAGTACGCACCAAAGAGCCAATACATATTAATTTCGCAATGTTCCTTCTGGAGTAGGTCCATGAAACTTTTGTATCATATAGAATATAAACTGGTTCATTTTTGAAAAAAAAAATGGTGTGGTACCATGAGCCAAACTTGATATACAGGTTGATTCTTTTTTTATTTTTGTTTTTTTTTACAAGAATTTCAATGGTTAGGGGGTTAATATTTTTTTAGCACATAGCTTTTAGTCTTATTAATATTTGTACGAAATTTGAAATTCGTCACTTTCATAGTTTAGGAAAAAATAATTAAAACAGTTTTGGGGTTAATCGGGTGTTTTTCACCCCCAGGGGGTAACAGAGGGATGAAACTTTGTGCAGAGTATAACCTCCCCAAAAGGCATCGTTTGATTACAGTTTCGGCCCAAAATCGCTGGGGGCAATTTTTCCTAGGCTATCCTGCTACACCCTTTAGTTGACCAAAAAATTTACTTTAACAATACGCCTCTATACTCTATTTTCTTTGCTTCCACTCAGATTTACAAGCCTATTCGATCCTAATAGGTAAAAAATTGTCCCAAGATGATTATTTCCACCACGTTACTAATTTTCATAGACTTTGTTGGCAGCGATATGGAAGGAAATTTTGGGACCTACCTATTGGAATTCGTGATTCTGAGTAGAAATAACCTAGAGTTTCAAAATCTGAAAAAAAACGTGTGTACTTTTATAAATGGCCTATAACCCGACTGCAAAGCCAAAAAGGAGGGCTATTTAGTGTTTTCGTGTCTGGTGACTTTAAATAATTAGTTTTTTCATGTTTCAGATTATACAACTGAACTCTGGGGAGTAGAGAGCAACCTGCACTCATGCAACCTACACTCAAATATGAGTTTAATAGGTGAGTACCTAATATATGCTATCATGTCACTAAATATACAGGGTATTAAATCCGAACGAGACAGGTTCACCTGTTCCCAAAAGGCCTCAAACTATAAGCACTCTTATTGACCATTCATCGAATAAAGACTCGACTCTTCTATTGTAAGAGCTTGACAATACCAAGTACCGGCCAGAGGTCATGTTTCCCGGAAAAAAAATAACAGCGCGAACTAGGATTTTCCCACGTACGGTACAGCGACATCTAGCGGGTAATTCGACAACTGAAATTAACTCCTTGCATATAACACAGACAAAGAAATTACATTGTCGTTGACAACATTGGATGACAGGGAAGTAAAATCAAAAACCTCCGAAGATACATTTTGCTAGGAACCATGAGGTTTAGTTACGAGTATTTTACAGGTAATAAAAATTGCCTCATTTTGCCGCAGTGCAGTATAAATTTACCAGCCTGCCCAGTACAAAATATAACAAGGGCACTTGGAGTGGTAATAGGCACTATTATATAAATTCACATACATTTAGAGTCAGATCAAGCTAAGTTGGCAGCAATTGTGATAGCCAAGCCTATGCAAGTGCTACGTAAACGTCATCGTCATAATTTCATAGAAATTTGACGTTTAAATTAACAACTGCACTGTCTAGGCTGTCAAAATTGCTGCCAACTTATTTTGGCCTGACTGTAGTATGTTCAATGAATCCACTTTGACTCCACGGTCTGAAAACCAGCGCCGGGCATCTCGGCCCAGCACACGCTGAGACTGGAACCCTTTGCCCAATATTTCTGCGTTATTCATATGTATAAATTATTATAATTCTTTTTCTTCTTCTTTATTATGTAATGTTTTATTTTTACTTTTTGCTTTATACCTGTAATATGTGGCAATAAAAATTCTTATTCTTATTCTTTGATATATGTAGTACAAAATATAGTATGGGTTTGTAGGTCTTAACTATCAACATATACTTGAATTTACTAGTAAGTTATAAAATTAGGACTCGGTGAATTGCTTACTAGCGACCTGTCCCGGCTTTGCACGGGTAACATAAAACCTTAACAAATTATACACCTAAATCTTCCTCAAGAATCCCTATTTATGGGTGACCACCACATGAAAATCCGTTCAGTAGTTTTGAGTTTATGCCGAAGATACAGCCAGACGCGGCGGGGGACTTTGTTTTATAATATGTAGTGATTATTGTACGTAAAATTTCATTTTATCTAGTGCCTATATCGATTATTTACTAGTTAAACATATACCGAACAGTAAAGGTCCATTTTATTTACCTGGCTATAGGCAAGAGATATAATACTCGGTGTAATTTTTTAGGTGACACAAGATATAATGTACACAGTGCCCGTGTGCATTACGAGACTATATTTTAACAGTATATTCCTGATCATATTTAAAGACTAGTGTCCTATAAACTTTTTGGGAATTCGCCTAATTAAAGTTAAAGCCACTTACAAAAAAAAAACATCTTTTTATTGTTACATAGTGTAAGACGTCTTTCTGATGGTGATGTTGCCAATATGGGACCTAGTCCAACCAAATACCCTTACAAACAACTATCCTTACAAATATCCTTTTTGATAGATGTCAAAAAGAGACAAGTAACACTTTGCAAAAAGTAGGTTTTACAAAAAAAGTTCCATTTCTTTTTGAGTTACAGTTTTACAAATAGATTTACATTTTTATATACAAATACCTACATACAAAGATTCGAAAAAAAAATTTTTTTTTTCTTAAATTTATCTAACCTCTTATAACTTTTTTTCCTTCTATTGGCCTCAGAAATGCGTGGTTATTTAAATATCTTGAGTTCCTGGTGGGCACCTTGTATGTTCGCGATTATACTGATGGCTCTAATCAACTTTTACTAGAGCAATGATTCAGAAATCATAAAAAATCCTGCACTGGTAGCATAGATCTTTCTTTGCGATTTCAGGGTGCTTAGCCAAAATGCCATACGTTAACGCTCCGTAGCGTAGCGTAGCCATCTCTCTCTATCACTGCGACAATTACAGTTGCTTTTCGTTCGCTACGGAGTGTAAACGATTGGCATGTTGGCTACGCATCTCAAAACTTCGAAAGCGTTGGTAGCCTAGCGGAAAGAGCGCGCGATTTTCAATCCGGTGGTCGTGGATTCAAACCCCGGTTCATACCAATGAGTTTTTCGCTTTTCGGTGAAGGAAAACTTCGTGAGGAAACCGAACTAATCCCATAAACCCTAGGTTCCCCTCTGAGTTGAAAGGTCAGATGACAATCGCTTTCGTAAAAATTTGTGCCTACGTCAGTACTCGGGATTAGTTGCCAAGCGGATCTCAGGCTCCCATGAGCCGTGGCAATAAGCGACTACGAATAGGAGTACAGTCGCATATATTATCACCAAAAAAATACATAATATTCTACCCCCGATCCCTTACATTTAAAGGTAAATGGCAGCATTCGGCACTATAAGAACAAAAAGCGTTGTTACAAACTCACCCTTACATTACACCCCCTGTTCACTTACCGATTCCTGACCCCTGACATCATCGATACTGACCTATTGTAAACCTTAATACAACGAGTTAAGGCCTAAAAATAGTCACGTTACCTGTGTTAATGTTACATGAAACACTTTGTCGGGGTTTTAGAGGGTGATGTTCATAACAACCACCGTGTATATGAGGTGTACAGATTGTTTCCCCTTTTTGCCCGAAAAGATTTGGGGTGCTAAATAATATACACATACGTTTCCCCTGTTTTGCCCAAAAAGGTTTGGGGTGCTAAATAATACACATAACTGTTATATGCTGAAAAATCTAAGTTAGAGATTATTCAATTTTAGAGAGAGTGTATTGCCATCGTGACTGGCTCACCTAAGACAGACGTATTGAGTGACGATTATATTGTGATAAAGCCACCGCTTTTCGTATGAGATTTAAAATAGAGAAATATAAATAAAGAGTGGTAACTCCATACATCAGTTTTCTTTCCAAAACGTTAGTTATGTCGTAGTCGACATCTAACGTCGAGTAGTAGATTTATTAGTCAATATTTAAGAAATCAAAATTAATATTATAATAGACCTCGCACCCTATAATCTTACATTCAGCCTACCAATACCTATTTTCAGCGTTGAATAAAAAGTACAAATAATAATGATACAGTTCTGCAAGTGTGGACTTTTTCTATTCGAAATATCCTCTTATTTTATAATATTAATGTTGATTTCTTAGATATTAATTCTTTTTGAGATATTGGGGAAATAAAAAATTACTACTTTATTCCCCCTTTTTAGGGTTCCGTAGCCAAATGGCATAAAACGGAACCCTTATAGTTTCGCCATGTCCGTCTGTCTGTCTGTCTGTCTGTCTGTCTGTCTGTCTGTCTGTCTGTCTGTCTGTCTGTCTGTCTGTCTGTCTGTCTGTCTGTCTGTCCGAGGCTTTGCTCCGTGGTCGTTAGTGCTAGAAAGCTGAAATTTGGCATGGATATATAAATCAATAAACCCGACAAAGTCGTACAAAAAAATCTAAAAATTTAATTTTTTTTAGGGTACCTCCCCTACACGTAAAGTGGGGGTGAATTTTTTTTTTCGCTTCAACCCTAGAGTGTGGGGTATCGTTGGAAAGGTCTTTCAAAACTAATAGGGGTTTTCAAGAAACATTTTTTGATAAAGTGAATATATTCGGAGATAATCGCTCCGAAAGAAAAAAAAAATGTGTCCCCCCCCCCTCTAACTTTTGAACCATAGGTCCAAAAAATATGAAAAAATTCGTGGAAGTAGAGCTTAAGAAAGACATTAAATGAAAACTATAGCGGACATGATCAGTTTAGCTGTTTTTGAGTTATCGCAAAAAGTTTTCCCTTCATAGTAAAAAGACTTACTTTAATTAGGTACTGATTATGCAAAGCCTATTTGTTTAACTAGGGTGAAAGGTACCGTTTCATCCCTTGGTTAACAATTTACTATACTTTAAGCTCCAGTTTAGCTTATTGTGACGGAAGAGTAACTACGGAACCCTACACTGAGCGTGGCCCGACATGCTCTTGGCCGGTTTTTGTTAATAACTTTGATATTTTTCGTGTGCTAACAAACGCTTCAAATACATTTTTCTACATATCATTACGAATCTAATGAGGTATCCCACGTATTTTTAGTTTTCAGTTCGTCGAGTAGTACTAACTAATATACCAGTAAGGTTAAGAATGATTGCAAATGGTTCTTTTTTTGGTTTATGTAAGTTAAAGTTGATTATTTTAGTTCTAGACTGATTTTAGTAAAACATTATATTGTTAAAATAATATTTTTATTTTTTTTTAATTATCTTTTTTGCCTTGTTTATGTGTAATTATATACGCAGTAAAAGAAACTGTTATTATTAAATTATAATTCTAGAAGTGGTCAAATCGCAAAATACTGTCATTATATTTAAAATAATGAAATAATTAGAGCAGTTCCGAAAGTACCGGGAAATCCCGGGAAATTCCGGTTCCATTTTTCACCAGCACCTAAAATCCCGGTTCTTTAAAACAGTACCGGTTCTGCAATCCCTAGGCAGTGTACTCAACAAGCACTTATTTTTATTGCCCATACATATACATATTATTTATCTATAATTATGTAGATAGCAATTATCTCATCGATACATTATATGTTATATGTACCACTTATGAACACACCCACATATTATGTTAAATGAATTGCAATTGTACACGTGTCGGCCTTGGAACATAAAACTAAAAGGACGTATAAGGCATGCGTCGTCATCGTCAGACCACTAAGTTTTTTTATTAATATCATATATATTATAAATCAGATAAAACGTTTACGGTTTTTATATCTACGTGCGATTATATTTATACTGGACTGGCTGAACAAGTCCAATGCTTGATAATAAAAATAAACTTCAAAAAGATTAAAATAAAATATTATCCCTTTTATTTGCGCTTTTAACTGATATGTTCGATCGATGCCTTTTTCGTCCGTGAATATGTTATCGATTAAAAAGATCGCTTCATACAACTCATGAATCTAGTATTTAGCATGTATCGGGCATGAGTGGTGTGTGTGGGGGAGGGAGGGGGGGGGGGGAGACTGAAAGAACTGGATTAGTCTTATGTGTCATCTTTATTGTAGGGACTGTTGAGAAATTGCATTCTCGTCGGTAACAAGCAAGCATGTTAAGTGCAATAATATTATATTTAATTTAAAGTAGGTTAAAGTATTCCATTAATGTTAATAGTTTTTATTGTTGCGTGGAATTCATGTACGAATATTCATCTACAAGAAAATATTACCCTATATAAATAAAACCTAAATACCGTACATACCTAATTTAAACCATTTGTTTATAGAAACCGAACCGAGTACATATTAAAAATTCTTGAAATTATGTGGTAGATGTGTAATTGTAATCGTGTAGTACCTAATCAAGTTCCTGGGTGTATATTAAACTTTAGTTCATTATTTTTTTTCTTATTAGTTTTTTTTGTGGTTTTGTTACACTAATTTAAGGCCCGGTACAGACGGACTGCAACTCGACTGCAACTTGTATGGGAACTGCATGCCGACTGCACTCCAACTGCAACGTCGACGTGCAGTTCCCATACAAGTTGCAGTCGAGTTGCAGTCCGTCTGTACCGGCCCTAAGGCTTAATGGTCAGTGACATCTGTTGCCAACATTTGAAATCTATAATCGTTTATTAGACTAAACAAGTGCCCTTGGATTGCTTATTTACCCGACTAGATTCGTTTTGATCACGGGAGTGATATAGGATATTTTTTTTGGATCCCCCACCCTCGTTTTGTTAGGATCGTCAGGTATAAACTGCAAGGAACCACCTTGAATCTGGTCGTCGTCGTAGAACTTTCAAATGGTACTTACATTATTATGTTGTACAAAATTTTCGTTAAATAAAAACAACTAAAAAGTAATAAAAAAAAGTTATAAAAAAACAAAAAACCCGACTGCACACTAAAAGAGGAAAACAAGCCCCACAAGAATATTATGGAGTTTATGGTAAGTATCGCAGGCGGGGACCAACTTGACCGCCACCAAAGAAAATACCTACCTAAAGTAACATTCTGCTAAATGGTGAACTTAACAACCAACAATCAAAATGACTATAATATTCTTGTGGGGCTTGTTTTCCTCTTTTTAGTCAGCAGGCGGGTTTGTTGTTTTTTCATAATAATTATTTTTTTATAAGTAATAAACTTGAACTATACCTTTTGCGAATGATGATCCCTATGACAGTTCATTTTTATATGCCGTAGCTGTCGCGTGAAATTATTGTAAATATTTCTTGAAAAAATAGCACATTAATTTAGTAGGAAAAATAATATTTAAGTAATAAAAATACATTAAAACAAATTAACATTTATAAATTAAATTTTGATCTATATTTTCATATAAATTCTGCATACGATTGCGTAGGCAAAGTCCACTTTTTCAGCTTTTAATCTATATTCGAAACAGAGCCATCTACCGTAAAGAAACTAAACAATCACTTGGCGCGGAACGCCTCGCAATAATAAACAACACACGTTGTTAGTTCTGCCAAGATGTTATTTAGTTCACGCAGAGAAACACAGATGGCGGGAATTGATGTAGTTCAAAACTTGAGAACCTTTGTTGTTTATTAAATTAACCTTCTATTTTTGAATTGTCGCAAACACTTATAACTTTGTAAGTCTGTAGGTGTAAATCTCCATAGACCCGCTTACTTCTCAAATTTATTTACTTTAACCCTTTGAACGTCCGGCCTATCGTGTGCGGCGCGTCATCGAGAATCGTAAACCTTGTCGGAATGCACGAAGGTTAATATTGGGCTGTATTCGCATGCGTCAGTTCGCGTCTTTAGCGGTCAATAAGGGTTAATGTAAATGGTTATTTTTTATTGTTTTCCAATACATTTGCGTAAAGTCGCTTACGCGAATCATATAATCTATGTGTCTTGAATTTTCAGAGGACACAAGCAACTTTTTCGAAACTTTCCGCAACTTGCAAAACATTATTCTCGCGCGACGGAACGGGAAATGTAAGAATATCTATCAAATTAGTTTGGGCACTTTAACCGATGCTATAGATAGCTACATAAATAAAGGATCATAACATAATGTCAAGTGCAGAAACAGTCATCAACGTACGAGACATTATGATGTAGAATAAGAGAAAGAAAGAGAAGAGCATACAGAAGAAAACAGAAGAAAGAAGAAGGGACTATCGAACGACCGGGTGCCACGCTGTGCTCTCTCGTGATTTCGGTGAGTGAACACAGCTGGTGGTATCTCAGTTGTTCCTTAGTTCGTCCACGTACTGACGAAGAGAAAAAGTTGGCAAGTGTCTTCATAGTACTTCAGTAATTTTCTTCAGAAGAGAAAGGAGAATAGTGGATATGGGGAGAAAAGTGATGGAAGAAATACTTATTCGAACAACTTATTTTACTGGCAAGGAGACTCTTTGACAACAGAAGAAAAGATTTCGCCTTTATAAATAATTTAACGACTAAAACGCCAGAAAGTAGCAGTCTAATGAACAATGTTTGACATTAGTCGCTGACATTTCTGGCATTGACATTTTATTTGACTATAAAGCCCGACCAGAAATATATGATCATTGTTAATAGGGCGCTGTTATTTTCAAGTATAGAGTGAGTCATATATTACTGGTCAGGCTTTACTTACAACATGACGTACGCATATTATTGCGTATATTTATTTTTAGCCTGTAGCGATTCTATATCAGGTTCAACTGTATGTTTATTCAGCGTATTTAAAAGCCCACCCATATTTTAAAGGTGTACTCTTGACCGCATTTCATCATCATCATATCAGCCCTTTATCGCCCACTGCTGAGCATAGAGGCCTCTCTTCCAGTACGCCACTTGTCCCGTTCCTGAGCTAATCTCACCGCATTTAAGAGGCTAAAATGTCATATTCATATTCATATATTTTATTGCTATTTTTTATTTATATATTTTTATTCATAAAGTCAGACCAAGCTTAGTTAGCAGCGATTTTGATAGCCCAGCCTGTGCAAGTGTTAAACGTCATAATTACATAGAAGTTTGACGTTTAAAATAACACTTGCACTGTCTGGGCTGTCAAAATCGCTGCCAATTTATCTTGGTCTGACTATAAAGTTCTCTGAAATCGGTCTTGTTTTAGAGATAATGATAATTTGTTATGTGACTTGGTTTAGTCATAACCTACTGACAGACATTAAAGTTTTAAAGGAAACTCGCAAAATGTATCTGTACTTAAATAAATCGAAATAAATAAACTTTACTTATTCGTTGCCATGTCTTTTTTCGCCAAGAGATAATAAGAAATAACGTGTCGTGTGCAGAAAACACAAAAAAATGACAATCAGGAATCTGTTGGGTTATATGGGCCCACGGTGTTAATATAATCTTGACAGGCTTTACTTGCCATCATAATTGCTGAAAAAATGATACTGACTGTAAGAAGATCCTTAGATGTTTTCTTTATATCGGTATATTGTCGTTTTTTTTAATAACGTTTTTGAATATTCATATTATAACAGAACGGACATATTTCATGTTTTGATATATTGTCATGTTATTCTTTATGTCATATCATATATTTTGTTTAATGATTATGTATGTATATTAATATGTAAGTATACTATGCGCATATTAGGTTATAAACCAATGACAATGCAATTGACCCAGTCCAAAAAAACTAACAATAATAAAATAAAGTTCACCACATTCTTCCACAAGTTCTAAATATTATACCGAACATTCTTCTTCACCTGTGAAAGTCAACACCGACATTGGCGAATTCACCCTGTGCAAATTGGCAGGGAGTAAAAGCCAGAAGAGAAAAAAAAAAAAACAAAGTTTATTGTCATGCAAAAACTAGCGATCAATATGTAATGAGTCTATCCAACAATTAGTCTAAGATAGGGCCAAGCGCATTAGAAATAGTCAAGTTTTATGAAGCATCAAATCAAACCTAGGTATTACATTCTCTTAAAGTAAGAGAAATTGAAATCCAAATGTTTTCCAAGATCTCTCAGCCGTTCGTTCGCACGCGCATCTCACGCTACCATCATCATTAAAAAAGGCATAACTGCATATAACATTATAAACAAATATCACGTTCTTATTAAAACACGCTCATTGAACGAGAAAGTGTTAAATATCTGTGTACCAACTTGTTTTAATTTTTTACACGGTACGTGGAAATCAATACCTATGTTGATTTTATCAACGTCATCAACATATTTTAACGAGCGACATGTTTATGTCTTCTTTCTTTACGAGCTCGGCAAAAAGTATCTTCCTAGATTTCCAGTTAGGTACTTAAGAGGGAAGTATACCACGTTCGTCCATAGAAAATGTTATTCCACTCCTTAATATTTTCCATTCTCCATGATTTTTTAGTATGTTATTGATACAATGAAAAACTAGTTTTATAAGGGTTTCCTTTTTTCAAAATTTGCAATACATAAAAAGCGAATCCTATATACCTAGAATAAATTATGCTGAAGCGATCGACATTAAAATCCAAGTGATTTGTTAAATTTAGTTAGTGGAAACCGTTTTCTCCCGAAATGGAATTTCATAGAAAAAGTTCCGTTATTTCGGTAGAGCATTATGCTGCCACCTTTTTTTTGTTTGATTTGCAATGGTGGTATTACATAATTATAGGAGCAGTGTTTTACGGAAGCGGTTCACTTATGAATATGTGCTGACACTTGCATGTGGGATAATAGGGCATTACAGGAAAATATCGCTTTTTTAAGAGTTCTGATAAAGCTAAGAAGCCAATACTTGACATGATATCGTTTGATAACTTAGCTGAAAATTCAAAGGTATATAATATATGTAGGTTTCTGCAGTCGTCTATTAACCCTTAAGGGCCACTTGCACCATCCCTCTAACGCGGGGTTAACCGGTTATACCTGGAGTTACCACAGTTGGCAGTACAATTTGACACTGGGATATTTAACCGGTTAATCCCAGGTTAGTGGGATGGTGCAAGTGGCGCTTAAGAGTTTCAACTGGGACATATGCACGGCCACCAATTAGATCCAGTATCAACGTTTCCTCCACTACTTCCATTAGCGATCGTCATCCGTCCGGCGTCGGTTCCGTTTCGATAACACACATTCCTGTGGGATTAAGTAGGTATCATCAGCCGTAAATGTGCATGGCGACTTGATCAATGAATTCATTCATAATTTCACCATGCAATTTTGCAGCTATCTGTACATGTACACGTAAAAATATCTGCTGCAGCATCTGCTGCTATCGTCGCTACCCAGCCAGGCACGCCGCACGCCTGATCAGGAAGCCTACCGCGAAAACCGAAATTGCAGGGTTCTTTCTCTTTTACTATCACTAAAACATAAGTAGAGAGAGTGAGAAAAATGCCCGCAATTGACGAACTTCGATTTTCCCGGTAGCCGGGCCACGGGGCCTTGTCAAGATGACAGTATATCGACAAACGCCAAACGAAAAGAAATAACGCCAAAGGTATCGGGATGACAGATGCTACGAAAAGTCACGTAAATACTCGTAATTTTTTAACAAGCAACCTTTGCGATAAGCTTAAGCTTAGAATAAAAATTTCAAAGTCGTAAAACCCAATCCAATATGACTCGGAACTCCGGTTAAGAAATGTAACGCTTTTACAGTAGATGTCATTAGGGTCCCCTAGACCCATGTGGTGGAAAGGTTCGCTGGCTATGGATGAGGTCTTGGTGGCTCAGTTGGCAGAGCGCTGGAATATCGATCAAGAGACCCTGAGTTCAAGTCTCACCCATTGCAGTCTTTATTCCACTTTTAAATTTATTTCCATACATTATTTACGCGTCGATTGGCGTTTTCTATCGACGATTGTCATTTAGCTAGACTCCTTGACACGCAAAACGGTTTGCAAAAGAACATACCGCACTCAATCGCGGAAACGAACAATAACCGTTTTCCTCCGAATATTAAGTTCTCAACAAGGTAAAATCGTTTAATTATGTACATCCCGTCCCTAATTCACAAATAAAATTACCAAGCACTTTCCAAACCGATAACATCGCGAATATTATCAACACGACCTGTTCATATATTCGTACAAGCGCGTATAATTCATAACCAATATAATCCAGAACTTGAGATTCGTAACTACTACGCTTAGCCAGAGATCACGCTAAAACTGGTTAAACCTGAGACAGAAGAGCCCTGATGAGACTTGAGGCTTTCACCTGAGAAATGGATTGCACCACGCCATGCTAAGGCCATATTTGGTTTGGCATCAATCATTATGTTGGTATCTCGAAAGATGCAAAAATCACCGGCTCTTTGGGCACTTTGACGCAGATAAAAGTAAGCGGCAGGGATACCTACAAGTATGACGCCAGATAGGTAAAAGTGATCTTTTTGTGATTCTATAATGACGATTTTGTGTGATTTTATAATGTTTTTTTTAAACGCGCGGAACAAAAGAATTATAAGGTAGATCGGTACCTAGATATCCGAGTGCTCGTCGCATTCCCAGTACCTACATGTCATCTCTAAACTTATGTAATTAGCAATAGAGGTAACAGCAGGGTGACAAAAAACAGGTCACTCATGTAAGTAACTGTAACCCGCGGCAACTTGCATCTGAAATTTTCATACAAATGAGTGATGAAATTTTGTCAGACAAAAGTTGAAGACAGGAACTCAAAATTTCGTCGGTTGGGAAAATTGCATGTAAATCGGCACGGGTTCACATGAATGATCTGAAAATTTTATTTTTTTTTCGGGTAAAATAGACCTATTTATAGGATATGCGTTATTCATTTCAGAAAATTGTAAAATGAGGTAGATAAATAAAAATGATCCTGTATATTACTCGTAATAATCAAAGTTATAAAATACCTCTGTACCATCACCATCCATCAAAACCTAGATATTGTAGGTTTCTAGAAACCAGGGGCGCGTGTGACCTATAAAATTTCGCGAAATTCCCGATCTATCGAAGGTCCCACGCTGTGAACTACTGACCTAGATATTGGAACTGGATCATAGACGAACCTAGCTTCAGTGACGCATAAAAATACAAAGTTATAGGGAACTATGATATGTTCTGAGCCTCTGTAGATACCTTATTCTTCACTGCACCTTATAAAATAAAGTCCTCCGCCGCGTCTGTGTGTATGTATGTTCGCGATAAACGTAAAAACTACTGAACGGATTTCCATTAGGTTTTCACCAATCAAAAGAATGATGCTTCGAAATAATTGCAATTATATAAACATGTACGATTGTATGAGTATATATTTGTATGAATATTCTGAAATAAATTGTCTCAAAATAAGTACCTATCATTCGCTTCGAAGCAATTTACCGTTCTACCTGTTTTTGCAGTATTTATTACGCTGGTAACTTCCCTGCGTTTCGTATAATTATGCAGACTCATCGCATTGTCGTGACATAACAGGTAAATCCGTGTTGACGTCAAAATTTCGATGAAGGCAATTTAGTTTAAGGTGGTTCGCTTTCCATACAAAAAAAAATTTTGGTGTTACATTGATAAAAAAATATAACGTTCTTTTGCGTGATCTGTACGAAACAAAGTTTTTCTATCAATTTAGCGCAAACGTATATTCGAAAGTAGATAGATGCGCACATATTTATGTAGTAATAATGTGTAATGATTTCATAAAACGCAATTGTTTTTTGTATGGAAAGCGAACCACCTTAATAACTATTTATACTTCCCGCGCCGAATAACTGACATTCAAATCTCGATAAAACGTTATTTACAGTACATATGGGGCTACTTTATAGCACTAGTGCGAGAAGTAGCATATTACGTTACTGTGTCGAACATTTAAAGGGCCATATGTACTGTAAAACGTTGTACGATACATGTACGAATAGGTAATTCGCAACTCGTGTCGATTTAAAACACTCCCTTCGGTCGTGTTTTAATTTATCGCCACTCGTTTCGAATTTCCTATTTTTCGCACTTGTATCGTAATGTACTATTTAACATGTGGCAATGTGGTTGTTTAAATTTTAGTTTTTTTATTATTATTTTGTGTAGTTCCATTTCAAATACGAAATAGTAGGAAATCCCAGTTCACCCATTATTAGGGGTGAGGAGGGATTTCCTACTAAGGTGAGTTTTGAAAATTGTTGGATCGACACTTTGGGATTATGAACATTATAAATAGCTTGATATGTTATTAGAATATATAATTTACGTAGCAGTAGCCTGTAAAAACCATACCCCTCTGTCATCCCTCCTCACCCCATTCATAACCCAACTGCCCTAGTAATCCCTACTCACCCCATTTTACGGTACTATATCACCGTTTACGACTTTTACGAGCAAGTGAGATTCGACCTGAGGTTAACTCTCGGTATCATCAAGTGTTGGAAAAACAAATGAAGTGAGCCCTAAGAAGAGTAAGATTACAATTTATTTATAATATGCAATTAATTGATATATATTTCAATGCATTAACTCTGCACCAGTCAGCTCGTAAAGTCTTTACAATATTTACGCCCTGTCACGTTGACGACATGAAATAGATTCACAGTCAGACTACTTAATAAAACTGTCACATAACTTTTAACGACGCAGTTATAATTTGTGTAACAATCTGTAACTGCGCAGGCAATTGAGGATTTTAGCTTAATAGCGGGTAGTACTATTGACGAACGGACGGAGTTTCAAAAATTAAAAAAAATTCCAATGTAATATAAGTATTTGTAATACAAAGAAATTACAGCGAATAGAAATCTTACATACAAAATATTAATTTTACATACGCTCTGTTTTCTTTGTATATAATAATTATTAGCAACGAATACTAGTACAACACGTATATATATTATGTAAATCATGCCCAGTTTCATGTCATGTAATTTAATGAAAGCTTAACTTCGATTGTATGAGAGCGGCGGATTTGTGTGACGCTTACGGTAGTGTATATATATTTTTGGTCTTCTATATGTATCGATATTTTAGAACGTGACTGTACAAAATGTTACTTAGTAAATGCACAGTACAGCGTGAGAGGCCGCTTAAGCCTGCTCGACTCAACGTTTTCACTTTCAAACCCGATTGGTATAGCTTCGGGCTATATGAGTACGTAGCGGGCTAGCGGGTTTGTCATCTTGAGTGGCATTTCACTTCGTAGTTCTGATACGTATTTTTCGATATTCTGAACAAAAAATTAGTATTCACTACCCCTTATAAAATACAGTCCCCTGCCACGTGTCTGTCTGTATGTTCGCGATAAACTCGAAAACTACTAAACGAATTTTCATTATAGTGATTCTTGAGAAGGTTTAAGTGTATAATTTGTTAACCCGTGCGAAGCCTGGATGGGTCACTAGTATTAAATAAATTTAGGTTTGGGGAATTGATTCCAAATCAAACGTAGGTATAAATTAGTTATTTCTGGTGTACCAGAAATAGTAAGACGTATTCTAATGAAATCGATAGTCCAAAACCCAAGAGATTTCTTTAAATAGGATTTGTTGCAATATATTTTGCTGCTTTGGCTGTCACTATTTATTTGATTTTGAGTGTATCTAGTACATGCTAACTCGTCATAAAATAGCTGAGAGTCCTAGTATCTAAGTACGTTTCTTATTCTACATATATGTTGGCGGCCGATCGTAAGATCAGGCAGATCGTAATGTTTTGACGGTATTTACATAAGTTACATTAAACACATAGACAGGATAGGTTCGTTAGATTGTTCCAGTCCGAAGGGTCCAGAAATAGGAGCCCCGCGTTCTACTCAGGGGACGAGATAAAGATTTTAACGTTATGATGCTTAGGAATTTCACGATCTGCCTGATCTTACGATCAGCCGCCGACATATATATCCTCTTAATACTCTCTTTTTGAGTTACCTATACAAAAAAACAGCGTTATACATACATATAGGAACATATTTTCATCAAATCGTCAGGTGACAAGCAAAACTCACTAATTACTAAAAAAATATTAAACAAATATCATCCTTATTTTAGTAGTGATATGGTTCATTATGGACTTGTGGTGGTAATTAGGGAGTTTTGCTTGTCACCTGACGAAATGTTGGTAGAGCTCCATTAAGAATATTTTTTTTTAATTTAACCCCTTTTTCTAACTACTTCTTTGCGGATGAAGTTAAGGGCGGAGTCTATTAAGATTTATTTAAGCACGTAACAGATTTTAATTAAGAGGAAACTTTTTTTTTATATTCTTCTTTTGTAAGAACTAGGTTAGGTACTTTAAAAAGCGCAATAAATGGGCAAATAAATGCGCCGTAAAAAGACACCTAGCATACAAAATTGGCAACAATAAACGCATAAATCAAAACGGTCAACACGGATTATTTCTTTCTCAATCCGTTCCAAAATTTCGTTAGGATTGGTTAAATTTTGGAGGAGGAAAATGTCGAGAACGAAACCTCGATTACTGTGATATTTACGCACTGATTTTAAGAGCCGTCTGCGTGACGGAGATATTAACCGAAAATTCTCAAATTTGAGAAGGGGCCCAGCCGGTATTTCCTCTTAACGATAAGACCGCCTGTTGCTACCTTTATTAATATTGTAAATCTTGTTTGAATTTATTTTGTATGTGGTGCAATTAAGAATATTTACTTACTCACTTAACGATTAAAATGACTCGTATTTAGGTACAATAGTTCATTGACACGGAACAAGTAAATGCACCTTTGTTATCAAAGCACGTATGTGTATACTGCCGTCATATCGTTAAATAATGTTTAACACATCGCAGTACTCATACAAAACGTTTGGACGGCATTGGTAATTCACACACGTAGGTTTTCGATCGACTTATTCAGGTAATGACATTTCGAAAGCTAATGCTTCGTACATATCATTAAGTCAACTAAACATATACTCGTGTAAGTTAAAATAATATATATTTTGAGTAAGTAACACTAAAAAAATGAGCCTCACCATGGGTGCTCTCTCTTTTAAGTGAAATGACTAGGTATACATTTAAGACTAAGTTTTTGGCAAAAAATGCCTTTTTTAATACAAGCATTTATCGATGACTGTACTTTTTCATCCACAGGCAAGTAATAGGTACTTATCGAGACAATTCTAACAACCTCCAACTCAATTAGGTTGCGATGTTTTGCTCACAGATTTCCTAAGGCTTCCTGTCTCCATCATTAGATCAGCTCGATGGTACCATAATATTGCATTGTCACTCGATTTACATATGCATGCTAATTTTTAGCTTTATTTGAAACCGGGAAGTAGATCAAATTTAATTTGCAAGATTTGACCCGTACGACCCCCCAATCAAGCATACATAGTTATGTAACTATCTATGTACATAGCTATATTGCAAGTTAAATAAAAGCTTGTAAAAACTGTAGTAGAATTAATATTCCGTCTATGTATAAGTTACGTGTTTTGTATATAAAAAATGATGTTCTTTGTTAGAGATTGACGTATACTTCAAAATCAGTTCTGTACATCAACTATCTTCAGAGAAAACATGCTTGCGGTCTACGGTCTACTTTTCATGTAATACAATTAATGAAAAAGATTATTCTTAATTAAATGGGACTGCAGACATTTTTTTCGGAGATTGGCCGAGATAGCTACATTGAAGGGCTGTGGCCAAAAAGTGCTAAATTTCTTACCCAGACCTGAGCCAGCCCGAGCACCATTTTTAGTGTCCACTTCTAGCCAAAAAACAACGTACGTATATTATTAGCTATCATAAATATGTCTCCGATTGGCGCCTTCAAGTCTAAATATCTTAGGTTTAGTAATGACAAGCCTTTAGTTCATACAACGTTATACTGAGATACGTCTTTCTTTAATCGAAATTTTGATAAGTTTGGCGTCGATCAGGCATCACTCGGCCAAGCAATACTATTCTTATAACTTACATACGCTAACGTTGGCCTAATACCAGTCTAAGTGTACCTTCTATTAAACCTACGCTCACTGGTCTCGAAGTCTTAGTATTCTGGTTTGTACGAGCATGCAAGGAGAATGCAAAGCAAGCTAATGCCAGCAGTATCTGGCAGGCCCTTCGGAGGTATGTAGGTAGCGGGCAAGGGCGTGAACGTTGCTGTAATCTATTGTCTCGTTAATGATATGCCGTGATCCAATTTCTTGATTAGATTCGGATTTTTAAGGTCGCTGTGTGTAAAAGGATTTTTACCATCCAGTCGATAAGAGCTATTATATGTAGGCACGGGGATCCGTCTCCATGACGCATTTGCAGAAACTATATAAAATTTCTCAGATCATAAACCATATAGGAGTGATATAATCACATTGGTAATCAAAAGGTTCATCTCTTTTGTAAAGAAAACTTACAAACGAACCTTAACCAATAAGTTTGCGATCGGCGCCATTTTCCACAGGATTAATATCGCATCAGAAAAATCTATTCGCGTTTTGCTTTCACAATGGTCCAGTTATTAAAAGTCAATAATAATACGAAACAACTTAAGAGTACATATTAGTAATCTATGGTTCTAAATATTTTGATTCACTTAGTAAGGTTCCAAATATCTGGCATGAAATAATTCGGTTAAAGAAGCTTTATTGTCAGAATTTACAGAAATTTCGCTTACAAGACAACTTCTTCTTCTAATCGGATTCACACGTCGATTCAAGAAGAAGAACATTAGAAGTTACGCAGTTGACAATGTTAAATAAAACGGTTGCATTGAGAGTAAAACTGATGATTAAAAGACAAGAATAAAACTAGCAATCGACCCTATTAATTAAAGAAGTTATTTCGCTCATTGCGTTCAAGTGCATGCACCTGCTCTAACACTGATTGCATTACACATTAACACATAATAAGCTGGACGTACGGATAGAAAACAGGCTTAAACCTAATTCATATGTTAGCACGAATTGCGGAACTTTAATCCGACAAATATACCGGAAAAACCGCCCTCTTCTGCTGCGCGCACGCAAAGAAACCGATAGGAGTGGCTACCAATTATAATACATCGCAAGTGAAATAGATATCTTTACTTTTTTTTACCCAGTTGGTACATACTAGCAGCAACTGTGTTGACATATCATCGGTGGACCGGACCTTATATTTTCGTAAGGTGGCGGGTGATCAGAATCATTTGAACTGTACATTTTTGGCTCTGAAGGATTAAATTGATCCATTGATAAATGGACAAACATATATAAAAGGAAAAGGGACACTTCTAGGTCATTTAGTCGTGTTTTTTTTTTTCAAGAGAAAACTTAAGTGGTAGGTATACATATTTTTTCGCCAAACTAAGGACCGTTTGTTGGCGAATAGTGCGCTCCAAAATAAAGCTAACAATGTTGTCTACTCATACATTATACAAACTTATTTTAGTAGGTGAGTACTGAGTTAAATGATTACTTTACAATGCTTACTTGTAGGTATCAAAACTTACTTACACAACTATTTAGTTATCATTCCTTGTGATTTGCTCCATTTTCCTCTTAAATGTTTTATAGGCATTTACCGTCCAATATTAGTTTCACGGTTGCCTTAACATCTAAAACTGTACTCTTTGTACTCTAAAAAGATATCTTCCTACTATAATCCAACAATTTTAAACGTATACGTACGTACCTTAACGACGATATCGTGGATACTGCGGATAATCTTACTCAGACTGCACTAGGCTAATCCTTTTCCAATATATGGACACCATTCACCATATTTTAAAGCAATGCTTAGTTAGGGTAGCAGTAATCAATCATTATCGCGAAGCACTTCTGGATGAGACTAGGCCAGGACCGGGCTAAGTGGTGTACACGAATGATGATGAATCAAGTATAAATTTTTATGCCTATTAGCAAGAGATAAAGAAAAAACACAAGATATATAAGAGTCATAAGTAGATGATGCAACTGATAGAAATATATTTAGGGAGTTAAGTACATTAAAATTACTGAATCAAAATAGTTATTTAGTTGCATTGTTAGTAAAGACCTAGTTGAGAGGTTTATCTTATCGGCGCACTAGCACAGAGGCGAGTGTGCGCCAGGGAAAACTAACCATGTCAGGGTCGACATTAGTATTAGTACTTAATCTGTAGGCTGATCTCAATGAGTTTTGTTTATTAAGTTATTCATAATAAATTCGGGCTTAGCAGAAAGTCGCTGTAAGACTAATTACACAAGATGATTTCTTAAGACATTACATTAATCTTCTAAATTGTTGCAATTGAGCACATTAGAAAAATTACCACACTGCATTGGTCCGTTCCGGTATTTCATATTTTTCCAAGTTAATTTATGTTTAACGCTAAATCAAAATTTCAATTTCAATTTCAATTTATTTGCAACCAAGTACAAAACACATACAACTTAATGCTAGGTGTACAGTACGTGGACCCTGATAGGGCGCAGCAAAACCTTATGGACTACATGAAACTAATTTTAATCTTATAGTATATAATGGCCCACTAAGGGCCCACGTTTTTTTTTATGAATAAAAGAAATAGAAAATTGGTGGGTATATTGGAGAGCATACCATGCTTATACTTGTACATTACACACTTCCAGCTTAACTACAACAGCTTTCAAAAATCTAGAAAGAATCGGGAGATAGAAAGTTCATAAGTTCCTCGTAGTCCCAGGCAGATTCACGGCCATAACTCGGAAGCCTCAAGGTCGGCTGCTGCAACAGCTGGATCGATCGCTGGTCCCGAGTATCCATGGCGACCTGCAGCCGTGACCTGGAGCGGGGTGGGGAGGGGGCGGCGGGGAGCTGCATCGAGCGGCCCGGCTGCAACGAGCAGTTATTTCGGTGCAGCTGAATGGGCGCAGTCGTTCGCCGCGCCTCGGGTTGCGCGCACGTCGCCCGCACTCTGCTATCCTTTAGTCACGTCACCTGTTGCACGGTGAAACTCGTGGAAAACTCTTTTTCTCGCAAACGGACGCGTACTTTCACCGTTCACATTCCGCGCGCCATAACCAGTTTTCTCGTGTCATAGTATGAAGTGCTTAGACGCTGGGACTTTGGTAATGCTTCGTCGTATCTAGTTATTCCGTCTCGGATTTCCCAGGGCTCGGAGTTGCCATGACGACGTGAGACCTAAATCCGCCCTAGGCCCCCGCGACCTACGCCCTGCATCTCTCCCCCTGAGCCTAGATGTCGACAATCGATGTTGTGATAATTTGTTTCATTACTCCGAGTTAATTTGCCGCGATTACCAATTTATGATATGGTAATTAAGGTGTACTTAGATTTCTAGTGCTTGAAAGAAAAAGTGAGCTCAAGTTTTTAACTGATCATTCAAAAACATTAAAGGACCTTGGAGCATTAACTTTCTAAAATTGGTTTTTAAAAATTATGTTATAGAAAGGACTATACCAAGAGGCTTGCTTAAATTTGTGAGTACCTAAGAAGCAACTTCATAGATAAACAAAAAAATTTAATAACAGCTGTTGCAGCCGTGAAAAAGCCAGCTGTGCTTAGTTTATGTCTAATAACAATTTCCTTTTGGTACAGCCGCCATCAGATATATCAGAGCTGCCAACGCGCTCAAAAATATCTGAACACGCCTCTATTGTCAAGGCGAGGCGTTAGAGTGCGTGTTATATATTTTGAGCATCTCGGCCGCTCCGATATATGTGATGGCGACTACATATGCAAATTTTTTATAGTCATTTAAAAGCTATTGTTATTACTTATCAATCGTAACCATGCCATTTCTTTAAATAATCGCATTTTGGAGCCGAGGTGAGATATTGCAGCTGGCGTGCGGCCAGGGATGCAGCGGCGAAGGTCATCTCGTGGGTGGGGGGAGTGGGGCGGTCAGGAAGGTAGGGGGGGGAGTGCAGCCTATGCGCAGGTGCATCCTGGACCCCTGGTACTGGTGGCGAGGCCTAGCCAGTTCCGAGTATATTATCAATTGCGACAGATTGAGTTACATTTGAACCGGGTCTAAAAAATACTAGTTTAAAATACAGTGATTGTATATTATCCTGCGAGCAAATTCAAAATTGAATATTTTGTTTAATCGGTTCGTTAAAATACACTCGTTTAAAAATGTCACATGTAACGCCACGTCATATTGTAAAGGTATCGGATAGTAGATGTTTTAGAATTAGATGTTAATATCTAGTCTAGGTGTATAGTTGCATCGTTAGCTCATCATTTCGGTCGTGATAAAGATAAAGATCGTTTATTTTTCAAGTAGGCATATTAAAATGCGCTTATAGACGTCAAATAAAGCTACGCCGGCCCTAATTCTACACCTCTGACTCGAGAAGATTTTGATCCCTCCTAAATTGTAGAAGGATATCCCAATATGGGACCGGCAAGAAACTTAGCGACACACATCTTTTCAAAACGAAATAAAATAATAATAAAATAAATAAATACAATTTAAATGAATATGTAACTAAAAAAAAACATAAAATAACATACAGAAGGTACTTTCTTATAGAAATTTAATGAACTAGATTGCTAATCTACATTAGCAATCTACCTACGTGCAGCTTGATGAACGACATATACAATAATATTTATAAAATAAATTTGGCATTGATCTTGAGAGACTATAAGTATGATATTTGAAATTTGCGCTGACATTAGGCATTGATTTTTTATGTCTACCTAATCTTTCTAATAAAATTCAAAATTTTGCTCCTACCGCGCTCATTAGTAGTGAAATGTCAGTTGCTTACATTGGTATCTAATAAAATAAATTAGGAACAGTTGTGAACCGAAACACATTGCCCCATACTGAATATACTGATAGCGGACTCGGGCCGGTTGTTAATATATTAAATACTATTGTTTAATATCCCGGGCTAAGTAAATTATATAAGGTAAGCGGGGATTAGTTTTAGGGCATAATATTCGGTATCGGCATTAGGAAAAAGTAGAAGAAAAATTCAGGTTGTCCATGATCCAAGTCGGCCAACCCCTCATACAAAGGCCAAAAATGTTTCGCGTCAAAAAAATGTTTTTTCTTTTTCATAGTAAGGAAGGACACGATGCCGAATATGCTTTTAAACGGATCCCCGCAATTTTTTAAATAGTATATACCTATTATTTATCGACGTATATCAAATTTACATATGTACATTCACGCAAAATGGTAATGGAGCGGAGAGTAAGGTTGTCGCGAAAGAGCAAAATAAACGACAAATATTAAGTAATTGAAGTCGATGCACTTTTTGAGGACTTGTGCACTTATATAAAAAAATTGTGTATCCGTCGATACATGATTATAGTCAGACCAAGCTAAGTTGGCAGCGATTTTGATAACCCAGGTGGTGCAAGTGTTATTTTAAACGTCAAAATTCTATGAGATTATGATGTTTAATAACACTTGCACCGTCTGGGCTATCAAAATCGCTGCCAACTTAGCTTGGTTTAACTCTATATCCAAAGTTCATTAAAAATCGAAAAAGATAACGTCTAAATCGTCTAAACAACATACAAACAATTAACTACTTACATGTACTTACAAAAGTTCTACTTTCGAAGAGGAAACAGTCAATAACGGGTCACGAAATTGAAGTTTTTGTACGAACAGCTCACGCTTCCTTTTAATCTCCGAATGACCCATAAATTTTGTAACCGACAGGCGGACTATGGACCGTAGCGTTTTATGGTCCTCGTTTGAAAGGGTCCTTATGGCCTTAACTAGACCATTATTCAATTTCATGCATCTAAAACCCACTCAATACGATATTTATCCGCAATTCCGTCCGCGTACAACTCAAAACATTACGTATAAACTCGCAATTTCACCCTCTTCAAATAAATTATACCACCCTCTTCGATCAAAGGTAAATTCTGGGATTAAAAGTATCCCAGTACTAAATTATCATATTTAATTAAATAGGTGATTTCGCTTTTAATTACTTAATTTTAACATTATCACGGTTACATTGTATTTTGGAAGGACCCGGCATCCCAATATAAATGTCTTTTGTTTTTTGTTTTTTATCAATGTCATTAATAAAAGTATATTTGAATACCTAGTTCTCATGATTGTACTTGTAGTCTCGCAAGATATAGTCTACTCTAACCGATAGCTGCCTCATATAGGTAGGCTGTCTAGGTTTAAATTCTCTACAACCGCTGACGAAACCTAACCATGATTGATCTGACTGAGCGCAAGTGAACGAGTATAACCAGACTTGACGTTATCAATGTGATCGAAAGTCGTAAATATGTCAATTGGAAGAGGAAGATATTGATCAGCTGTATAAGGCCACTACTTGTCTGTCTATTTATCCCACTCCCACACAGTAAACAAAGCGAGATGAACTACGATTGTCATCTAGTTAGAATCCGAATGGTTATGGGTCTCTCATGCTTCTGGTTTTAGGGATCAGGGATGTAAAAATTAGCATTTATAACTGAATAATTACACACTAATAATATGTTAAGAAAGATCATGCGGAAAAATAAGATGTCGGTCTTCGACATGTCATTAAACAAATTAATTATGAAAGGTCGCGAGAAGCTAAACTTTGGAGCAAAATTCCGCACGATATTGACATCTCCTGATATGGCTTAGTAAAATGTAAAGTTTGACATTTTTAATGCATTACATATTCCGGCCGTCAAAATATGTTGGCCACGTCATAAGACGAAACGAAGAACCATATGGGAAAGCGTATCGACAATTACAATTCTTCAGACGCTAGAAGTTGGGATAAACTATAACGCATCATATAAAAAGCTATTGAACCCACAACAAACCTCAAAGCAAAAATCGCACCGACAGCTGTTCGCACAAGATTGCGCCATACGTTAAGTCCGCTCCACACGCTGCAACTTTCGCCGCAAGACCATTGACCGTGGCTGGCTTTCTAAATGTCGTAACGTAGCGATTGGCCATTGTAATTCACGACACGGCTCGGCGGGGCACGCGATGCGATTACCTTCTTTTTTTGTAACATTTTTGCAAATTTGAAAGTTTGAGTTGTTTATGGATAGGTCGTTAACTGTTTGTATTGTTTTAAGCGTGTTTATTTACATGGACATTATGGTTACCAAGTCACCATTAATATGGCATCTTCTAAAAATGCGCCCAAAATTCTTTTTCACTTTTGAGACCCTCTCAAATGAGATTGTAGCTCCCACTTTTATTTGATTCGGGAAATTGATATTTGTTTTGGCTCTGAATTATGAGCTCTTTCGATATATACTAATAGAAGAAAATAGCTTCCAAATTTTATTTCCTCACTTCTATAAACATACATAAATGTATACAAAGTGCCCACTCTTAAATAAACTTTGTATGACGGAATATAATTGCTGATAGGTACTTACGAAACATGTTTAATCATTTTGGGATCCTTGGCCATCTTGAGACACTTGGGAGGAAAACCTCCTATATTGGTTGCAAAGTGCTCGTGATTTTGAGTAGAAACAACATGAAAATTCCTAAATCAAGCAAAAGTGGAGGAACCAATCTTCGGAGAACCGATTTCGAGCTCCTAAAAGAAGCCTCGCGGTGGCAGATTTTCTGACATGTAAGCGCTTTAGCGTTACTGTAACCTAAATTTATAGGCCAAGATAGTTCGTTGTACATAATTTTCAAGAACATTGCAGCAAATTCTAGCCTAGTTTAGGCTTCGACCTGACCCTGACCGTAAGTCCTAGGTCGCATAGACGTCCTTGGGCGGCCTGCCAGCGGCCGGGAGCGTTCGGGATATTGCTGTTACCACCAATAATCGAACTAGCCATATTACCAAATCTAACGTGCATGTACGGAATTTAAGCAAACATTCTCTAGTTTAAAGCGGTATATTTAACTGCATTGTTAAATTTATAAAAGGTTCAGGTAAAACTAAATAGTATTGCGATAGTTAAACGTATGACAGCTAGCCTTGAGTTGTTATGTAGGTGCTAAGACAGTAGATCACACGTGTGAGCCCAGGAGTCCGAAAATACACCTTGCGAGCGAGCAAATAACACCTAAGGTTTTTAGGTCGGTGCATTACGGTACTAATTAATTGTTAGTTTATTTCGAGACGGAGCCAAACGGTTAACAGGCAAATCCGTCCGGTTATTTATGTGTTTGTTGGGCTCGATTACGTGCAAGATTGACAGGACCAACCGCCACAATAGGTAACGCGAAATGTTCTGAATATCTGCAGTGATGCATACCTGTCTTATTGATTCGCAAACAATTCAATATTTTTTTCGTGGTAATACAGCAAACTAAAGCGTCCTAAACTATTGTCACTCTCGTAGTTTGAGGTGGAATATATGGACCCTTTTTACTTTCATTCAATTGGAGTGCCTTTAGGCTTTGTCTTAAAATTGCTCATTGTTGAGTCATAATCAGGAATCCCTGCAGTTTTCCTCCCGTGATGCGTCGAGGGTTTCGTCCATGTGACGTTGGGTTGAGTCAGTTTAGCTCGTGGCATTAGACGGGCACGTGAGTCACTCGGCCTTGGGCATTTGAAGCGAACGCGGAGCCGCGAAACGTTAAAATATTATTTATTAGTTCACCTCCCAACGGTGACAGCTACGAGGCCGGCTATTTTTCAAATGAAAGATTCTTCTCATCAACTAATTCCACAGATTATTTATAAAACTGTGGCCAATCATATTTTATAAACTTGCGCGATTCGATTTCTCAGTTGAACCTGATAGTAACTTTTCACCGATATATTTGCGTGTCGTATGAGTTGGCCGACAAAATGGAACATCTATTTCTAGACCGAGGCCCGCGGCGACAATATCGCATTTAAAACCGACACCACTCTTTAAGGGCTCTTAGAAAGCGAAAGAAATCGTGCAATATCGATCATTTTATACTACGTCATATATAGAGAGGTCGAGATTAGTTAAATTTTTAATCTTATGCAAATTTATACCACGAGTTTCCGGTAATGCATCTTCAGAATGTAAACACGTGCGGAACACGTGGAAAGCGCCAAACAAATCCACATTGTTTCAAATCAAATAGAAGCTTACTAAAATGTGTAGGTAAACATAGCAGAGTGCGGGTTCGATCGGCCTAGTTCGCCAGTTCACGATGCATCACATGCGTCTGTCGCGATATCGCGCGATCACACGCGCAGACCCTCTCCACAAAGTGGAACGTGGATGCGCTATGGATGAAAGCGAGCTCGGCGAAAGTGATATGCGTGAAATCAGCCGTGGAGGGAGCAGAGAAGGTGGGCATTGCGTCAACGAAGCGGCCCCGTTGGCTCGCGTATTTCGAGCCTTGCTGCACCGAACGCTTTGCGAAACCCCGTGTTATGCAAGGCGCGCCGGTGCCAACTCGCCGGAAGGAAAAGTGGAACGGAGCGCGCAGTGGTCCCGCCGCGCGCGACGCTTCTACACGCGCAGCAGTGAAGTGCCCAGTGTACCTACCGTGTCAGTGCTTCTAGAACGTTGGAATTGAGTGTTGCGCAAACGCCCACTACGGGATTATTTTAAACTAGATAATTACGTGTAGCTGCACTATGCATCATGTGCAACCCACATACAATCATACATGCATGCTTATTCTAACTGTCATTTATTCCTCGCTTATTAAATTGCATGAAAAACAAGTCCCTTTTCTGTCACACACGTGTAGTGAGATAATTTTCCGCGGTGTCGCAACCGCGAGTTTGACAGGTGCTTTCAGTTTAGATATACCCGGACTCGACCACGTCACTAGCATGAAACTTTCAAATTATCATTCGCGTTTTGTAATTGTAATATACCAGCCGAAAGGGAAAGTACGCGCCGAACCGTGGCTTCCTCGCTTAAACTCATGTTTAATTCATGCAATTTAAATCTTATAGGCATATTCATCTACGCAAGGACGAATAGATTGGACAGTAATGTCCAAAATAGGTACATATAGGTACTGTAAGTCCTAATCCAATGGGACTTGGTTTAAAAGTGTAGATATATTTTTGACTGCCACTGTACAATGTGCAAGAGACCCATTAGGGCTAGGCCAAAGGCTACTAATATTCCAAATGCATACCTAAAATCATCTTTCTCAATTTCTATTCTCTTCTCTTTATATTTCTGTGGCTGAAAAGGAACAAACAAATTTCCATTTGCAAAATTTGTACAAGTTTGATCTCCGGTCACACGGTCCTTAAAAAATAGGTATTTAAAAAAAGTGTTTTGTAAGCAATAGCGATAGACGGTCAGCTTATCTAGTTAACTATTACTTGTGCCACTTTCTTGCGTCCACGTGAACACTTTCAATCCGTGACATAACGTTAGACGTAAACAAGTTATTTACAATCACATTTTCGAGACATTCGTATTTTGAACACGTTTATTTTAGAGAGAAATATGATAGACGAGTTTATAGAATTTTTACATAGCTTGGGTATGGTGACAGTTAAAATCATTCATAAATTGTAGGCACAATTAAA
The DNA here is from genome assembly GCF_033807575.1 of Cydia pomonella. Classification (NCBI taxonomy): domain Eukaryota; kingdom Metazoa; phylum Arthropoda; class Insecta; order Lepidoptera; family Tortricidae; genus Cydia; species Cydia pomonella. The sequence continues at coordinate 5,872,458 of NC_084721.1, read as the reverse complement.
CTTAGGTACTTAATCATTGAATGAATTTAAGACTGACATTTACACTACAACTAGGTCTGGCATACTTTTGAATACCTAAGCTACTAACTAATCATTCAAAAAAATACAAATCCCACCAAAAACGTAATTTGTATAAAATGTTTGTCTCGCAACCAAAACAATTGTAAAACTAACGTATAACCAAGTCAGTCGATGGGACATCTTTGTAATGGATTGTTTTGTTATTAATAAAACAAAGGTTTGAAAAGTAAAGATAGGCCCGTTCATATAATGGTGAGCGAACATGCGCATCAACGAACATGTGTAACAAACGAGATTAGCGTACCAACAAACTGGCCCACTTCGTAGTGCCCGTAAGGCCCGGCCTTTATGAAGTAATATATAAGTCAATGTAATAAAAACAAAAATGAACAAGTGCACTGTTAAAATAGCAATAATGAATAAGAGTAGCAAGTTGAGCTGTTTAACTATTTCTATAAAACTCGTAATATTCAAATCTCATAATAGACTGTCAAAACCATGATAATATAGTCCTTATCACGTCGCCATAAGGTCGTCATGCACGCAGTTGCACAGGACGTGCAGCGTTACGTCAACTGCATTTGCGATCATAGGCGTTCTGTATCGCCCAATAGCTTATCGGACCGCCTACATAACCTAACATCCATTAGTACTAAATACGTTAACGGTGTAACTTTGCCCATCTTGTTTAACTTTCCCCGGAGTCTATCGCAAAAATTAACCGAGAATATACCACGAAAAGACTTGTACTAAGTTTTATCAAATACCTTCAAAACCTCTAATAGTAATTATAGATACGATAGATATAACTGTACTCGTTTGTTGCATGTTTATTGTTTGCTCGTATTAGTTGCGATAAAAAGTTGTTCAGTCGATGTTAGTGTGTATAAAATATATAGTTTGCAATTTTAGGTGGAAAATAATATTAAGGCGAAATAGTTTATCCATATATTTAACGTTGACATTATAAAGAAGACTTCTCTCATTATAGTCTGAAGAGACACTATAACTGACTAGGGCTGTAAAAAAGTAGACAATAATGATAAAAATAGTTTCACATAATCACTGAGAACAATTGGATACCTACACAATGGAGTTTTAAATTGAGTTGAATAGATATTATCAAAATTTAATTCATTATGTAAACGTAGTAGATTATTACCTACTACAGTATCTATTTATCAATTTAATGATGACTCAATTACAATACTGTTTTTTTTTAATTACGGAAACATCGTCGCAAACAAAAACAAAATGATACCCTTCGCCCAAGACAAAATACTGAAAATTAAAACCGTGTAACCACCTTATCTCGATGAATACGGTATTATAGCAACCAAAGATCTCGAAAATATAGTGTTCAATATGTCCGATGAATAAATATATTCCTTTCTAACATTGACAAAGACTGTTAATATAGTAGGAGTAAATTTGTCGCATACTAGTTCATAACCGCAGTCTAATCTAGCGCTAGCGTGGATGGAGGGCTATGTCAGTCACTGCGCAGCACAAGGCCGCTGGATGACCTACTTGCGATCACCTTTGTTTCACATTCCTGACACGCTAAACTCAACTCTAACCACAACTGTTAACTAACTTTATCTAAAATTTTACACAATCACGCTGATTTAAGTTCTTGGATCAGATCTATTACCGAAAACTGAACTCTAAAGTCGTAAAACCACGCGTACGTCCTGCAATTTTCCATTTTTCACGGTTATTTGAGCTCTTCATTGAGATATCAGGCTCATCAATCTTAAATGATTTTAATTGTCATTTCCGATGTTGCCACAGCATGATAAATATAATCTATTAACGAAAAGGCTTAAAAGCCTTGGAAACACGAACGTACATCGGCTTTTAGGGCTAGAATAGGATAGCCGAGTATGGCCACTGCGTGTTACAATGATTGTCTAATGACCCAAATGCCCATAATTTGAACTAAATTACAGTCCTTTCTGAACTAGTAGGTTTTTGTTTATGATAGAGCAATGTGGTTTAAATTTTAACTAAGCGGTATGACGAAATAAACTTGTATTTATAAAAAATGCACTACCTACCTCTTTTTGAACCCAACCTTAAAACAAATGTTTCTAAAATAAATTTTCATACTTAAAGCTTTACTAATAGACCATGAATGCCATAATATAGTCCATTTCAAGCATTCTACAAATTAATATCTCACGAGCACTTAGTTCCTTTGACATTTTGATCTTAATTTAATGCAATGCCCATTGCAAGCTACTAAGAATCATAAATAGAACTTGCTCTCAGGTGTGCATAGTATAAATACCTACCCGGAATTATGTAGCCAGTATACGCACACACAGACATGCATATATACAATGTAGAGGAAGTTACACGTGCCTGAAGGTCTGTTACTGAACCATTGCCAGCATAATTGAATGTCAGTAAACATAAGTAGCCAGGTGATGACAACTTCGTTATTAAAAAAATACAAATAAACTTTTATAAAACATGGACTTGAAATGTGATGGCCGTTAATTTTTTTTTTTATCAACATACACTGGATATAAAATGTTTCGTATCAATTAAGTACCTAATGCAGTAGTATCAAATATTGAAGGCCGTTTAAAAAAAACAGTTTTTAACATAAACTAAATATAAAATGTTTCTTATCAATTAAGTACCTTTTGCAGTAGTATCAAATATTCAGAATCTAATCTTGGTCTAATATTTTAAAAGTTAAAACAAGGTATAAGGGGTGCAAACCCGCGTGATAGTAACAAAACGCAACTTTGTCCACATTTCGTAACATTTCTAAAGATCGCTCACTGCCTGATACGTGTATAAAGTGCATTCAATCTTACTAAACAATTTATCTGTACACAGCTGTACCTTGATCTATGCAGCCACGTTTAATGACTAGGCACTCAATGATGACATGAGTTAATTTGCTGTAGTTACGTATTTATAGCTATATTAGTAACGACCGAGCCTTCATCATGATCTCAGATGGTAATTTTAAACGTTTTCCCTATATTGTCTTCTCAGCGCTCTGTTCCGATAATTTACAACTTTGCCATTCGATATAATAGAACATAAAATTATATTAAGAATAAGAATGTATATTCAGTGAATTACATTTTAGACGGTGCATTGAGATAAGTTCGAATGCGTGAAACCAGAAGTTCTACATACTTTGGCAACGCAAATCTTACCACCAAGGCATCTTGCTTACCGTTGCTACAGTAGAAAGTGCTTTTATTTCAGTAGATATATTGCCGATTTTCAAAATTACGCCGCATTTCAAGTTACCCCAACATACCTTACATAAAAGTATATTTAGTGCCTAAAATTTTATACAATCTTTACTTTTTTAAAGTTTAAATGTAAAAGTCGTTATCATCAATATTTTCCCTTGAGTACTGGCTGAAAAAGGTCAGTTTTATGAAAAGCATCAAATAATAATGTAAAGTAAAACATCAAATTGAGAGTAATGTCTACAGCAAATCACCACATAATTTGCTCACTTAGAAGCACAATACTACATTTAACGGGCAATGAAAAAAGAAAGGCTTTATTATTACGCATTATTTAAATGTCACCTTTCTCTCACTTTCGTTTTGAATATTTTAAGAACAGTGGACGTTCGTGAGAGATGACGTGAGAAATGTTTTGTTTTTGTCTTTACAAAATGTGCGTATTTTTAAAACATGCTGCGAACGCACTTTATTAAAAAAAACATGTTTATTAGTTTAGTATATAATTAAAATATTCCTCTAACATTAGACTGCGGTTAAGTCCATTTTTTATTTGAACCATCAAAATAATATAATTTTCAAATGAATAACCGACCAGTTAAAAGTATTATATAGATAGGTAAAAAGTAAGAGGGTAAAACAAATACAAATTACAAAAAAATGTAAATATAATATTAACACAAACTTTCAGTAATTACAACATAGCTACTTATAAATAAATTCTATTTTTAGGTCGGTTTTTGGCCACTAATAGGCGTTGTAAAAACCAAGCTCATTACTAATTTAATTATAAATAGCATCGCAATGAAGAAAATTAATATTATTACAAATATAATTCCAATGCTTTCCACGTTATCTATTCGGCCTTGTCTGTCGACGGGTGACACTCAGACGTAGCACTAGGAATTACTTATTAGCTTCCTTAATGGTTACACGAGTTTATTGCGCGGTGTTACACAACAACGCACATGCACATCTTAATGTGAGGGCCATACTAACGCATGCGCTCATATATCTAACACGCTTTATTAACAAAAAACTCACTCACTATAAATACGTATGTGGACTATAGTGAAAACGGCATAGACGTTCCGTTCGTAGTGCAAAGACGGTCTAGTGATGCGCCACAGCGTTCGTGAATCGATATCGACGTTTTGTTCGCCCCGGGGGTCGTGCCAGGAGTGCGTTTGCACAGCACGCGACAAGTTTGCGTTTTGGCAAAGTTGAAACTGTAAATGCACTATCTGGTACGACACCCCGGCGCGGTATGCGACGCTTCTGACCTGCCAAACGGAACTGCAACGCTGTTATGTTACGAACTTTTAAGTGATATTATTTTATTTCCTATCTTCCGTTTCTATTATGTTTACTCGTATGTGATACTTTATTTTAATGTTATAATTATTTTTTTAAAGTAATTGTTTAATTTAGGCCTACGTGACCGTTTTATTTACAATTATGTCACTTGACTTAAATTTTTCAATGTTTGCTTATTTTTATTTGAGACGTATATTAACTGTTTTGTTATTGGTGTACCTTATTTGTGTATGGATTCTATAAATTATATTTTAATAGTTAAGATTCTATCTTTTCCATTTCTTCTATTTATGCTTGTTGTTATGCATTTATTTTGTACAAATTGTTTTTCGTTGATGTTTTTTTATTACAGCTTTCTTCATATTTTTTTGTTTTATTTTAAGTCACTATATTAGAACCCTTGCAAAATAGTGATATTAGGAGAAAATGCTCTATGACACAAAGTATTCACTATTCTGTTAAAGTATTACAAGAATTCTCGTAAACGACTAATTTTCATTCATTGGCAAATAAAAAAGACTATAATCATGGCATGCATTGTGTCGCCGGTTCCCTCGGTTGACTTTCGACAGCATTAATTATGGCTTCGCGGTTCTCTGGTAGTTGTTCAATTCAACTTGTCCATTATGGAGCATTTTCTAAAGAACAATATTGAAACTATGTGGTTGTTTCAACAATTAGGTAGATTAGCATATTATTGCAGTTTAATGCCACCACATATAATCAGTTGCTACTGAGTTTAGGCTATACCTATAAGATATTAGTATAAGAGAAGAGACCTATGAATTTAATTTATAAGGAGGGAATGTGATACGTTAAAAAAGTCAGTAAAACGAATCAATATATAATAAAACACAAAAGCAATAAAATTAACCAATTGTTTTAACATCTTAGAAAAAACATAAAATAAACATCGTATCATATCACATCACTGTTTTATCGAGGATTAAATGCTAAGTGGTAATACGTAATGCAGTCTTATCTCTAATTACCATTCATAACTTTGCCTTTTGACACAATAAATAAGGAAATATACTTAAATAATGAATGTAAATGACTTGGCACTTGCTTTAATAAACAGCTAATTAAATAGTTATTTACTTGAAAATGTTCATTCATTAATTATTTAAGTAATATTTCACACATAAGAAACAAATGACAGAATTAATTAATTGGGGCAGTGTCATTAAAACCTACATAAAAATAGGACCTAAAAACCTTTGCTTTCATTGATATAAGATACATGAGTATTTCGGAAATGCATGTAGTTCAAGTATGACTATGACATAGTGTAGGTACTTACCCGCTAGTCTTAACGTAATGTATGATATTCTAGGTACCTATTTTTTACAAAACAAGTTTTTAAATAGGTACCACCTAAATGAGAGGTAGTTAACATCAGGCTCATTGTTTGTTTGAGATTTTTCAAGCATAAAGTATAAATACTATTATTGGCCGTTACTGCAGCGCATAACACATTTTTTACTACAGTTGCTCAAAAAGAGCTACTTTACGTAGCTGTTTAGCGTGCGGAAAGTTGGATTTCGCGAACTAGTGCTTTTTACTTTTCCACTTGTTCCAATTCATGACTACTTATTGATGAGTGTTAACGTTAGTTTCCTTTAAAAAGTTGTAATCAACATAAAAACCTACTGTTAAGGTAAAAATAATAAATACGAGTATGAGCATATTTAATATTTTATTGCTTACCTCTTCCTCATTATAACAAGTTTATTTTTTAATTTTGAATATTGAAAAACCGTTCTTAACGGAACCGTCTGAATGGAACGGAATAGCTGCCGAAACGCCTGTCAAAGCAGAGGCGTTTTTCTTACTACAAGACTGTTAAGTTTCCAAAGGCCACATTCGATATTGTTTTCATACAATTTAAATATACGATACACAAATAATCGTAAATAACGATACTTAGGTAATAATAGTATAATATTTTATATTTACAATTGTTTCTGTCTTATAGAAATGCATTAAAGAAGTACTTGTTGTTTTTCTTATTTTTTCGCAACTATATTAAAAAACGTCGTTCGATACACGTGCGAAAATGTCATTCTTTCCGCACTAGCATCGAAATGTACTATTTTGGTCAAAACATCGACTTAATAATCGCGACAATACATTTAAGTCATCTGAGTCTGTCATCGCTGACTCTTAGTGCCGCCTTGTAGCCATAGCCTTGGTTTCACGTTGGTTGGTATATTTTGAAAAGTAGATATAGGTAGGTACTCTACCCGTAGAAACTGGGTAGTTTTACTGAACAGATATTGTCAAGTTCCATGTAATAAAGAAGAAGTACCGGATACCTATGGAAATTTTCAAGGTTACAAACATTTTTTTCTACTTAATTCATCAGAATAAGGAAAAACAATATGTTTATATGACTGTACAGATTTCTACGGAGTACTTCCTACTTTTTCTATACTTGTGTGAAATCCTGTACCAATAGTATTAAATTTGGCTCAAAATATTCAAATTCTGTAGAACGTGGAAGTATCCGTTTTAAAAAACCAGAATACTTACTGCTGATTAGGTAGGCATTCAGGTGTTTTCCTACTGTGTGAAAACTCAAGGAAGTATTCATACTAAGTAAATTACCAATTTCTATTGATTTTGAGTGTTGTTAGTTACAGAACTGATATAAAAAAATTACGTCAAAATACTTATGACGCGGTGCCTATGGGGTAAACTTTGGTTCCTATGGAGTATACACGCAATATTTCTACTTTTTGTCGTATCCGATCTTTCTTTGAACATCGCTTTAAAAAACCACAAAGTGTGTCCACTCAAACAGCTGCCAATGCTACAAAGAATAGGCATAAAATAATTACAGATAATTTTAACCGGCACTAGACGTTCCGTTTCCTACCATTTAACCAGCTGCCATTGGATTCTGAACCTAAAGGTGTTAAGGATAAGATTGGAAATACTCAGGTGAAGTATTGTCGCTAGTGTTGCACTATTCTGGGACGGCCTTGTGTCCGAAGCGATATAGCTCAAGACACTGTAATAGAATTTAGCAAAGGATGTCATGCAGTACTCGTTCGTCTGAAATTCTTAGATAAGTGGGTATAGGTTACATGGTTTAAGGCCACTTGTTTTGTTTTTTAGTATGTACCTATAATACAAACTGTCCAACAACTGACTCTAGTCTCACCTGTTCTCACAAGTTCATTTCAAACTTAGTTATAAATTCAAATTTTGGCACAAGTCTCAATTGAAAATATCTTGATAATGATTATAACTTAGTAGAGTCGTAACACGCTAAGTTTTCATGCCAAGTGCTACGTCAAGTATGGAGCTAATAGGGATATGTATGCATTCTTAATTCCGAGTGTGTCCAAAGTAAGCATGGTCAAAGTCTAAAGCCTATACCCCAATATTTAGTAGGTACCTATAATTACCTTTTTACTGACTCAAACCAACATTTGTTTAGGACTTAGGTAGGCTAGGCTAAGGGAGAATATCTCCTGCCGTCTGTATTATGAGAATTTTTACTGAACCAATGAGTTTTATCGTATACCCTATAAGACTAGAATCAATCACACACAAGTAGGACAAAACGTTGATTTTCCTCAACGATATTTAAGCCGAAATTGCTCGCAAATATAATATCTCTGGTATTGCAGGCGTCCATCGAGTACGATGACTGCTTACTATCGGGCGGGCCGTATGCTTGTTTGCCACCGACGTGGTATAAATTAAAAACATTAGTGGTAATTTTTCCCTAGAAACGTTTTCGACATTTTCCACTCTGGTTTTTGTTCAGTTCAATATTACATTACATGTGTCTGTAAAGTCTGTATGCTTTGCTTTATGCTATTCCGGTTTTTATAAGAACTAGGTCACTTCAAACAGTGCTAAAAAGGCCAAAAAATGCGCCGTAAACAGGCGCCTAGCATACAAAATCGGCATCAATAAACTCAAAAATCGAAACGGTCAGAACCGGATAATTTATTTCTCATTTCTTTCCGAATATTGAATTACGATTGGTTAAGTTTTGGAGGACGAAAATGTCGAGATCGAAACCTCGATTTCTGAGATTTTGACGCAGAATCGCAGTTCTCCTTTTCACACTAATTTTAGGAGCCGCCCCCGCCAGCGCGACGGAGATATTTACCTAAAATTCTCAAATCTGGGAATGGGCTCAGCTGGTATTTCCTCTTAAAGGATTCTATGCGTAAAGCGGAGGTAATTTAAATAACAATAATCTTAACCTTGTAATCAAGGCATGCGCGAGATATGACAGCAGCGCTAGGAATAGTGATCGATAATGCATAACAATCGATATTAATAATAATACGCGTGCATCACTATTCCCGGTGGACCTTACACGTAGAGAGTGCGTGGTCATGTAATGGTTTATGTAGTTAGTTAATAGTAGAAGTAAGCAGGCCTGCTGCGTGAAATAAAGTATATACGCTGATATTTTCCTCTTTTATCAGAAAAGTTGTGTCCTGGGGACAATCGTACATCGACAACCGTTCGTACAGACAAACGAAAAGTAACAATGTATCGGAAAAATAGATCACGTGACGTCACGTGATTTTTTGTCGATAATATATACTCGTATTTAAGACTAAATCTAATCTAGTAGTTATTAGGTATACAAAGTCGACTTGCGCGTACAATCCATAATTAACCCTATCCAAAAGCGACTTAGAGAACTGCCATAGAGCCACGATAACGCGCAGATTTGTCAAATCTAACCTTTAATAACGTGACATTATGAGTCAAGGCACGCGTCTTCGTGAATGACACGATCTATATAGATAGAACTATAGGTACAGATATTCCGATTGACCTAAGATTAGGTACGGCAACACGGTAACAAAAAGCTAAACCTTAGCGGTATAAATAAGTGTGGCAGTAGGCTGACCGAAGCCATATGTTGGCCTTGCATTATAATCTCATTTTACTCTAGGCTAGCCCATCACCACAGATAGGTAATACCTCTAGTTGACCAAGTGAACGCAAAGCATTTTAAGTCATATTTTAATAAACGAAAGTCGAAATTTCTTTATCTGTCTGTCTATTGCTTGAATTTGCAACGTAGACATATATAAAATAAAACTAATAAATATAGCTGTCTCGGCACCAACTACAAATTCGTAGCTTTTGGTGTCGAGACACTTGGTCCGTTGGGCAAAGGTGCGCGTGGGCTCCTCAGGGACCTTGGAAACATGAGGGAGGCAACGGGGACCCTCCCGCAGGCAGCTTGCTCGGGCAAAGGCTGGCCATCGCGATACAGCGCGCAAATGCTGCCTGCGTGATTGGCACCCTTTTTTTTTTTTTTTTTTGTTGACGGAGTGGGAATGCATTTACGCACGGTGTGTGGGACTCGCCACTCCTTTCCCCTCTCCAGGGAAGAGGGGGGGAGAATTTAGCCCTACCCACTAAACCCACTCCGGCGTTTCACCCTCTTTGCCGTTAATGAGGGCGCACTGGGATCGATGATGACATTCACCACGGCGCCCTCCGGCAGCCCCAGCTTAACGCCAGGGCACCCTCACAATGGAGGGGGGATCAGAAACGCCAACGTTACAATCGTTAACGCTCCGTAGCGTAGCGTAGTAATCTCTCTCTATCACTCTTCCATATTAGTGCAACGGTGATAGTTGCGTTTCGTTCGCTACGGAGCGTTAACGATTGGCACGTTGGTTACGCACCAGGCCACATAGCCAACGTTACAATCGTTAACGCTCCGTAGCGTAGCGTAGTCATCTCTCTCTATCACTCTTCCATATTAGTGCAACGGTGATAGTTGCGTTTCGTTCGCTACGGAGCGTTAACGATTGGCACGTTGGTTACGCACCAGGGCACATAGCCAACGTTACAATCGTTAACGCTCCGTAGCGTAGCGTAGTCATCTCTCTCTATCACTCTTCCATATTAGTGCGGCTGTGACCGTTGCGTTCGGATCGCGGGCTCTGCAGTTCACAGAGTAGAGTAGTGCTATAGTAAAGAAGTACAAAGAGTACCTAAGCAATGATATATAAATTCTACCAGTGATTAGTGCTGTTAGTAGGCGGACCAGTCTATGTATGACCTCCAATTCTAATAATTGTGGTACATCCCGAGATGTACCTGACTGCTACGCTGTGGGCGAATAAATATAGGCATACATCGCATTTTAGGTCACTAGTTTGTGGGGAAAGTATCGATAGTTAATCTTATCGATATAGCCTACCTGTCATTTAATTTTGCCCCCTAAAATCTGATGTTTGTATATTAAGACATTCTTTCGTTTTTGTTACTGTGAAACGGACAAAGGGGTTATTCTCACTAGTTACCACCAAGTTGTTACCAGTGGTACTCTTGCGGAACTCTAAAAACATTTTGTTGGTAACTACTGGGAAAAAATTGAGTAGTTACCACCAAACCGACCGAAGAGTGATAAAAGGCGGGAAAAAAAATCCCAGTAGTTACCCCTGGTAACAAGTTGATGGTAACTAGTGGGAATAACCCCCCACAAAGCGCTAATCGTGATCATGACCCATTGTCGTTACGCCACTACAAACCAATTTCGCTCTCAGGCTACGTCGTAGCGCTACGAGCGTAGTGTAGCAGTGAAAGAGATAAGTCGGTAATACATTATATTTTTTGTCAATAAAGGGTTACAATACAACAATACGATTAAATCGGAAATGAGCCAATTTATTACTTCAAGCGAAAATATTATAGGTATTATTGTAATAAATAAATAAGAATAAAACATTATAGGAAATTGTTACACAAATTGACTTAGGCAGAAAACATCAAATATCGTTATTATTTTGAGAGAATCTCATGTCTCATGTTGTTAATCAAAGATCAACTACTGTTATTTAAGTATTAGAAACAATTATCAAGTAACTTTCAGATAGATACTTCTTTAACCTTTTAACCGCTTAGAATTTTTCATCGAGTGTGCTCGTGTCGCCGCCAGTACGAAGTTACACGAAATTTTGTCTTACTTATCAGACTGCGGCGAATTAATAAATAAATAAATAAATAAAAATGTTATTTATTCAGGTATTAACCCATTAAATTACAATAACGCAACAATACAATAAAATATACAATTAAAATTAAGACTAATTATATAGGTGCAGCGGGGAAACCTTGCTCATACAGTAGCAGGTTGTATACACTACTTTAACAATACTGTTCGCCGTTTCGCTCACTCTCCCGACAAACGACCAGTGCCTTTTACGCATTATAGCGTAAAAGTCATCTACTCTGTTCTCGGCGAACATACCAGACGCACTACACCGCCACGGTAGCCGTAACATTGCACGAAACGCGTTGTTGTACTGTACTCGAAGTCTATTGAACGATCGTTTCGTGAAATGGTACCACAGCTGGCTAGTGTAGAACGCCTGACAAACTGATTAAACTGGATATTGTGCTTATGTCTTATATTATATCAGACTACGGCGGTTAAAAGGTTAATATTAGAAAAGAGTTATTGATTGCAGACGAGATGTAAAGAAGGTCATACACGGTGACTTTTTGCAGGCCGATTCCAACAATGTGATACTGATTTAAAATCATTCCAACATGAGATGGTTCCAACTTCCAATCTCCTTTTGAGGACCTTCTAAATTGTTGCAAGTAATTAGGCAGTCGTGTAAAAAACGTCAATTTCGACAGTGATATATCAGTATCATATTGGAATGAAATCTTCTTCTTTTAAAATATGGCTTCCTTTAAATCTATGATGATTTTGCCAATGTCAAGTGTTTTATTCAGTGGTAACTTCTAAGAATGTTCGTAGAGCATGACGTTGTTCGGTAGTTGCTTTTAGTAAAGAGATAGCTGGGCTTTACTAAAAGCCACGATGGATTGCCGGGTGTTGATTAAAACATGGTTAAACGCGTTTCAAGATTAGTTTTTATAGCTGCACACTTCCACGATAGTTCACTGCATAATATTAATAATCGATCAATATTACACTTTAAACAACATGAATGAGCAAAACACAATATTCTCGAGACGTCTTCGTCATCTTCAATCTCAACGAAAACCGAATGGGATGTAATAAAAACTCAAACTCGAATCCAAAAAAGTCACTTTTGACACTGACACATCAGTATGATCAGTATCATAGTGTAATGAGATTTAATATATAAAACTCAAAATGGCCAGTCAGCCGGCCGCGCGTTTCATAGGTATACATTTTGTTAATATATTTTTGGGCCAGCCTGTACTACGAGTATAAGTATAGGGAGTATTACTGCAAAGTTCTGCCGCCAGAGTGCAGTACTAGCACCTTTCATAAACCATAGAGTAAGTTATAAATAATGTGCCTTAAACTGTTTTTTGATAAGTTTTCACACATAATAAAATATGACATTAATGCATCAAGGCGGATCGTTTACAAAGGGCCTACCGGGAAATGCGAAAGTCGAAATTTGGTTATCTGCCTCTTCATCGCTCGCATATGCAAGTGATAGAGAGGTTATATAACGGAATTTCGATTTTCTTGTTTCACGGTAGACCCTCAGATTGTGATATTCCCTATTAGCTGTCCAGCTGCTAAGTTTAAGCATGGTAAATACGCCAATCTTGGACCAGCGTATGACTTTGCTCCTGTTGCTGTCGAACCGGCTGGGCCATGGTACGTCGAGGCCAAGAAGCTGGTTAGAGAGATTGTACGCCGCCGGTTGAGGGACAGGGGCTGCGAGCCCCGGGCTGGCTCTTATCTAGTCCAACAAATATCTTTAGCTATTCCGCGAAGCAATGCTGCTAGCATATTTGGAACGTTTGGGTCAGGCAGGGAACAGTTCGAGGCTTAATTGTTAGAATACTTAGCTTTTATATTACTAAGCATATTTGTGGATACTATTTTTGTGTGTAGGAACTATGACGAAGCCTACGCTGTGGATCTATATTGTATTTAATTTGGAATATTCGTTATTATCAATATATTTTTATATCTTTCACTTCTCATTCCTCAAACAATTTATGAATAGTATGATTGTATTTTATTAGTTAAGTTTTTTTATACAATAAATATGTTTGTGTTATTTTTTGTTTTATTTTATTTTTAAGGTGCCGTAACAAATGGGTACTTTATCGTAATAAAAATGACCGCATAAGAATATGTTTTTTTGCTATAATAAGTTTTTACATCACAATTAAAGTTCTCTTCAACAAAGCCAATGTCAATTTGAAATAGATCAAATAGGAGATTTCATGGCCACGTCAAAAGTTTGTAATGTCATGTCACGGTTTAAAATAATAACGTCGATTTGCGCCCGCCCCTCCTACGTAGGTACAGTCATGGACTAAAATTGTGGAGTCATTTAGGGTTCAAGCTAGTTTGGTTGTCAATAACGGTATGAAATGTCCAATGTAAAGTAAATACTAAATGGCTCAACAATTAAAGTCCGTGACTGTACATATTTTTAAAGGGAAGAGTAGCTTTGCGATCCTAGCGAAATAACGGTAATTTTTCTAGAAAACGTTTTCCACTAACTAAATCTTAATAAATCACATTGATTTTGATGTCGATCGCTTCAACATAATTATATACTAGGTTTATAGGTTACGCTTTAATAAAAAAAAAAATGTATTGCCAATTTTGAAAAAAAAAGGATAAAAATTTAAGCCTAGGTTTTCATTGTGTCAATAAAATACTAAAAAAAATCATGGAAAATATTTAGAAGTGGAAAAACGTTTTCTATTTTTGTATGGGCGATCACGTGGTGTTCTTCTCTCTTAATACTAAAGATACTACTTAAGACACATAAGACATATAAAGATACTACTTAAGACAGTTATACATTTTCAAATAAGTCTAGACTTTCAGTCTCGTAGCCCTTTATATGCAATCATAAATATTAAAACGAACTAAATTGCTTTGCTCCCGCACAACAGAATTTAACAGGGTTACAGCAAATAGAATTCTACATCAGCTGTATACTCTGTTTGCAGACAAATACATAATAGAGACTAACCGCATTATTCATAAAAAATATATACCTCAATTACTTAATGTTGTCCTTTTCTTACAAATACATTAATGATAGATTAAGACAAACTATTATAGCTAATTGAGACTTGAACCGCGTTTATGAATGATGATAGTATATACTTATATAGTTCGTGTCATCCATGATGTCGCGCAGATTTGTCAAGTCTAACCTTTAATAACATGACATTACGAGTCAAGGCAGGCGTCTTTGTGAATGACAAGATCTATAATATTCATCCACAGTGAAATCCAGAATAGGTAATGGTAACAAGTTGGAAACCATAATCAAGAACATTCATTGTGCAACGAGGGGCTTAAGTGAAATACTGGAAACGAAACGAGGGAACTAAAGACTCAATTTTTTTTTTATTCCACAGACAATATATCCTAGGATGAGTGGTCTGTGTAATATTCTTACCCCCCCGAGTTACACACAATGTTTTTCATCACACTTGCGAAGAAAAAACTAAATTTTAAACGAAATAGTTCCTAAATACCTACGATGACGTTACAAACATTCGACCGCCATTTTGTAATTTTTTTAACAGCTGAGGCATCGAAGGCACATACCCATCCGGCATTCAGCCATGATTGAAAATTGTGTTACAATATTTTAAACGGGTATTAAATTAATCAAATTAAATATTTCTAAACACGTCAGTACTTTTAAAGTGAAGCTCATTTATACCTACTGGGTTCGTACGAATTAGTGACATCATTTAAACGTGAGTTATAGCTTTTTTTTAATCCATAACTCCCGCAGGGCACCTGCATCTTTTTTGAGCAAGTGTGATGAAAATTACCTTTATTAAGTGGAAACAACAAACAAGAGCCCGATTCAGATTTAATAACTTGTTACAGGGTTGAACTGGTTTTGATATGACCTTGACGATCGCCTTGATTCGTCCACATTCCTATATGGTCCACATTGCTGGTATTGGTGGAAGTAAAAATGACAGGCCAACAAAACTTTTCAGTTGGAAAAAAGTAATACAAAAGTAAATGACAAGTGTAGTGCAGATGTTGCCTTATTTATAGAAGGCGCCACCACCTCGACAGCGAGCAACTGACGAGTTGGTACTGTGGTCAAAATAGGAATGTAGACGACATGGGACTGTTAGTCAAAGTAGTAATGTGGACAAGTTAGGAAGGTGACGCTTTAGGAATTTTATGCTGACGACATGGCATTATGGACGATTTAAAAAGGTGACGAAATAGGATTGTAAACGTAGCGGTCCTGTGCCGAAAATGTAATATAAATAAATTAAATCGAGTAAAAGTGAAACATTCAACTCGCTCTTACTTCTGTGTTCGCGTGACTCGGGTAACTCTTAAATTGCTACTAAGTTAGCAAATAGCAATTGCTTAGGTATGCAGCGCGCTGATATTTACCTAAATGTAGGTAGCAATCATTACAGCCATTTAAAACGAAAGAGAATTGATTGTGATAGAGAAGTAGTGTAAAAAAGGTGCCCCTTAGTTTGATATCCAAAACAGATGGCGCTGTACTGCGCCATATGTTTTGCGGTCACTGAATTGTCAAACGATAATCAGAGTTACCGCAAAATGTATGAAGCTGTACAGCGCCATCTCGTTTACCTATCAAAGTCGAAGCAAGAAATTGTCTTAGATTTTACGCATATCTTACTCAATCAATGTATCTTTGTTTAACACTAATTATTTCTACGTAGTCACGCTATAGGTACCTATTCAGTGTCTATAATGTTATTTAAAAAACGTTAACTATTGCATAGTTTTTATTCTATTTCGTGACCGAGCATATAGGTATATGTAGGTATGTTAAGGAGGAGTGGAAATCTATTTGATATATGTTAACGGCATCGGTCATGGGACACTAGAGAAAATTTTATGTATTTTGATATTTTCTCGGCACCTCCACCACTACCACGCTATGCATAAAAGTTGAATGTTCTATTCGTCCTTTATGTTTTCAAAGTATATAATGAAAGATACTGCAATTAGTTTCAATATTATTAACAAATTATAACTATGGTTTTTTTTTCTCCAGTCATGAGATGTATGGGGCCATTAATATTAAAATAATGAAACATCAAACTTAAGCAGCTCTATGACTTTTGTTTATAGTAAAATGTTGCCAGTGTTTAAAAACTGATGATAATTACTTATTTTCCAGGGTTTGTCTATACCAGCCCATTCCTGGTGCCTGTTCCATTATAGGGAAGATGCCAAGTGACGTACACCAACGCAGGCTAAGATAGCGTTCCAACTAAATACTTAACTTTAGGAGAATACCGAAGTAAAGAATAGAGTAGAGAAGACATTAACTTACTTCTATTCCGATCTGTGGCCTTTTTTCCCTGGGGCTAACTTCTTAAATCCTTCTTGCCCACACAAAATAATATATGTACACTTACACCAGTTAGACAAAAAATTTTAGCCTAACCTGTAGCTTGTATACTAGAAACACTGTATAGGTTCCATTCGCAACGTAGGAGATCATTTAAAATATGACACTCGCGTGCTGTTAAATTAAGAGAAGATGAAAAAACATCTTTCGCTGTAGAATAAAACGTTCTACACATGACATATTGTTGTGCGTACACACTTCTCACTGTAAACCTAAAATGACCTGAAACTAAACAGTAAAAAGAAAGGGAACACGCGGGTCGCGGGATTTAGCGTTTTGGTGAGATTATTGTGTTGAATATTCATTCAATAATAATATATATTTAAGTACTATGCAAAGCACTGACTATTACTGACACTTTACAAACTGACGTTAAAGTTTTTCTTTTATTGCAAGTAATAGTAGAACCTTTTTAAACCTAAAAGAGGTAGTAATAAGAACGCAACCTCAAGTTCTAAACATCCAGAGAAATAAATTATGTGATCGTGTCATTCACGACGACACATGCCTTGACTCGTACGAGTATTATCATCAAAGAGTAAAGTAAGTATATATATATAGGAAAAGAGAGCCCTCTTGAAGCATTTTAAGGAAACTAATCTCGAAGCGCTATCTCTGATTTGCATCCGAAACTAGCTATGTATGTGTGCGTGCACATCTACATATTATGCATCCGTATGTGTAGGTACTTGCGTACTACATAATATTAGGTCTTCTTGACATTATGAATAAAGATAGGTCTTGACATACGAGGTATATGCAACCTTCGTAATGTTGTATTCATGCCTTTAAATTGTACCAATTTTATAGTGACACCTGGTGATGTACTCGTAGTTTGCACAATCGGTAGTCAACTTTACGCAAAAGTAGGTTATCGGATGCCATTAATAGAAACCGCCGCCATCTTTACTAATATTAACTACGTTTCTAAGTGTCGCCCCCCTGATTATCATATTATTAAAGGTTAGATTTGACAAATCTGCGTGTCATCGTGGATAATACGAACTGTACCTTAACATATATCTTGTGGGTGAAACATAAACCTTTGAACCAGATTCCGCATAATTAAGTATCGTAGGAATCATTTAGCCTCGATTCCTTCCTGCATAAAAAGTTCTACTCACAGGAATCAGGCATCTCTTCAATCGAGTTTATAGTACAGACCAGTGTAAAAATATAGGTGCATAGACTGAGGCCACTGAGGTGGAACTGAACAGAGAAGAGAAGATGTGCAGGAAACAACGGAGCCAACCATCTGAACCATTAGTTGATTTCCGCACGCCTCAGCTCATCTACACCTCAGAATAGGAATGACAGCCTTGTTCTTAAAGTTCCATAGTTCTTAATTTGCCGACATAAGTTTTAAGGGACATATTATTGAGTAAGATGAGTGCAGTCATATTTTTACACCTAACTGTACCTAATCACATGAACTTGTCGGCTAGGGGTAGTGGAGTAAAAACCATTGCCTAACATTACCACGACTACCAGCAGCGGTATCATGGTCGCATTTTTATCACCTATCATGTCATGCTTCACTTTCGCACTTACATACTTGTTAGAACGTGACAGGCATGGTGACAAATGATAAAGAGCCAACCATCTTAGCCCTACAGTACATGCTCTTTATTATCAGATATAAGCAAAGATACATTGATTGAGTAAGATGCGTAAGATCTAAGACAATTTCGTGCTTCGAATTTGACAGGTAAACGAGATGGCGCTGTACAGCTCCATAAAAATTTTGCGGTAACTCTGATTGTCAAAAGTTGACGTTTGACAATTGAGTAACTGCAAATATATGGCGCAGTACAGCGTTTATCTAATGGGCACGTTTTTTTAGACTTTACCTCTCTCTCTATTACAATCAATTCTCTTCGATATACCTATAAGCAAGTCGTAAGATTGCTGACGTCATCAAATATTGTTGTGCAGATGCATTTTAATTGCAGGCTTGGTAATGGCGAGGGGCACGCGTAACTCAGGGGAAATCATAGCTAATGAATGTGCTATAAATATAAGTATACCTAACTATCTCAGCTCGACTGGAACTTATTATTGGGTTAGGAGTGGAATCCTACCAGGATTGATCAGAGAAACACATTATTTGTCGCAGACAGCATAATGATATAAGTATTCACTTGTATTTAAACTGACAAAATAAAAACCCACAGACAAAATAAAATAGCTTCTAGCATTGGGTTTAAAACCTGTTTAGTTTATACTGTTCTAACACTTATTAAACCTGTAGGTACATATTCGCTCTGTACGTGACCAAAGAGTAAAGTAAGTAGTATATAGGATGTTTATTTAGTCACCTGCAATTTTTTTTCGCGATTTCGGGGTTGGTCCCATAGTAAAAGTTCCTCATCATGACGTATATATTCAGCCCGTAAATTATTGCAGGTAACTACATAAACACCCTTTATAGGGTCTAAACTAAATGACTAGACTAGATTAAAAGCTAGACAGAATAATGCCTAACACTAAGATGACTATATAGTGCAAAATGGTACTGGGTAAATGATGAAAATGTAATGGATTTTCAAATGTTAGGACTTAACAACCTAGTTACCGCAAACTTTACACGGCCGTACCTACCTACCGTACCGTAGCTATATTTATATCTCGGCCGTTGAAATTGCGGTTACAATATTTTTCGCTACTCAACGCGTCTATTGACGAAGAGCCGCGGCGTGCTGAATTGAATTTGCCCTTCATAGTAGAAATGTATAGAAGGCGAATTATTGCAATTCGATTCACCTCGGCGAGCCTAGTGGACGCCAGCCTTAAGCTAACTTTGACCCATAGATTGTAAGATCGTATAGATGTGCTAGGTTCGCCCGTAAAGGACAGAACATACGCAATGCGACAAAATTAAAAACACGTTTTAACATTCCTGACAACATGCCAAAAATAACCTACGTAATTTGGTCGGGTTCATTGTTGCCACCAATCAGAGGATAGTTTGTTACTCAATAACTTAAGTAAATTTGTTCCAATTTAAATGAAATTAGGTAAAAGTGTAGTTGGGACCATTATATTTTATTCATGAATTAATGAGCTGACTCGATCAAGGGGTTATGGAGCTAGAAGAGCCTAGAAGGCCCAAAAGCTATTCAGGGGTGTCGCTATCTCATCATTATCAGCAGGGGTCATCATGTTTGCAAGAGAGTATGAATGAGTTTGGTACCAATGAAAGTGCTTGGTTTATACATCTATATATAAAATGTTTTTTTATTTACCATATTAATAATTAGCAAGATAAAAACGAAATGAAATAAACATAGGTGATGTAACTAAGTACTTGACATTTGACGGCTTACCACAGATATAGTTTATTTTAATTTCTATGGTGAATTATAGTCTGTCAAGCCATTTTCGTCAGTAGAAAAAAAAAAATTAAAAAAATGTAGGTGCGAAGGGTTATCGTCCAATAGAAAATTTGAATTTCTCGTTTTTATCTACTGACAAAGTTGTTTGACCGGCTAAATCTATTAGTTAAGGGCTCCACAGACATAGGAATAAATTCCACAAACTGAGCAATTTGTTTGTTTTCAGGTCCGTGGTCCGGCCTTCGCTCCTGGCGGATGGCAGCATGCTCGGCAGGAAGTC
This sequence comes from Cydia pomonella, assembly GCF_033807575.1. Lineage (NCBI taxonomy): Eukaryota > Metazoa > Arthropoda > Insecta > Lepidoptera > Tortricidae > Cydia > Cydia pomonella. The sequence continues at coordinate 5,851,919 of NC_084721.1, read as the reverse complement.
CTAGTTTGTGTCGCCGTTCTACTGCACGCCTTAATTGAAGACACGAAACTGGGTTATATCCGTGAAAATAAATTTTGTAAATTTCAAGCAACTGTCACTCTAATTAGGGTTTAATTGGAGTGAAAGAGAATGATGCCTAAAATTTGCGAATTTCCGTGATCGCGGTAGGCCCTCTATGTTAACGGCATCAAGCATGAGACATTTAAGAGAAAAATTTATACCGCTTCTTTATGCTTTAAACCTTGTATGTCCAAATCTTCCTCGGTTTTCTATGTATTCAATGAATGCTACTGCAATTGGTTTCAATATTATTAACCAATTAAAACTATGGTTTTTCGCTCCAGTCATGGGATATATGGCGTCATTAATTTTATTACTACAATATTTGTTAGAAAGAGAAGCCAATATAGGGTATAAGGAAGTAACACACTTTCCGTTTAGGTACCTGTGACCCCATATGGGCCCCATCATACTGGTAAACTGAACAATAAAGAACGATAGGCATGAAGACAATAGTTATTTGGTTTACAACAGGGCAAAGTTGTTGTTTAATTCCTCTTGCTAATATTGATACGTGAGCAAGGGAATAATTCCAAAATTGGTACCTACACGAGCGTAGCTAACACAGCATTATTCACCACACCATCTCGAGGAAAGTACTAACTGTAAGACATTACTAATCAAATGAAAATGAAGGCTATTAAATATTTATCATTCAAGATCATCATTTAAAAGTCAAGTCTAGTCTAGTCAGTTAAAATGAAATAACTCAAAATTTGCATCAACTTACGATGCCACTCATGTGGATGAAATTCAACTTTCCAATCAGTTTTTGAAGTGTAAAGAGAGCCTTTACGAGCTGGAGTGGTGAAAAATAGATTTCACCAGTGGCACTTGGTTATGTTAGAAAATGAATTCGATCCATATACACTGTAAGTTTTAACACTCTACTCAATGATATACACTAGCGCTTGTTAAAAAAAAAGTAAAACGCTTAGATTCCAAGATTTCTTTATTGTTCCAAAATAACAAATCATAATGTCTAAAGAGGCATTTAGAATTCTCAAATACTCGACTACTTAAAAAACAAATCAAAAAATATTTCAAAAAATAATTTGATTTGTTCCCTAATTCTCAAAAACTCACCTAATCAATAGGACATCATTAACTTTCTGTGAAAAATATTATCTCATTCGGTCGTAGGTATGGTCGTAGGATTGCGACAATTTCATTGTTTAGTAAGGCTTCTCTATAGTAATAATAACTTAATGTCTGTATAAAGCTTTTATTTCCCATAAAAATCCAATATTTTTTAAGTCGCCGGATTACCTGTGCCAACTGGAACTCTAAACACACTGAAACTTGATTGCAATGCTGACTTCGACCCAAAAGACGACGGCAACATTAGCAACAACAGCTCTCCTATTTTCAAGATATGGACTGGACTGAATGGACTGGCCGCGTTGGCAGTGTGGTTAGCTGGTTGTTGTGACCATTTTACAGCCAGTAACTGCATTGCCCCCGCGTTGTGTCCAAATCAACTTGACCATAGGACACGTTGGATACTTCGGTCGTAATGAGGGTGCGTTCGTTCACTATCCAAGGTACATGTAACCTAGGATGGAGCAAGTGCACTCTTAGATAAATACGTCGAGTCGCAACGTTCTCAAGAAAAACATGTGTTAATAATAGTTATTTATTTTATAAGAAGCAAAGTTGTTTAAACCTTCATGCTAATGTTGATACCCGAGGAAGTGAAAGATTCCAAAATTGGGTTTCAAGACAGGACGGTTAAAAAAACTTTGCTGCTGAGTGAAGGACATTTGTCACCACATCAACACGAGGAAAATACTAACTGTAAAACATATTCTACCAGCCAGCAACTAAGAAAGAAAGTTTTTGAAGTATGAAGGTATGATGAAAGTAATATTGTACAGCGAGCTGCAACTGCATGGACATTGGAATGGAATTCATTCATATAAAAGCGGTCATGCATTTTTGCAGCTGGGCTTTACTACATTATTATCAAGTTATTATCTTCATTCCCTGACGATATTCCCGGGTTATTGTATTGTAAGTACCTACCTAAGTGACATAAGTAAGCATAGAGTGCTCACTCCATACATCAGTTTTTTATTTACCAAAACGCTTATTACTTTCGTAGTCGACATCTAGCGTCAAGTAGCGATTTGATCAGTACTAGATATTACAAGTGTCGCGACTGATGGAAAGTGATTAACAATTTACGACTAATATCACAAGCCGGAGTTCAAAATAGAGTTCCGGTTATAATATTAGCTGAAAATTGTTGAGCATTAGACTTTTCTTTCGTCGCGACATCTATTGTCAAATAGCAGTACTGATAAATCCGCTACTTGATGCTAGATATTAACTACGATAATAAGCGTTTTGGTAAGAAAACTGATGTATAGAGTGAGCACTTTATGCTTACTTATTTTTCTATGGTGATGATGAGTTTTTAACCCCTGACGCAATAAGTATTATAAATTTGACCGTTATGTATGTGCGTGTGTGTGTCCATGTGCCTTAAGGCTAAGTCAAGCTCATTTTTCTCAAGTACCTACTTATTCGAGATTTAATAAAGCAAATAAACAAATAACTGCATTTGTCCTTGGCATTTCTGCACGCTGACTAAACGATACTATGTATAAAGTCTATTTGCAGTGCATGTTAGCTAGTTCGACTATGAAATACATCTTTCTGCCACTCGTTCAGACTAAAATAAATATGCATTACCTTCGGTGCATTTATAGGAAGTGAGCCAAGTGTGGTGCCAACGCATGTCCACTACCACGTGTTGGATCTATAAGTATATATTGTTGATGTACATACTTATAGATATATTTATTTATAACAATATACAAAATGGATGTATACAGAGGATTACTAGAACTAGCTTAAATCTAAAATAGGCCCTTGATGCATTGTGAGGCCAAGGATGCTGGCGGCATTTCCTCATTGTGTTGCAATGCTGATACGTTCTGCGAAGAAGCCGCCAGCTCTTCGGTCACCAGTTACGTCAACCAGACAACTTGTGCGCGCTGGGATCCCATGGACCTAGTTTCAACGGCAAAATGTACATAGTTATTTATGTCATCACCATCATCTTCCTCGCGTTGTCCCGACCATGGGAGCTTGGGGTCCGCTTGGCAATTAATCCCAAGATTGGCGTAGGCCCTAGTTTTTAACGAAAGCGACTGCCAATTGATCTTCCAACCCAGAGGGGAAACTTATTGGGATTAGTCAGGTTTCCTCAAGATTTTTTCCTGGTAAAAGCGTCTGGTAAATAGTAACGTACATAAGATTATTTATGTATGTATTATGTAATTATCTATCATTATCTCTGGTTTCGTATAAATAAATTACATTGTACACTGCACATTTTGTTGTAAATATTCTGCTTATGTTCTGTGATGTTTTGTGTTTCTTGTAGATGTAAATGGGACAATAGGTACACTGAAAATCATCGTCGTAACAGTAGGCCTAGCATATAATTGGCGCGACAATATCTCGCGGCGCGATAGATTACTCGTCTTTTTCTATGTAAATTAAAAAGAGCATGTGCTAGCCCGGCAGGTGTGTGTGTGTCGTAACTACTCACGTGCTGCAACACAGGCTGAGTGCTGTCCTTTTCTGGAAGCCGCTCTGTTACTTCCAATTTACTTAAGCCTGTTTTAATATTGTTGTGTGTTTTAATTATGAAATCGGTAGACATGTTTGCCACATGTTTTAAGAGTCCTTATTCCTACAGACGAGCGTATTTTGTAAAATGCTTCCTTTTTCATTCAAGATTACGACGTAACTATTAGTATTTATTCAAAAACTGATAACGTACTTAAATAATCGTTTCCTAAACTAGGGGCTCCAACAGTTCAAATTTTCATTTTCTCTTTTAAACCTCTTTTTTAATGAGGTTTTTTGGGAGTCTTTTCCAAATTTTGCAGTGAGATGTGGCGTTTCGGTTCTCAATTTTGCTATAAACAAGAATCATTTGGTACATGAATGACTACAATTTGATTCAACATATCTCGTACGAGGGGCTGGAATGATTAACAATCGAAGATTCATTTGAAAAAACTGATAAAATACCTTCCGAGTTTTCTTCATTTTTTTGGCGAAAACAGGGTTTTATTATATTTTATTACCGCAAATTGTACGCATATTTTGCTTTAAAAATAATATTATAGCAAACTGTAACTTTATGTTAACCTATAAAAAAAAATCGTAACTATGGGACCTACATTGCCGTAAATTTATATTTTTTTAAAACACGTATAAATCACGCAGCAGCGACGCCCCGCTCTCAGTCCGCGCGGAGCGCGCTTAGAGGACGGACCTGTGCTCGATTGTCAGGCATTCGTTGCGATCGTAATCAGCTACGGAGTTCCGAGAAGTGCTATATACTGCGATTAGAAAATCTTAATAAAAGTTCATTTTGTACAGTATGCCTAACAGACTCGCTTATTGATGGATTTTCAGTGTTACTTTTTTTTTAATACTAAGTCGGTGGCAAACAAGCATACGGCCCGCATATGTACGCCTGCAACTCCAGAGGAGTTACATGCGCGTTGCCGACCCTAACCCCCTCCCGCCCCTCGTTGAGCTCTGGCAACCTTACTCACCGGCAGGAACACAACACTATGAGTAAGGTCTAGTGTTATTTGGCTGCGATTTTCTGAAAAACGCATTTTCACTTGAAATTACGTTAGGGTTTGCATTATTATTTTTGACCCGGATGAAGTCCAAGTTCTCATGATGGAGTCAGGAGTTGGTCACCAGAACTCCTAATCTACTAATTATAATCCCATCATGTTTGGGCTCAAAAGATTTGCCCTGACGAACACCATCGATCTAGATGAGGTCCAGGGTCTCATGATGGAGTCAGGAGTTGGTCACTAGAACTCCTAATCTACTCATTATAATTCCATCGTGTTTGGGCTCAACAGAGTTGCCCTGATGAGCACCTTCAATCTAGATGAGGTCCAGGGTCTCATGATGGAGTCAGGAGCTGGTCACCAGAACTCCTAATCTACTCATCATAACTCCATCGTGTTTGGGTTCAATAGAGTTGCCCTGACGAGCACCATCAATCTAGATGAGGTCCAGGGTCTCATGATGGAGTCAGGAGCTGGTCAACAGAACTCCTAATCTACTCATCATAACTCCATCGTGTTTGGGCTCAATAGATTTGCCCTGATGAACACCATCGATCTAGATGAGGCCCAGGGTCTCATGATGGAGTCAGGAGTTGGTCACCAGAACTCCTAAACTACTCATCATAACCTCATCGTGTTCGGGCTCAATAGATTTGCCCTGACGAGCATCATCAATCTAGATAAAGTCCAGGGTCTCATGATGGAGTCAGGAGTTGGTCACTAGAACTCCTAATCTACTCATTATAATTCCAACGTGTTTGGGCTCAAAAGATTTGCCCTGATGAGCACCATCGATCTAGATGAGGTCCAGGGTCTCATGATGGAGTCAGGAGTTGGTCACCAGAACTCCTACTCTACTCATCATAACTCCATCGTGTTTGGGCTCAATAGAGTTGCTCTGACGAGCACCTTCAATCTAGATGAGGTCCAGGGTCTCATGATGGAGTCAGGAGCTGGTCACCAGAACTCCTAATCTACTCATCATAACTCCATCGTGTTTGGGTTCAATAGAGTTGCCCTGACGAGCACCATCAATCTAGATGAGGTCCAGGGTCTCATGATGGAGTCAGGAGCTGGTTACCAGAACTCCTAATCTACTCATCATAACTCCATCGTGTTTGGGCTCAATAGATTTGCCCTGATGAACACCATCGATCTAGATGAGGTCCAGGGTCTCATGATGGAGTCAGGAGTTGGTCACCAGAACTCCTAATCTACTCATCATAACTCCATCGTGTTTGGGCTCAATAGATTTGCCCTGATGAACACCATCGATCTAGATGAGGTCCAGGGTCTCATGATGGAGTCAGAAGTTGGTCACCAGAACTCCTAATCTATTCATCATAATGGTAATTTGATGGTGCTTGTCGGAGTAAATCTATTGAGCCCAAACACGATGGAGTTATGATAAATAGATTACGAATTCTGGTGACCAACTCCTGACTCCATCATGAGACCCTGGACTTCATCTAGATCGATGGTACTCGTCAGGGCAAATCTTTTGAGCCCAAACACGATGGAATTATAATGAGTAGATTAGGAGTTCTAGTGACCAACTCCTGACTCCGTCATGAGACCCTGAACATCATCTAGATTGATGGTGCTCGTGAGGGCAAATCTATTGAGCCCAAACACGATGGAGTTATGATGAGTAGATTAGGAATTATGGTGACCAACTCCTGACTCCATCATGCGACCCTGGACTTCATCTAGATCGATGGTACTCGTCAGGGCAAATCTTTTGAGCCCAAACACGATGGAATTATAATGAGTAGATTAGGAGTTCTAGTGACGAACTCCTGACTCCATCATGAGACCCTGAACATCATCTAGATTGATGGTGCTCGTGAGGGCAAATCTATTGAGCCCAAACACGATGGAGTTATGATGAGTAGATTAAGAATTATGGTGACCAACTCCTGACTCCATCATGAGACCCTGGACTTCATCTAGATCGATGGTACTCGTCAGGGCAAATCTTTTGAGCCCAAACACGATGGAATTATAATGAGTAGATTAGGAGTTCTGGTGACCAACTCCTGACTCCATCATGAGACCCTGGACTTCATCTAGATCGATGATACTCATCAGGGCAAATCTTTTGAGCCCAAACACGATGGAATTATAATGAGTAGATTAGGAGTTCTAGTGACCAACTCCTGACTCCATCATGAGACCCTGAACATCATCTAGATTGATGGTGCTCGTGAGGGCAAATCTATTGAGCCCAAACACGATGGAGTTATGATGAGTAGATTAGGAATTATGGTGACCAACTCCTGACTCCATCATGAGACCCTGGACTTCATCTAGATCGATGGTACTCGTCAGGGCAAATCTTTTGAGCCCAAACACGATGGAATTATAATGAGTAGATTAGGAGTTCTGGTGACCAACTCCTGACTCCATCATGAGACCCTGGACTTCATTTAGATCGATGGTACTCGTCAGGGCAAATTTATCGAGCTCGAATACGATGGAATTATAATGAGTGATTAGGAGTTCTAGTGACCTACTCCTGACTCCATCATGAGACCCTGGACTTCATCTAGATTGATGGTGCTCATCAGGGTAAATCTATTGAGCCCAAACTCGATGGAGTTATGATGAGTAGATTAGGAGTTCTGGGGAGTTCTGGTGACCAACTCCTGACTCCGTCATGAGACCCTGGACCTCATCTAGATCGATGGTGTTCGTCAGGGCAAATCTTTTGAGCCCAAGCACGATGGAATTATAATGAGTAGATTAGGAGTTCTGGTGACTAACTCCTGACTCCATCATAAGAACCTGGATGGACTTCATTCGGGTCAAAAATAATAATACAAACCCTAACGTGATTTCAAATAACACTGAAACTCTATAGCACTAATGTGCGCAAACGATTGGCATCTTGACTACGCAGCATGGGTGCGTAGCCACCATGCCAATCGATACGACAACGAAACACTATCTGTCTCTCTCTCGTACTAATATGCACAAACGATTGGCATCTTGGCTGGGCAGGATGGGTGCGTAGCCAACATGCCAAACGTTTACGATACGACAAGGAAACACTATCTGTCTCTCTATCGCACTAATATGCGCAATCGATTGGCTTCTTGGCTAGGTATCATGGGTGCGTAGCCAACATGCCAATCGTTTACGATACGACAACGAAACACTACTCTCTCTCTATCGCACTAATATACGCAAACGATTGGTATTTTGGCTAGGCACTAAGCAAGTGTGTGGCCAACATGCCAATCGTTTACGATACGACAACGAAACACTATCTGTCTCTCTATCGCACTAATATACTTTATTTATACCTGCAGTCATTTAGTAACTTCTTCATTTTCCATTGGTGTGAAAGAGACAGAATAAAGAGCAAGGGTTATAGTACACTCTGTAGTCTGTACACTTAGTAGTAGTGTACATTAAAAAAAAATACTACTGTGCATATACAATAAAATAAAGAGTGCCCATATGATATCATATGACACTAAAATTAATGTTGCTTGAAATTATATTGAAAACTATCAAGATTATTCTAGTCTGCATTGAAACGCGCGTCGCGTTGCCGGCGCTCGCGTACCGAGCGCCAACGCCATCTATCGAGCGTTATTTCGTGAAATCGGAGAACGCTCCAAGGATTAAGGGCTCTTAATACGAATTTTGATCTTTATTTCGTTTATAAATACTTATTAAGTAAGCCTTACACCTCTTACAAGGGTTGTTAGACTAACCTAGCTTGACAATGACAAATACTAGTATGTACCATATTTACAATAGAAAGCAGGTACAACGAGTACCTACGTAACGTAATGGCACAAATGACCGACAACAACTCATAACCGATACTTGTATCATATTTTTTATCCATGACCAAATAAGTTAGAACAAATTTCTTAATATGGCACTACCTTGAAGTAGTTGCATGCAAAAGCAAAGTAATCGATTTCCTACCCGTATTTATCTTGAATAAAAAATAAAAACGTCGGTTATTGGTTCTTGTCGGTCATTGGCACCACTAAGTTACTTCCTAAATAAAACCTACATATCTTAATAGATACCTAAGCTAATAAATGTCATTATTTTGAGGTAATGTGTTATTTTGCCTTAGTTATGTATTTGTAAGAAAGGGACCTAAACATAGATTAACTAATTGAGGCTTGTAAAGTTTTATGTATAAGGGGGTGAGTATATCCATATGTTACTTAACAGTGAACAAAATAATACCTGTTATCGCGCTGGACTGGACATCATAAAATCATAAAATTTATGAGTCAGACCATGACAAGTCTGCAACGCATGGTATTTGTAGGTACTTATATCAGAAAGCGACGTATGCTGTATTATATTATCCCATGCGCAGCATAACAACCAGTAAAAAATTAAATAGAAATAATAAACATTCTGAAACCTAACCTGTATTTTATTTTTATCCTAACTAGGGCACCTCCAGCAAGAGCACAAACTGTCACAAAAATATCGCATATTTTAATACTGGAATGTTCCAAAGGTATTTTCAACACAACAAAAATATATTTTCACACCTGCCTCATATTTAGAAACGTTTAACCCTTTGGATGCTAATGAGGAATGTATTTGTCATCGAGATATATTAGTAGCAGTTAACATTGAGACTCGACACTCACATATAGAGAACATATTTACGTAAGTAGTGTCAGAACTGAACAATACCGGGAGGCAAATTCGAATGTAGATTTTGACTTGAAAAAGGTATCATTTGACGACCGGTCTGACCTAGTGGGTACTTTATTTATTGTAAAATATAAATATCAATAAAAACAGAAAGTTTCTTTTTTTACAGTTAACCTAGTTTTTGGCTAGTGTAAGTCAAAAATTCGGGGTATGTTTACTACACATCAAGATGATTCGAATGAGCCCAGACGTTATTGTAAAAAATCATAATAAAGAGTAAGTATTAACCTACTTTTAAGCAATTAGGGTTTGATAAGGATTATGGATACCTTGAAACCATGTCTAAAATAAATATATGTAGGTACTTAATCGTAACCTAGACATACCTATCGACTAATGATTGTAGGGAAAATCCCTCTGACCCACTAATGGGTGGTTAGTCATATTTGTAATGTGCTGTATGTACCTCAGTAAATCATACGATATAATGTATTTCCAACGGTTCGCCAACACAAACAACCCGCGGTACAACCGCGCTGCTCGCCGGTCTAACATCGACTGAACGACACGACGTAAGCGCTAGAGACGTCTATACTCTACAATATTAATTAACCTTTAGTACGCTGAAGAACTGATCAGTGTACATAAGCATGTCAACATTAAAAATTATGGTTTTGAATACTTTTTGTAATGAAACATTTCCATATACATAGCATAAAAGCAACCGGTCATTGCCCATTAGATTAACCTAACACGTGTCATTATACTTAGTACCTCACAAACTATAAATCATAAAAAAAAGATATGAAGTAGATAATCTAGTCAGGCTACGCTAACTGAAATACGCTGCAGAGTTAGCTTAGCGTGACTCTATCTGATTAAGTATCTGAAAGGGATGGGGACCGGCCAAAGTTACATGATCTCAAGATAATGGAATATGTACGTAGACAAATAAGATTAAACATCTTATTCAAGAATAAGAAAAATAAAATGGAGGTGGATAGGTCACATGTGGAGATCGAAAATAAACAAATGGATATAAAATATAACTAATTGGTTCCCTGTACACCGTGTTTTTTTGCCGTTAATTTCAAGGGTTCGTTCCTGAGTCTATGGCTTTCTCAAAGACACCGGTACTCTAATTAACTCCATTTCGGAGATAATCAATATTTATTTTTACCTTATAAGGCCCCTACGAGCGTGTATACTTGCCTTAGTGCGTGTTTACATATGGATCAGTGTTTAGTACGAGTTAATACATTTGCCACTAAACGTAAGTACTATCTCGGACAATCGATGTTCGAAATGACATTGATATGTCACCGTTTTCAATTGTTTGGTTGAGTTAAATGAAATACCCGTGTTACAACAACGCTATATGTAACATTTAATTACTTTTATAAAGACATATTTTTTTTAATTATGCCCATTCAATAAAAACACGGTGTATACGACAAGACAGGTCATGGACACCCGAAAATGAGATGGGGGGATGATTTCCCATCAAAGTAGATAAGAACCGCTCGGAACAGAGAAGACTAGAAAGCTTTAGAAGAGGCTTTTGTCGCAAACCCCGACAACCTGACAGACAGCTAAAAACAGTGACAACGTAACATAACAGAACGATAAACGAGTCAGTGATTAAAGGCTAGTGGGATTGGATTAAATATCTACAACCGATTTTAAAACCAAGTATTAAATACAAGATCTCAACTAACGTTTCATGCTCTAGGTAAAAATTTAAAATCATACGAAATAATTAAAGTTGAGTAGTAAGAGTCAAAACTTCTTCATGTTTATTTCACTTTTAACATTAGTGGTATGTATCACGAAACACGTATTGGACAGCAAAATGTGATCATTTTACAGGCATTTAGAGGTAGCAATTTTCTAATTTTAATTCGCACTTCCTTTACGAGCTTGTCTCGCGAAACACTAAACAAGTAGACACCGACACTAATTAGTACAATTTTCTATTTGCCTACAACACTTTCGATAGTCGACGCTAACATCTTGAACATGTTTACACAGATCCTTCTCATCGTCACCTCCAATTTCTCGGACGACAAAACGTGCAAAATATATGACACGCTCCTGTGACGAATAAGTTTGTGTAAGATATACTCTGGCAAGCCAGCTTAGTCAGTTAACAAATTTGAAAAATGTAAGCGCAAAGGATCGATTTTCCATATAAATTTTTAATTTCGCGCTTTTTAGAGCTCCGTACAAAACTTTGTTGACGGAGCTCTTATGGGACCTCTTCGGTCTTGCAAATCGAATAAATGCGTTTTTTTCTCTACTAAGTTGTCTTGCCAGAGTATATTTCGGTGCACTTCGTGCAAAATGTTATAAGTGTCTGTATTGAGGTTTAAACCAACATTTTATATGCGTAGGTTTTCGGTATATAATGTCCGAACGCAGAGATGAATTATATTATAACTCGCATTATTTGCACAAATTGATCAGGAATTCATTTGATAAACTTAAATATAACTATTAATAATTTGTCTACAAAATTTTACCATTAGGTACTTGTTACGAATACGATATAAAAAGGATACATAGACGAAAAACTAAATGTATATAATGTACGTATAGTAACATATGCTATATACTAAGTAATATGTGTCGAAGTCTAGTCAAATGTCCCATTTTGTCGCTTACCATAAGGACGAGATTTGCTTGTAACTTTATACGAATAACCTGGATAAGGATATGGCAAGCGACAAAATGGGACTTTTTGCTTAGAAACGACACATGTCGTTTTACGTGAGTTTATTTGCCAGCTAACAAATCATAGCCACAAGGATGTTCAAAGAAGTGTCAACTTAAGATAGATAAGTTTTAATACGTCAATCAATCGCCAATGTGGTATTTCATTCATCACACACCTCTACGCAATCTGCCAGCGAATGTCAATTAGTATTATCGTGTACTTCTGTACAAAATATCCACGGCACCCTATTTTTATTAATAATTTGAAGTGCCAAAGAGAGGATATGGTCTACCTTTGACCAGGTCAATTTCCTAAATTTCTTATTTTTACCATCATCATATCATTTATTTATAGCAATAAAGCTCCATAATACGAGGATAGAACCGTGTTTAATTTTATCAGAAATTCAAAATGTCACGTGACATTGCCCTCAGAAGGTAAAAACATATCGAGTAGTAACCGGGCAAAGTTACACACTTTAGGATATTCTATTTTGATACAATTAACTATTTCAGCGCGCATGATTATAGGTACATCGCATCAAGGCCATCTAGGTATATCGTAGATTTTTTCGCTACATACACCATAATTTTAGATATTCAACATAGCCATCAGACTTAATACTAAAGCGCCACCAATCCCCTTTAACATGCGCATAACCAAAACGCTACTTATTTTCGCAGTCGCCATCTAGTGTCAAGTAGCTGATAAATCAGTACCGCTCTACCGCTACTTGACCCTAGAAGTCGTGAGTGTCAAAAAGTCTAATGGTCAACAGTTTTCTGCTAATATTATAACCGGAGCCCAGATCTCTATTTTCAACTCCTTCCGCTTGTAATATTAGTTGTACATTGTTGAGCAATTTCAGTTAGTCGCGACACTCGTGACATCTAGTGTCAAGTAACCGTACTGATAAATCTGCTACTTGACGCTTGATGTCGACTACGAAAATAAGCACCGTTTTGGTTACGCGCATGTCAAGGCGAATGGCGGTCTAGTATTATATATAAGATAGCGGATAGCCTGATATGCGCGCTAAAGGGGTTAATAGGTACTTATAAATCATTGAATACCGTTGCATACCTGTAATGAATTGGATTATAATAGTAAAACCCATCTAAACCACTACTGGATACAAAGACAATATTAAAATGAGATTTTTATTGAGATACTAATCACAATGTTAAGGGCGTTACGTTTTCACGGAGTTTTGATTATGTTCCTGCAGGCTACTTTCCCTTAAACTAAGGTGCAAAATATCTACTTACATTATGTTAATCTCCTAGACGCAGTCAAATCGAATTGATCTACAAAACACGCGCTCAGTAATACAAAGACATACCAAATTAAACCTTGAATAGGTAAAGATATGGTCGAAAATAAATTGTTATTTCGAGATAGGTCTGTTATATTGTTGAGCACGCGAAAATACAAACAATAAATACCTAGCACGTTAAAATACATACATTTGTTTACACGAATCTATTACTATTGTTGTATATTGTTAGAAAAGAAATTGCAGGTACCGCGTATGGAGACTTAAGCGTACGTTATATTATAAACTAACTCTAAGACCGCTTGCGCTTGCGCACTGAACAAAACATGCCCGCCATTTCTCTGCACAATTAAAGCTCTGTCTTTATATCTCAGCATGTGGAAAGAAAGAGCTTAGCATGTGGAATTTCGGATATTGACCCACCTGTCTCTGTCCCGCCCATGATGCCGCCGGCCAATGACAATGTGGGAGCGGGACAGGGATATAATTACTCGCATGCGATAGAGATAGGAACTAGCGGATCTATGTGCGAAATTCCTCGTGCTAAGTGTCCTTTTATTAAATAACAGATTAACTAATCTACTACCCAATATGCATATGTCAATTATCATTTTAGTGCAGATAGTATAGTAGATTGGACAATAGAATCATAGTATATGGAATAAAATCCCTGAGTTTAACTGTAGAAGTATCTATAAAAGTTAAACGCTATCATACACAATTAAGACAGTTTCGTTAAGTAACCATATGATTCTACAAACGCAAGTGTAGACATATCATAAAACTGGCCATACACACTAGGGTATGCCTGCGCAGTTTTGCCTGTACAGTTCAACTGCACAATAAAGCTGTATAGGAAACTGCACAGGCATTCCCTTGTGTGTATGACTAGCTTAACTGCTGACAAGGGAAAACGGCCTTAGCGTCATTGTGTTCAAATTCGACGATACAAGTATAGAGTGACTACACTATCGTACTAAGCATAAAGGTCATATTATGTTCGTCGTTAAAATGCGTATACGTCCTTCTGGCTTCGCACGCAAACAGTCCGGCTACTAACGACTACAAGTGAAATGCAAAAAAGATTTGTACCTAGTTATTGATGTATTAAAGCTCAATTTCGGTTATTTCATACCTCGCGACATAAGGCAAAACTTGTTTAGGTAGAACTCTGATACATCATTGACTTACAGATATAGTGAAAAAATTTTTCCATCGTATTTTCTAGGTTGGTATTTGCCATGCTACTTCAGTCAACCTCAGAACTTTTTGTACTGAGACCGATTGAAATAGACACGTTGCGTTAGGACGTTTCCGTAAAAAAAAAAGATTATTATTAGAACGGATTATTCACATATGTATTTACCTATTGTGCGGGTTCGGGTTCGCGTTGAGTGTTAAGAGTCAGAAAGAAAGTAGCGAAAATGTTTATTAATTGTTATTATTAAATGTTATTATATGAATGTTAATGTTATGATAATTAAATGAATGCCCCCGGCCGCGATGGAACCTAAAGGTACACTAAAAATGGGTTAAAGTAAATTGTTGCTTTACGCGTGTTTTGCTGACAGCGCATGCACGCGCCGCACGAGGCTATAAACGTGTTGAAGGTGCAATGCACCGAACATCTTGCGGGGGGCAAACGATAAGATGAGATGAGAATGTTAAAATAATGATACAAGGTGATTGTACAATCGACTTAAAACTAGAATGTTATTCATTAAATGATATGTTTCTTAAAATTGGGGAGCTTCCCCTGTCCATATGTTTCGTTCCACTCATCTCGCGTGTATGACATGTTAGCACTCGCGCACTATTTATTTCTCCTTCACTGACACTTTTCGCGCGATTTCGCGCATTAACACTACACTTATCATCCCTAAAGGTTGTGTCACCGGTGCTGGTGCGACGTGCACTGCACGGCGTGGAGGCTGCACTCGCGCTCGCGCTCGCTCGGGGCGGCGGCGGCGGCGGCTGATTCGGTCGGCGTCTCTCGAAAATGTTATCCGATGCTGCTGCTTCCTCTGGATTTGTTGGGTTTGGCGGAGCTCTTAGAAGCCTCCGTTGGCACCGTTTTTTCCGCCAAATTAGTATAATTGCCATGATGACCATTGTGATCCAAAGGCAGTATATGGCAGTGTAGTGGTGTACATCATGTATAGAATAGTTGTTTTCGTCAGGTAGTTGACTTTCTTTTAGCGCTTTTATTTTTTCTTGTATGTTTTTATCTTCGTTTCTTTTCATAAAGTTCAAGCTGTTGTTTTCGAATTTTTCGACTGTAATGTTTAATATGTGGTTTATTGGGTCGATTTCTGGTGTAGGTATGTTGTATTTTAAATCTGCTTTACTTTGCATATTCATATGCGTGTGAATTGCAAAGTTATCTGTTTTTACAATGCAATTCTCTTCGATATAAATAATGTTAGCGCGTGTCAATGTTTGTGCTGTAACTCGATCTGTGCATATTGTTCGAAACTGACACCGATCGCAACAAAAATATAAGTAATAATTTGGCTTGGTTAAACTAATCCACTTGTTCTGGCACGCGGCTATGCTTGTTTTGCATTTTAAATTCTCCTTTTCGTCCTTTATACACAAATCCTGGTCGGTGTTCATTTTGTATATAGGGACCTTTAGCGGGCACATATAGGTAAACGTGTCTCGTATGATACAAACTTCGAGATCTTTTTCCTGTAATGGCATGTATGTGTCTTTTTGAAGGTTCATTGCTACGTATTTTTCTATGGGGATAATGGATATCATATTTCTGTCTGAGCTATGCGGGACCGGAATAATGTCATAAAGATCGTAACGATCACGAGTTATTAATGGAATGCGAATCTCAAATATCATATATTGGTCAGTCATTCTTGCTTTAACTTTTAATACTTGGTAGATGTTTTGAAGGTTTGTTTGTGTATTGTCGATTGGTAGGGTAAGGTCGCTTAGAAGCTGACCGGATATAATGTTTAATTCTTTTTGTAGTTGCTTTCGCATCAATTCGTCCATCTTACTTTCTGTCCCCCTCTGCTGTTTGTTACCTCCAACTTCGGTGACGGATGCTGGTTGATCATCCTTTGCAGATGTTTCAGCCTGGTCCTTGTTGAGAGTTGTAGACGTGTTTGCTTCTGATGGGTTGAGGTCGATCTTAGATTCAATGCTCTTTTCCAACAATGCTTGATACCCTGCTGTTAGCTTCTTGTGGAAAGTAGAATATGTTTCCTTAGCGCTCTCATAAATCCTGTTAGTAAAGTACGAATTAGACCGACTCTCTACCATACTTATCTGTTCATGGTTAAACTGGAACTCGTTCCATAATTCGTTTAACGTATCTAAACGCGTTTTAAAATATTCAAGCTTCGTCTTCCTATCTGAACTATCCTTTTTAAAGTTAGAGAAAGACGCCTCAATAAGCCGCTGAATCTCTCCTTGACGTTGAATGTAAGCCATCTTGATCGACGAAGGTTAAGTAAAATAAGGAAAGATCTTACTTGAATATCTCTTAGCGCTGCTCTGTTACTGCCAATACCACCACTGTTGCTGTTGAGACTCTGCTACTCCTCTCCTTCAAACGCTGCAACCCTCACTCGTTGTTTTAAAAAGTTCGTTCACCTCACACGACTTTCAACCACAGTATCAAAACGCGCGAGGTCCTGGTGTTCGAAGGACCATGTGCGGGTTCGGGTTCGCGTTGAGTGTTAAGAGTCAGAAAGAAAGTAGCGAAAATGTTTATTAATTGTTATTATTAAATGTTATTATATGAATGTTAATGTTATGATAATTAAATGAATGCCCCCGGCCGCGATGGAACCTAAAGGTACACTAAAAATGGGTTAAAGTAAATTGTTGCTTTACGCGTGTTTTGCTGACAGCGCATGCACGCGCCGCACGAGGCTATAAACGTGTTGAAGGTGCAATGCACCGAACACCTATGTGATCATTTTAGGTTAGCGGGCAAATTCTGTATCCAATGGCAAAGTTGACTTGTTTGACTGCATAGACAAAATCTCTCAATGCTGTTTGACTCGTATGTGCGTCAAGGACGTTTAAAGGGTTTAGGTTTTTTTATTCCTCATTTTATATCGTTATCTAGACGACAAGTATCTAAAATAACTAGATCGGATGGACATAGATAAAATTATATTTTATTTTAAATGCTAGGCTTAAATAGAAGGTTGATAACTATTAGAGTCAGACCAAGTTAACTCGGCAGCGATTTTGATAGCACAGACTGTGCAAGTGTTATTTTAAACGTCAAACTTGTATGAAATTATGACGTTTAAAATAACACTTGCACGGGCGTTTTTTGAATATCCTTTTGAATAGTATGTTAAACGCTGTCACATCAGCTACAACATGTCAAATCATAATTCTAAAATAGTCGATAGTTGCCGGACCGATCGCATTTATACATTAATTAACAACGAAATCTATATATTTCATGTTAAAAGCTTACTTCATTCTACACTAGCGAACGCGACATCAAAACCAACGCAAACCGGAATTATTGCTAACATGTAAAATATATTTATATGCATTTGTTTATTCTAAAAGGCTGATTATTGCAAGTCGTCTATTGATTTGGATAAACAATCTTAGTATAGTAGTAGCTATTATACAACCACGGTTTATACTTACTTTAAAGTTTAATTTACTTTGTTTTTTATCATGTTGCGTTGGTTGCATCCCTTTCTTTAATATGTAAAACAGTGACACAGTGATGCAACGTAATAACAAATGACGAAGTGACATCACAGGTATCTAAATCTGGTGTTCTTCATCAAGTATTGACATAAACAAGTAATATATGAAGATAAGGATAATATCTAAAGCAATTCATACAATGAACTAAATGGTGCAACACGACTTCTTACATTTATTAATGATTGGATTTTTATCCGAAAGCCTGGCTGCGGCAGCGGCCGGCGAGCGCCAGAACCGACTTTTGTTTGCATCGTACGATGTTAAATTACAAAAATAAACCTTTTATATTTTGTACTACACTTACGAAATGATTGTGCTACCAAAAACGTTTTAAAATGTGTCGTTTTTATGTTGTTAGCCATACAGTTGCTAACAGTTAGGTTGGGAAATCAAACTAATTATTGTGTTAAGTTACAACTTGATCATCTGCCAATTGGTTTCGAAATAACATTCGGTAATATAATGCAAAAGACACACCGTGGTCATAATGGGAAGGCCTCTAACCCTTTATTTACGGATGTATATATAGTTCGTTTGTTTAGCATTAGAAAAATGGTAAACAAACACGTCTTTTGAAAAACGCCTTTAAAAAATCAGTAACACATGGAAGTTATGGAAGCAAAATAATGTATATAATTGTTACATATTTGCCGAGACTTATTTTTTGTTAAGTGTTTTTCAATAAAAATAAACGTCAAAATCGCTTTCCTTTTTTATAATGCAAAAAAAACTATACAGGTGTAGTTTGCCTCAATGGGTGCACTTGTCCCAACTGATAAAAAAATTGCCTTTTTGTATTACTATTGAGAAATAAGTATAACCATGGTGGTATAACAGTGTCAGCATGACTTAGCGACTACATTATATTTCTATCAAAGTCAAAATTACTTGACGGTCTAAAGGTATATGGTGATAAGTTATTGCTTAACATTAACAGCGGTCCCTATGGTAAAATTTAGACTTTGTTAAAAATATTTCACATTATGTACTTCCAAGTATTTTCTTCTGCTAGCCAGGTAATAAATACTACTTAACACTACAAATCAAATACTAGCGAATCGCGCACACATACGATAATCACATAAGATTTACTCAGGAACATAAAACGTTTTACAAAAATATTTATTTGGTTCTATTTCGTGGCTATACATTACAATACAGTTGACGAAATTCGTGTGAGAAAAAGTGTTTGCAAAAGGGACCAATGGCAAAGAGACGGTGGTAAAAGCGAAATATGAGAGTACCAGAGAGAATAAACATAGTATCGGCCTTTTAAATATTTATTTTGATAACCAAAAGATCGTGAAATATTTATGAAGAGTCCGGACTCCGCATCCGGACTCGCACGGATGTACGTAACCGGACTTACATTACTAGCTCACACTTTTCGTTACATTTGGGTTTTAAGTGACCCATCCTTGACTGACCCATTTTGAAGAAGTTTCACGTCAATATATAGGAAAATTATTGGCCAGAAGCCCAAGTTGAATGATGTTTGGGGCATATCAATTAGGACTACCAATAGTATAATGTATTTAAAGATGAAATCTGTCCTGTGTGTAAAATGTTTATTTTAAAGCCACAAGCCCTAGCAAACACGTTTTCTTTGTTATAACCTTATATAATTTTCGTGATACATAAATAATAAATGCTTGATCGGTTACCACTGGGACCCTTTTACCATTCCGACTATCCGAAATAACAACATTTAAATCTTACATTAAATACATAAGACCTAAAAATTGCTAATACTTTTAAAAGCTGTTCCATTCACAACTATATAACGTTTCATCTAAGTACATGCAAGAGTTTTAGGCAAACCCAAGTAGTATCATAGTCCAGAATCCAACTATAAGATAGCTGGGGTTGCAGAGTAGTGCTACTCCGTTGTAACGCGAAATGGGCACAATGGTTGTCGAGTTGCGGTAAGTGCCCAGAAACCTAACTATCCTAACGATGATATAGGGACCGTGCACGTTGGAGGGTCTGCCATCTTGTGGCCTGAATCGAAACCATAAACATGTACATTTACACGTCACGTGTTTTCTTGTGCATAGTAGGTTCTGCCATCTTGTGGGCTACATCGGAACAATAAACATCATATTTACACCTTGCGCCAAAAATCTGACGGCTCCTGTGCTGCCTCCTACCAAAAGCCCTCTATTGGCGTGAAGCATAATGTCATGTTATTATTTTTAGATTCAAGCCACTAGATGGCAGATCCTACTACGCGCAATAGAGCGTGCTAAACTGTAGGGGGCAGCACCTGCTTATAAGCAACACTTATAACAATTAGTTAATGTTTTCTATTCCGGTCACGAGGTGACAGACCCTCTACAGACTAGTTGTGATTGGCAGATATTTGATTTTCTATCTTATCACAGCAATCATAAAGTCTTTATTACATGAGTCATAATATAGGATGGCTTATTTTAAATAAAGGCTTCATTCAATTTATTTCAAAGCAGAAAATCTCGTCTATAAAAACGTTCAGTTAATAACAATCAGAAAGTATTTCATCTGTAACCGTTGGAATAATTCATCTTTAATTAATTGCGAATGAATAACTGTGTAATACTTAAGTTAAAATACTATTACCGACCGTCAACTTTATAAACATTTTCTAAATAAATGAATCACCAACTTTCACTTTCACCAAAAAAATCTAACGACACAAGTCATCTTACAATCAGCCCATGTACTACTTATTTAATCCGATGACGAAACGGCGAATGCCGAGCAGGCGCCCAACCATAATCCGGATACATTGTAGAAACAGTATTATAAATCAGAAAAAATGGAAAGCAATTCGTAATAGCAAAAAAGTGCGATTGCACACGCAACGCATAATCATTGAAGAAAAATGGGGTTTTCCTGTATGACGTTGCGTACTTTCACTTCACGCACTAGATTGAAAGGTAACCAATACTATAAATAAGTGATGTTTGTAATTTACTTCTAAGAAACACTTATGATTTGCACTCGTAAGAATATTAGTTATGAGATTCTACGAGAGGAACTGACACTTATTTGCTGACATGTGTTGATTTTATTTATACCGCAATGGTTGCAAATAAAAAAATCACGTTATAGTAAGCGGACAAAGTAACCTATGAGTGCTTGTATCACCTTGCCACCTTTGAACTCAAGTGGCAGGCCGTCGACTCCCGACCGATTATGTCATTTAAATTTCAAATTTGATTAATTGAAATAAGATCAAAATTCCAATAACTCAGAAACGACACATGCCACTTGATATAATACTTTAGGCGTCACGGGTTGTTGTGATTACGCGAAGAATGCTTCTAAAAGTAACCATAATGATTTCAAGTAAGGTTTATAGTTGCTAACATATATCAATGATGTTTTTGAATATGAAAATGGCGGAATGGATAAATGCAAATTTCACGACGTCAACACACTATATCCTTGGATATCTTGGAAACTTGAAACCTTTATTATTTGTTATACTCCTTTTTGGCGACTTAACTATGAGAAACTTATTTTATAATCGATTGATTACATTCAATATTTAATAACTACGTTGGCAACTAATGACCGTTTCAACCGTGCATTCTTTTAATAAATAGGTAGCATTTGGTTTCCGTTTCCACAATTACGTGGTTTTAATATACGAATTGCTTTTGATCAGTCACGCTAACCAAATGCTAAGGAATATAAAATCAGACCAAGTTTCTATCAAATACCGTTTTGTACTCGCTTGAATTAATTTCGAGTGATAGAAATTAATTGAATATTCGAATAGTAGAAATATTTTTTATGATCGCTGATTGAAATATTGCTAATTCCGAAGGGATCGTAAGACGTCCAGCACACGGGGCATGGATCTAAATTATTAGGTGATGTTGAAAGAATGATCCGGATCTCATGGACCGAACGCCGTAAAAATGCATCTATTCTCGAGGAACTTAACATCAAAGGGGCATGTAGTACTGAGCAGAACAGGACCAAATAGTCTGAATAAGTTCATGATCTCTGGCCGCGTGGTAAGGAAACGTAGGGATGGACGTATGGCAACGCGTTAGACGGACAGAATAACGTGAGAGACAAGTCACATTATCGGGCCCAAGAGCGGCTTGGAGAGCACTGGTGGAGTGTCCACATTCGTCACGTCCCTCAGTCATGAAGATACGACAAAGAAGGTGATGCCGCATACGCAATAGCAAAGATAATGTGAAATAGTGGTGGATTGTCAAAGAAAATTTTGTAGCCACAGTAAATATACTACAATTTTTCGACACATGATTAAAACTTTTAGAACACTATTTGACTTTGATCCTTATTCTTTCACTGATATGTGTTAAATTTGTTAAATATCAAAAAAGTGGCGGTTAAATATCAAATCTTACCGGGCATAGGCCAAAAGTTGTGGAGCCATCGTTCGAAACGATGTCGCCATACCTTTGGCCTTTGATCTATTAGATGGCGCCACTTTTGGATATTTAACTAATTTACCACATATCAGTGAATAAGGATCAAAGTCTAATGGTGTTCTAAAAGTTTTAATCATGTGTCTAAAGATGGCATTAAAATAATAAATAATAAATAAATATTATAGGACATTATTACACAAATTGACTAAGTCCCACAGTAAGCTCAATAAGGCTTGTGTTGAGGGTACTTAGACAACGATATATATAATATATAAATATTTATAAATACTTAAATACATAGAAAACACCCATGACTCAGGAACAAATATCCATGCTCATCACACGAATAAATGCCCTTACCAGGATTTGAACCCGGGACCATCAGCTTCGTAGGCAGGGTCACTACCCACTACGCCAAACCGGTCGTCAAAATTACTGATTACAAAATTTTCCTTGACAATCCAGCTGTATTTCAAATTATCTTTGGTAATAGTAACGGCACAAAGTAAAATGCGAATCGCGCGGCATTTTTTTTTTTTGTAAGCGACATAGTAAAGACGGGAAGAGGTATTTAAATTAGGGTGTTATTTTCCGTTGTGAGACTAATATACATGTCCCATATATTATAGCAATTATTTATTTTTAAGATTGACAATGTAATGTTTACCCAGGTATTGGCTGGTGTATTTATAAATGTGTATTTTTCGCGTCACTGTATGATATTACTGTAAATGTATTGATTTGTAAAAGAACCCTTGCAGAATAATTTTTGAAATTTGAATTCATGAAATTTCATTATATCGAGATAAACCTACAAAATCCACTTGTAATTTTCAACTTCGATACCACTTGCGTTTACCTAATAGTACCTAGAGGAAAACACTAAAACGCGTAAAGTAGTACAACTATTGTAGCCTCAAATTTGTCAGTCAGTAGATGGCACTGTGCGATCTATACATTAAGCAGTAGACTTTCAAGTGCTAACATTTGACAGTACAGGGGGCTTAGCCAAGATAACATTCGTAGACAGAAAACGCGAATTGAAACTGTATATAAATACTCTCGTGAAATGTCGTATCATGTCACCCCGATACATTTGTTCTATTCGTTTGGCGTTTGTAGTATGGGAGGTAGAAGGTAGAGGTAAGGAATACAATCTGCATAGGCAGAACTGTTGCAAAAGTATGTAGTTCCAAATCTCTCCAGAGTAGCGCTAGAGTAGCTAAGAAGGTAGGTGTTATTGGCGGGGTGAAGTGCGCCGTCTATGGTCCGTTTTTTTTTTTCAAGTATTTTAGGTATTGTAGCGCCACCTATTTAAGGTTTTTTAACGGACACTTTTTGGTCCATGGAGATAAGATTTTCATGGCCGCTAGGCCCCTAGTTACCACAAAAGATTGGCGCCATCTACTCCAACTAACACTTGCGGTGACATGTTTTTGAACGTACTTTACGTTATTAGTATTCTCCTCAGTTTATGCTAGTATTGAAAATCTTGCTACCATCCTGGTCTAACCACGACTTAACCTGTAACAACACACATTTTCTACGTAGTAACAATTCCCCTAAGCTAATTACGACGATACATTGGAAGGGTTACGCCCTAGCTATATTAATGTATTGGTGTTTGATTTGTACATGCATGCTATCTCTTTTATAATGCGAAGACTGAAGACACTGCGGTTGTATTTTGTCCTGTACGGCTATCATGAGTTGGCATTTGACATTTACGCAAGCGACTGCGTGAACTCTATCGCAGTCTCTCTAGATCACATTAATACATCAATGCGAGCGAGATGGACTGCGATTGAGTTCACGCAGTCGCTAGCGTAAACGTCAAATGTCAACTCATGGTACCCGTAATCATAACCCAATGTACAATATTTGTCACATAATGTCATGTTAGTCGTGGAATCTCTTTTATGTATTTGATAATAGTAAAAATAAAGCTGTTTCAAGAATTTAAACCAGACCATTTAATATGTACATTATATTGTACATTGGGCATTATAAATACAATAGGGGTAAGTCAGGGTCTGTTTTGAGATTTATTAACGTCGACAGAGTTAGCGCGTAATGTACGAAGCCGAAGACAGCCGTCTACATTATACCTCGCGCGACCAATGATGGTCCCAATGACAGTTAACACATAACAATGACGTCATATGGCTGTCATGTTAAATGTTTAGCACATTCATTTATTTAGAAGTGTAACTTTTAAGAAAAAAAAATACGGTAAAAACATTTCTCTAGCATTATTTTTCCACCAAGCCCAAGAAACCGAGACTTGAAGGCACTGTCATAGGAACCATCATTCGAGTGGAATAGCAATAAAATACGAAGCACGAATAGTGACAGTACATTCACCTTCATGTTGATTTTGAGAAACTATGGATTAGGTCTACCCGAATCAAAGATAAAAACGAAGTTATCAAACGCCTCCAAAACAGACCCTTAAAAACCTTAGTAACATTTGAATGAGCAACATTTTACAAAGATTCTTTCCATTCGAAGCAAAAACTTTACATATTTAGCAAGGAAGTTTCTGTCACTGTCTAAAAATCATTTTCGAATAGCCACGCAACGCAACGCTGTGTCATTGACAATATTGAAACAAATTAGACTTTAATGTCATATCAACGTAGCACCAACTGTCACGTGTCATGAATTTCATTTTAATGTGGAACGAATTTCATTTTCAATGTGTAACGAATTTCATTTCAATGTGTAACGGATTTCGTTTCAATGTGTAACAAATTTCATTTCAACGTGTAACGAATTTTATGACATAGATCCAACATGGTTCTGTTCAAATTCAAATGTCATATTCAGGTTCCCAAAATGTGCAAGTTATTATTTATTATAAGGAGCAATAATAATAGGCAAGCATATAACTACCTACAAATTATATGAATGACTACACTTAAACCAACAATGTATTATTTACACGCAGCTCCTGCCTTGACAGGTCCAAATGTATTAAATTATTTCTGCATCCTAAAATCACTTTAGATTTCAATTTCCAATAGTAAACCAGATCGATGTTACAAAGTCAAATTCTGAATTTTAAACAGCGGGTTACAACAAATCACTACTTATTTTCTAAATTAGAAAATGAGGTAATTCTTTAAGCGTACGTTGCGAAGCCAATCGAAAACAGTTTCGAGTTTACCTGTACATTTATAGACCAAGCTATTTACCATTCAGCTACGGACCCTAAACCCCAACTAATATCACGTACACGGCACTCCACAATCCATTCATTACACAGACATACAAAACTTAAAGCATGAAGAAATTAATTTCAACTCTTTGAGACTATGAATTTGTTCCTATTGTAGTACATAGTATATTTTAGCTTAACATAGTTAGATTAGTGTGTTATGAAGGCGCGCTCGAGGACATCTCCATTGCCACTGATGCTGGCACTTGCATCTGGAAATTATTAAAATACTGTGATGATAGGAAAAAAACGCTCTGGGGGACTCTATGACCAAACATCGTCTAAATTATAAACTGAAATAGATGTCATACACGAAAGATAATATATATATATATATAACTCCGTATAAGAAAAAATAGAGACTCGAAAAATCAAGAAAAAATTATGCTCGAATACCTTTCGATTACAGAAAAGCAGAAACGTCTGCGAAAGATGTTAAATTTAAGTGGAAAAATTACTGCTTTAGCTGACAAGTCTGTTTCCAAGTGTTTTCAAGTTAACGCGATATCGCGTCTACTGTACCGACTGCGTTTACCCTGCATACGTTACAAATATTAGAAGCTTTGTTTAAGACGACCCTTCACATGGCGACCCTGACAGTACCGCAACTGTCCTCACCGGCATAGTAGAGACCGTCAAAGCTCGCTCTTCGCCGATTTGGACAGAACAAACTGTGGAGACACACTTGTGGACCACGCTAAGTTTTCATGGCAAGTGCTACGTCAAGTATGGAGCTAATAACGATATGTACGCGTTCCTAGTATAAAGTGCAGCTTACCTTAGGCTTAGGCTGGTGCGGTGAGTGCTGGAACACGTCCCCGATGCTGTCCAGCGCGCGCTCGTCCAGCACGGCCTCCAGCGCTGCGGCCAGCTCCGAACTCTCCGCAAATGACGAACCACCTGTTTAAATTATAAAATTGTATTTCATCTACATACATATCATAAAACAAATTACGACTAGATTTATATTTCGATTTACTTATTTGTACATTATAAATTGCAGGTATATCCATTTACATGAATTCATATTATGATCGTTAAAACAGATACAAGACTTAAATAAAATATCAATCCAAATATTTTATCATTATAGGATTAGCATAAACTGTTTTGTCAATTATTATTAATCAAATGTGGCAGCACGGTTCCATTTTTATCACTTGTCACTATGCCCGTCACTTTCGCGTTTACATACTCGTTAGAACGTGACAGGCATGGTGACAAACGATAAAGAGCCGACCATCTTAGCCCTACTGTATGAAATCGATACAGTAGGGCTAAGATGAGAAGATGAAGATATAATTACATTTAAATTTCGAACAACTCTATTATATATGAATAGCATGGACTAGCATGAGAAAATTGTAATTACACTCCATGCTGTCGTAGCTTAGTTTTGCAGCAACATTTCCGGCAAAGTACCGTCATAGTAAATGTTAACACGCTGAGTCATTTACAGTACCAGCTTCCCGCCCCAGCCCCGCTTCCAGTCCCGGCTTCGCACGAGTTACACAAAACCTTAAACAAATGATGTACCTAAACCTTCCTCAATAATCACTCTATTGATAAGTCAAAACCCCATGATAATCGGTTCAGGTGTTTTTGAGTTTATCGCGAACATACATAGATAAAGACAGACACGGCGGGGGACTTTGTTTTAAAGTGTAGTGATAAACACCTTGGTTGAAGAACTCCGTGAACGCCTCGTCGGGGATCTGGCTGAGCACGGCCGGGTCCAGGATGTCGTCGGGGGGCACTTGGCCCACTTCACCGACTTCTGAAAAACGGGCACGAACTTATAAACTCGCTTATTTCAACATGTTTCGATAAAAAAGTCTTTTTTTAACCCTTTGCCTACGCCTATAGTGTGCGTATAAGTTCACGTTGAACCTTGTGGGTATGCCTGAAGGTTAATATTGGGCTGTAGTCGCGCAAAGGGTTAATCTTCATGCTATTTTGTAATAACGTCTAAACCTTATTCATAAACGCGCTATAATCCTCAATTTGCTATTAATAGAGGCGAGGCGGCGCGCGCATTTTCTTCGGCTGAGCGCACTGCCTCGGCCGAGGCACGTCTACACTGGCCCTTTTGTGGGCGAGGAAATTGCCTCGCGCGTATGCTCGCTCTGTGTCTCGCCTAATCGTTTGTTTTTGTCGTTTAGACACAAATACCCTAGTTTAGGTAGAAGATAAAAATAATAATTTTAAGATAATATTAGGCTAATGATCATTTGTTTACGTAACAAATGATCCAAATGAAATACAATATCAATCCACAGCGCTGGCTTCGTCATAGTTGCTACACACAAAAGTAGTATCCACATGCTACGTAAAAAAAAAGAAAAAGGAATGTTATTCTAACAATTAAGTCTCGAACTGTTCCCTGCCTGACTCAAACGTCCAAAATATGCTAGCTGCGTTGCCAAGCTGAATAGCCAAAGATATTTGTTGGACCAGCACGGTTAGCACATGACGGGCGCGACAGTCGACAGGCGAGAAAATGCCGCGACATAGAGCTTTCTCGCGAATCGGTAGCATAAGACGCGCGCGACAACCCGCTGTCTCGCGGACAAATGTCAAAGCGACATAATTTTGTCGTTTGACAGTTCCACGCGGGATACTCTCGAAACTCGTAGCACAAGTGCGCTATGGGAGAGAAAATATCCCGCGTTTCAACGTCAAAAGGAGAGAAACTGTCTTCGAGGCTAGAGGGTCGCGAGAAGCATATTTTGTCGAAGTTTTGTTGACTTTGGTCCTAAAAGAAAGTTAATTTTTGTATATTTTGTATTTATTTCATAGTACAGCAATTTTCTGTGTAATTTTAATATGAATCCTGAGTTTTATGATTTGACCGTTAGGTGTAGGTACGTGGTATTGCTTTATAACATACCTATTAAGATACCTATATCTATATCATGCCGGTAATAACAAAATGATTGTATTTTTTCACATTTACTTGTTTGTTCTCTTAAGTTAAATGAAAACCCGACAGAAAAATAAAAAGCCTAAGATTGTGCCACCACATCAATAAAGCAAACAGTTTGATGGCGAATTGACTGGAGGGTGATTAATAGAAATTACTTTGTGGAAATCCGTATTAATTGATACAAAAATACTACTTCGCTAATTCACGAAATAATTAAGTGCTAGTCAATCAGTGCTAACCCGTTACACTTACACGCGTGTTTTTTACAGTCAATGCATGCAACCTACCACCTAAAAAATATATACGCAAATAGTTAATTAAACCACCAGCACCACCTAAGTACAAAAACTCGTCACGTGCTTCAATTGATTGTGGGATATAAACCGCGGTCTTGGGGTTTAATTATAGGTATATCCGGGTACTAATGATTTATAATATGTGTACAAAAACGCACCACCTAGAGAGGATGGGAGAGGATCGTGCTGTGAGAAGAGTGTATGTGGTGCACCCGGGTGGAAAACGTCCGTCTGGGCGTCCCAGATACCGCTGGAGTGACGAAGTCCTAAAAGACCTGTTCGCCCTCGGAATACCAACTGGCGTGAAGTGGCGCAGGATAGGGCAGAGTGGCGCTCTCTTGCGTCAGAGGCCAAGATCTTGTTTGGGTCACTGAGCGAGTGAAGTAGTAGTAGTAGTACAAAAACGCAATGTATTTTAAAACTTTGGAGAAAGCCTTCAGATTGGGTAAGGTAACCTACACCTACTGTACTTAGGTACCTATTACTTACCCTAAGTAGGTGTCTGAGTACACTTTTGTTACTATATGCATTATTTTATTATACGCAGATAATAAAATAATGCAAAATAATGAATCTGGCAGCCCAACTCAACCTCCCCCTTACAAAAGGCCACGGCCGTAATACGAGTATTCTGTAGTTACCACCCTAATGTACGATTCCCACCGACTACCGACTGGCTGGAGTCAGGCCGCACCGGAGCGCATTTTTAATGTGCCTATATATTATATATCGCAGAAGCGATAGAATCCGTCCGGAGGCGTCTCCGCGTCCGCGAGCAGCCGACCGGCTTGCGGCCACATAAATGTGAAATGCGATCCGACTCCGCCCGTTCGGTGGGAGTCGTAGTAGTCGTACTTAAATCTAAATATCTAAAAGAGGTCAGAGTAAATAAAATAACTTAATGTTTTTGTGTATTTGCAATATGAGAAAACTTAAAAAACTAACGCTGCATCCATAGATCGCTAAAATACAAAACACGCAATAATAACTCATTGTTTTAAACATTCGAGTGTCGTTGTATGGAGTAGGTTCCCAACTTGAGCCCTTCTATGTCCTCCGTGGCAGGATGGCTGCGCCCAGCAGCAGCATGCTTAGGTATAGGCGCCGTGTTTGATGACAGACTTGTGCATGTCATCAATCTATCTTCAAAGCCAGCGGTGCAGCAACTAGCCAGCCACAAGGAAGATATGTTGGGGATTATCATGAGATCTTCAGTCTTCTTTGTAAAGATGGTAGCTTATTTGCCAACACTTTCGAGTAATCTCAATTATCTTAAAAAAACACCAATCATTCGTAAGGAGTGGTATTTAATTATTAGGTAGGTAATTATCTTTAGATATAATAATGTACTCCAACTTGTAACGACAAAGCTAATCAAATTATGATTGACACATTGACATTTCCGACTTCAAAATAATATTTGCTATTTCTTTAATCTTAATACTGCGAGAAGGAGACAAAGTTATCGTGATTAGGGACGTTCCGTTTCTAAAGCTGACTATTCATTATTTTCCCGATTATGTTAGTACCGATTCAGTGTTGCCACGAAAGAAAAGTTTGTTCCAAGTATAAATGGCCACACTGGCTAAGTCGCGCGCGGGATGGCTCTCTCGCGTGGAATTCCTTTCTCGATCTGCCAACTTATGCTACCAAAATCGAGAAACTGACAGGTCGAGATAGAAATTTGTGACACGCGACTGTTGTTTCTCGCGGCGCGAGTTATCCCGCGTGTAATCATGTGCTAGCCGTGCAGATAACATCCAGCCCCAACGATTAATGTCATGTTAATGTTTGTTAATTAATGTTAGATCTAATGTTAATGTTTGACTATGTTTTTAACCGACTTCAAGATTTCGAGGAGGAGGTTATCAATTCGGTATTATTTCTTTGATTGAATCTATATATATATATATATATAAATTGGTCCCATTTTTGACAAAACACAGTTCTGATGATGGGATCCATGAGGAATCGAGGGAACTCTTCAAATGTGAAAGGCATACATACAGTGATTTTTATATTCTCATCACCAAATCAAGCATTTACATTTAAAAAGTGACATTTGATGAAGTGGAACTGCTGATGCTGATCAGAATGGAACTCTTCAACGACGCATAGTTCCCGCTTGGCGATTTGTCGTCTTCCTTATGTTTGTTAGGCAAATTAGGTTTTCGAGACAAATTTTTGTCAAGCGCGCGATCTGATGGTAGAATCTATGAGGAGTCGAGGGAACTCTTCAAATGTGAAAGGGGTACATATAGTGATTTTTGTATTTTCATCAACAAATCAAACATTTCCATTTAGAAAAGTGACATTTGATGAAGTGGAAGTGCTGATGCTGATCAGAATGGAACTCTTCAACGACGCATAGTTCTCGCTGGACGACTTGTCATCCTCTTTATGTTTGTTAGGCAAATTAGGTTTTCAAGATACATTTTTGTCAAGTACGAGATCTGATGGTAGAATCTATGAGGAATCGAAAAAAACTCCTCAAATGTTAAAGGGATACATATAGTGATTTTTGCATTTTCTTTAACAAATCAAGCATTTACATTTAAAAAAGTGACATTTGATGAAGTGGGACTGCTGATGATGATCAGAATAGAACTCTTCAACGACGCATAGTTCACGTTTGGCGATTTGTCCTCTTCGCTGTGTTTGTTAAGTAAATTAGATTTTCAAGGCATTTTTTAATATAATATAATAATCTTTCTTTCACCGGTCTCCCTCATTGAAGTCGGTATTTTTTCTTAAAAATTATTCTACTAAAAAAAGAATTATGAAACAGGATTACCAACTTACCAAGTTCATGCGAGTTGCTGGCCGAAACAATGAACTCGTTTTCACTGAGCGCGCCCATGCCGGTGTCCTCCGAGCTGTCGTATGCCGACGAATTCGAGCACACGTTGATTTCTATAAACATAATGCAGTTAATTAATATACACATGATGGTAGTCTAGTGGAATGGTATGTGAATTTAAACTGGAGGTATCGAGCTCTAATCCTGGCTTATACCAAATGATTTTCTAAAAAGTAATAATGGTAATAAAATTTGACATTAGTTAAATTTGCCTGTCGCTTTTCGGTGCTGGAAAATGGAATGGAATCTGGACTAATCCCAATAAGGCCTAAGGCCTCGTTTTCAGACCGAACCTCAGACTTGCTTAAGTCTCGGTCTCCGGTATAAGGCGCAGCGTCCAGCATCTGTATTATTTTAGCGTAATCGGTCTCTATACGCCAGTTGTAATACCATCAGTGGACACAATACTGCGTTCACCAAGCGTTCGTTGTCCTTTAACTGCTGTCACTTGTGATTGTTTTTCTTTGACGGTCCACCAACCTGGATTTGACGCCGCCAATGCCGCAATGCTTGAAAAAAAAAACTAGAGGCGTCGCATACAACGTCTGCAGCATAAACGTTTCTCGATGGGAGTGTCACTTCTGTTAATGTTTGTTTGTCTCAATCTTCCAGTACTGTCACATCATGTTGCTCCCGCGATAACACGATTCAGTTTCGTTTCTATACTAAGTATAAGTACTCGGTAGTCGCATTAAGCATGAATTGTATGCTATCTATAACGCGAACCGTAGACCAAGGCCGCGAAGTAAATTAGCCGGGATAAAGTTAGGAAGATGATGTTACTATTTGGCGGCTAAACAACATGCCGATAGGGCTATAAATTACTAAGTCGGACCTCTCTTTCGCCTCATCGAAAGGAAACGAGTATGAGCGAGGCGCGACTTAGTAACTTATGGCTCTACCGGTATATGGTAACGGTATATGTTTGGCTCTAGTGTAAAGACAGTCGTCCTATCTGAGATCGGCTGGGTAGACGCAGGGAGGGCTAATTTTTTTTTCTTCTGGCTGTTACTCCCTGCCAATTTGCATAGGGTGAATTTGCCAAGGTCGGTGTTGACTTTCACATGTGAGGAGAATGTTCGGTACAATATTTAGAATTTGTGGAAGGATGTGGTAGAGGGCTCATTTGGCGCGGCGCGGCGTGGGTGGCAGTTTCTTCTTGCAGATCCTGATGAGTTTCTTATTGCATTTTTTTTGCAGTTACCCCCCTGAGAGAGCTTGTTAGATGAAAGAGATTATTACCTGAGAGATACAGTTACCCGAGAGAGATTGTTATCTGAGAGAAACTAGAAGCTGAAAGAGACTTCTTGCAGATTCTGATGAGTTTCTTATTGCAATTTTCTTGCAGTTACCCCCCTGAGAGAGCTTGTTAGTTGAAAGAGATTATTACCTGAGAGATACAGTTACCCGAGAGAGATTGTTATCTGAGAGAAACTAGAAGCTGAAAGAGACTTCTTGCAGATCCTGATGAGTTTCTTATTGCAAATTTCTTGCAAACCCCCCCTGAGAGAGCTTGTTAGATGAAAGAGATTATTACCTGAGAGATACAGTTACCCGAGAGAGATTGTTATCTGAGAGAAACTAGAAGCTGAAAGAGACTTCTTGCAGATCCTGATGAGTTTCTTATTGCAAATTTCTTGCAAACCCCCCCTGAGAGAGCTTGTTAGATGAAAGCGATTATAACCTGAGAGATACAGTTACCCAAGAGAGATTGTTATCTGAGAGAGACTAGTAGCTGAAAGAGACTGGTTAGGCGAGACACTTACCCGAGAGACCGTTACTAGAGAGAGACTTACCTGCGACAGACAGTTACCTGAGAGCGAGTGGTTGGGCGCAGGCAGGCTCCGCTTGGGCAGGCGCCGCCGGCGCTTGGCGCGGC
The DNA here is from genome assembly GCF_033807575.1 of Cydia pomonella. NCBI lineage: Eukaryota > Metazoa > Arthropoda > Insecta > Lepidoptera > Tortricidae > Cydia > Cydia pomonella. The sequence goes on along the minus strand of NC_084721.1, from coordinate 5,818,328 downwards.
GCGGCGTGGGCGGCGCCACGCGCTTCCTCGCGAGCTTCTTCGGCCTGCTGTCGCGGCTCAGCTTGTCGTAGTTATCCTGTAAGGAATACACGAGATTGTACATGCGATACTATGAAACCTGGGTAATATTAGCAAGAGAGGTATGGGCAATGTGAATGTCATCTCGCCTTGTGTGGTCGGGCACAGCACAGCAGATGTCATTCCAGATCTAGAGCAGAGCCCAACTGGGGAAGTACCTCCACCTTACAGAAAACCGCAGCCAAATAACACTTGACCCTACTCATAGTGTTGTGTTCCTGCCGGTGAGTAAGGTTGCCAGAGCTCAACGAGGGGGGTGGAGTTAGGGTCGGCAACGCGCATGTAACTCCTCTGGAGTTGCAGGTGTACATAGGCTACGGAGACTGCTTACCATCAGGCAGGCCGTATGCTTGTTTGCCACCGACGTAGTATATAAAAAAAAAAAAGCAAATGCTGTCCATTTACGTGATACACCTTTGATTTGTATCTTGTATCTTGCATACTTAGTGCTGAAAAAACAATGCTGCTTTAGGAGTAGGGGCTATCTGCACCTCGCTTCCATGAAAACATAGTTTTTATAGAATTTCTCTAGAGCATAATCGTAGTTCAGGAGCTAATGTAACGTGTAACGACTAGAGATATACCTAAATACAATGCTTCGGCTGTCTCTGAGGCGCTGATAGTATTAGTTGTAATCCAGCGGAGCGGAGAAGAGAACCAATGCTATTTGGTTGTTTCCCACACATCTCTCATCTCCGCCTCTGGAGAGACGGCAGCGTTACTCGCTTTCACGCATGTTTAACTCACAATGACGTTTGCATTTGAAGCGGCAATATCGGCTGCTTACATCGCGCTTCGCTAGCGAACACCGGCGCACACTAAGGGCCAGTTGCGACAAACAAATTTAGCGGACTGATCAACGTCAATTTGCAGTGTGCTATGAAATTTATCATACAATAAAATTTAGCGAACGCTTTAACGGTGACAGACGGTTTGGTTCAACCGACCCTTAGTATATACCTAATCTTTGCTCGGGCGCCAATATATCGTGTAACAACGAGAGATAGAAATATAATGCTTACTCGCTTTCATGCATGTTCAGCACGCAGCGGTGTTTCCTCTTGAAGCGGAAATATCGGCTGCTTTTACCTCGCTCCCCCCGCACACGACGCATATAACCGTTGATTCGGCGCCAAAATAACGTGCGATAAGCAGTAACGCCCGCAAGTGTCGCTTCCTATAGAAATAGTGAAAGAAAGAGAAGTAATACTTACTCGCTTCCACGCATGTTCAGCACACAGCGGCGTCTGCTCTTGGAGCGGCAATATCGGCTGCTTACACCTCGCTCCCCCGGCGAACACCGCCGCGCACGACGCGTACAATCGTTGTTCGGGCGCCAAAGTAACATGCGATAGACAATAGCGCCCGCACGGGAGGCGCGGGGCGCCGCAGCCGTCCTCGGAGCACGCGGAACCGAGGCACGGTTTTAGAGAGCCACTCTCGCCGCCAGACCAACCGATTTCTCTGTGAACGTTATGGTAAATGTTAACATATTTAATAAATGTTAATGTAAGACTAGGCAAAATTTATCTACAATTATTAGTAATCTTTGATGAAGAATTTTTTTTTGCCAAAAAGTTCGTTTTGGTTATAAGTTTTTATGGATACTTCGTTATGGTGTACTTCGTAGAGGTTGCGTGTTTTACCACAGAGTTCAAATGGCTGCCTTCGGTCTCCATTATACCAACAAGTGGTCGGAAATTGGACTCAAATTTGAATGGTAATCAAGATAGCAAGAAAAATAAACATAGGTACATACCTTCATTACTTACTCGACCAATACTAAAACAGAACTGCTTTCTGAGGCAGTCGAGCAACAAAATCCTTAGAGATGGACATTAACCTGAGTCTCCGCCGTTCCCGCGAAGACAGGACGTCGGGCATGCCGCGCATCGCCAGCAAATGGTTCACCATCTGAGTTGGAAGGTGGCACGATGAACCTTGCCCGTTGAGTTGTTTCTGAAAAAAAAAGTGATATAATGAGCAGTGATCGGCGACCGGTAGCAATTTTTTCACGAAAGTATTACACGGATATGATTCTATTTTAGATTTTGTGCACAATTTATATATTTAAACAATGTATTCAGTTTTACTATCGAGGTTTTAAAATTTGTATTATAATATTGTAAGGTCATTCTCTTTATATAAATGGATTCTCAATGTGAAAAGAAATCGACTGACAATATTAAACATACCTAGAAAAAAATATGATAATTTACTATAAAAAAATTAAATTCCCTAACGCACCGTACGTACCGTACCTAATAAAATCAGTAACGGTCCCTACTCCTCTACCCTACGTCCAAAAGAGAGGTATGGGCATTAAGAATGTCATCTGGCTTTGTGTGGTAAGGCACAGCACAGCGGATGCCATTCCAAATCTAGAGCAAATAACACTAACCTCTCAAACTCACTCGTCCATCTTTGGTTTTTCCGGCCTCTCCTACAATGTACTATAATTTAAGCTAACTGATATACTCATGTCACTTTCCCAATATATTCCATAACAACCACACGCAGTTTATCTCCGACTCCCTCAAAATCCTCCGACATCCGCCCACGTGCCAACACGTGTTTTTATTTGATTACATTATTTCCACATCCAATTGGAATAAGAATAGTTTGAAATACCAGCAATTTTCTGCACCTATAGGGCATTACATTTCTTTTGCTGTTACTTTATTGAGAAACCATGAAACTGCAGACAAATATCTGGTCCAAAAAATCAATTTAAATCAAATCTCCATTTCAGGAATGAGATGCCTTCGATATTGGCAGAATTATCAAGAATTCAAGATTTAAACTGAGCCTACGAATATGTAAAAAAATCCCAGCAATTACATGTAAAATTGTAAAGATATCTTACATTAATTTAGGCATCATTACTACATATTATAAGGCAAAGTTCCCCTCCGCGTCTGTCTGTATATTCGCGAAAAACTCAAAAACAACTGAACGGATTATAATGCAGTTTTCACCTGTCAATAGAGTGATTCAAAAGGAAGGTTTAGGTGTATAATTTGTTAAGGTTTTATTTAACCTGTGCGAAGCCGGGCGGGGTCGCTTTACAAGAAATTGTACGAATTCTTTGTAAGTGATGAAAAAAGTCAAAAGTCTAATACGTGCATATAAAAAAGGTCATGTCTTCAATAACTTGAAATAATATCTTTAGACCGTATCATGACTTGACAAATCTACTTTAAGCATTATGACCAAGAAATAAGACATATTTTACTTTGCTTATTTAAATATGTCCCCGACAATAAACATAGCAATATGTAAATTGGTGTTCATGTCAGACAAACAGAAAGTGAGATGGAATTTTAATAAACCTTATATTTGGAAGTTAATACAGATGTAGTGCGTAATTATTTCCCATCGTGACAAATACGAACGTTTCAGAGAAAATTTCAGGGAAAACAATTAAGTATGCACTACATCTGTATTTTTCAGTAAAACAGTAGAGATTTGTTAACGCTTTCCCAGGCATAGTTGAGCTATCGACCACATACGCGCTAATAGAATTTTAACCCTAGCGATGCAATTTAAGGTTCAAATTAGATTTGACTTTCAGAAAATATGACTTGTTATCAAATGAAAGCTAGATTAACTGGAATATATTTGGGTTTTTTTGGAAAACCTTGTAGATTGGTGCGGCCTGGAAGCTGGCTGGAAACCCTGATCTATTGTTGATTTTACACACAACGATTGGCTCTGTATATCAGCTAATACTAAGTTAACTAATGGTAATGCGACGTGTTTACTGATTCATTCGTCGGCAAACTATATTAAGATTTATTTTTTAACTTAGCTCTCTGCCTTCGCTACTTCCATTCCAATCCAAATGAATCATTACACCATACCACAAAGCTCTATTTTAACCTCGACCAAAACTCCATCACCATAAGACTTAAAATCGAAATACTATAATCATTCCAATGAATTGAGTCATAATTCGACTCTTTAGGACTATTGTATAAGTTATCGGAATGTTTACAAACATTAGTGCGATAAAATTATTGATAAGAGAACAGTGGGCAGTACGTCAATACAAAGGCTATGCTATAGTTCGTGTTACCCACGATGATGCGCGGATTTGTCAAATCTAATCTCTAATATCATGACAATAAGAGTCAAGGCAAGCGTTTCGTGAATGACACGTTCTATATCATGAATGATTGACCTTAGCAGAAATCAGCTGTTCTATTGAGCTTAGCATATGTGCAATTTTGTAACTTATATACTGAGATTAAGGTGCAAAATTGAATAAGTTTAATAATGTTATTGCAAATGTTATGCTAAGCTTGGTAGTGTTTGGGTGCAGATAATGAATCACGTGGTTGTCTAATCGTTTTCCTTCAATGGTTTATCGTATATCAGATTCACATTTTAAAACATGTGCTTTAGTATTTTAAATATTGTTATTCCCTCCATCGATTGAATCGCACTTATAAATCGTGTCATTCACGAAGACGCGTGCCTTGACTCATGTTGTCATGTTATTAAAGGTTAGATTTGACTAATCTGCGCGTCATCATGGATGACATGGACTATACTATAGTATTTTTTAAACAGGTACGCTGATAGATGTCATCTCAATACAATTTTGTGAAATTTGGTGTTCTTAGGTTATAACTTGTATGGAGATGAGATCTATCAACGTAGCCTTCCTGTTAGAAAAATACTATAAGAATTCGTGAGTATGTAACCGCGAATTTGCTATTAATCTGTTTATTTTTGTATGACTAAGCCAACACATACAGGAGTTATAATTTTAGCATCTGTAGTAGTAACCAGTATGTGTGTGTTTATATTTGTATCCTTATTATAATTATCATGTGTTCTATTTGGTGTCGAAATTATTTATTGACTGATAAAATAGTGGCTAATATTGTCATTAACATTGACTGTGACTGTGGCCGATTACCCGTTGTTAATAAATTGGAGGAGATTGTATACAAGAAATCATATACATTTCATTTTAATGCCTGAAGAGCCTTTACACCTCTAAATCTTATCATTATAAGTATTTTCTCTGACATTGGGGACCTTTTTTTTATTACGAAAAGGTAAGCATTTGACCACAATCTCACCTGATGGAAAGTGCCGATGCAGTCTAGGATGGAACATGCTTTAAGATTATTATAATGTAATGTTTACCCAGGTATTGGTTGTTGTATTTATACATGTTTGCTATGTATTTTCCATGTTACTATATGATGTCACTGTAAATGTTGTATTGAGTTGTGAAAAAGCACTTGAGACCTTGGGTGAAAAACTTAGATTTTCATTCTTCAAATATATTCGTATTTTCCGAAGTCTCGTAATTTCAGACATTTCTTTCATTGTTAAGTGTTGCTGCATACGTACGGATTCCTTTTATATTTACGAGTATATACGTGTCACCTGATCCGACTCTGAACCAATACGTACCTTAATGATAGCAGCAAGTGATTTGTGCTCCCGAAAGTCCCTTGCGAGGCGTAAAGAGGTGTCTGCCCTGACGACATGCCTCCTTAGTGCCGCTCTGCGGAGCGCTAGGCGAGCCCCTCGGGACTCTGCCGCGCTTTCTTCTACGCAGACGGGACCAGTGCCTAATTCTAAACAAGAATACAAATGTTAGGCGTTTTGACGGTAACGATATCTAAGGACAAATGTCTACACCGATCGCTACTTTGGTGACTATTCGGTTCGTAGGTATGTCAACCGAAAATCAACATAATTACCCATATATGTAATCAAGTATTTAAGTACCGTAAACTTTCTCGAGATTGCCTACCATGCTAAAATGACGCGCTTTGAAATTACAGTGATTTTCTACTAAACAGCTGTCTATATATAATACAATCATGAGAGAAGGGCCAGCTATAGGTAATATATGCTGCTCGAAAGGCGACCAATACATGATGAGAGAATTTACAACATCATATAAAAATGACACCCCATATAGTTCTCAAGTAGCAACTCCTATAGCGTTTAACCAGGGTACGGGGTGTTAAATAAAGTCGGCAACGCGCATGTACATGTACGAGTACTACAACCCCTCCAGAGTTGCAGGCGTCCATAGGCTACGGTAACCGCTTACCACCAAGTGGACCGTATGCTTGTTTGGCACCGATGTAGTATTAAAAAAAACATGTTTCTGTTAATTGGTTTATACCCATTTCGCGACCCTTAAAGCGTATAAAGCTTCGGTAACTAGAAATCTTTGGTACGGGATCAAGATTGCCAACCAGGCTGAATCGCGGTTTCCTATCGTCAAGAGGCCTACAGTCAAACAATGCTATCTCATCATGACGCCAGGCTCTTTTTAGGGTTCCGTATCCGAAGGGTAAAACGGGACTCTATTACTAAGACTCCACTGTCCGTCCGCCCGTTCGTCCGTCCGTCTGTCACCAGGCTGTATCTCATGAGCTAGGCAGTTGAAATTTTCACAGATGATGTATTTCTGTTGCCGCTATAACAACAAATACTAAAAAGTACGGAACCCTCGGTGGGCGAGTCCGACTCGCACTTGTCCGGTTTTTTTTTGTAACAAGTACGAAACGGTCTTTTCTTGGTTAGAATCTAAAACTTACCAAACTCAGGTATGTTATCACCAGAGGCCGGAATTCTCGTTGCATTTTTTAACTGTCATAGAGACTTATCATTTATCGACTTCCGATATACATATATCGATACAATTTAAGAACACAACATATTAAAAGTTAATAGTTAATGGATATTTGACTGTAAAAGAAATAATTTAACAAGATAATATGGAAAATTATGACTACCTATTTCTTTTATAAAGAAATTAATGCAACACTTGTTAGCACGAAAACAGATTATGAACATGCAATTGAAAAAAAAACTGAACTAATTAAATATGAAATTATTAACTATTCACTTTTCATTGTTTTTATTGCGTATCTCTAAATCACGCTTTCAACTACTCAAAAGTTTTCTGGAAGAAATCGCTCTTTAGCGATAAGACCGCCTGTTGTTTACCTCTAATTTAAATCTTCTTTAATATGTTGTGTTCCACTTTGTATCGATGTATGTATATCGGTAGTCGATTAATGAGAAGTCCCTATGACAGTTCAAAAATGCCACGAGAATTCCGGCTTCTGGTTATTACAGTCACTGCTACAAACTTCCCGAACCCCGGTTCATATCGTCAATTGGCCCGCCTCCCAACAAGGAGGCAACAACCTCAATTGAGAACATATTTTCCTAGTTAGAATGTAGTAATAAACTTACCAAACTCGGGTATATTTATCATCGTCACTGCTGCTCCTCTCTAAATGCCTAAACCCCGGTCTTCTATTATCAAGGGGCCCGCAGTCAAAGAAGCTGTCCCCAGGGGCGTGCCAGGCCCGCTTAGGGACGGGTACGGCGTGAGGTGAGTATCCAGACTTTGCTTGCTTGCAAACTACTAGAAGACTTACCAAACTCAGGTATACTATCATCGTCACAACTACTGCTTTCAAACTGTCTGAACCCCCGGTTTTCCATCATCAAGGATCTCACAGTCAAATAGGCTATCGCATGTGTCGTGCCAGGCCCAGTTAGGACATTTATTCTTGTATTTTTTATGATATATTTTCTTGGTTAGAATTTTATTTATTTATTCAAACTTTATTGCACGATATAAAGTTGTACAAATGGCGGACTTAATGCTTGAAGGAATTCTCTACCAGTCAAAAATTGGATCAAACAGAAACTTGCAGTTAGTGCAGGGTGTACTGAGTCGAGTTCGAGCCCGGACGGCCGCTGGCGAGGTTGCGGAAGAGTACTTCGGCATTCCTGGGACCTCGCCCTATAGCACGGAGGCATCCCAGGCCCGTCCCCGCGCCTGGGTGGTATGCGAAACGCATTTCCCCTCTTAAAAAAAAGGGTGTATTGATATTGATACAATGTAGCACTTAATAAACTTACCAAACTCAGGTATGTTATCATCGTCACTGCTGCTGCTTTCAAGTTGCCGGAACCTCGGTTGTCTATCGTCAAGGGGCCCGCAGTCAAACAAGCTGTCCCCAGGGGCATGCCAGGCCCGGTTGGGGACGGGTACGGCGCGAGGTGTGGGTATCCGCTGCAAGGCCTCGTGGACCGCCGGCCCGCGGCCTCGCCGGACTTTGTTTTGGGAGGACTTGGCTGGAAAATATTGTGAACTTGTAGGAAAAGTACAAAGTTCTATCTAGTACTTGTTATAGTACATTGTTGTACGATATTGATTGTTATGTTATAGGCATAAAGAGACGAATTGTGCTTCTACTCCGCCGCAACTGATAATATCCTATCCTTATACTAGGTAGGCAGATAGGTAGGCTATGTAGTATCCTACATACTTAGACCATAGGCTGCGGAATTCTAAGAGGCTGAAAATAGTGGAAATTATTGTAGCTGAAGTTTCGACGGTTAAAGTAGATGGCGCTGAACGGCGCTATACATTTTTGGTGTCCACATTGTCATACATATGCGCTTGACAACTTAAGTTAACGTATAATGTACGGGGCCAAGTAGGGCCTATCTATTTCAGCTGTCAATACTGCGGCTACAGTATTTTACACAACTTAACGCGTCTTAGTATACAAACTAAACTAAAATCACTATGTTCACTTGTTACACTAAAAAAGGTCAAAGAACTACAGTTTGCAAATAATATTCAACATTCTTTTGTTCAAGGATTCGTGTGAGAAACGACCTCAGGTCATTCACCTGTCACTCAACTGTGTAATGTATGGTTAGAATGAAAAAGACACACATTTCCGGAGTTGAAAAACTAAGTATAGTTATTAAGCGCGTGTTTGATTTGCGTGGCGAGCATTTCAATGCAGTTTTCGGCATTTTAACTTTAAAAAAAAACAATGGAGTAAAAAAAATGCCACAACAGTGGGCTATAGAAATGGGTTCTAACACTTCTAACTATGTACTTTACTACAGTTTCTGTTCCGCTATCTGTAAACGTATTGGTCAATATTTTAGATTAGCTGCTATTATATTGGTCACAAATGTATTATAATGCGATATAATAATACAGTTGTGTGCAATATAATAGCAGCTCATAAGAAAATGAAAATTAGGGGGAAACTATAATTTTGGATCAATTATATTGGATCTTTTTTTTTAATAATTATTCTGCATTACTTGACATTGTTTAAAAATTAACTGTAACCTTTACTTAAATAATATTGGAAGTAAAAAAAAAAATATCGTGAGAACCGGCTTTTATATTAACTCGCCGAAATTCTTATAAAAACGTAAAACCCTATACGAAAAAAATTCAATTGTGTACTATAATTATATTTTTGTATCTTGCCTATTATTTCCAATCAAAGCTTTAATCTAAACCCATGGCATCCAGAAAAAAAATCATTTTTCTATAAGAGGATCTTCGTCTCAAAGTGTAATAGTCCATCATTCGGACTTTGTTGTTGATTTTTGACCGACTACTTGGATTGTCATGGGCAGCAATATCATTTAGAGCTTTAAGCAAACTAACAAAACCAAGTATTTGGTCAAATATCAATAACAATGTTTAGTATTCACTGTAATTGTGTGTTTGAACGTAGGCTTCATAACGTTTTAGCAACAATTTCTCTGTTTCCGCTACCCAAAAGTTTAGCGATAAGACCGCCTGTTGTCTGTCTCTACATTTAATCAATTGTTTATTTTCTTGGGGTGGCGAGTGTCAAAAATTCCTCAAAAACCCCTCACGTAATCAACCCCCCTATTTCATCAACGCCCCCTAATTCCCACCGTAAATTCTTGTTTACCGCCCTTATACTAAGGTCAATATGGTCGTTAGGTGTAATCTGGCCATAAGGGCCGATTTTTTTTTCGTCTGATTTCGATAAAATTTGGTGGATAGGATAGATGGAGTTCCCTATTCTGTACAATATAAGCGCAATTTCACTGTTACATACATTTTTTTCATGACAAGTTGTTATTTCGTAACCAACCCGGCCTGAATAAGGAGCTCTTCAAACCAGTTAATTTTATCCAAAAAATTCGACATCAAAATAAGCACGCCCCATAAATAAAGCGAATGTAAACCTTGTAATAGATTACTAACTACCTCACAATTATTGGATTTACATACTGGACTAAGAACTTAATTGGACATAGTTAACAGCATTGGTTATACCAATAAATCAAAATGGTGGTCTATAAACAGGTTTGTTAACAGTACTGGTATGACGCATTAATTTAATGTTATTCTTAAGACTGTTAGTCATTAATTACTTATGCTATCCAGCTGGAGAAAATACGTAAATTTTCTGTTATTTAGTAGAGTCAGACCAAGCTCGATTTCGATAGCTCAGCCTGTGCAAGTGTTAAGTAAACATAATGATTTCATAGAGGTTTGACATTTAAAATAACGCACTGTCTGGGCAGTCAAAATTGCTGCCAATTTATCTTGGTCTGATTCTAACAATTTTGTACAGTTTTATTCATCCCCAGAGAATAAGAGACTGTTGCTCTTCAAAATTTTATATGGTCTTAGTGGTCAAAAATCATGGATTAAAAACCTTGGTAGTGTGTAGAGCAGAAAAAAATGTACTCGAAAAAAATGCAATAAGATGACTAAAATATGTATATGTTAGTATACTTATAAATTATCATACACAACAAGAGGTTAAGCTCATTCTTCAACTGATCAGTGACGGCACTGACATAATATGAAAAAGCGAAACCTATAAGCTTAGAATATATTAGGCTGAAGCAATCAACATCAAAATCTAAGTGATTTGTTAAGATTTAGTTAGTGGAAACCGTTTTCTCCCAAAATGGAATTTAATAGAAAAATTACTGTTACTTTGCTAGATTCAAAAAGCTATTCTTTCATCTTAAGGCCTGTTTACAGTTTTACACATTGATTAGTGTTACATTTACACCAACTTAAGCTATTTCAGAGCTACTTGACAAACCGGATACAAAGTGTCAAGATAGGTGAACATACAAGTAGTGAGCTGGTGATTGAATACGGGGTACCCCAAGGGAGTATTCTAGGACCGACTCTCTTTTTGTTATATGTTAATGACATGTGCAACATCGATCTACCTAATGGCAAAATAATAGCATTTGCAGATGACACGGCACTTATTTTTTCAAGTCATTCATGGGAAGATACTTTCTGCAAAGCACAGTTAGGTTTCGATAAAGTTAACGCATGGCTTATAAATAATTCGTTATCTCTCAATATAGACAAAACAAAATACCTGGCTTTTTCTATCACAGCAAGTGGTGCCAAGTGCCTCAATGATTATTCTTTAACTGCACATAATCACCTAACACATATTGAATTGGAATGCAACTGTCCTACGCTCAGCCGAACTGATACTGTAAAGTACTTAGGCATAACATTAGATGATAGATTAAATTTTCAACCACACATAGACGTCTTATCTGGTAGAGTGCGAAAATTAATTTTCATCTTTAAACATCTGCGACATGTTGCCGGCTCCAAAATTATAAAAATGCTGTATTTTGCCTTAGCACAATCACTGATAGGATACTGCATACTCACGTGGGGAGGTACTGCCAAAAGCCACCTTATCAAACTGGAGCGTGCTCAAAGAGCCTTGTTAAAGGTAGCTTATTGTAAACCATATCGTCATTCCACTGCGGATCTATATAAAACGTGCGAAGTTCTCACAGTCCGGCAATTATTTGTACTCCAAGTAGTATTAAAGAAACACTCCGAATGCTTTTCTTCCACAGAGACTAATATCCACAGAAAACATAGAGGTAGACGAAAAATAATGGTTCCACGACATGTAATCTGTAGAACTGCCTTCAGTAAAAGATTTTATTATTTTCTAGGTAGCTTCCTGTACAATAAGTTAAATCCGTTACTGAACATTTATCACCTTAATAAATACTCATGCAAACAGGTATTGACGAAATGGTTATTGGACAAAACATACATCGACACTGAAAACCTCTTGCAACCCATGAGATAACTATTATTATTTTAATTAGTGTACCACACACACGCGCGCACACACACACACATGCACACACACACACACACACACACACACACACACACACACACACACATACACACACACACACGCACGCACGCTGTTTTTTTGTTTCTGATGTTCTAGATTATTTTCTAATATTATTATAGATTATTAGTAATATTTCCTAATCTTTACATAGATTGTGCATAACTTTCTTTACAGTATGATTATAATAACACCCGTCTAGATATAATACATGTATAAAGTATATAGAGACAAATGGAAGGTAACTGGTACTTATAGCACAGGTTCATACCTATTTTAAGTATCAGCGAAAAACTCTTGGACAATGAATCCTATGTAATATATTATAAGAAATTATGTACTAGGTGTAAACTTTTGAGGTTAATAAACTTATCTCTTAAACTTATCTCTACATTTGAATTCATACATATGCTACTTGTGTTTAGTAGCAAATGTGTAAACGCATCCTTTCATACAGTTTGAAACAAATCCTTAGTCAGTAGATTGACAAAAATATTTGCTTTTAAATAGTTTGTACTATACTAATAACCTTTTATTGGCTGTTACAAAAACAGGGCACAATAATGTTTTATGTGGAGTTCCACATTTCCTTATGCTACAGTGACTGCTTACCACCAGGTGGGCTGTATAACTGATTGCCACCAAAGTGGTATTTAAAAAATCCTTCAATTTGTAAATGTAAAGAATGTATCTGATTAATCCATAAACAAGTGAAGAAGACTAACTACTAGACTTATAACCAACATACCTGATGGTGCTTTCTTCACTGAAGATGGTGGTGCTTTAGGTGGGGGTGCAGCAGGAGACTCAGTCTTTATAACTGCCGGGGCATTCTCATTCAGCCCCTGTTCTCTTTTAAAAACATCCAGAAATGTTTCCGACCCTGACAGTTTGGGATTTGATGAGGACTTACTATGATTAGTATTAAGACTATTAATACTGACTTTCTTACATGAGGCTACATTATTAGATTGGCCCTTTGGGCTGTGAACACTTGACCGTCTTGCTTCAACAGAGTTACTCCGACTGATTTCTTTTCCGAGGCTTGGATTCTTTGCTTTCTGAACTTTGGTATTAGCAGTCTTCACATCTTTGTAGTTGGGAGTCATGGGATGCTTAGGCTCGGGCATGAAATGCCCATTAGGCACAATCTCAAGCTTGATCTCATCCCTGATGACCTCCCCGTTCGGAAGAGAGCCTTTGATCTGAAGATCCACCTCATTATTCGGGCTGTCCAAGAACTTGGCCTTAACTTCTACATTATCAGGGAACATAAAATTATCATCCGTATGACTAACAGTTATTTCGCCGGCAATGATGTCAGAATCATGAAATGTGTAAAGCTCGTTGGGATCTATTTTAAATTTGGTTTGGAAGAAATTTTCATTCAAGTGTGGTATGTAAGTCTGTTCATCGCCAGAGCTGTCCTGTATGAACATGTTAACATCTCCACAGTTCCCCGAGACACCCTCCACTGCCAACTTGTATTGAGTTGCACAGCTTGCATCTGATATATTTTGTGGAATGCCACTGAAACTATAACAAATATAATGAATAAATTTCGTTAAAAAGATAACACAACACCAGATTTATACAGCTATTTTACTCACCCCACATTTTCGGTAGTACTCAAAAAAGACATGCTGTGTTCATTTTACAACTTATAGATACAAACAATGCTTATTTTGTCTGCTAACAGGAAATGCCATTAAATTAACTTGGTCCCACAGCTTCATACTGCAATAATGATATATATTATGAGACAAATAAAGGAGGTGTTGTTGATAAGTATCACAAGTAGTATTAATAAATAACTTCGATGTATTTTCACTACTATTCATAAGGGAAAGAAATTCTTGTATAGTACTGACAATTACAATGACATCTGTCAAAATTAATACTTTTATTTGAGATTTTCTCCTTTTTCCGTGTATTAACAGCCAGCTTGAGGGATAAATTAAGATATTAGGAACGATTGGAAGTTAACATTCCATTGTTTTTTGTATTTTTACTTAAACAAATGCCGATATTATGACTGGTTACTTACATTTTAATTATGACTGTTTCGTGCACATATTGCTCATGGCGGGCTTTAGAACTACTTTGTTAACGAATTTCGTACACCAACCACTTAAATTTAGGACAAAATTAAGCTTCTTAATACCAAAACAAATTAAAAACACACCTATTCAATAACATTAAATGAATGACAGATTACAGCAAATGGCAGCCAAAATGCGGCTGCGTTCAAAATTAGTAATATTTAATTTTGAATTACGCCCTAATTTAATAATTATATTTTTTATGCTTTTTACTTTCGTTTCTTGTACTTTTGTAAGAAATGAAATCGTTTTTATATGTAAATGAAAAACTTAATCTGAAGGTCATTTATCTAAAATAATTTTTCTTTCATCTGCATTTTAAATGCATTTTGCCAAAGTGTATAACTGACTATGACTATATAATTATTCCTGCAATTTAATTACATTATATTCTAAAAAGCAACTTTAAAAAGGAAAGATGATAAAATATAGCATTAAAATAAAACAATAATATTTATGTCGAACGCACCCATTAGACCTAGTAATATTTCACTTGCAATTAAAATCTATTATTAACATAACATATTATATACAATAAAAGTACCTCAAATTAAACAAATAACCTAACTAAATGTTTTTAAATACATTTTTTGGGATTAAAATCACAATTCAACCCTCATAATATAGCACTAAACTCTTTAATGTTTGAATATCCCGCCCTTTCGGCCATTTTGAGAACCCCGTCCTCGAAGCGTTGTTGTGAATCCAATATGGCGATATTTGATGTTGTGCTATTTTAAAGGTACGTCAATTTGACGATTCTATAAATGTTACGTCCGGTAAATATCTTATTTTTCGCCAAAGTGTGTACTAATAGAGCTTAGAAAGCTTAGGTGTAGTGATTTATTGCGATCTTGTGGTTTTGTGAAAGGCGTACAGTTTGTATTGTTTTGTTTGTGATTCCCGATAATTTTAATGGTCAATCCATTGTCGTTCAAACAAATTAAATGTATTTGTAGTGTTTATTCTCTTGCCACCTTGTTATATATTCGTTATAAACCGATGTGTTATTCCTAAATAGTCTGCTTTGCTTATAAAACCCAAAAGTAAAATTGAATGTAATTACGGTAATTAGAAGTGGAAATTTTATGTTTCATAGAAGAATCAGTGTTTTATTTGTGTTACAGAAGTGCACATGTTTTCATACAAATGGGAGTTAAATAGGAGAATACAACGGTGCAATAAAGTAGCGCCTAATAATTGAGTCACTATTTGAATACATAGTGGAAAGAGCGTTGACTATAATGACTGACACGAGAAGAAGAGTAAAGCTGTACGCTTTGAACGCTGACCGGCAATGGGACGACAGGGGCACAGGGCACGTCTCTTCGTGTTATGTAGACAGACTCAAGGGCACCTCACTACTTGTGAGGGCAGAGTCTGATGGATCTCTTCTTTTAGAAAGCAAAATTCAACCAGACACAGCCTACCAGAAGCAACAGGACACACTAATAGTATGGTCAGAAGGTGACAATTTTGACTTAGCCTTAAGTTTTCAAGAAAAAGCTGGATGTGATGAAATATGGGAGAAGATCTGCCAGGTAAGCCTTTCTTACTGTGACCAGTTGCATTGTACCTTCACCTTCAATAAAGCTGTATATAATTACTTAGGTCTTGGTTATTCTAGTTTAAACTAAAATCTAGACTAAGGTAGACAGGTTGCAACATGATTAGCACTATACTACTTCAACATGTATAGTACAGTAACAATATACCTGTTATAATCATTTTAATACCTTCACCAATCTGAATAATTACTAACATTTCTTATGCTTATTTCATAAATACTTCTATATTTTATGAAACAATAGTTTTATAAAACTATTTTACTGTCACATTGATCATTCATTATGATGAAATGTTCCATAATTTTTCAGACTATAAGTCACAATGACATATGTGTTACATTATTTGAATAAGAAATTACCTCTGACAAATGTGTTAATTTTGTTATATGATTTTTGTAGGTTCAAGGAAAAGATCCATCAGTTGAAATCACACAAGATATTGTAGAAGAATCGGAAGATGAGCGTTTTGATGAGATGTCAGACAGTGTCCAACCTGTGGAACTTCCACCATGTGAAATGGGAAGACTGGAAGACATAAGCGAGTTGGTCAACAGCTGTTTGGTTTCACCAGCTCGAAAAGACAAATTGGCTGCTGCTCTAGAAACCCAGCACTATATAAAGAAATTACTCAATCTCTTCCATATGTGTGAAGACATAGAAAACATTGAGGGCTTACATCATCTCTATGAGATATTCAAAAGCATATTCCTTCTCAATAAAAACACTTTGTTTGACACAATGTTTGCAGATGACACTATATTTGATGTTGTTGGCTGTCTGGAGTATGACCCAAGTCTACCCCAGCCCAAAAAACATAGAGAATATCTGCGGGAGCTAGCAAAATTTAGAGAGGCCATTCCTATTAAAAATCAGGATTTACTGGCAAAGATACATCAAACATACAGAGTTCAATACATCCAGGACATTGTTTTACCCACTCCCACAGTCTTTGAGGATAATCTGCTTAGCACATTATCTAGTTTTATATTTTTTAATAAGGTAGAAATAGTAAAACTTATAGAGGAAGATGACAGATTTCTGACAGATTTGTTTAAGTTGCTAATGGATGATAAGACACCAAACCCTAAGAGGAGAGATTTAGTTTTATTTTTAAAAGAGTTTTGTAATTTTTCGCAAAACCTTCAGCCGCAAGATAAAGATGCGTTTTATAAAACGTTAGTTTCATTGGGGATCCTGCCAGCGTTAGAAATTACATTAAGTATAGAAGACCAGAAGACCAAGACTGCGTCTATAGATATATTAACTTATATTGTGGAATTCTCACCTTCGGTAGTGAGAGATTACACTTTACAGCAAGCTAACAACACAGAAGAGGTAAAATTCAAATTAAACCTTATTTAGCAATGATATCATTTGTCATAACATGAATAGGCGGGTCCACACAGAGCGAGCATACGCGCGAGGCAATTTCCTTGCGCACGAACCGGCCAGTGTAGACGTGCCTCGGCTGAGGCGGTGCACTCAGGCGAGGAAAACGCGTTCGCTGTCTCGGCCGAGGCACGTCTACACTGACCATTAAATATATTAATACTGACAATTTAATAATTAAATAATAATTAAGATTTTGGCATTCTCCTTATTACTTACTTCCTAGTAAGGTTAACCATAAATAAGTTAGCTAATCTGTAATCCTTCAAAAGTCGGACACAGCTTTCTGCCAGAGCTACTAGTAATAAAGGATGGTCCTAAAATATGTTGTAATTTTTTTTTTTACCAGGCATATGTGTAGATAAAAACATAAATTTTATCATTTCTAAGCACATTTGAAGCCATGAGCTTTTTAATTCATAGTTAGGTAATTAAAATGTTTCTAAAAATTAACATTTCTGGGCCAATCTGTATTAATCTTATACACAGGTGTTTTTAAAAACAACCTATACAGTTATCTTATCAAGATCTGGCCTTGACAATGACCTAAGATTACATACCTGATTATTTACACTTTTCAGGAGCACATGCTGCTTAACATAGTGATAGAACAGATGCTACGGGACCGTGACCCTGAACTCGGAGGTGCTGTGCAGCTGATGGGCGTCTTACGTATCCTCCTGGACCCGGAGAGCATGCTAGCTTCGGTCAATAAAAGTGAAAAAGCAGATTTCCTAAACTTTTTCTACAAACACAGTATACAGACACTTATAGGTATGTAATATGGAAGATTGTTATGATATAGTATATTACTTGTTTCATACAACGTAATGTGCTAATTATTATTGTAATGAGTTGTTTGAATAATAATTTTATTTGTTAAATAATTGGTATTCAAATTTCATTCATAGAATATCATTATGATCTTATCTGATATTCAAGGATGGGAACATCAAATACAAATGCTTTTTATATCATACCCCAGTAAAAGGACACAATAAAAAAATGAGGTAGACATCAGGCGGTCTTATTGCTATAAAGTGATCTACTCCAGACTGCCTACATTCACCAGATGAGTTTTACGTCAGGTCACGTTTACGTCGGTCGCAAACAAGCAAGTTTGAGAGTGGAGTTTTTTTATAGGCAATAGTGGTGACTCCCTGTCAAAAATAGAGGCCAATAATTAGGTAGTTTGCCTGAAAATCTGCAAATCGATAACATTATTTTCTTTTCCACAGCACCATTACTACAGAACACAACTGGAGAGAAACCCCTGAGGGAAGACTATCACACTGTGCAGCTACTGGGGCTGGTCCTGGAATTGCTCTCGTTCTGTGTCGAGCATCACACTTATCACATCAAAACTTGCATATTGAACAAGGTACGTTTTCTACACAAAATTTAGCTTGTTTTCCAAACAAGTTACAAAATGGAATTTTGTGGAGTACATACATTAGGTCCTTTAGATGCCAGAAGGGCAACCCTGACAAAATTATTGATTTGGGCGTTATATTGCCTCTCCAAGTGCTGGTTGTCAGTTATGTTTTAAAAGAAAAATTTAAGGAAAAGTTGTTAAACTTCAAAATGCAATATTTAATGTAAATGACCGTTTGTTTCTTAATAAAAGAAAAAAAAATCCCATCAAAAACAATACTTGTAAAAAAATCTGAATTGCTTCGAGAAAAGGATGGTACGGCCGTGATGCTTTTTTGCTCGACTTGGTGGGGGCACTGCTGTGCCCCCAGACTTCCGGTCAAGATAGAACAATAAACTCTTTTCATTTGGGATCTTAAAACTAATAGCAATGATAATAAAATTGATTTTCTGATCCCATGCCAAAGAATCCTAGTTACCGAAACTTTATACGCCTTTATAGTCGCGACGGTGATGACGGATGAAGTTGAGACCTAGACCTAGTGCCAGTTTAATGAAATCTTGCAAGCAGAAGTTCCTTAACCCTTTGACCGCCAATAACGTCAATTAACGCGCGAGGCAACAGCCCAATTGTGCATTTCGACGAGGTTGACGTTGACGCGCCGTACAGCATTTGGGCGTGGTGTTCAAAGGGTTAAATTCCTTTCAATTGAAATAAACTTTTAACAAACACACCTTAAATAGAGAATTCAAGCTCAGATGGTATTAGGACCAGCTGCATTCGGTATTTGTCTAATGTCCCTTTTAGAGAAATAAGTAAGCATAGAGTGCTCACTCAATACATCAGTTTTCTTACCAAAACGCTTATTATTTTCGTAGTCTACGTTTAGCGTCAAGTAGTGCATTTATTATTTTATTATTATTTCTAAGTCAAAAAGGTGCATTACAATATACTTGGTCACTCAGGCCGTCACTATCTATCTGATGCGATAATAAACTACAAATAAATAAATAATAAATAAATATTATAGGACATTATTACACAAATTGACTAAGTCCCACAGTAAGCTCAATAAGGCTTGTATTGAGGGTACTTAGACAACGATATATATAATATATAAATATTTATAAATACTTAAATACATAGAAAACACCCATGACTCAGGAACAAATATCCATGCTCATCACACGAATAAATGCCCTTACCAGGATTTGAACCCGGGACCATCAGCTTCGTAGGCAGGGTCACTACCCACTAGGCCAAACCGGTCGTCATACAAGGTTTGATGTATTCTCCTATTATTTCATGTTCACAGGATCTCCTTCGCCGCATACTGGTTCTTATGCGATCAACACACACCTTCCTAGTGCTGGGTGCTCTCAGATTCATGCGCAAAATCACGGCGCTGAAGGACGAATACTACAACCGGTACATCATCAAGGGAAATCTCTTTGCGCCGGTTATAGATGCGTTCCTTAGAAATAATGGCAGGTATGTATCACAAGAAGATAAATTTTTCAGAAATTTCTGTAAAACTGAACAGGAAAGACTTACAAAAATAGGAGAAGTTTGAGAGGTGATAACACCCCGATTCGCACAATTTATAACTTAAATAACGCGGTAAGTGATAATGTGATGCACAGTGAAGACGTGTCTGTTGGTAGAAATTGGTGAGTTGCGCAATGAGGCCTTCTTTGGAATGAGATGCAAGAGCTCACCTGTTTGCAGTCTTCTTACAAGGAAGGGTACCCAACTGTCCGACTCCGATTTGATTCATTTTGATATATGTTATAGAGTAGTCTAAAATAACGGACACGTATTTTTTTTAGCTGCCCAAACTCAACCTATTGGGAGAAATTGTCCTCCAAAGTACTAAAAAGTTACTAAATCTTCTAACTCCTATAGAAAGTGATGCTCGAGCAACTTGCTAGTTAATGGCTGGTTTGAGTATATGTTTGAAAGCAGCAAAAAATAATGAGCACGTGTTTTGTTATATCAGCTAAAACTCATTTTTTCCTAAAAAAATCGACATTCGAAGTTTTATAATACCTTATCGCTAAAGTTACACATTAAGACGGGTGTTTTTTTAGGAAAACTTGAGTTTAAGCAGATATAACAAAACACGTGTACATTATTTTTTCCTGTTCTCAAACATATACTCAAATAAGCCATTAACTAGGAAGTTGCTCGAGCATCACTTTCTATAGGAGTTAGAAGATTTAGTAACTTTTTAGTACTTTGGTGGACAATTTCTCCCAATAGGTTGAGTTTGGGCAGCTAAAAAAAAATACGTGTCCGTTATTTTAGACTACTCTATAACATATATCAAAATGAATCAAATCGGAGTCGGACAGTTGGGTACCCTTCCTTGTTAGTATCATAGCTTGGACGAGTTTGAAAAGAAAATATCTGCCCAGGACCATGAAATAAACTCATTACAGAGCACGAATGCACTAATAACGGACGAATACGAAAAGAAATTATGTGCAGGACCTTGAGATTATTCTTGATATTATAGAAAGCTTTTACCAATTTCTTATCCTAAAACAGCAATCATTGAATGTGAATTAAACTGTGCCAAAACATACACAAACTGTAAAATTATTTTTTGTTTCTCGACGACAAAATCTGTAAATATTTAATGCAAACAATTCCAGAATCGTCATTCTGAATAAATTGAATTCAATTCCATCCAGTGACGTTTGATGGAAAAATACTGCATTGTATTTTATAATCTATGTTTGTTACACTGTTTTCAGGTATAACCTACTCGACTCTGCTATACTAGAACTATTCGAGTTCATAAAGCTGGAGGATATCAAGTCGCTTTGTTCACACGTGGTCGAAAACTACGGCAAAATTTTAGAAGACGTGGAATATGTACAGACTTTTAAAGCGTTGAAGACGCGATATGATCAGCATCAGGATAAACTAAAAGAGCGGGACCGAGGTAAGTTATTTGTTTTTACAAATTTAAAAAAAAATTGTTTTACTTGGTCAACTGTAATGGTTGAATTAAAATTTCGTATACCAAACTATAATTGCATACTTTTCATGTATGGGCTCCCAACCCAACCAAGGGCGTAGGCTCAACTCAACTATAATATTCATTTCGATATGCTGTAGTCAACTATAAAAAAATTGACCTATCACATGCTGCTGCACTCCCATAGAAAAGATAAACGGGCAACTATTTCATTATGTCTTGCACTACATTTTTTTTTCTTCATACATTATTTAGGTTTTATAGTAAAGAAAGTATTATTTTAGATGACTCGTCGAAAAAGTAGTGTATACAATAGTGATATAATCAAGCTTTTCAATCTCGTACCTTACTTAGGCAATTCAGCAAGCTTCAATGCCTAAACACGGTACTCGATTGAAAATACTATTATAGTATATCGTATAATTGTATAAAATACTATTATAGTATATCGTATAATTGTATAAAATACTATTATAGTATACATGTATCACTAATATATCCTTATATTTTGTAACAAGATAATTTTAGGTAATGTAGGTAAAATAATGAGTGTTAATGATAGGACATATTATTACATGTGTTTATTTATTGGTAACATAAATCGTAACATCTTTGTTACAAAATGGAAAATTATACGTAGTTTATACTTAGGCTTTAAAGTACAGTTGGATGCAGACTAGGATTGTATAACTTTGTTAACTACAGTGTGATTTCTTTTTAGCTGATTAAGGGCATTTTATGTATGTTTGTGTTGTGTGTTCCATAGTAGACTCAAAACGAATAAATGTACTAGTCAATAGGATGTTAACTGATTCGATTTTATGACCCTGTTGACATAATTGTCTAGGCTAGTACGTTAGTTTAACAACTTTGCTTGTAATTACAGTCTTCTTTTTCGCATTGTCCTGGCATTTTTGCCACGGCTCATGGAAGCTTGACAACTAATCCCCAGATTTGGCATGCCTATGCCAATCTACCTATACCTATCTACTACAGAGGGTAAACTAGGCCTTATTGGGATTAGTCCGGTTGCCTCACGATGTTCCCTTCACCGAAAAGCGACTGGTAAATATCAAATGGTATTTCTTACATAAGTTCCGAAAAAGTCATTGGTACGTGCCGGGGTTTGAACTCGCGACCTCCGGATTGAAAGTCGCACATTCTTACCGTTAGGCCACCAGTGCTAGCTGGTAATTCAACAATGATATAAAATAAGGATATGTTTGTCAGTGAGCGGCAGCGTGGGCGTGGCCGAGGCCGTGGTCCCGTCGCTGCTGCGCTCGCGCTACCGCCGCGAGGCGCGCGCGCCCGACGACGAGGAGGAGATGTGGTTCAACGACGAGGACGAGCTGGACGACGAGCCGCCGCTCGAGCCCGCGCAGCCGCACCCGCACCCGCACCACGCGCTCGACGCCATCGGTAATATATACTGACTAGTGACGCACTACTACCGCCGCGAGGCGCGCGCGCCCGACGACGAGGAGGAGATGTGGTTCAACGACGAGGACGAGCTGGACGACGAGCCGCCGCTCGAGCCCGCGCAGCCGCACCCGCACCCGCACCACGCGCTCGACGCCATCGGTAATATATACTGACTAGTGACGCACTACTACCGCCGCGAGGCGCGCGCGCCCGACGACGAGGAGGAGATGTGGTTCAACGACGAGGACGAGCTGGACGACGAGCCGCCGCTCGAGCCCGCGCAGCCGCACCCGCACCCGCACCACGCGCTCGACGCCATCGGTAATATATACTGACTAGTGACGCACTACTACCGCCGCGAGGCGCGCGCGCCCGACGACGAGGAGGAGATGTGGTTCAACGACGAGGACGAGCTGGACGACGAGCCGCCGCTCGAGCCCGCGCAGCCGCACCCGCACCCGCACCACGCGCTCGACGCCATCGGTAATATATACTGACTAGTGACGCACTACTACCGCCGCGAGGCGCGCGCGCCCGACGACGAGGAGGAGATGTGGTTCAACGACGAGGACGAGCTGGACGACGAGCCGCCGCTCGAGCCCGCGCAGCCGCACCCGCACCCGCACCACGCGCTCGACGCCATCGGTAATATATACTGACTAGTGACGCACTACTACCGCCGCGAGGCGCGCGCGCCCGACGACGAGGAGGAGATGTGGTTCAACGACGAGGACGAGCTGGACGACGAGCCGCCGCTCGAGCCCGCGCAGCCGCACCCGCACCCGCACCACGCGCTCGACGCCATCGGTAATATATACTGACTAGTGACGCACTACTACCGCCGCGAGGCGCGCGCGCCCGACGACGAGGAGGAGATGTGGTTCAACGACGAGGACGAGCTGGACGACGAGCCGCCGCTCGAGCCCGCGCAGCCGCACCCGCACCCGCACCACGCGCTCGACGCCATCGGTAATATATACTGACTAGTGACGCACTACTACCGCCGCGAGGCGCGCGCGCCCGACGACGAGGAGGAGATGTGGTTCAACGACGAGGACGAGCTGGACGACGAGCCGCCGCTCGAGCCCGCGCAGCCGCACCCGCACCCGCACCACGCGCTCGACGCCATCGGTAATATATACTGACTAGTGACGCACTACTACCGCCGCGAGGCGCGCGCGCCCGACGACGAGGAGGAGATGTGGTTCAACGACGAGGACGAGCTGGACGACGAGCCGCCGCTCGAGCCCGCGCAGCCGCACCCGCACCCGCACCACGCGCTCGACGCCATCGGTAATATACGACTATATTGATTATATCATGTATTTCTTTAGGTATTTAACAAAATGTAAACAAACCACAGTGAGGTATTTCGTTGGACCAGAATATTATAAGTCAACACTTAGAGAAGTTTTAGTACGATATATTACTTACTCATTGTAACAATGAAGCTGCTATAATCGTGCTAGGAATATCTCAGGATGATCTGATTAATCAATAATAATTTCGTTTTGTAATATTTTCTATTACTTATTCCTAGTAAAGAACCTAAAACGAGACGGAATGTTTAGCCATTTGAGGGTAAATGAAAACATTACACGATTAAATTAAATAAGATAAACCCAGGACGATGAGGGACAGATCCAGGCAGTTTTCTATTTGGATGTTTAACTGATGTTTCAAGTACCCGAAAATGTAAAAACACATTGTTTACATTTATTTAACTACCCAAAGAAACAGAGTATAGCGATGCACGACTAGGACAATAGTCGGCAAACCACGACGCTCGAACCGCATGCGGCTGCTAGGCACATTTGCGGCTCTTTAAGCCGACCGCGGTTGGCTCTTGTCAAAAGTTTGCCGACTCTTGGCCTAGAAGCGTAGCTCGACAGTGAGTCCTTGCTCTAAACGTAAATGTGGGCAAATTTAACTATCTCATGGCCTAAATCGAAAACTTTAACTTGACATTGACGCTTTGGCAGGCGTTGCTCTACCGCTCAGAAACGCACCCTTGTGCGGCTAGTAGTCATATCAAGATTGTTTACCTTTTTTCTTTTTTTATAACTCACAAACGAGATATAACCTTTTGGTATAAATTACCAATTTCAGCTTGACATTGGCCACCCATATACAGATATATCTATATTATATCTTTTATATTTGATTTATATAATATTATATGTTATGAATAAACTGTCAACATTTTCCAGGTAAAATAGTAGAAAAGAAAGTTTGCACGAGTACAGAGAGCGCGAACGGGCCGAGCAGAGTGCTGCTCAACACGGCGTCGCCCAAACCGGCGCACACCGACGTTCAGGTATCCGAGCCCAGATTACTCGATAAGGTAAACTTTTGGTTCCCTCTCGCCTTACTCGCTTCGCTGGGATCATCTTATTATGTATATGCTGTACATGTCACATAATTTGTAATTAGGTGTCTGTTAAATGCGTTAGGACCAGGATCTTATTTGTACCTATTTACTCAGCAAAAATACCCGCGCATACTGACGTTTAGGTATCCGAGCCCAGATTACTCTATAAGGTAAACTTTTGATTCCCTCTTGCCTTACTTGCTTCGCTGGGATCATCTTTTTTTTTTTTCGCTTCGCTGGGATCGGGATAAAGCTGTACATGTCCAGCAATCTGTAAATTCGGCAATCATGTCAGTAACATGCGTTAAGGTTTGTCGTACATATTTTCTGAACACCGCGTATACCGACGATTAGGTATCCGAGCCAAGGAAGACTTTTGGTTCCCTCTCTTCTTTCTCCCAAACACTTATTTTTTAGTCAGCTTACACGGGCTCACGCCGTAATACGTTTTTTATTTATGTTTTTGCATGTACAGACGCCATCAGATATATCGGAGCGGCCGAGGTGCTCAAAGATATATGAACACGCATTCTAACATCTTGACAATAGAGGCGTGTTCAGATATTTGTGACCGTCTTGGCCGCTCTGATATATCTGATAATATATAATATATGATATGTCTGTAAGTCTATTTAATATTGTGGACAAAAGGCGTACAAAATATTTCAGAGGGAACAGTTTTATTAGTTATAGAGTGGTGCTTGGCTTTTTACTGCAAGATATACAACATATTGTATGCTTTATGCGCTTATAATTTTTGCATGTTTTAGCTGTAAAATAATACTAGTATATACTGCTCAAAATAAAGTAAAGCCTGACCAGTAATATGATCACGCGCCATGTTGCGGAATTTCATTGGAACTAAATTGTTCATACTATACATGAGAATAACAGCGCCCTATTGACAATGATCATATATTTCTGGTCAGGGTGTTTGGTGCCTCGTTTGCCAAATTGAAATGTCATATGGGTTTGATCGTTAATTTTAAAAATCCGTGGGCATTAGATAGATAAAAGATATCAAATTCCCAACCTATCTTACATTCTACACAGCCTGTATTTTTCAAAAAACATCCTGTATTTTATTTGTAACAGTAAAACAAGGCTTTGGTTGTTATTAAGGCTTATACATTTTATTTCTTTTAGTTTTAAATGCACCACCTACAATCATTTCTGCTTTACCCTAAGGTTGACTAGTAGGGAATTAAGTTTTTCTTTCTTTTGTGCAATAAAGTTTATTAAAATAAATAAGTAGTCAAATGTTCCACGATGACCAGTTTGGCCTAGTGGGTAGTGACCCCGCCTACGAAGCTGATGGTCCTGGACTCAAATCCTGGTAAGGGCATTTATTCGTGTGATGTGCATGGATATTTGTTCCTGAGTAATGGGTGTTTTCTATGTATTTAAGTATTTATAAATATTTATATATTATATATATCGTTGTCTAAGTACCCTCAACACAAGCCTTATTGAGCTTACTGTGGGACTTAGTCAATTTGTGTAATAATGTCCTATAATATTTATTTATTTATTCACATATTTCTTCTATAATTCTTAGAGACCCTTACTTTCTTTTGAGTAATATATTATGGCTGAAGTGCATAAGTGCAGTAGCTAGATCTGAAGTATGCTTCGACTTGATAATATGTTTTATATTTAGTTTCGTGCCGTCTAGTGATGCTAGAACTGCTGCACTAAGATAAATCGACTTTAATTATTTATTATTAGGCGGGTCCACACAGAGCGAACATACGAGGAAATTGCCTCGCGCGTATGTTCACTCTGTGTTAACCCGCCTATTCAAAAATGTCCATTCAATGTGATCTAAATTGTACCTTTCTCGAGAACATCAGGAGGGTCCACAGAGCGAGCCGATTCGCGAGTAAATTTCTGCATATTCCCTGTTTTTGGAAAAATATTTACTTTTAAAAAATCAAATTTTTACCAAAGTATTAATAATTAATGACTGAAGCGTCTCGAAAGTCTTCGAACTTCTTAAAACGGGCATTTTGATTTCGTATGTATGTCCGGATTTTCTCCTTTTACAGGTCGCAATTCTTAACCGATTCTTGTGAAAGTTTGTCACCAGATTCTATTATGAAACAGATTTTGTCGAAAATTTTTCAAAACGCGGTAATTGACATACAGGACTTAGCACCAATAGCGTCTATGGCGCTTAAGACCATTTATCTTTGGTAACGACTCAACGAACTAAGTATTTCACTTTTACATTTTCTAAGCTCAAACACAAAGCCACAATTTTATTTTATCCTGGACCATGAGAAAAGCGCGTTGTTTATCATGTCATTTTCTTGCGTAACAATTTTATAGAACTCCATACTTATTATATAGAAATAAACTGAATAATTCAATATGAATAACCTTTACACTGCTGCAACCTAAAATTAACTGAGATTGAAGCCCTTGGCATTTAGTTGTAAATGTAATGACCTCGTTCGTCAACAATACCTTGAATTGTCAGCTCATTTAATGATTCGTGTGGTTTGGTCATATTCAATTATTTATTGTGAATGGAGCCACGGACTTATTACAATCATTGTATTGTTATTAGAAAGCGGCCTTTAGTCGGCAATTGGACATTAGCTTTATTATATTTTGACTTTGCTCGATTTTATACTTCCAACATCATTTTTGACCTCTAATGTCCCACGGTCCTAATACTGGTACAAAGTACTTACAATGAAATTTATTTCATTATTTAATGGAACAGTACCTGGGCGACCGAGCTTTGCTCGGTTATAACTATTTATTGTAATATGGTGGTCTACAGGTGATAATCTTAACTACATTTTTTTACTAAATTAAACTTGTCTAAAACAATAAAAATTAAAAAATTATATATAAACTTGAACATATAAAAAAAAAAACAAAAGTTAGTCACCGGGCGAGATTCGAACCCGTAACACTCGTTTAGCAGTCCGCGTCTTAACCCGCTGGACCAGACGGACAGCGGCCGGCAACACGAAATTAGCGACCATATTCTGCGTCGAAAGAAAAACGCATGAAAACTCGAAAACACGCGTTTTCCCATACATAAGACTAATCTAGATCGATTGTATACCCCCAAAAACCCCCATATACCAAATTTCAGCGAAATCGTTATTTTCCGAGATTACAGAAATATATATATTTATATATATACAAGAATTGCTCGTTTAAAGGTATAAGATAGTTGCATTTGTGTTGTTTCGTTCGTTTTAAACTTTTACTGCATGATAATTATAGAATTATTTGTTTAAATTTGAACTCGAATAGTATGCATAACAATATGCGGGAAAGGGTTAAAACGAAACAAATTCAATTCTATTTTGTAATATCATTGATTCCAATTTGACCGCCAATTTTTCATACACGCCGCTAGAGGTCATGTGGTCATGTCAGGTGGTCATGATTTACCCCCTTATTAGGCGATGACAAGACGATCCGTGTAGACGTGCCTCGGCCAAGGCGGCACGCTCAGGCGAGGAAAACGCGCGCACCGCCTCGTGCGAGGCACGTCTACACTGGCCGTTTTGTGCGTGAGGAAATTGCCTCGCCCGTATGCACGCTCTGTGTGGACCCGCCTATTCATAAACGTCTACTAAAGTTGACAAGCCGCTAATAATCGTACCAATCCATCATACCAATACGTCGGAAAGGGACA
Source organism: Cydia pomonella (assembly GCF_033807575.1). Lineage (NCBI taxonomy): Eukaryota > Metazoa > Arthropoda > Insecta > Lepidoptera > Tortricidae > Cydia > Cydia pomonella. Next base: position 5,789,374 of record NC_084721.1, on the reverse strand, counting down.
ACCGATTATTAGCGGCTTGTCAACTTTAGTACACGTTTATGAATAAGGGGGTTCGATCTTACGGTAGATCTCCAGCTTCTGTCGAACGGTGAGGTAACGTTTAGTGTCGCGCAGGGCCTCGTGGACTACGACGGCGACTCGGACGAGGAGGAGGAGGGCGGCGCGGGCGCCGGCGCCGACGAGCGCGACGCCAAGCGGCCGCGCCTCGCGTAGTGCTGCCCCGTGACCGGCACACCCTCCCCTCCCCCTCCAGCTGTGCACTATCAGTGATGCCGTAAGGATGCACTACTATAGAGGTGTGACATGGGCCCAAGAGTAGCGGCTGTCGGATGCTTGCAGATCGAGCGAGGCTAAAAGTGGGCTTGGACTTGACGAACGCGACGTTGTATAGTACGCGTTCGTGAAACGCGCCAGCGGTGCGTTCGCCCGGTCTGGACGCACCTGAAGTGTAGAATCCTCATGATGGGTTGTGTTAATGTTCGCTGTCGAAAACTCGCTGGAGCGGATATGCGTTGGAATTAGGAATTTGGCTGGAATAAAGATAGTAAAGAATTATAATACAGTATCTTAATGAAATAAAAAAGTAAGGGTCCGATACACATATACATGTTGATATGCGAAGTGCCTGATTTACTGAGGATGTAGTTTGTATTGCAAGTTAGAGCTCGGCTGAGAAATAAATTAATTTTGACAAGGATATCTCCTGAAGGCAGGATAAGGGTCTCCCTACATATATTGACGAGGAATCAGCAGAAGCCGATATCGTAAACCTTATGTCTGCACGATAAGAGCGAAAAAGACGTCGTTCGGATATTGCGTAGACTTAAAGCTTTTTTTTTATCGGTTTTTACCGATTCCGCGTCGATATATCTGTGGAGACCCTTAACCTTCCAGATTGCGTCATGACGACCGCGCTCTAACTTACAACATTAAATAGATACTCTATTAGAACTCTATGAATGTCTGTAGGCATTTGGCAGAAACTTTTTTTAGGTGGTTTTCACATTGGATACAAAATCACACGTCGCTCCGGTTGGCGAGCGGGATATCGCTATATACGTGCATAGCGCTGTCACGCTCAAACTCCAGAGTGACATGCGAATTTGCATCAGTGTGACTACGTTATGATCCATCGAGTAGTTATTATTCGGAACGTTCATAAATAAGTGCCGTAGCCGTGTTGCGCCCATGTAACGTAGTAATTCTAATTAATTAGCATATGAAATCTTCATACTAATTAAAATTAACTTCGTATGGCATCTCAGAGTGTTAGGGACGTTATGTTTATCAAATGTGGAGCAGGAATTGTTTTTGATGGCCAACGAGGCTGAGTGTACTTGCAGCGTAGCCTTATTTTATACATAAATAGTGTTAACTGTTGAAAAGTATTTGCGTTAACATGAAGAATGTTAGGCTGCATTTCCACTGTGGCAGAGAAATAGTGTGCAGGAATAATAATAGCATTGGTTCTCTTCTCCGGTTGGGTTACAAACAATGCTATTGGATGATTCCCGCACTTTTCCTCATCTGGTTCGTTGGGAAGGCAGCCTTACGTCTATGTAATTTCGATCAGCAGATCTACTATGAGCATGTCAATCAATGAAAGAATGAGGGTTACTAATTTGGTCAATATGAACAGATATAAACAGGTATCACTAGTTAAATCTGATTTTGCATGCCGCGTCTGTCGCGTATGTTGTTGATAAACTCAAAAATTACTGAACGGATTCTCATGCGGTTTTCAACTATCAATAGAGAAATTCTTGAGGAAGGTTTAGGTGTATAATTTGTAAAAAGGTTTTGGGTAACCCGTGCGAAGCCGCGGCGGGTCTAGTAATCATTTAAGTTTCGACTAAGGTTTTTTTTAAATCAACTATACGATGCTTAAGCCCACGGCTTATGGGACTTTAAAAGGGAAGAATTGCTTTGCGATCCTAACGAAATAACAGTAATTTTTCTATGATTGACCCATTTCGGAAGAAAACGTTTTCGACTAACGAATTCTTAACAAATCACTTTGATTTTGATGTCGATAGTTTCAGCATAAAATATTCTAGGTTTATAGGTTTCGCTTTTTATATAAAAAAAAATGTATTTCAAATTTTGAAAAAAAAAAAGGATAACCTATGAACCTAGTTATTCATTGTGTCAATAACATTTAAATTATTGAGAATGGAAAACATTTAGAAGTGTGTTCATCATCACAAATATTTGTTCTTGTGTTATGGATGTTTTCTATGTATTTTTTAACCCTTTGAACGCTTTATGTCATAAACATCACTCAAACGCCAAGCTCCCGGGCGCAAGCGAGCTAATGTAAACCTAACTCGAAAGTGTGAAGGTTACTTTGACAACGTCCGCCATAAAACCTATAGGTTCTTGGCGTTCAAAAGGTTAAAGACACTCCATGCAGATCAATTTGTCAAATCAGTTAGAGATTGTATCATAAAGTTCCTTATGTAAACGCAAATACAGTCGTACAAATATCGCTGCGCAACATCAGTCTCCGTTGTATCCATCATTATGTAACATAGTAACTTTTTACTTACGGAGGGTCCTAGGTACAGTCAAGGTATTAAATATCGACACGGGCAAAGTGCCTAAAATATGTATACACGACCTCATTGGCCATACATCAAGGTAGTGTGTACATATTTTTGTCGCTTCGTCCGTGTCGATATTTAATACCTTGGCTGTACAAAAATATCAAATGCTTCCACACTGACACATTTACAGTTTAGAACAAATATATTTAAAACGTAGGATAACGTATTTAATGTGAAATGTTTTTTTTTGTTTAGATCATTTTTCTGAAGGTGTAAAATCGCAAAAGTACAAAGAGAAAACTGAGTGGTATTTGGATACATATTGAATGTGAGATGCAAGTGTAAAAATGTGTGTAGAAATTATAGTTCACTATTCCGTTCACATATTACATACATATTTCCGTGAATGAAGGCCAGTTTGTTTATTTGTAACCAATGTTAATGTGCAGCTCTCAAACGTGATTCAAATAATAAAGGAAACGAGGCTAATTTGGCTAAGGGACTGCAGGCGCAATCAGATATATCGGACCGGCCAAGGTGCTCACAAATATATGTACACACCTCTAGGCGCAGTGCACACTGCATCCGATTGTCAGGTACGTCTATAGATATTTTTGAGTATCTTGGCCGCTCCGATGTATATGATGGCAACTGTACCTTGATTTTTTTTTTTTCTTATAGCCTTTTGTGGAAACTTACACCTATGTACAGCACTATATAAACACACTTTTGGCACTTTTCTGTATGAGGCTCGCCTGTGACTTACGCAACTCACGCTTCGCGTTTAATGACCTCAATTATGCAACAGTTGCATAAGAATATTAATTTAGCCATCACTCTCCACAAAAAGCTGTGAGAAGGATAAACGTGTCGTTCCCAAGCAAAAAGTCCAATCCACTTTGTCGTTTGCCATAAGGACGCTTTGACAGGTTACTCGTATAATGATAAAAGCAAATTTCGTCCTTATGGTAAGCGACAAAATGGGACTAGACTTCGACACAAACACTTCTGCTACAGTCACCTTAGACTAAGTTCTCAATATTTGGCAGAAAGCCAATATCATTTTGTTTTTACTCAAATGACAAAATATTAATTATAACCGCCACTATGAAATACGTCATAAGTTTAGTTCTTGGTTATGTAAGAAGGCGTTGAACAAGGTGAATGTCCAATAGGTGATATGACCTTCATATTAAAAACATCCATTTTGTAAATATACGATGACTTATTTATTGTGAGAATACTTTTATTTTTCTAAATTTAATCTTAGGCGCTCTTTGTTGAGAGTACAGAAACATAAATTCGGTTTTAGTCTTCTAATCAAGCTAACTCAGCATCGGCTTGGCTAGTGACAGAGTGTGGGTCGCCACAAACGCCAGTCCTAAAAAAAACGAGGGCGTTTATAGTGGCACACCACACTTTGTCCTTACAAAGTCGCTGCAGTTTTAAGGGGGTGCTCAAAGAGTTCAAACGCTAATGCTCTAATTAGCATACACAGAATCGGACCACACTAAGTTTTCATGCCAAGTGTTACGTCAAGTATATGGAGCGTTTAGGGATATGTATGTGACATCAAATATATATATAACGCAGTAAAAGATAAATAAAGTCTAATAAAAAAAACGTGCCTCTAAAAATCAAGAAAGTATACCTTTGGCCTATACTCGTGTAAATGGCGACACCGTTTGATTTCTTCTCATTTCAGTGAAAGAACATGGGTCATATAGCTGTATGTCAAACTAAGATTATTAATCCTGTGTAGAAAAATGGCAGTAAATTTAGTAGACTGCAAAATTTAATTTGACAATCCGCCTCTATACTCAATTATCTTTGGTAATATGTATATAACAACGGCTAACAGTATGCAAAGTTAGCGTGGTCAGATTCTACACATATTCTATTGTGTCGTTTTACACAAGGTTGATTTCAAAATTCAGCAGTTGTCCTAGTAGTAAGTTAGAACACTATTTGAAACATTTTTTTCTAGTTTTCCTTAGGTCTGAACACTAGCTTACACGCGCGTTATATTTCCTTACATTTAGTTTTTACGAGTTTACACGCGCGTGACTTTTCCCTACATGTCGTATAAAACGCTAGTCTGTGACCGCCCTTACTGTCCTACTGGGCATCTATAAGTAACCTCTGTTCAATACAGATGTATGATTTATAGTATTCTATAAATCATATTTTGCCATCCTAATCCATTAGTTTATAAATATATCAGAAGAGACAACATTTATGATACTTCCCTTGTTTACCACAGCAATGTTTTAAGCAAAGTATTGAACATGGAATAATATTTTGCAAGATGGTTTTGTATTTTATCGAATAAAGAAAGACTTGCATGTCGGCCTTCTTGCTTCCGGCCAGTCGAAGTATTTTACAGATGGCGCTGGCATTTGTCAATTTTATAAATAGTGTCAGTCTTGTTTTTTTCTTTGGAATTTTAAGCGTTTAAGCCAGATCCCATAGAATAAAACTAGTGATATATAAAAAAACTTTGACAGTTGCAAGGCTCGGGAAGCGGTTAATTTCCAAAGCGTTATTATGTACTTGGCGCAGAACCTTTTAATTTCAGTTTCGTTCGTAAAACCGTTATTGTTAAACCGGTTTTTAAGAGAACATTTCCTTAAAGTTCTTGTCAGATTAACCGATTTAGAACAATAGAAACCAGTTTCTTCCTACGGTCTTTGTTTACGCGGCACACCACTGGGCCGGCCGGCCGTCTCGTCGCTCGTTGATTAAACCGGTATATTAAGGTTACAATAAAGTTCTTAAAACGTTTGCGTTCTTATGAAAGTTCGGAGTAAAACCAAAATAAACCGGTATTTACCGCTATTTTTAAAACCGGTTCCAAGCCTTGCAACTGTCAAATGATTTTTTATAGATTACTAGTTTTATTTTGTCAACCCCAACATTCAAATTGTATACGATTCTTTCTGTACTCTCAACGAATTCTTATTCATGTCTGTTTATGGTGATTGTAGGTTTTATACTGCAGAAAGTAATGTGTATGTGATAATTGTATCAGATTAAGGTCCATTTCATTTTATTACTGTTAACCTCTAGTTTTACGGTACGTGTTTTGTAAATAAAATTAATTTTTGTAATGTACGTTATCGTAACTGATGAAAATCCGCGATGGAAAAGGGAAATATCTTTGTTGAAAAACGTTTTGGCATAATTTAGCCCCCAGTTGGCATACTTATGTTGGTTATTAGGTAGTTATTTTTAACTGGAGCCATCTAATGATTTATCGATAATTATAAAAAAAAAATATTTTATCTAAATATCGACATTGCATGTTGTGTAATATACAAAATCTTTTTTTATTTTATACTCTTTATACTGATTAAAAATTCCAAGTTAATAGCCAACAACATATGATTGGGCACCAATTATAATCAACATTTTAACATAAACAGTGACCTGTGCTGCAGTGGGCATCTGCCATACAAATATGCAGCAGTACATGAACATCTTTATCCTCCTAAGGCCCAAAGTCCTACCTACCTACTTATTCAGTTCGATGAATATTCAATCGGAACAGAGTTGCACTTGCTTTGTTTCGTCGATCGACGAAAAATCAAACCCTATTTTCTCCATTAAAGGCTCAAATTTCAGTGGTAAAATTTGGATTGCTCATTTGTATAGCTGGACCTTAGGAGGTTAGAACATTTTATCTTATGATATTAGCACGAGGTACAAAATTGAATGACTTCTCCAATGCAGTTACGAAAGATCAGATATCGCACTACTACTTTTATGTTGCGTTATGTCAGCTGGGGTCTTGTTACTGGTTGGTGCTGTGTTCCGAAGAAAAACCTAGAAGTCAATAAGATCTCGTCTTTTTTGCCGTATCTTCCAATCCTCCAAGAATTTCATCAATCAGCATCAAAAGTAGCGGATCAGACTACGTTTCAAAACCATCTACCATTCTCTAATTACTTAAGTTTTTCGATGCCGGATATATGCGAACCGCAGGTCCAACGCCAACGACGGAATAATACGTCACAGCAACTTAGACCTACATGCATAAGTATAAAGTTCAATTTTAGTTTTGACACCTCGGTGGCGTGGCGTCTGAGTAATTGCTTTCGTGTATGACACGGCGTCGAAAAGGTTGACCAAAAGAGATAAGTATGTCTCTATATGAAGAACAATGCAGATACTCTTGGTCGAGAACTGTAGAGTCGGGCCAATATAAGTTGGCAGCGGTTTTGACAGCCCAAGCAGTGCACGTGTTATTACGTCAAACTTCTATGAAGTTATGACGTTTACTTAACACTTGCACAAGCTGGGCTATCAAAATCGTGGCTAATTTAGCATGGTCTGATTCTAGTGATAAACATACATATATCTACTTGGAAAAGTAATCGAGGGTGGCACATAGTTTTGGCAAGTTGTTTCATCAACTATGATTGATGCTTGACCACGACATTTTGCATGTATTACGTTTCGTCATAATCTGATTCATAAAAAAAAAATGTTTTTCTCCAGAACACAGCTGTTTTCGTCCCTGCATTTATTCGACAATGATTGAACGAGACGAATAATCGTAGATGTCGCTGTCTACGCAAACCAACGAACAGTTTCGTCTTTTACTGTAAAAGTACTAGAAAGTTTTATAGAAAAATCACGTCCATTTTCGTTGACTTGCGTAGTCAATCGACTTAACATCGACGGTACGGAACGCTACATTAGTATTTGCAGCGTAACAGAGCATTATTTTAATAATTTTATATACTTAATACAATCGCACTAAACCATTTGCACTAAATAGAACGCTTGAAGTGCTATGTAGCGTCACGAAACGTCTATAATGAGCGAGAAAACTTCGCTACGACAACGCAAAAAGTTAGCACAACGTAACAGGCGAGAATAATAGAAATATGATCTTATAATATTGCTTTATCGCATATCGTCGTTATACTTACTCAACCTCGTATCTGTATATTAGATTTGTATATCAGATGCTAGTTTGAGTAAGTATAGCGACGATATTTCGTTGCGCTAAAATTTCGCTTCTTTACCCAATCATTTCGAAGGTTTAGGAAGAGGATTTGGGTTTTAAGTCGTAGCCATAAGTTTGTAAAAATATTAACAAACGTTATTATGTACAGTAAACTTACACGGCATCATATAATCGTTACAAATAGTATTTGTTAAGTACTACACTTTCGGTACGAAATTTAGATTTAATAAATTGTAAGGAATCGATAAAATTCAGGACCAAAGCATTATTTCGGCTTTTGCTATCTAGGGGCAATGGTATGCGATCATATAAACTTTGCCCCGAATAATTATTTATACATCTTATTAATTGTTGCATATAATCGTTAATGGTATGCGAGTTAGTATAAAGCATAGTTAAAAAGCCATGTTTCGGTTTATTTAAAATGTGAGTTTGATACATTTAGTGGAATGTATGCAGACCGGTGTATTAGAACTGAGTCGAGGATTGATTTTATTGTCCTTTGTTCGCATTTCATTTGAATCAATCGTCTAGTTCTGAAACTACTGAGCAGATTCTAAATTATTAGAAAATATTTTATAGTTAATGTTGCTACTTTGCCGCACTAATGCGATAATAAGTACATTACGTAACTATGTCGAAAACTTAAAGGGACTATGTATTGTAAAACGTTGTACATGTGCGAATAGGTAATTCGCAACTCGTGTCGATTTAAAACACTCCCTTCGGTCGTGTTTTAATTTATCGCCACTCGTTTCGAATTTCCTATTTTTCGCACTTGTATCGCAATGCACTATTTATATTATAATTGATAACCAACTTTCTTCCTTCGTTTGACACCAAAAGGCTGTGTCAGATGTCTTGGTAACTAATTCAATAATCATATATTTTTTTCGACGCGATATCACGTCCTTGATGTTATCAAACACATGCTAAATTTTATTACTAGTATGCTCATTATGCAATTGATGGCTTTAAATTGTAGTTTGAACTAGTTCAGAGGAACGAAAAGACTTTGCTACCAAAGGACTAAAAAACCATTCTTCAGAAATTGCGTCTTGTAAGGTTACCGTGTCATATTGTAATAACGCTACATAAAATAATAGGAGATTATTCAACACTGATGTTGCGAATATAAAGACACAATTTCAAAAACAACAACACTTTTACTGCAAATTGCTCTCAATACATATCAATTTTCGGAACCACAATATTTGATCTCTGCATCCAATTTGCTACATCGGAAAAATGGTCACACTTTGTAAATTATTGCTAGTCCTTCGGACATTTTCTTATAAAGCTATTTATTTAAAAGCCTAGGCGTTCATAAATAAAAAGTGCACAGTAAACGAGAGGGGAAATTCATTATTACATACGTGGTATGAATTGACAGAGTATATTGTAAATATGAAGCGTTTATGTAATAATTTTATTTCAAATCTGCCAACAGCCGCGTGTTAATAGCATTGAGCCGTCAATTAGATTATATTATACATGCAACTCTTAGTGTAAGGGCAGAGTGGACGCTCAAGTTGAGCGTGCAGCGGGGCGGGGCGTGCGGCGTGCATTTTAAACAAATGCAAACGTATAGGAGCGGCCTTAGTGCACGCTGCTCACAGCACTCGTGAGCCCGACGCCACGCTGCACGCCCCGGCGAGAGCGTCCACTCAGGTCTTACACATAAGCGAAGATTAAACTAACAAGAACCCGCATGCAATTTACGTTACATTGCAGACTACTAAGGTAAACTGTATTAAAGTTTGATCAGATACCGCAATGTAATGAATATTGCATGCAAGATCTTGCTAGTCTAAACCTTTATATTCCTTGAAATAACGTCTTAAATGAATAAAACACGAAGTCGTAGGTGAACGTAGACTGTAACGATGAATATTTTTTATCTCTCGATGGATAACCATCAAACTAATTTATACACAAATTAAAGTGAAAAATAGATTTACCTATTGGCAAGTTGTGTAAAATAATAAGCTTACTATACATAATGCTATTATTATGATGTCACTAGTTAAGTAAGCAATATAAATATAAGGTAAATACGACGTCAAGTTTTATTTTATTTTCCAATACCTAATCACAATCAAGTTAGCTTATTATCCTGAAATCACAATACCTATAAAGTAAAGCGGCTGTTTCCGCTAGTTTGACAACTGTTAAGGGGATTAAACTATCTTGCTTAAATGCCCTGGATTCTTCTTTTTTATATGGTAAAAATTATGAGCCTTCTGATACTAATAGGAGTGGCATTGCTACTAAAATAAGATAGTTAAGTATACATAATATGGTTGCCTTACAAGATTCGATGTACGCGTGCCTTGATTCGTATTGTCATGTTATTAACGGTTAGATTTGACAAGTTTGCGCGTCATCGTGGATGACACGAACCATTGGAGTGGATGACTCACGCTAGACCGGGCTTGGGCCGGGCCGGAGCTTCGTTTTCTATGAAAAGCACCACGTGATCATTGATCATCCGTCATAAAAAATAACGTGTTGAACGGCACGGTCTAGCCTGAGTCATCCTTAAATGCATGACAAAAGGAACTTTTTTTGCGAATAATACGTTCCAGGGGCGAAAGGAAGTGCTCTTGATTCGATCTATACTATTGCACAGAGGGTACGAGATTAGGATTTGACAAGTCTACGAGAGACCTGCAACTCACATGTACCTATCGGGTATCAGGGTATCTTGATCAATAAACGCGCAGTGCTTAACGCAATAGTGCTGCAAACGTTTAAAAAAATGTGTCTTTATTCATGCCAAATCCAAAGTAACAATCCACAGACTCGGCCGGTTGTAGACGTCCGGTGTTTTCGCCGGACAATTGTCCGGGGACGATGCCTCGTTTTCTTAGTTGTAGCTGTCGGTAACAAAGTACAAATCTGGACGATGAGGCCAAAGAAATGTCACTTTTGACACTGACAGATTAGTATCATATTGGAAACGGATCTAATAACTAAAACTAGAATTGGCCCGGTGTTCGCGTTAACGGTCCGGTTTCCGGCGAAAACAACGGATGTCTATAGCCGGCCTAAAGACTATGTTCTTGGACAGTTGGAATCATTTATAATCTGTGGGTTTTTAATCTCATTGTTTTAAATATTACATTTGTAACGGTCGGTCATAAAGTACATTCAGCTAGTGATTATCGACGACTTCAGTCTTCAGTTTAGAAGCGAGGGCCTTGCGCAGTTGCATGGCGTCGGGCATCGGCGGCGGCGGCGCGCCGGCGAGCGCGGCCTGCGCCACGCGCGCCGAGCGAGGCCGTGCTTGGCTGCTTGGACCTTCTCCTGTAATCAGGCATGGGGTGTAAGGTAAGGTTACTAGTTAGATCAAGATTAATTTCTTCGGGTGGATCTGAGGCACTACCACGAAAATTGAAATTTCTTTATTTCTCCCTCGAATATGCAAGAGCAGTAAAGGCAGATGACGAAATTTTGTTCTTCGGGCGCGGTAGGTTCTCTGATAAGTCATTTGAACGTAAAGTTCTGTTATAGCTGCATTATCTACCTTTTCCTTCTGCCCCAATCTCGGCGGCGCCCAACCTTTTCTCGCGAACCTGCTTCTTCAGTGCTAGAAGTTTGTCTCGCTGCTGCTTCAAGTATTCCTGGCGCGCACGGATTTCTTCCTCGCTCACCTAAAAGACAACTACAACTAACGATTACGGAGCAAAGCCTCAGACGGACAGACAGACAGGCGTGGCGAAACTATAAGGGTAGTAGTTGACTACGAAACCCAAAAATGTAAGTAGGTATTTTTATATCACAATGGTGAAAAAGACGCTATAATTAGAATGACTTTTACTACGCAATCATATTATCTACCTAATACTACCCCTACCTCAACTTTTTTCGGTGCGGGTTTTGGTGGTTCCAGAATAGTGAGTTCTGGCGGACTAATCGTTTTATCAGCTGGAGCCTCCTTCCTTTCAAAGCTTTGAAGCTTGGACGCTTTAGTTAAGAGGGTTTTCTTTTCAGCCACCACTTCTTCAGGAGGGACGCTCACGACGGCGTTATCTTCAAAATCTTCGAGTTGTAATCTAGAAATTACACGCTTTAAACTATGTACGTAGGACCAAAATTTTATTTAAGGGTGGATGTGTAAACTTGTCCTCTCAAGAGATTGAAATACTGAACGTGCTTTAGTTTTTTGACATTGTCTTTCAAACACAGTGGAACATAATCCTCGATAATAGAGACGTGTTCAATTATTTATAGGCACCTTGGCAGGCGAGTGTACATAGACTAGTCTCTAATGAACAACAGTTGCAGGCGTCCATAGGCTACGGTTACTGCTTACCATCAGGCGGGCCGTATGCTTGTTTGCCACCGACGTGTTATAAACAACTGTAATCGCGTTGGGGATAGTACGAGACTGCGGGACGCCAGTGTTTAGATTTATGTTCGTGCCTAATCATATTCTGAGTAAGTAGAGTTAGACCGAGATCAGTTAACAGCGATTTTGACAGCCCAGGCAGTGCAAGTGTTATTTTAAGCGTCAAACTTCTATAAATTATGACGTTTACTTAACACTTGCACAGTCTGGACTATCAAAATCACTGCTAAATTATCTTGGTCTGACTTTAGGTAGTTTGCCTATACTCCAAAGGACAAGGCTAAAACAACCACGTTAGGAATAAGAATAAAAAATTAGTTTACTCTTTAATCTCAGTCATGACGTCATCAGCATCAGGCCAGTCTTCGCTCTCGTCGCTTCGGGACGTTTCCAGGTCCTCCGGTACGGTTGCAAATATGTTGGGCAATGCTCCAAAACGCCTCTCGATCAACTCTAATGCCTTCGACAGAAAACATTGTCAACAACATTGTTGTTATCAAGGTCATGTTTAGTTTAGATAGGTACCTATACGTCCTTAAAGCCACAAGGTAGTTACATGGAATGAAGCGTCGTTAACCTAGCTGTAACGCGCGGCACTCCCAAATCGGATGTGATGGGTTCAGATACCGGTATCTAATTCACGCACCATGAGTTTCTCAAAAAGGAAAAGAATAACATCGCGAGGAAACCGAACTACTCAAATCTCATTAGGCAATGGTCTAGTCTTCTCTATGGGTTCAACGATCAGATTGCAGTAGTAGTCGCTTTCTTAAAACCGGAGCCTGCCTCAATACTTGGGAGTAAGATGCTGACAGGACCCAGGCTGCCTTAGCGAGACCCTGTGAGCAGGGAAATCTTTGATTATACATAAATGTTTCCCTAATGTAGTCGTCGGATTTTAACGAGGTATACCTACTATTTCGATCACTAACCTGCAGCTGTAGCTCAACGTTTTTATGCGTCATCATCTTAACGAAGATATCGTAGTCGTTGGCAGCCCAAATCTGCTCAAACAGCCGCCGGTGAAACTGTGCGGGTAATCCCGCCAAATCGCGAGCAGACAGACGGCATGCTGCTTCGAACTGGTCCGCGGAGATGCCAATGTCATCCATGAAGGACCCAAGCATCACATCTACCTGTCGTATTACTTAATTTAATTTTGTCTTTGGTACATTTAAATTCAACGCAATTAACCTATTCAACGCTTTTCCACACGTATCAAGAAATGCCATGGACGCCAAAAAGTTAACTGGTGAAGAGCGAATATGAAGCTTAACTGACAGGTAGTCGTAGGAAAGTCGCTTTGACAACGTCCGCCATAGCCTTTTTAATGGTCATTGGCATCGCGGGCACGACAGACGATGACCGTTTTAGTGGTCTTTGGCGTTGAAAAGGTTAAAAAAACAGCATTTGGTAGTGTTGTGTGGATGGTACTAGGTACCTGTTAGGAGTGCACATAATGAATAAACGTAGTGCCATTAGGGTGTTACATACCAGATTCCGATATTCATCATGAATCTTCTTGTATTCTGGCCTGTCCAAGACATCCCCATTGTCTGTAGGCTCAAAAGCTACTTGAAAAATGAACCACATGTAAGAAGAATTAGTCTATAACTACCATAAAAAAAATCACTGTATGAGATGATTACTCACGCAGAGACTTCTCTTCTATAAAAGTCTGCAATGGGACATTCCATACAGGACCGTGTAGAAACCCCACAAGAGAGTCAAATACCCACGCATTGCCATCTGAACTGTCCGTCGACATGACCAAATCTTTACTAATCCCTTTTCAGTTAGTTTCTTACTTTCCTCCTAGAATACTTTTACGCCAATGTGTATGTATTTGTATTAGAAGTTGTTATGGTTACCTACTGTCTAATATCCGCATCAATTTTAGTACCCCTTCATTTTATTTAAAATAATTTATAGCTCATTGTAAATTCATCAATGAATCCATTGTAATAAAGTACACTTTTTTATTGAAGTATTTTGGCTCAAATACACTGCATCTAAATAATCGTTTTTAAAAGAAATATAATGTTCGAGTAGACGATTAACATTTACTTGAATTTATGTAAAGAATATTTTTCTGCTGTAAGCAAATTTATGTCCGAATTGTAGTAGTGGACTCTCGAGCCGTACAAATTAAGATACTATCATATATATCTTTAATCCAATGGTGAGTCACTGGCAGTTTACTAAATAGTCAAATCCATAAAAATCTTTAATAATGGTTTTGATTTGCAAATTACACTTTAATATCTCGTCAAAAATAATATCCTGTACTTAATGTAGCTGACTTGGACTCAGTGAAACTCAAGTCGACAACGTCATTTAGCTGTCAACATGACATTGTCTGATATTGATAAATGTTTTGAAAACAAATCAGGAATAAATATTTATATTTAATTAAAATACTTACTTAATTAACAAGCTGAGCAAAAGCACTGCCATATGTCGAAAGGCGACAAAACGCTGAAGTACGAGAATGTTAACGGTGTCATGTTATCACTCAGAGTGGACGGTAGAAACAGTTCGCCGAAATCCAGACAATTTACTATATCATACAGCAGCTGCAATGAGGAACGTAGATCGAAGTGGTCCATAATTTCGCTACTCGTAGCTATACTGGCCAATATTGTATTTCTTATTTACGTGCGAATCAATTTGACTGTATTGGTAGTGATAGTTACAGTTTTATCATTTATAGTATTCTTTTGGGTTACACATAGTGTTCAGTCAGGTACGTTATTTTATTTACTTTAAATTACACTTTTTTGCAAAAGGAGCCACTTAGTTATTAAGGAGCTATTGGCATAAATATGCAATTAGAAACTTCTTACTGTCACCAACAAAGTGATACCTTTTTTATTAGATCATTAAATATTTGCAATACATCTGCGAAGAAATTCAAAGGTGTATGTGAAGTCCCCAATCTGCATCGGGCTAGCGTGGGGACTATAGCCCGAGCCCTCTCGCACATGAGAGGAGGCCTGTGCCCAGCAGTGGGACGTATATAGGCTGAATTATTATTTATATATATTAAATATTTGACGTGAAAAGGGACCTTATTGTCAATGGTGCTTCCGCTGTTATAAACGATGCTCCGATACAAATACAATGCTGCACGACGCAGTGCGGCGTAAGCACCATCGACAAAAAGGTTTCATAGATAATGCCACATATAAGCTGCTGGTATCCACTACTGCCTGTATTTTATTATTGCGTATGTTTTCAGAGACACTTTTAGTCATTCCAACTGTGGGCATACAAAGTTCAGTGCAATATGTAGTTGGCCGGGAAGATAATTTTGTGCCTTGGATCAAAATAGATGATATCATTATAAATGAAGCTATTAAGTTGGTAAGTACAGGAAAATCACCCAATTATAGTAGAGTACAAAAACTATGGTCCACAAGCTCAATATGTACCTAATTAAAGAAGAGACACCTTCCAGATAGATTTTCAGACATTGACCTGCCTGGTGCTATCTCTATTGCTGTCAAATTCACACAGTGACATTGACAACCCGCATCATGGGCAGGACAGCAATATAATTATGCGTGTTCAATAGAGATAGCAACCGGCAGGTCAATATACGAAAATCTATTGGGAAAGTGTCTCTGCGTTTGATTAGATTTCCAATATTCTTTTTGGTTTTGTCCGAGATTTTTCTTCCATTTATAAACTTATTTTTCCATATAAAAAATGATTTAAAAAATCGTTTTTCAATAAAAAGACATGTCAAGGTAGTTCACCATTTTTCTAAAAAAAAAATAACTCATAGTTAAGTAGGTGGTTTTATTGTAACAATAAATATAAGTGAGCTAGGAAATAAACATTTGATGAAACATACCAGATACGAAGCCATATATGGCGGATATGATATTCAATTCTATTGACTATTAAAGTTAAAATTTCAACAAATATTTTTTACTACATGCGGTAAGGGGTAAAAAAAAACATTTTTTTCTTGATATTTCTTTTTTGTGTTTCAGAATCGTGTCTTGTATTTCCTCACGTTATTAGTTAAAATCAATAGTGATTATGAGCCAGTCAAATTAATACCATTATTCAAGGTGAGCAACTAATATTATAACCCTTTTCTTATTATAGCAATTTCTCCCTTTATAGAATTTTCAAACTAAATGGACAGGTGTCATGTCATCTCCATCTAATTTATAACCTAAAAACGCCAAATCTCACAATATTGTATTGAAATGAAAAACTTTGCTTGCTATACCCACTGAACCGTAAAGCGTAAACATTTGGGAATTCTTGCATTAAAAAAGCCAATCTCAAACTTTTTTAATGAGGTCCACAAAGACTGTTTTACTGTAGCCTCCGGGGGTGCTCTGGGCATGGCAAAATTATGTACATATCTATACCAGGGTCACCTAAAATAGCCCAATGGGCTG
Source organism: Cydia pomonella (assembly GCF_033807575.1). Taxonomy (NCBI): domain Eukaryota; kingdom Metazoa; phylum Arthropoda; class Insecta; order Lepidoptera; family Tortricidae; genus Cydia; species Cydia pomonella. The sequence goes on along the minus strand of NC_084721.1, from coordinate 5,773,078 downwards.
CAGGTTGAGTATCACTGCATTAGATAATTATTTGTAAGATAACTTAGTTCTTACATTGCAGTCCTGTAAGGCAACAAGCTAATTTATTTCAATTATTTTACAGTACACCAAGCCACGACTTCTGATGTTGGAGAGCATTTACAAGGAGATCCAGGATCTACTAACAGAACAGGCCATTGGTGCTGGAGACATAGGAGACTAATTTAACACAGTCAAATACCGTAACAAGATGGAGCATATTGGTGCATAAACTTTTTTTGTCACTAATAGGGAGTATTACTGCAATGTTCTGCCGCCAGAGTGCAGCAAACCACCTTTCGTAAACCATAGAGTAACTTATACATACTGTACCTTAAGCTGTTTTTTGATAAGTTTTCACAGATAATAAAATATGACATTGATGCATCAAGGCAGTTTGTTTACAAGAGGGAAATGCGAAAATCTAAATTTAGTTATCTCTTTATTACTCGAATATGCAAGAGTGATAGAGAGGTTAGATAACAAAATTTCGATTTTCTTGTTTCGCGGTAGACCCTCAAATTGTGATGGATTGTGGTAGTGGCGCCCCATACGCAGAGTTCATCGTAATCGTAAATTGAATCTAATGAATTGAACATGCATTTTGTGGTATTTATGTCGTCGGGCGATCGTAAGATCAGGCAGATCGTAATGTTCCTGTGTAATGTTTTGACGGTAGTCTGATTAAACCAAAGGAAGGATAGGTTCGTTATGTGGCTTCAGATGCCCGAAGGGCAAAATGTCCAGAAATAATAGCCCCTCGTAGTGATCATGAAATTCCTAGGCATTTCGTAGTTTCACGAAATGCCTAGGAATTTCATGATCTGCCTGATGTTACGATGGGCCGCCGACATTTATAAGTTATAAGCCCTTTCCACATTGCGCTTTTCATCTCCTTCGAGTGTGTTAGCCTTATGAGGTTATGAACGTTACTCTAATAGAACTTGAGTTGTGAGTAGAGTACTTTTTTGAGCCTCTTTGGTATGTAATGTAGTGTAACTCAATAGAATGGTGTTGTTTCTGCAACCATACATGAGGTAGGGACATATGAATGCACCTATTCCCATCTGTGCCTGGCGGGGACAAATGGGAATACTCTAATACAAGGTTGTCACACTTTGACATCTATCAATAAGGATATTTTGACTAGGTCCCATAGTGGCAACATCTCCATCAAAAAGGCGTTTTGCACTAAGTAACAATAAAAATATGTTTTTTTTTGGAACTGGCTTTAACTCTGAAATTAGGCGAATTCCAAAAAAGTTTATAGGACATTTTAGTCTTTAAATATGATCAGGAATATACCTACTGTTAAAATCTCTCGCAATGCTCACGGGCACCGCGTATAACTTCAGTCATATTTAGACTCAGTCATCAACTTTGAAAGTACGAGCTGAAAGATTAATGAAAAATAGTCACTGTTGAAATACTTTATCTACGATTTAAACCATTAATTATAAAACAAGTTATGTGTTTCATTGTATTATGAAAATTACTGTATTAGTCTTTTAGGTGTTTATTTAATAAGAATATAATGTATCTTTATTGTCAGAAACATTCCTTTATGTCCTTTATGATTATAAAATATTTAGAAACTAGTAGTGGTTACCATATTCGTGTCTAGTCAATCAACTTAGAACAATCATTATGTTATAAGGGGTATATACCTTAGAATTTTTTATATATATATAAGAGATATGTATAATGTAAGGTATTTCAAGGTTTTCAAGACTCAAAAAATTTAAGTCGTGCTCAAAATTGTAAGAAATAAATGAAATAGTTAATTCAGAAAGTTTTTCATTCAATAGGCCAAGAATCTCTGAGTTATGGTCTGAGTTATTTATTTTACAGTTAAGTACCATGTTTTTTTCAATGCATAGCCATACCAAAGAGTTATTAATAGTAAATGAGGTATAGAGTCTTAAGAAAAATCTGAGCCTCGAATGTCGCTGTATAATCCCATAAATAATGCGGCAACTCGCAAAACACGTAGCCGTTTAGCTCCATCTAGTATTGACTGTTAAGCTGGAGGACACGTTTTTTCCGGAGACCTTACACCTCTTCTACAATTAATAATTCTTTGGCCATAAGTAATTGCTGTAAGGAGTGAAGCTCATACTGAACAACTTATTGTTACTCTGAATAACTTGTTCTTATTTTGAAATCGCAAAAAACAAAACAATACGTGAAAGTTTCTGGAATGAGCCATTTAGAGGTCACGCAATGAAAATGTTTATTGGTTGAAAATATAACTTATTGTCTATTTTTAGATGCAATTTGTTCGGTGATGATTTGTATTTTAGGAATGCTGTTTGATAATTATGTCAGGGATTTTTTTTTTAATTTTATAAGATTCCGGGAACTTTCAGTTTGACCTAAGTAGCAAGATAAGAGATTTTGTTCGACAACGGTGGGAAATAAGTATATGGCCTATCTGATAGTACGTGGTTACCGTAGCCTGTGGATACATAAATCTCCAGGAGTAAGTACCTAAGCATTACACGTTGTCGGCCTTAAAGTCACTCAAACCTAGCCGACTTCTAAGTTTTACATGTACAAAACTTCTATTCGTACTACATTTTATGTAGGTATAACAATTTTTATAGGCCAATTCAACCCATCCAGTCTTCAGCTACTTTCTATCGGGATCCGACGTCGGGCCAGATGACACTTGTAATGTTTTTGTTTCACAAAATTCCAAAAAATCTTTGACAATATTTGACATGTAAATCATACTTTGTCTCTAATTGCCAAAAATGTTAAATTATTGTTATTTTAACACTTGAACTTTTTTTTCACATTATAAATATTGCTGATATTTCGTAAAACGGAAAAAGACTTGCTCTGGAACGACTTCGGGGCCGACATCGGGCCATTTAGCAATTGTGAATCTAATTGGCCCTTTAGCAGCGAAAAGTAGTACCAGAACCAGACATAGATATGTATGTTACGTAAATGTGTACTTGTGCCAAGTTTCATGTAATTTAAGCATGTTGTTTTAAAATTAGTAACTTTGTATGGTAGCGGAGAGTTCGTGAGACTCTTAACATGAAGTTAATTTGTCATTTCCAAGCAAAAAGTCCCACTTTGTCGCTAGCCATAAGGACGATTTGACAGGTTATTCGTATAAAGATACAAGCAAATCTCGTCCTTATAGTAAACGATAAAGTGGGAGTTTAGACCTCTACTACCTCGCGATTAACTTAAAAATGTAAAGACATACTTCGTTGACTCATTTATCAATAATCACAGCGAACATACAATAGTTTTAAGACAATTAATAAGACAAGACTTTTATGACAATTTTCGCTATTTTGAACTTTTTTCAAAAATATCGTACTACCGAACCTGAGCCCCTAGTGTAAATTTATTCGATAGCTTGACGTAAGACGCGTTGCGTTAAGAGGCTGTCAATAGGTACCTAAAGCGCGCACACTGTCTATTTGTATCGGAGTAAATGAGATAGCACTGTCGCATGTTACTGGGCCTGGGCAAGGGAATAATAAGAAAAATATTTAAATAAAAATAACCGGCCAAGAGCATGTCGGGCCACGCTCAGTGTAGGGTTCCGTAGTTACTCTTCCGTCACAATAAGCTAAACTGGAGCTTAAAGTATAGTAAATTGTTAACCAAGGGATGAAACGGTACCTTTCACCCGGGTTAAACAAATAGGCAAATTTGCATAATCAGTACCTAATTAAAGTAAGTCTTTTTACTATGAAGGGAAAACTTTTTGCGATAACTCAAAAACAGCTAAACTGATCATGTCCGCTATAGTTTTCATTTAATGTCTTTCTTAAGCTCTAGTTCCACGATTTTTTTCATATTTTTTGGACCTATGGTTCAAAAGTTAGAGGGGGGGGGGGGGACACATTTTTTCTTTTCTTTCGGAGCGATTATCTCCGAATATATTCACTTTATCAAAAAATGTTTCTTGAAAACCCCTATTACTTTTGAAAGACCTTTCCAACGATACCCCACACTCTAGGGTTGAAGCCAAAAAAAAATTCACACCCACTTTACGTGTAGGGGACGTACCCTAAAAAAAATTAAACTTTGTCGGCTTTATTGATTTATATATCCATGCCAAATTTCAGCTTTCTAGCACTAACGACCACGGAGCAAAGCCTCGGACAGACAGACAGACAGACAGACGGACATGGCGAAACTATAAGGGTTCCGTTTTATGCCATTTGGCTACGGAACCCTAAAAAGTGGATTATTAGTGTAATATTTTACTCAACAGCGGTTTAGATATAAATGTTTTGAAATTGTGATTTTAATTGCAGACCCATAAGTCAAAACAATAAAGACATACAACCGTTTAATTGTGATTTTAAGACCAATCTTTGCAATTATTTTCTATCAAGCCGATTTCGTTCAATCATGTATCGAGTACAACCGCGGTCTTTGAAATATAATTAATATGAACATATATTTTTCTTACTTGACTAAAACAAATAGTCTTTCTTAAAAAACTGTTTAAGTAACATCAATTTCAAGGACAATGGGTGTTACCAGCCTCTTAAGTCTCATTTTGTATGGGATTTAGAAACAGCGCGCCAAGCGGGACGTTTTGGAAACTCAAAACCCCATACAAAATGAGACTTAACGCAAACGCGTACGTCACGTTTCGCTATCGAATAAATTTACACTAGGGGTACTGCTCATAAAATTTCATGAGAATTGACTTCAACTTCAACAACTTCAATATTTATTCAGCAAATAACCCACAAGGGCACTTTTACACGTCAACATGAAATTTACATACAAGCAAAAACAAGCACATCAAGAATTATAAAATAAAATTAATTGAAAATATTATCATTAAGTAAAATATTATTATTACTTAGAGATGTATAAAGTCTCTAAATGTCGAATTACAAAAAAAAAACTATAATAGTAATAATAAAAAACACAAACAGATACTTACAAAAAAAATCTAAAATTATTTAGAGGTGTAGTCTAAATATCTCTAAATGTCAGAACTAAATGATTTTGATATCAAATTATCCTTAGAGATGTATAGAGTCTCTAAGAGTCAAAATTCCGTATAATTAAAACATTCATTAGGATAAAAGAAACATACGAGAACCGAATGAGGTGTCTCACTGTAATTGTACTCAAGAATAAAGTTAGCTTAAACAGATCAGTCTCCACAAACAGCATCTGTTCATGAGTATGACGCGTATCTCAACCATTTGCCCAACCAGCATTTTGCCCAAGTACGAAAGCATTTTGATGACCGGTCTGGCCTAGTGGGTAGTGAGGTAGTGATCCTGGCTATGAAGCCGATGGTCCCGGGTTCAAATCCTGGTAAGGGCACTTATTCGTGTGATGAGCACGGATATTTGTTGTGTTATCTGTGTATTTAAGTCTCTTCTTCTACCTAGCGATATCCCGGCCTTTGCCAGGATCTGCTCTTCTGTGTATTTAAGTATTTATAAATATTCATATATTATATACATCTTTGTCTAAGTACACACAACACCAGCCTTATTGAGCTTACTGCGGGACGTATTATTATTATTTATTTATATATTATGGTTAGAAACGGAGGCCCTTCGCTATCGCTTCGGTCAATAAACGTTCGTGGCGCTATGAACACGACTCATGGGACACCACACAACAAAACAATAAACAACATTACGAATATGATACTTGGTCTTTATTGCTCCATCCTAAGGAATGATCCATAAATTCGTATTAGTGAAAGAATTAGTGCAGATTATCCTTTACAACCAGAAGACGGCACCTCACATAAGGAAATAATGCTGAAACAAATAAATAAAACATTAGTATACGAGAGACAAAAATCTACCCTCTGTAAATACAAGGAAAATGGGTAATCTTTTCTTTCCGGGTTTTGGCCAGATTATGAAATGCCCAAAGTCATGATTTGACTGTGGCAAGTACGTAGGTACAATACGGACTTTAATTTACTACCATTTACTTTACATTGGACCTTTCATACCATTATATACTGACAACCAAATTAGGTTGAGCCCTAAATGACTCAACATTTAGGTAAAGTCTAATTTAGGTACAATTTCGATTCCTATATAAAAATATGACAAGTTTTAGAAATGTTTCCATGTGGAAATTTTGCAATTTTGGAAACTTTCTGTCATCAGAATTAACTTTCCGGGGCCAGCTCGTATTCTAATTGTAAGTAGTTGTACGATGTGAATAGGAAAACTGTTTTGATTCTGTCCTATCAAATCTAGGAGGCAGCACGGAATGTGAGGCATGGGAGGCAGACGCTAATCGTTTAATTTTCGACGCTATTGGTTTGAATGGCAATTTAATTATTGCATGTGGAAGGAGTTTCAAAATGTTTTAATCTAAAATTGGTGCATCTTTTGTTTTGGTCTAAAGAGTAGCCGCCACTACCGCCGCGCTGTTGCAGGCGGCAAATAAAAAAAAAGTAGGTTCGATCTTCCATAAACAATTGAATTTCTTTTAATTAGGGTTCCGTAGTCAACTAAGAACCCTTATATTTTCGCCATGTCCGTCTGTCTGTCCGTCCGCGGCTTTGCTCCGTGATCGTTAGTGCTAGAAAGCTGCAATTTGGCATGGATATGTACCTACCTATATAAATCATACATAGCAACAGAACGGTAAAATAAAAACTACAAAAAAAATCAGGGTAATACCTCCCGTACAAAATGTTTTTTTTTTCGCTTTAACCCAATGGTGCGGGTAAGTCTTTGAAAAATAATAAGGGTTTTCAACAACCATTTTTTGATAAAGTGAATATTTTCGGAAATAATCGCTCCGAAAGAAAAAAAAAACATGTGAGGACCTCTAACTTTAGAACCATGTGTCCAAAAAAGGGAACTAAAAGCTTAATAAATACCTTCAATGAAAACTACAGCGTACATGATCGGTTCAGCCGTTTTTGAGTTATTGCAAAAAGCCTTCTCTTCTAAGTAAAGAGATGTACAAAGCCCTGTGAAGTTTCTTCCTCATGCTTGATTTGTATAGGTACACGACGTGTTGTGAGTTTTGGGTGTGGCATCTTAAGTTACGATACCTTTATAAATAATTACTATAATTAGACTATTAGAGCATTATCTATTTGTATTGTCTAACATCCTGATAGTGAAACCGTTGCGTAGGTGTTACATATTAATCTCGTAATCTATCCTTAATCAAGCCGACGCGGGTAGATAATTGATTGTCTAGTTATATTATCTTACAGTATTGATGAGTTACTCTAAATAATTGAGATACCTTGTTGGTAGTTAAACATTATATAGAGTACGGATCAATGGATAAGGATTATTTTATTTTATTTATTTGGAAGGGAAACAGAAATAAGTGAGCAGGAGATGAGGTTTCAAATACATACAAAGGACATTCACTTATTTCTTAACAAGTCATAATTATGAATAAATTAAATAAATAATAGTAATTAAATTATGTAGATTATGAAGCAGACAAGTCTGCTAACGATGCTATTAAGCTTAGAATAAATTTTAATTGAACTGATGGAGACTGAACCACTGGACGGCTAGCCCAGCTCTGCCATCTGGGCTAACAGGACCTCATCCAGGGGCAGAAAATATTTCCACTATATTTATGGGCCTTTTGTGGGTGAGTTTTAAAGGCCGTGGCAGGATAAAGGAACATTAAAAAAATGGTATCTCAGTTTTAGAAGTTAAAAATAATGCTTTGAAAAATATTGACATGTATTTATATGGAGTCTTAATCTGTTTATAATGACATATTGCGGGTCTCAATTAAGAGGGAAGTTTGCGATCCTAACTGAAACTTACTAATGACGTGGTACATCACCAGAAAAAAAATCAGGTCAAAAATCTATTAAGGCACAAGATGTTCCCTAGTCCGGCCACGGCCTTTATTCTAAGCTTAATTTTTTTTGAAGTAAAATACATTTTAGTTTTAAGTAAAGTACACCTATTTCGAATATACAGCGTTTACTCTTGATATAACCGCAAATTTATACGAGATGTAGGCAACGCAAATTTAAACGATTCCCAAAGCAAATTTTTAATTTAGTCTTAACTAGTAACTATTTGTTTTAATCTTTATTGCACAAAAGAAAAACTTATCATACAAAAGTTGCAGTTGTGTCGCGTCCATAAATGTGACGTTTTCAGTTATAGCAACAAATTGCTTGTTTTTTAAGCAAAATTACAAGTTGTACTTTTTATTGTAAAACCTATGACAGTTATAGTACCTACATGAATTACGCTTAGAATATGCGGTCGTATAAAAAAAAAAGTTATATATTGATCGTGTCATTCACGAAGACGCGTGCGTCCATACGTATTGTCATGTTATTTAAGGTTAGATTTGACAAATCTGCCAAAAAAAAAAATCTATAATTGCAGGGTCTGCGTCGGCCCGCCAACGCGTGCTCCCGTTGATGCTCCTTCTTATGGATCGAAACATGTTGAGCAATCTTCGACTAGAAATACGTGAGTGACCCGATTTAATATTAATCCAGTAACTTTGTCGCCTTTTGTAATGGGGTTCGTTTGCGTCAAATCTGGTAGGATTTTTTGCAGACTTGTTTATGATGTTGACCCAATTAATAATTCAAGTTTGTGAACCCGAGCGCCGAAGAGTTGTACAATGTATGGGTTTCCTTAGTTCCCTTGCATTTCACGATTCTTCTCTTTCCGCACAATTGACAAATAGAGTCTCTATTTGTCAATTTTCTTTACTGGATTGTTCGTTTTTCCCTGCATCATATTTAGTGTTTCTGTTTGGCCCTATGGTTGACTAGTAGAGAATGCCTTTTGGCATTAAGTATGCCATACGTAATTGTATATGTTTGTGCAATAAAGTTTAATAAATAAATAAATAAATATTTCTAAGCGGCAACAATAAAATCACATACATGCATACAATTAGATTATTTTCGTCATTGACGTTGTACCTTGCAACCCCGTAATACCCCAACGAGCTAACGATTTGCGGCATCTTGTTGCAGAGCATATCCACTCCACAACCCACTTTACAAATGAAAAGCAAATAATTCAGAGCAACTCCTGCTATGTTACGTGATTCGTCGTGTGCAATTAGGGAACATCATTAAGCTAATTAATTGCGTTCCTACTCGTTTGCTGAATGAACAATTATATAACCTATTCTATTCATTTTAAACAGAAGGCTAAGACTTCTCTGGTGAGACTCAAGACATGACTACCAATTCAAATATGTATATTCATAAAGATGCTGATGATTCACTCGAGAAGAACTTCGAGCACACGCTGAGGCAGAAGATTTTATTGTGTAATGTTGGCACTTCAATGCACTAAAACACTTTGTTAGCATGTAAAAGTCACCATCAACTTATATAGTAATTTTACATAACAACGAAGCTTGCTGAGTTACTTAAGTAAGGTACGAGATTGAAAGGCTTGATTATATTACTATTGTATACAATACTTTATCTACGAGTCATCTAAAATAATATTTTTTTACTATAAAAACTAAATAATTAATGAAAATTGGTAAGTATCTCAGTAGACAAAAATGTAGTACTTACGTGATGTTTGGTAAAAAAAATTAAAAGTTTACTACAGCGTATCGAAAGGAATATTATAGTTGAGTTGGGAGCCCATACATTATAAGTACGCAATTATAGTTTGATATACGAAATCTTAATTCAACAATTACAGTCGACGAGTATAAGAAAAATGTTGTTTTTGTTTGTGACCGCACTATTCCTTGGTTTTTTTATTGTACTTTTAGTGTAGCATTAGCATAGTGTTTGTAGCATTCGCAGTTTCATAAGCAGATTCGGCGAATTGTTCCAAGAACGCTAGTACATTATTCTGTTCATGAAAATACTCATTAGGAGGTACAAGGCCCCTGTTTCACAATGTCCAAAGTCTTGAATATTCAGCTACTTGCCACTTATCTGTCGAATAAAGTCATCGTTAGCGTTTCACAATCTACAAATAATTTTAACTGGACAACTGGTAGATAAAAGGTGCTAAGTTTTGCATTAGCTATCCAATACTTTGTAAAATAGACTCTTAGTGTAGCATTACCACAGTGTTTGTAGCATTCACAGTGTTACAAGCATATTCGGCGAATTGTGTTCTATCTATATTCTTCTGTTCGCGAAAATACTCATTACGTACAACTTGTACGGTACAAGTGAATGCTTAAGATTGCTTAAGTCTATGAGTACCTTAACGGGCCAATTAGATAATTTCACTGGGAGGTGCTCCTTTCGAGGATTCTCGTAACTGATCAAAGTGTAAAGCGAAATTCGACTTATTTTAATCAAATCTGAGATTCGTGATTCTTTGTGCGCTTTAGGTACGTTATTTTTATAGCAAGAAAGGTGTCTCGAATATTATTGATAGATAGTGGTTGCAATGGGGCTGGCAATTGTTAAAGGTTTTCATAGGTGCCGCCAGCATAAGTTTTAGATGATAAAAAGAACTACTTAGAATTTACCAAACCTAGGCGCCTTACTTTGACCGGCCATTGCGGCCCATCACGTACACGTCGTACATCTTACATATAACTTACCCTTGCTGCCAGCATTTATGCAGGTCATACGACACTTGACAGAGGTCCCCCCCCCCGCTTTCCTTTAAAGTGGATGCAATCGCCGCCCATCTTGAACGCGATGTTTTTCATCTTCTACCTAAATACATTCACAACTTACTTCAAGGCATTTAATTTCTAAGGGTATCTGTATCTACAGTATCTTATCGCTTACCTCAGGGTCGGCTTGCTGCCAGCATCTATGCAGGTCATACGACACTTGGCAGAGATTCGCGCCCCCCTCCCCCTTGAAGTGGATGCAATTGCGGCCCATTTCATACGCGATGCTTTTCATCTCCTGGGGTAGAGCGCTCAGCATCTTCTCGTATCGAAAGTGGCCTGTTGTTTCGTCTAGCTGGAAATTGGTACACTTATTAAGGTGCCGTAGGTTTAAAGAGCGGAGTTTTTGAAAAATCGTACCGCTGTTTTAGATAACAATACGGTTGCCAAAAATTTAATTAGCAATCTTGAGAGACTTTAGCGATTGCAATCCAATTTTTTTGACTTTCGCTCGATAGACAAAAACATCAAGAAGAAAAGGTCGAAAACGCACTTTATAAATGTGTAAGTAACAATTTTTGCACAAAAACTAAAAATATGAAAATTGAATTTGACTAAAAATAGTTTGTTTCACTCTAATAGTTACGTACCTTATTAGCTCGTACTTACCACTTGAAATTCCAGAAAAATGCATTTCATGTAACACTGCGAACGAAAAGAAGTGTATATAATTTCAAAGATTGCATGGTTTAGGTACTAACTAAACTTTAAATTTGATTATCTCAACTGAAACAGACCAGATCTGATCTAAAGCTTGGTAAAAATGTCTTAATAAATATAACTCACTCCGTCGTTATTTCGTGGTTTTTTCCATTCCAATTTTCAAATTACTACTTTCAATAGTAATGTCAAATGTAATGAGTAACATGAATGTAGTAGAGAGAGAAAGCGTTAATTACTTATTATTGTTTGTCCTTGTCACAGTCTCACTTTTTTATTCCCCACCGTGAACTTAGAATAGTTTATGGTTATGAAGTGTGGAATTAAAAACAGGAAAATCTCTTATGGCAGAACTATTGCAAAAGTGACCAGCTTTCAGGTTTAAATAATAGTTCTTAATCTCTCCGGTGGCGCTAGGTAGGCTCATGGATTACATGAACCATAGACGTATAATATTATAGAGATGAAATGGGGGAGGGGCAACAAATAACCCGACCAAATTACGTAGGTTGTTTTGGGTATGTTGTCAGGAATGTTAAAATGTGTTTTTAATTTTGTCGCATTGCGTATGTTCTGTCCCTTATTGGCGCACGCGTATAGCACATCTATATAAATACTAGGTCTATAACATTTTATTTCGGTGTATTGTCGCGCCGCCTATTTAATGTTTTTTGATGGACACTTTTCATACATAGAGATATTCCTTCTTTTATTCCACACTCCATAGTTAATGGTGGATAACAAACAACCCGACCAAATTACGTAGGTTATGTTTGGTATGTTGTCAGAAATCTTAAAACGTATTTACAATTAATTCAATTTCGTCTCATGTTATCCCTCACACACGTATTGCATATATCTATAGAAACTATACTATATGTATCTACGGGTGGCATAAAGCCTTAAATCTGTGACAGTAGAATTCTTGCTTTAAACGGAATTGTTAGGTACTAGGTGGATGTAATTTCTCACATCATGTCCCAGGGGCGCTCTATCGCACGGTAGGTAGGTAACAAAATGTTTAACTACATGAGATTAAAATCTCAAGAGCCCCGTACAAAGTATAGGTAAAGCATTACATCGCAAACTTTGAACATGTTGTTATTTTTAAACGTACCTATATTTTTGAGATAATCGGCTCTTGGGATTTTACATATACAATTTATCGATACCTCAAATAACATTTAACCATATCAATGCAGAGTTCAGGGCTATGACCGCGAAAATCGAAGTACAAAAATTGCGGGCGTTTTTCTCTGTCACCCTAATTACGTCTTAATTGGAGTAAAAGAGAAAGATCCCCGCAATTTGCGAATTTCGGTTTCAGCCCCCATCAAATAATGATACATCGGAGCGGCCGAGGGGGTTAAGAATATCTGAACACGCACTCTTAACGCTATGACAATAGAGACGTGTTCAGATATTTATGAGCACCTTGGCCGCTCCGATCTGATGGCGACTGTAAAAGTATCCCACTAAACTAAGACGGTAGATGTACGTCTTTATTTATCGTTGGCTGCAGTGTGGAAGGAAGAAAGTAAAGGTCAATCTACATGCGAACAATTTAAAAATTAAATAACATTGATATACCTATGTATATCTAACAACGGGCCTTACGGGCAATAAGAATGGGGCCAGTACAGTGGTGTCACGCACACGAATTAGAGCCAATCGTGCAGTCTAACGCCACAACGCGATTGGTTGATGAGTTCGCATCACGCGCGCGATTGGTCGCAACTAGTTGCGTTAGAGTGCACGATTGGCTCGAATTCGTGAGTGACACCACTGGACTAGCACCATTATTAGTGCCCGTAAGACCCGTCCTTAGATATATGTCAATGTTTTTTTTTTATACGACGACGGTGGCAAACAAGCATACGGCCCGCCTGATGGTAAGCAGTCACCGTAGCCTATGGACGCCTGCAACTCCAGAGGTGTTACATGTGTTACTTTACAGGTCTTAAAAATGTTAAATACTGTAAGCAAGCCGTCCCAAAGTAAGCAATCTTTTACTAGAAAAGTATACCACTAAACTCAGATCAACCATCTGAGTTGAGTGGGCTGTAAGTTTTAATTGCTTATGTATTTAATTAATTACCTTTAATTTCTCATCGTCGACCATAGTGCCTTTGCTGAAGTCATCTACAAGTGCTGAAAATAGGTAATACCTGTTTTACTGACTTTCTATTATTTAATGTGCAAGCTTACATGGATATATTATCAATGAGTTCAATCATAAATTAGCCATGCAATTTTGTGTATGTATAACTTCAATGTTGATCGAATCGCAGTCGCTGATGGCTAAGCGTAGCACAGGCTACAGATTTGGTTACCCCAATAAAAGATCTTCGTAACAAATCAACATTAGACGGTCATTTAAGTCATAAATAAATTCCGTATTCTAAAACCTTTTATATAGTACGTCATCATAATTATGCTGAAGCTACAGCATCACCATAGTACAAAGAGCGGGGAAGTAGGTTATCTTCATACAAACGCACCGAGCGCGGCTTGTATGTGTGCGCCATAGTATCTATGTCGCCGACAGCACACTCAAACAAAATCTCGACCCGTTTCTCAGTGCACCAGTCGGGCTTTTGTTTGAGTGTGCGTGCGGCGACGTAAAGATACTATAGCGCACAAAGCCGCGTGCGGTGCGTTTGTATGAAGATAACCTATTTCCCCACTCTTTGTACCATAATATGGCATAAGCTTTGCTTTCATTTGCCCAAGTTCAAAAATTGTAACTGACTAGGGGCTAGTTGAAGATTCTAAAAAACCCCAACACTCGCCAACTCAACAAGGCTCGGAACCGGTTTCAAAAATAGCGGTAAATACCGGTTTATTTCGGTTTTACTCGGATCTTTCATAAGAACGCGAACGTTTTATGAACTTTATCGTAATCTAAACTAGTTCATTCGACGAGTGACGAGACGGGCGGCCGGCCTAGTGGTGTGCCGCGTAAACAAAGACACCGACATAGGAAGGAACCGGTTTTTATTGCTCTAAACCGGTTAATCTGATAATAAATTCTGTTCTCCAAAAACCGGTTAAAAATAACGTTTTAATGAACGAAACCGGAATTAAAAGATTTTGCGCCAAGTACATGATAACGGTTAGTAAATTTAACCGGTTTCCGAGCCTTGCTTGCCAAGTCCCTCCGCAATTCTGACAAAGGATCAAAAATCCAGACGAGTCAGGAGAAATCCGGACGTATGCACAACTTTAAATAAATAAATATTATAGGACATTCTTACACAGGTTGACTAAGTCCCTCAGCAAGCTCAAGAAGGCTTGTGTTGTGGTTAGTCAAGACAACGACATATATAATGTATAAATACTTAAATACATAGAAAACACCTGTAACTGAGAAACAAATATCTGTGCTCATCACAAAAATAAATGCCCTTACCGGGATTCGAACCCAGGACCATCGGTTTCATAGGCAGGATCGCTACCCACTAGGCCAGACCGGTTGTCAAAACTTTAGTTTCTACAGTGTATAAAAGTTACCTTTATCCACCCCGGTGCTCGCTTCGCATTTTGCTACAACAGGTTTGAGGGCTTCGAGGAATTCTTGAGTCGGAAACTGTAATAAAAATAAATGGAAGAATTTATACAATGGCGACGACTTTAAAACACACTCCTGACAAAACCAGATATACAGAAGTACCTACTACTTATTTTTTTATACGTGGAAAGATAGTTTTAATAAGACACCATCGTTTACACTACGTCGATGGCAAACATCACAAGCAGCTCGCGTAACATTAAGGGTAAACCGTAGCCTACAGTTATTTGTAAGTATAGGGGAGTATATTGTTATATACTCGGATATAAATTGTTGCCAATAGTTGATATAAATTGGTGATCTGAAAAATTAGTTGCAAGAACCACTTTTTTATCAAGGCGATACGTCTGTTATCGATATTTTTTTTAATAAAGGAAATATGGGAAAAATTATTGCTTCACATGAAGGAACGAATGAAAATTTCGCACGTCTCTGGTAAGCGGTAGCTCAGCTCAGCGATTGGACCGGTGTTCTAAAAGGTCTCAAGTTCAAGTCTTATCCCAAGCACTGACATAAATATACTAGACAGGCTATCGAGAACAAATTATGTCCGCCATTTTCAGCGTTTGACGTCTGTCACTAAGCTAAAGAATAAGCATAGCTGTGTAGCTAGCCAGAGGCGAAACTGTTATGACAACTGTTCATTTTCTGCCTACATACACACTGTGAAGAATCTAGATAAAATGTATTTATTTCCTTACAAGTGTATTGAAATTGTTTTACATATGTGACACGGACGACATTAAAATTTATAAAAATAGTCATGAAACTCTTTCTCTAATGACTTTCGTACTCGTAGCAATTATAATATTTATAATCAAATGGCGCTTATAGCATAATATACTCTTAAAATATGAGAAAAACACTAAATAAAATTACGAGATAAAGAGTAACATATCATTATTATGTATATATTCTGCAAACAATAAGATAGATAATCATTAGTACCTACGTGTTACATCTGCGAAATTTAATCTATGCGGCAAAGAAAATGGCGTACCGCCGCGAGTGTTTAAAGTGACGTTTCAAAATTATCTAAATGAGCTTAAAACAAGAGTTTTTTCGCAGTGGATTGTTAATATATTCCTTGTATTATGTTTCTTGATATTATTAGAATACATTATGATGTCCCCAAGCGGTAAATTTTTAGATTTTTCCTTTAAACCGGCACAGAAGGAATTAATACTTTTTAAAAAGTATTCATTCCTTCTGTGCCGATTAATTACTATTACTTGCTGTTTTCCTGCAATCCATTTTTAACTAAAATTATTTCCGATAAATATCTGAAGTTTATGTGAATAACCGGCAGAGAAGGAATTAATACTTTTTTTTTTTGTAAGTGGCCAGTGTTCATTATAAACATACACGTTACTCTAAAAAGTTTTTTTATCTATCAGTTTTAACGAGCGGGTAAAGAAAATGTATAGTAATGTATTCAATTTAAAGAAACACGCTGCTATACCACAGATAAAATTAAGTAAATACATTCTTTTTGTAGATTATTAAAGAGGCTAACTTCGATGAAAAGCTTGTCGCTGACGTAAAAGTACTTTAAAAAAAAAACGTTTTTTTTTTTCTTTATCGCAATGTGTCCTATATTTTTAGAAAGATCATTTTTTGTTTCTTTTTGATTTACCAAAATGATAACATAAAGCCATATCATCAAAAAAAAAAAATTACAAGCTAAAACTCGCTGGGGGCAGATTCACTTAGGTTATCCAGGCATAGCCTTTCGAAATGTCGTAAAATTGGGCGCAACTGAACGGAGCGCTGCTGCACGCTGCGGCGTGCGTGCTAAGTTATATGTGCCCTATAAACCACACGCCCCACACGGGCGGTGACCGCGAGTCGTCCTATAAGCTTAGTCTATAGGGGTTGGTCTGTATGACGTAACTGATAACCGAATAGCTGGCGCCTTCCTCGCACAACGTATGAGCATTGCGATACAATGAGCAAATGCCGCCAGCATCCTAAGTACAATGCCTCAAGGGCCTTTATTTTAGATTTAAGGTAGTATCTAATAGTATATATCCATTATGTAAATAAAGGTTGATTTAGTAGTTATCAATAAAATATTTAGTTACCTCAGCCCGAACGCCCACAGCCAATAGACATAACACCATCAACCACTCCATGTTTTTAGCGTGACGATTTTGCTTCCAACCCGTTTTATTACCATCGCCAGAAAACGCCCATTCACAGACCATACATTGAACTAGACGTAGTAAGTACAGTTGACGAAAGCCCATTTACATTTGGTATGAAAAAAGTTTCAGGCCCGAGGAAGGACATAGGATTGTTATATCAATCATCATCATTTCACGCCTTAGAGCATTCAAGCAACTGAAGACGCTTACGCCTTGTCTGTAATTTTGTGTAGGTACAAAACAATCTGCAGATTTTTGCGGCGGCTGGGCACGTTACGGCAATTTGTACGTAACGTACAAATAGCCATGCCAGATAAACATCAGTCCATACAATAAGTATGACGTGAGTATGACCATTGGTCGAGGTTTTCGACAGAGAGGGAAGCTCTTAAAGGCGACTCTGGTTGGTTATGGTCTAAGTTTCACGCTGACGAAGTCGCGGACTTTTTTTGTATTAAAAAAAGATAAAGGATTTTGACGTGACTTTTTAAATTTATTGAAAAATTATAAATCAAGTACGATCATTTACATTATTTTGCTTTCATAAGTAATAGCTATTGATTTTTGAAAAGCGTTTTCCAATAAAATGACATGTCATGATTGTTTACCTTTTTTCTAATCCTAATAAAAAAGAACTATAAGGTCACCAGCGCTTCTAGACTAGACTCATCAAATAAAGATAAAAATACCTAAACTATCTTTATCATTTGATGAGTCTAGTCTGGTTCAAGTCTATGTGCTCATCACACGCCCATTCCTATAATGCGACACACGTTTAACACTAGCGGTAATTAATTCGCGGAATTAACACTAGGTACTGATTTTCTTGGATGAAATGCCATTTTCAGGCGGAGGCGTGATAATGCCCGCTCCAGACATGTGTATAAAATATATACGATTTACCGTACCTACGTATTTAGTAGTTGTAATAAAACACTTACTTAATTTACAAAAAATAAAACAAAATAGGAAAAAACACTCGTCATTAAATTAGTAACAAGGCGAACTTGGTTGAGATTGAAGACCTAGTGGCTGAACCTAACATCATGGGAGAAAGTAAAGCCCACAGACTCCGTTGGTTGGGCCACCTTGAGAGAATGGACGAAGATCGGAACGTAAAAAAAGCGTACCTGGGTCGCCTAGCAGGAGGACGTCCTGTCGGACGCCTTAGGTATCGCTGGAGCGACATGGTGGAGGCGGATCTGCGCGAGCTTCGAGTCGACAATTAGCGAGAGGTCGCACAGGACCGAGAAAAGTGGCGCTATCTTGTGTCGGAGGCCAAGTCTCATTTTGGGTCGCTGAGCCAACGGAGTAAGTAAGTAATTAAGGCGAACTTATATCCCTTCAAGGGATCTCTTCCAGTTATCCTCTGAGCAATTAAGGGAGAATTGGAGACGGTAGATATCCATACTGTACAAAGCGGCGCGAAAATAAAACTACTTATAACGCACTTTACAACCCCACTGGTGTTGCAGGTGCCCATGGGCGTCATTAATTACTTACTATCAGGCGATTTGTCTGCTCGTTTGCCGTCTACTATATTATAATATATATATATTGAACATAAGTTCACAGACACTCATTGGTACGAGCCACGGTTCGAACCTGCGAGCTTTTGTTTACGCTATGCTTTACCTACTTTTAAAATATAAATACTTTTATGATAATTAATATTCTAATTGTTGACGAAAGTGTTTTGGCCTCGCCTGCGATGCACCAGGCATCCATGCAGACAAATACGCGCCGACGAACACTAATGGCAACACCCGTAATACGTAAATGCCAACGCCTGGTAAAATACATACCTACAAGGCCAGTGAGGTTTCCGGAACTATTCTCACCTAGAAATTACTATTGGGAAATAGTTATTTTCACGTCAGCAGCTCAAACAAGGGTAATTTGCTGCTTAAAAACAGTGAGCAAAATTGCATTTTGCTCACCGAGTGAGACAAAATAACATTCAAGTGACCTTTAGATTCGAATGTCATTTCAACAAGCGGGGCCTAATACAAGTTCGAAATATTTGGATTCTATTGTCTTTATCCCTTTCACGTCATTAGCAAAAAGAAAGAGACAAAAAAAGTGCATACGTAATTCAACGGTTTATAATAGACCCCCGAAATAAGTCAGACCGCATCGTTCCAAAACACCCTACGAGTCTTCATTCGTAACAATTAATTAATGAAATAAAAGTTTAAAATTTAATAAAAACATCATATTTTACGTATTTTATTATACAATCAAAACAATGAACTTATACAAATTTACGCAATTGTTACGCAGTAAATAATTGTACTTAACTACTTTTAACGATCTCTACTATAGTTGACAAATAGTAGTATCAGCAAATCGGACCGTATCTTACAAAGTTTTTTTTTACAAAAAAAAGTTGTCGATTGAACTGTCAATTGATGTCCGTCCTGCCACTGTTTCCAGGAGACTGTTAAGTATGGAAGGTATGGTGGTATGGTAGGTATTGTAAGGAATACAATCTCTATGTACCAAAAAGTGTCCGTCAAAAAACCTTAAATAGGCGGCGCTACATTACCTAGAATATTTGAAAAAAAAAAAAATCAAATCATAGACAGCGCACTTCAGTTCGTCAATAACGCCTAGGTTCTTAGCTACTCTAGCGCTACTCTGGAGAGATTTGGAACTACTATTGGATGTAGGATACTACATTCGCTTCCGCAGTATCACCGTTTTATCCGATATCCGATAGACGTACCTCCCCGATATCGGATGTCATATGGTACCTATGAAAAAAACAGCTCCTAGACGTGCTAGAGTAGTGCCCTTTGGTATCAAGTCCGCCTTTTTTGCATTAAGATTTTAGGGTTCCGTACCCAAAGAGTAAAACGGGACCCTAATACTAAGACTCCGCTGTCCGTCCGTCTGTCTGTCTGTCCGTCTGTCATCACGTCATCAGGCTGTATCTTATAATCCGTGATTGAAATTTTCACAGATGATGTAAGTATTTAAGTTGCCGCTACAAACACAAAAAAGTATGGAACCCTCGGTGGGCGAGTCCAACTTGCACTTGTCCGTTTTATTTTATCAATAAGGATATCTCATATGAATAAATAAATACAAAAAAATGGCGTTTTATACATTTTACTTCTATCCGATATCCGGACGTATAATGTTGACGACAGTGTTTGGGCTTCACCTTTGATAACGCACCACTCGTAACATGATGTAAACGCCTGGAAAAATACATATACTAATAGGGCATTGAGGTTTTTCCATAGTTAATTTTGCAAGATACCGAAATATTGCCAGAAGAACCTAGGTATAGGTATAGTTGTTAGCTCTGTAGCTGGCCCGCAACGGCTTATCCTTTGTCTATTGTTAACTACAACCGCGCGTGCCACTATCTGCAAAAAAAGGGTCGGATAATTCTAATTGGCACCTGAGCGCGGGCTAGTCCAACGCTTAAAAACCAGTGTAGGTGCGCTCTCCGATAAGCGACCAGCGATCTTGTACGGATCCGAGTGCTGCAGTGGTATCATGGTCGTGTTTTTGTCACTTGTCATATTATGCGTCACTTTCGCACTTACATATTTGTTAGAACATGACAGGTATGGTGACAAATGATAGACAGCCGTCCATCTTAGCCCTGCTGGGCTACAAATAAACCCAACCTGAACAAGCTTCACACCACAGAGATGCGCATGTTACGCTGGTCAGCGGGTGTCACCGGGGTAGTTTTAAAGCAGCTCCAATAACAGAAAAGTTGACGGAAAAACGTCTGAGGTGGTACGGTCATGTACAGAGGCGACCAGAAGACTACATGGTTAAGGTAGCCCTCGAGATTCCAACGACGAAGCGAGGAAGTGGAAGACGGCCTACCACCTGGTTAACGACGGTTCAGCGAGACCTGAAAGATCTCAATATAGACGCTGACCTTGCACTCAATCAGGCAGAATGGAAGACAAGAACAGAGTAGGCCGACCCCAAGTAAATGGGAACAAGGTCTAGCAAGATGATGATCTAAACTCATCTGACAAAGTATCACCAGGGAGGCGATGACTGACGAAATATGCTCCTGGTCTGCGGTCTAAGTGTTTTGACTTCGCTTCGATTCTTTCAAACTTCGAACATCCATGTTTACAAATACGAGCCGACGAACACTTACTGAAACTCGCTGAATGTCAACGACTGGCGGAATAAAAAAAGTAATTCCTGGAATCATTCTCTTCTAGAAAATACTACTGATAAATTGCGCGCAACATTGTTCCACTTATCGCAACTCGCCGAGAGCCAACGATTGGCGAAATACTCGTACCTACATGTATACCAGGGTACCTAGCCAAGCCAAGGTGTAAATCGCTTGCGCTACGACAAAGAAACGCTTTGTGTTTCTCGATCACTCTTCCATATTAGTGCGACAGTGACCGTTGCGTTTCGTTCGCTACGGAGCATAAACAATTGGCAAGTTAGCTACGCACCCAGAAACCCAGAACATAAGCTTGTAAATCGACTTTCAATGCTCTGCTTTGCAGAAATCGCGAAGCGTCTGATTGACGTAACTGGTGACCGAAGAGCTGGCGGCTTCCTCGCACAACGTATCAGTATTGCGATACAACGAGGAAATGCTGCTAGCATCCTTATTACAATGCGTCAAGAGCCTATTTTAGATTTAAGCTAGCTATAGTCATCCCCTGTATATGTAAATACGATTTGTGTCTTTCAATGCTTAACAGCACCTCCATAAAAGAAATTTGTTAAAACGCAATATATTTCTATTAACGAGAACCTCTAAAACACAACGTTTTTTTAAACTTGCATAATTGGTACAACCTGTTTAAATGGAAAACCTGATTAATTAACACAAAATTGCCGGTCCCTTGAGATTTCAATCATGCCGGTTTCACTGTAACTATATAAGCAAGTGCAAGAGACGAAATACCTGATATGTTTGTGCCATTCCCGGAAGTACCTATTCCTTAGGCAGGAATATTCGCGGTAACATACCTATATACGCGGTTAAATACCTATATACATTTTATTTACATATTCCACGTCACAAAAGGAGCGACAGACACTGATTACAATTACAATAAGCATTTGTTATTATTTTGCCAGTTTAGTTTTGTTTTGTTAGTTTTGTATTTTATTTATGTATTTGTATTAGGGTTTAGTGTTTAAGTATTTATCATAATTTTAGCTAGAATATAAATACTAGTATAGTACCAATAATAAATCACACATATCTGGGGTCGGTTTTACAGCTAATAACGCCTCGTTCGCACTTGCGAATTATCGACTTGATGATCGAGTGTTAATTATAAGACACTGGTTACATTCTTACGCTCTTCAATGAGCGATGAAGCGCTCAGTGACTATGTAATTTTCAAATCATCTAACGCATGAGTGTCGCCGCGTAGATATTTAAATAGGGCTTCCTAATAGACGTACCTTAATCATTCTAATAATTGGTACCTTAGGGGTTATCGCCATTTGGCTTTCTGCTTCCCTGTCACTCAAATATTACAGATTGAGATGGACGATTAATTTTCCTGAATTCGAATTTTTATGATCCAATCAATGTCTGTAGCCCGGCAGTAGTATTTAGGTAGGGTACCAAAGTGTTTTACATGAAATAAGATGATGGTGGAAGGCAAGCGGAACCACGGCGGTCAGCATCTGCGTTATAAGGACGTGTTCAAACGACACCTGAACGCTTGCAACATCGTCCCTGAGCGTTGGGAGGAGTTTGCTACAGATAGGTCATCTTGGCGTTCTCCTATCTTTAACCACGTTAAATCTTTTGAGCAAAGCCGCCTCAATAGCTTGGATGCCAAACGCCAACAACAAAGAGAGACCGAAGCTCTCCTACGCGTATACGTACAATGCATCTGGTCAACTTTATTGTAACGCTCGAAATCGATGGGGAGGATATATGATATGATATGATATGATTTATTTATCTCACAATATACAATTTCACTTAAAACTACACGTGGTAAATTACTTAGGAATTTATATTGTGATTGTCGGTTTGTCTCACTTTATATATAGAGAGAAACGCCAGTCATGGCGACAATTGGAAGATCGCGGGTTATTTCTGGATGAATGGACTCAAGAGCTACCACCGCGTACATCTAAAATCGAAATTTCGTTATACATAGAACGGCCACCCAGCCATGTTGGTGGCGATCGACCTTGCTTACAGAGCAGGAGGTCTCGGTTTCGGATCCTGGTAATGGAATTTGTCTGTGTATTTATTACAGATATTTGTTCCTGGGTTATGGATATTTTCTAAGTAGTTTTTATCTATCTATTATACTTACTTGTCTGGCGCGATGACACAAAATGAGTCTTGGCCTTCAACACAAGAGCACGCCACTTTGCTCGCTCCAGAGTGGACTCGCGCCAGCGTTCGCTAACGCCGAGTTCACGGAGATCTGCTTCCACTCTATCCGCTCAACGATATTTAGGATGACCAACAGGACGGCGTCCAGTTAGTCGACTCAAGTAAGCCCTCTTGACTGCCCGATCGTCACCCATCCTTTCGAGATGGCCAAGCCAGCGGAGACGATACATACATACAGAATGCACACAGATACATACACAGATACAGATTTATTATACAGTGTGTATTTTTGGTATAACCTCAAACTTAAACTAGACGTAGGTTTTAGTGCAACAAAACGAGTCTGAAAGATTTTTTTTATTATATAGTATTAACTACCAGAGCATAATTATTTTTTTCTTTTTTTCGAGCGGTAATGTATTTCGTACATCATGATCACTTATGACAGTTATGACGTCGCCTTATTAAATGCGACGTTTGGAGTTAAAACAAAGTAGTGATACATTGCTTGCTGAACTTTTTTTACATAGATAACCAAAAGTCGTTTGTTTTTTATAAAACCTATAAAAGTGTGTAAAACGCCAACTACCTTTTGGATACGCGGTCGTATCAAAAATACACGCTGTATATGTAAATCGTCGTCTAAGTAGTACCCACAACACAAGCCTTATTTGAGCTCACTGGGCCTAAAGAAAGTTGTTAGTTACCACAATTTCTATAATGACTGGATTTTGGTTGAGTCGAAGACCAAAAGGTAGAACATTTTGTAAGGTAATCTGAGGCTATTCGTGAGATACATTAAAGTGGCTACTTTGTGGTTTGGATGAATTACTTAAACAACACTCAAGAACTATGAAAATAATAAGGTTTGTTTAGAAATATCTACAAAAATGTGTTCATTATTTAAAGTGTAAACACGAAATCTATAAACGAAACCATTTGCGCATCGTTACCTTTAGCGCTCAGCAGTCTTCTCTAAATGGTTGGTTTTGTCTTTGTTTGGTCTGGTTTAGACTTCGAACATGTAAAAAATATATTAATATTCGGTAATATATAATATAAGTATTTAAATAAAAATCTTTCAATATAATGAGTAGCCGAAAAGGTAAAATATCGAGTACATTTTCGTTTATAAGTTCAGTCGAAGATAATGAGTATTAAGTTCTCCAATGAGCTTAAATATATTTATTCATACATTAACAATAAGCTTCTTATTATACAAATACTTATGTAGATTTGGGCACAAACGGTACAACAATTCTTACAAATAGTAATATTAATTAATACACTATAAAACTTAAAACCTAAATCTAAAAATAAATAATACTAAACTTAAAATAAAATACTAAAAAATATCCCCCTGCGGCATGGTGCCGTAGATACTGGCAGCATTTCCTCGCTGTATCCTCTTATGTAGATATTTAAAATGTTACTGTAGCTTAATTAGCTTAACAACGGATGAAAATATTGAATGTTATTTTGTTTCTAATTTAACCAGTTTTTCCGGGAAATATGATATTGCTTTATAAAATTAATAATATTTAGTATACTTTGAAATATAAGTAATTCTAACCAACAGAGTCGTTTAAGGAATTTCCTTTTGACATAATAAAGACAATACTGCCTTCTGAGAACTAAAAACATCTATCAATTACGTGATGATTGATGAATAAATACCAATTCATCTCATTTACCTTAAATAGGTTTAAAAAAATAAGATCTGTATGTTCAGAGCTGGTCCTTTGAAACTGTTTATACAAGTTGCTACGCTAACTATCTTCATCTTCCTCGCGTTGTCCTGGTATTTTGCCACGGCTCTTGGGAGCCTGGGATCCGCTTGGCAACTAATTCCAAGAATTGGCGTTGACACTAGTTTTTACGAAAGCGACTGCCATCTGACCTTCCAACCCAGATGGTACTAGGCCTTATTGGGATTATTTTCATTCATCGGAAAGCGACCGGTAAATATCAAATAATATTTCATACATAAGTTCCAAAAATCTCATTGGTACGAGCCGGGATTGAACCGGCGTTCTTCGGATTGCAAGGTGAACGCTCTTACCGTACCGCTAGGTCACCAGCGCTTGACATGCTCTTATGTAGGCTCTGCAAAATACTACCGTTTCCTAGTTTGCGTCAGGAACAACGACATCTGTGGGATAATTCGAACAACCAAATTAAACAGAACACAAAATGTTTAGAAGATTACCGGTATAAGTATGTATGTTTATACTTTAAAAACATGGCAACGTGGATATAGAGTAACTATTTATAGGTTACTTATTTCTATTCTATTAACCCAATTCAATTAAACCGTAAAATCTACTGTCAACTTCTTCAACCTGACTTAAGAAACGGTAAACGGATAATCAGATATAGACATCCGTTTTTTTTTAAGCCAGACAAATGGTAGACAATGTTGAGGAAGTTGGCGGTGTTTAGCATCAACACCAAAGTTTGTCAACTCAAACTGGAATCAAACAATCGAAAGCGTCAATATCGAAAATGATCGATTGCCCAAACTTTCAATAGAACAATAAACTTGTTCCAGGAGATTACCTTGTTAGGAACCTGCGAGTTAGGCACTTGATTGATTACTGCTCTACGCACAATCTAAATGCTAATATCGCTCCCGATCTTTTTTGAGAGGCTGCATCCTTATTATGTAAATCTGTAAGACCGATCTACCCGTTGACTACATTCGATAGACGTCGCATTGTGAACCCGAATCAATGTCACATGATTCACAGTATCCAATTTTGTTCGAATCCCACTTCTGATGAAAACTGCCGGTAGATAACTTAATTAAACCAAGAACCCCAATATATACCTATTAAAAGTAGGACTTAAACCAATCTAATTAGAACTGACAATAACAATATACATAATGGATATATACAGATGATTACTATAACTAATAAAGTTATCTTATTGAACAATATATTAATCACAATTATGCTTTTAAATCACGCGATACAATATCAATTCCAGTATAGACGATGTTCTAGTGTCGACTGACAACCCCGCAAGAGCTACGCACCGCCGAGCAGGCCGGTTTTATTTGACGGAGTGTCGCCCTCTGTCGACCGGAACCACAGCTTACCCGCCATAGCGCCACCGGAAGATGCAGTCAGTGACGTTTTTTTATTGTTGCCAACAAACTGGGTGTTATTATTGAGGTTAGGTTGACTGATACAATAATTCTGTGGCCCTAGTGAAAAAGGGTACAAGTCTCTGGCAGTTTAGGTATATAAGGGCATAAGTGTTACGTGGAACTTACACCCCTTTACACCTGCGCTGCCAGAGACTTGTACCCTTTTTCACTAGGGCCACAGAATTATGATTTAACCTTAATTTTAACATAATTATTGCATGTAACGGAATGTGATCTTAAGTTGGTCGAAATCCCCAACCCATCACGGAACAATGGTATTTCGGACATTTCGGAGAAGCTAACACGTAAAAGCCCATTTTCAAGTTATTTATTTATTATTTTATTATGAAGCGTTTACGAGGACTCGCGGTAGGCGTGGTATATTTGTAACTAACATGAGTACATTGCGTAAAGTGGACGCAACTGAATTGACCAAGTGAGCGCCAATTTGTGGTAATATGTGACACAGCTGCAACTCTCTGCATATTACGAACTCCATGGCGCGATTTAGACTGCCTTTTCAGTCGGAGATGAGTGTAGATGAGAGGAGTCTTGCGGAAATAAAGCAATAACAAAATTATGTTATTGCTTGATTCCCGCACTTCTCCTCTTATCTATACTCATTTCCACCTCAATGGAAAGGCAGTCTGAATCGCGCCATGGAGCTCATCATCGAGCAGCCAGCGGTCACAATATATATATATATTAGAGACACTAAATTGCGTAGTTGGCGTACATGGCGGCGGATTGCTCCGACAGTATGATATCGGCAAGAGCGATGTATGAATGAATGCTGTTGTAGTTGCCAACAGTCTGATGGTTGATCTAGTAGGAAGAGATCTATGGATTTACCTAATCCGTGGCGGGCGTTGGCGGGATTGTTGTGATTTTTTCCCAGCTCCCAGGGGCAGGATATTGTCCGATGCTATTCCTATTCGCGTCACATCGCAATTGGACGCCTGACCTAAAAGGCCGCGATAAAATTACGACGTACTCCGTTATTGTATAAGTTTTTTCCATGTTATCTTTGAAACTATGTTGGGTAAGGGCATCATTTCAATCGTATGTGGCTTCCTACATACCAATGTGTTATAAATTGTTTTATAATTTGAATTTAATTTAAGGATGTCGTACAAAAAGGTAAAAAGGAACCCTTATGGTGTCACTCTGTCCGTCTATATTATGCATTAAATTGTTTTTTGTTGTTTATATTACTAAATGTTTCTGTAAAATATGAATACTAAAAGTCCATACACAATTAGGTTGCGTTGTTTCCTCACAGAGATCCTATGGTTACCTGTCTTCATCATAAGATCAGCTTGATGGTACCATAATATTAAATTTTCACCCGACTTACATATGTATACACATTTTAAGCTCAATCGGAAATCGGTAAGTGGGTCAAATTTAGCTTCCAAGATTTCACCCACACCAACTAACCAACCAACATACCAAGGTATACCCGGGAAGTACTATATTACCCACACCAACTAACCAACCAACATACCAAGGTATACCCGGGTAAGTACTATTTTACCCACACCAACTAACCAACCAACATACCAAGGTATACCCGGGTAAGTACTATTTTACCCACACGAACTAACCAACCAACATACCATCAAGGTATACCCGGGTAAGTACTATTTTTCGGCGAGTTGGAAAGGCATCACACATTGTATTGCTAGTGATGTTAAGTTACTGCTATTTTGGTAGCAATTGCGATCATACGATCTTACCCTCCATCCGATCATATTAAATGAATGCTTGAAAAAAATAAAAATAAAACAAATAGTGAGCTAATGAGGCCCACCTTGCAAATCCTCAACTAAGGAGGCTTTGCAACGATACATGGGTAGATTGAGCTGATTTAAACTGGAGCCAAGCGACCATCCCTCACAGAAAGAGGGTAAAATGTAAAAAACTACAGCCACGGGGCGCATTTAGAAACTGAGAATGTATTTAATATCAATATTTATATAGTATGGCCCCAGTATGGCCCTTACTTTCATACAGGTGGCTCTTCTGCTTGTGTAGCCATTTAACCAAAATCGTTAACGCTCCGTAGCGAACGAAACGCAATTGTCATTGTCGGACTAATATGGAAGAGTGATAGAGATGACTACGCTACGCTACGGAGCGTTAACAATTGGCACGTTGGCTAAGCACCCTGAAAAACTCAAGAACTTTTGTTGGATATTTAATAAATAAATAAATATTTGGGGACAACCTTACACAGGTCGACCTAGCTTCAAACTAAGCAAAGCTTGTACTATGGGTACCCTGGGGATGGCTTCCCTATTGGAAATAAAAAAAATATGTTTAAGTGTAACCGTCATTATAGATATGTAGCAAAAAATAATAAGCAAATTTAATTTCTCACAACATTGCGGAATAACACGTCGCATCCCATCACGTTTACCTTAACAAGTAAAAAGGCACCTTACACATGTTTCCTCTTGATTATTCTAATGTATGTTCGAGTATTACCTCGTTATTAAATTCAAACCGCGACTCAATACCGCCTGTATCGAAACTCAACATTCTAAGCGCTTACCGCGAACGAAACTCGAAATTTCGATATCTGCGTCACCTTCACGAACACAAGTGCGATAAAGACGGAGATAACGTTTCGATTTTCAATTTTCACGGTAACCTCTCTTGTGTCATACCTCCGTATATCAAATTTAATAAAGGACCACTCACACTCGCGTATGCAAAGATCCAAATTCCAATATCGGAGCTAATGTGAGTTCAGTAAAAATATTACAGGAAGAGGAGACTCGAAACACCAAGTATCAAAGATCAGAGGAGCCCGACCCTCCACCCTCTTACTTTTCGCTTTTGATCACCTAGCACTTCACCTTTTTAACTTTAAATAAGACTCGATGTTACGAACACTTACGAGGAAAGTGGTCGACAGCTGCTCCATACAAACTTAGACCCAATTTGTTAGTAATGTTTTTAACACAGTTTGATATAAGTATTTAACTATTGATATGCCCTTCCGTTTGAATTTTTTTAATCATTACAAAAGATAGGAGCAAGAAACCAATGGCCGAATAGTTTTAGGAAACGCGTAAATAACTCTTAAGCCGACCACTGACTAACAGTCTGCCGGACGATATCGGCCGGTCAGTTGTTCGGAACTGTCAAATTTTTGTTCTAAGTGACAGGCCGATATCGTCGATAAATAAATAAACACCGGACAAATGCGAGTCGGACTCGCCCACCGAGGGCTTCATACAAATTTAACTTATCTTTTATTTTTATTTATTTTTTACAAATTTATAGATTTTAGATTTTATTGTGTATATACATAGATTTTATACTACAAGAGTATAAGAAGATATTACAAAAGTACCCTATAAAATTTGATTTCCAAGTGTGTCAAAATGTAAGTTTTTGCGGCATACACAGCCGTATCTTTTTTTTACGTTAGCTTAGAAGTTTGACATTTTCACAGCTTCAAGGGGCTGTAGACCTGATTATGTATATGGTTTTAATTTGAACTCGCTACCTCCAGGCGTTCCCGGGATAAAGGGTCTTGCTTGACAGACAGACAGGCGGACAACAAAGTGATCCTATAAGGGCTCCGTTTTTTCTTTTAGAGGTACGGAACCCTAAAAACGAATAAACCCTAAAAACGATGGGGCTTAGCTATGCTAGCTATAGTTGATATACCTCAAATTGTGTTACCATAATTAGGTTTTTTAAATGTTAGTTAGTTACATCAGTTTTACTCAGCAGATTCCGCAAATCGACAACCATTGTGCCTATTTTGAGTGTTTCTATAATATTCATATCTAAAGAGGAAAATCGGAACTATGTTGTACGGCGCAGCGGTCGTCCACTTTCCTCTTAAGGGAGATTGTACGCCGTAGAATTAAATTAGTGTCGTGTCAACTTTTATTACATCAACGTAATATTATGCGCTCACGAGTAGTGTTAACTATTTTGCATATTAGATATTACGTGGGTAAACATTCTTAGAGCTAAGCGTTTACGGGGAAAGTAATGAAAGTGTGAAAAATGTAACTATGTAGGAATCTTTGTAGGAAAAGGTTATAGAGACCCAACTAATTTGCCGTTGTTGCCTTCCTAAGTTTTATTGAATCCAAAAACTCACGACCTTTGCGATTAGTACATATTATTAATAACGAGTATTTAACGATTTATTCAAGGAAAATTGGCTGTCTTCAAATTGTCAAATTTCTCAACAAGAAGCACTGGTGCTTTGGTCATTTATAACCCATAGTTATTCCGACTAATTTAGTATGCCATCAAAAACATTTATTTATTTATTTATTTGATACACTAGCAGCTCTTGGAGCTGATACGTGTATATCGCAGCACTTGTGTTTATACAAGGTAATAACATGACTTGTAAAAAAAACAAGTCTCGGTCTCGCAACTCAGTTCTTCTACCGTAAAAAGTTGTGAGATCCATGTAATACCAAGTTGGGACCTTCTGTCTTAAGTTATAACGTAATTATTATTATTATTATTTACGCTCACAAAACAAGTTACAGTCATTGCGTTTACATGCATATTAGAGGCTTACAGCGTTCTGAAGCTGGACTCTTACCCTAAATATATGTACACATCAAGAACCAAATTTACATGTAATAAATTAGGGTCTGTGTACAACATAAGTCAAATAATATATGATATCAAAGTTACAAATAATTATTAAGGATAAGTTATGTCAATATTACATGTGTTAGTGCAAGTGAGGAGAGACATTAATATAAAAATTACAATACAGCACAACAGAGAATTTTAAATAAACAGAATATCTTGTCCATCGCATGAATACATTATGTATCTCACAAGTAATACATATAATATTAAATAAGATTGTTTAGTACGATCGCCAAGTCTGTTTATTTAAAACATTTTTAATAAAAACTGGACCGAAATTGCAAAATATTTGAGTTTTTCCTTGATTTAGACACTAAACACTAATTGTATTCCACATTTGAAGCTTCTATGTTTGCTAGAAGTGCCTTAGAGTTTTGATTATGGGTCAGTGACAATGAGTGAGTGACAAAATTAAAAAACTTTGACTAGTTATAATTCTTAAACTACTGGTTTAAATTGAATGAAATTTGAAATATACTGTGTTTATACAATCCCTGCTTGGTTACTGAAAATTCAGGCTTCTAGTTTTATCCACAACGAATTTATAGGGGGGTCGAAAATGGCCTGAACTGCTTCGAGAAAAGGATGGTACGGCCGTGCCGTTTTTTTGCTCGACTTGGCGGCGTACTGCCGTGCCTCCAGATAATTGCGCTGTTGAGTACCCACAACACAAGCCTTCTTGAGCTTACTGTGGGGCTTAGTCAATTTGTCTAAGATGAAAATAAATATAAAGATAGTTTATTATTCAAGTAGGCAATGTCAAATAAAGCTACACCGGCTCTAACCCTATACCTCTGACCCGAGAAGATTTAAATCCCCCCTCAATTGGAGGAGGGTATCCCAATATGGACCGGCAAGAAACTCTGCGGGACACATCTTTTCAAAACATTACATCTTATAATGAACATGCATTAAATAAGAAAAAATACAATTTAGATTAATATAAGAATTACTTAATTAGCAATATTTATTTATTTAAAGAAGCTTTATTTAATTCCACAACTCAATATAATAATAAAAATAATTAATATTAATTTATCATATATATATATTTTTAAAGAATAATAATTTCTTAACATCTAAAGTTTGATTTATATAATGAATTACAAATAAATAAAAACTAACTTAAAACTAACAAAAAGAGTCCCCCAAATCTGTTACCTAAATTATTTATTTATATTATATTATATATTTATTTATTTAAAAGCCAAAGTCACTGTATCTGTTACATCTTCTAGTAACCACGAATTAAATGAAATTTAGTATGGAGATTATACAGAATGTAACAAAAATAGTGGGGATCCGTTTAAGGCATACTTAGACTTGGTATTGTGTTCTGATTAGGAAAAAGTCGAAGATTTTTTTTTTACGCAAACCTCTTTTTTGTATGGCGCAGGTTAAGCCCCATCGGCCAACCCTACATACAAAGACCAACATTTTTTTGCGTAAAATTTTATTTTCTTGTACTTTTTTTTGTACTAATCAGGCCCTGCAGCATGGTTGCATTTTTATCGCCTGTCACTATGCCTGTCACGTTACAGGATAGAAATTGGTTGAGGGAGGTTTTACGTTGTTGTAGGCGCAGGCGGGAATGGTTGCAGGTTAGGGTCACCCAACACTTGTAACGATGAACAAAACGAACTCACTCGCCGTAAAATTATCTTTTCATCACACTTGCTCGAAAAAGATCTTATTTCATGCAGGTGTACTGGTGGACAAAGGCCTATATTGTTCCCGCGGGAGTTATGGATTGTTTAAAAAAAGCTATAACTCCCTAGGGAGTTATAACTATTTTTTTTAAATTATGTCACTTATTCATACAAGCCAAGTAGCATAAATGAGTATTACTTTTAAAATACTGACGTTTGTAATTTAATTATTTTATTTATGTTTAAAATTATATAATTTGATTAATTTAACAGCCGTTTGAAATATTTTTACACAATTTTCAATCGTGGCTGAATGCCGAATAGGTTTGTGCCTCGATGCCTAACCTATCAAGAAATTATATAATGGCAGACGAATGTTTGATATATCACCGTATTTAATTTTGGTTATTTCTTCGCAAGTGTTATGAAAAACATTATGTGTAACTCTGGGGGTAAGAATATTGCAAACTCGGGTCTTTAATTCCCACCACCCTCTTAATACCACCCTCGTATCCAAAATTTTACTTACCCCCCTCGTCTATAATGTTAGTATGTCTCACGGCAGTTTTAATTCGGTTAAATTATGTATTCGGTCTAATGTCTTACTCCTCAGCTATTCTAGCTAAGGGTGTTCTCGTTCCAATATAGGTCTCTGTGTAAGCAGGTAGCTCCGTAGATTCCTACACCTAATTGACAGCAGGAAATGCGTCAGACGGAAACTTAAGGTTGCTTCCGTTGCTATTTCATACATGTTTCGAGAACAATTATTTTTTTATAACGTTATAAGCTTTATAAGCGGTTGCAGCAGAGATCGCGGGCTTACATCCTGCTGTAGGGCTAAGATGGTCAGCTCTTTATCATTTGTCATAATGTCTGTCACGTTCTAACAAGTATGTAAGTGTGAAAGTGACGGGCATAGTGACCAGTGATAAAATTGGAAACATACTGCAACTGTCCATCGATGTACAGTTAACATATATCAGTGTGGTTGGTGGTAGCCATGAGTACACATTGAGTTTTTCGGAACTTATATAACATTTTCGGTGAAGGAAAATACCGTGATCCAAACTGTATACCTATATCCGCGAAGAAATTCAAAGGTGTATGTGAAGTTCCCAATCCGAATTGGAGTCAGCGTATAGCCCAAGCTCTCTCGCGTATGAGAGGAGGCATGTGTCCAGCAGTAGGGCGTATATAGGCTGAATTATTTACATTAGATTTAAGCTTTAGCAGAAACTATTTTCAGGGAAACGAATGAAAATATGACATTTTCACACTAATTGATAATTCACGAGCACACAAAAACTGAATGTATCTGGAGTTTTGCACCAAGATTACTGGCTGTAACTAAGAATAGACTTTCTATTCTTGAAGTTGGTCCCTAAGGAGGCGAAATTGAGGACTGGAAGCTGTATGTAAGTGCGATTTCAGAGTTCTACACGAAAGTTCAGGGGTAACCTATAAATAGTCTGGAACTTACAGGAGATTTGATGTTAGACTAAATTGTAAAAGTCGACGACCGACCTGGCCTAATGGGTACTGACCCTGCCTATGAAGCCGATGATCCTGGTTTCGAATCCCGATAAGGGCATTTATTTCTGTGATGGGGACAAATATTTGTTCCTGAGCCATGGGCAAGTCATGGGTGTTCTCTATGCATTTAAGTATTTATATATTATATATATTCTCTGGGTACCCATAACACAAGCCTTCTTGAGCTTACTGTGGGACTTACATAATCAATCTGTGTAAGAATGTCCTATAATATTTATTTAAATGATGACATACGTTAGTCCGGGCTGGGTCCGGGCCGGGTCCGGGCCGGATATTCTAGCGCTTACTTTTCTATGACAGATGACCAGTGATCACGTGATGTTTTCCGTAGAAAACGAGTCGCCGGAAGCTCCGGGCGGGACCACCCCGGTCTAGGGTGTCATTCTTTAAGGTACCTATAATCGGCTACAGATAGACTTGAACCCTAAATATATAGATGATTGTTTGAAGTGACTCATAAATATCAGCAGCTAACTGTACAACTACACTAGTGGCTCAGTGAGCTGTAGACCTCACGAGCATAGCTTAAAATAATTAAATGTATGGCTTCACCATTTTGAAAAAAAAAAAAACAAAAACTAAATCTACCAAAAATCTAGCAAATCATTGTTGCACCTGCTCACAGAATTTCACGACAATCGGTTGAGTATCGCGACGTGTAGGGAATATCCGGACATTCCGGACATACTAAAGCATTTTTGCCCAAGATGGAACGGAAGCCTTCGCTAATAACGCTC
Organism: Cydia pomonella; assembly: GCF_033807575.1. NCBI lineage: Eukaryota > Metazoa > Arthropoda > Insecta > Lepidoptera > Tortricidae > Cydia > Cydia pomonella. The sequence continues at coordinate 5,738,026 of NC_084721.1, read as the reverse complement.
GGTCAATGACAAATAGGTACAGCTAATTAATATAGTTAGTGTTTTAGAATTATATTAATTTCACAGGCATACGCATATATAAGGCGAAGTTGGGGAGGGGTGGCAAAGATATTTTGATAGATATTGGTTAGTTTAGAATTTTTATTATTTACTTTTCAACTATTTCTATGAATTGCAGGTTGAGAACGGGGTTTGATAATTAGAGGCTTCCGAGCAATGATATCAATCAAATGGAATCAAGCGAGAGGCGAGAACGAGACAGCGCTATGCACGTATACAGTGATGTCTCTTTTGCACATCGAAGCATCCAATGTGAAGACCTATTACACTCTGGCAAACCCACTCTGTCAGTAGAAAAAGGTCCGCAATTCATATTTTGTATGGAAGTATGACCCTTCCCGTCAGGGCCGGATTAAGGGGAGGGCAACCGGGGCTACAGCCCCGGGGCCTCCACAAAAGTGGGGCCCCCACAATAGAGTTCCCGTCTACATTTTTCAAATATTTCCGTCTTTTTCTACTGATGGAAATGGCATGCCAAACTATAATTCTAAACGTAACCAGCGACAATGATATCGCTCGGAGCGCACGTGAGACAATTGCATCGACGCGGCTGCCTCTAATGATCGCCGGAATTCAGGCGAAGCCACGATTATGACGCTTTATATGCTCCGACATTTAACATCAGATATTAGACAGAATTAAAACTGAAATAAATAAAAATATATATTTGAGGGCAAACCTGCATACAGATCCACCTAGCCCCTAGATAAACTAAGCGAAGCTTTATGGATATTAGGCGGCGATATACTCGTACATACTCTTACCTAGATAAATATATAAGTACTTAGATACATACTTAGCTAAAAAGTAAAGTAAGTACCTACATAGCTAACATCCATGAGGAACTCAGTTAATAAATATTCGTGATAAACATTCAAATAAATATCCTTACCGGGATTAAAATCCGGAATCTCCTGCTTTTTAGATAGGGTCACTTACTATCGGTCATAGGCAGGTCAACCGCGTCGTTCCCGCGTCGTTCAGCCAAAGCGATCGGCGATTCCATTCGACTCTGAAAATGGCGTCGCGTTCCGTGGAATGGCTACGCGGGACGTGGAAACTAATTGGTGCTATCTCCACAAAGCCCGACGCACTGCGCCGAGTGATTTTAATTTATGGGACTAGGATCGTTCAGAAACGTTCAAAATGTAATTTAGTAGTGATATTCATAATGAGTCGCGCTCTCACACAGCTCTCTCAAAAGGACGCCAAAAAGTCCTTAAATCAAATAAAAAATAAATTATTATCAGGCAACAAAGGCCCGTTTATACATACCTACAGACTAACATATATACAATAAATATAATCTAAAAATCATTCTACAATATCTCTCGTATTCCATACAAGTACACAGCGGTTTTGCCATTTTCTTATTTATTGACGCTAAATATTTGACATCGAGCCACGATTAGAAATTGTGTAAAAGTATTTTTAACAATAAACTATGTTTTAAGCACATATACTTGCTTAAAACATATTTTTTACAAAATATGATAGATCCTTTTTGACCACTATGTCTTAAAAAAATATAAATATATGTCTTAAAAAAAAAAAAATGTGCTAAATTAAAAAAAAAAATCTACAAACGTTTTACGTGACAAGTATTCCATATCTTTTCTATCTTCCTAGCGTTGTCCCGGAATATTGCCACGGCTCAAGGGAGCCTGGGGTCCGCTTTGACAACTAATCCCAAGATTTGGCGCAGGCATTAGATATTACGAAAGCGACTGCCATCTGACCTTCCAACCCAGAGAGCAAAACTAGGCCTTGTTGGGATTAGTCCGGTTTCCTCACGATGTTTTCCTTCACCGAAAAGCGACTGGTAAATATCAAATTATATTTCGTACATAAGTTCCGAAAAACTCATTGCTACGAGCCGGGGTTTGAACCCGCTACCTCCGGATTGCAAGTCGCACGCTCTTACCGCTAGGCCACCAGGGTTTCTTGTGACAAGTATTCCATATAACTATAAGGGTTCCGTTTTTTGCCATTTGGCTACGGAACCCTAGAAATGAACTATCATGGGGACCACCATTCGACGCGAGAGGTATACAACTCCATAACAATTATTTTGTAATCTCATAAAGAGTAGGGTCAAGGCGGAAACAGTGGCTCAGCTGGAACAGCGGCTCAGTCGCCCAAATATCACCTTTCTCATGTTGAGATTCGGTTGAGTGAGGCACTGTACCCGAGCCTCTGTTCCCTCCTTGGCCCTAGCTGATGAAAACCACCTAACTGGGTATAGTCCAAAATCACAGAACTATAGTCAAAAATTAACTTAAATATCTTCGTTCAAGTATGATGTGACTATTATTTAAATAAGTTCGGCAGGGATAAAACACATAAATAATAAAATAATGAAATGGTGGAAATATTTCTATAGATGGATGAAAAAAATTAAAACAAAAAAAAAATTGCATTAATACTACGTTGAAAATTTAATTTAATTTTATTTTTTTAATTTACATTTGCAACATGTCGATTATATGAGTACTTACACTACCTATACTGGAGTATAGTTATTTGATTTCATGGTATTGTCCTAATATCAATACCAGTTTCTGAATTTAGCCCTAGTTCGAGTTTCGAGTCTAATTATGGGAACTAGGTTTTCCCATTGATTGCGCAATTTGCTTTTCACGCACTTATGCTAATTTGATTAAGTGTGAAGAGGACAGGTATTTAATGGTTTGATACTCTTAAATGTATAATTAGTTTATAAAGACTTGATAGTAGGCGTAAATGATATGTCAGTACAGTCATTATCAAAAGTAACGGATCAGTCTAAGTGTCAAAAGTATCTACAATACTCTAACAGACATAAAACCATGTATATGACAGATTTTTTAGAACGCGAACTGAAGAGATACTTATACAGTGTGTCCTTAGCCATTGGACAAAGCCGAAATGTACATATGCATATGGGTATTTAGAACCAGTAAAGTATCATAACAACCGGTGTAGCGGTTTCGAAGAAATTAACAAATTACCATTTTTTACTTTGGTGCTGCCTGTATGTGTTAGTAGCTCCTAAGGTAATATCCTCAAAGAATAGTATGGAACCTTCTTCGACCTTTTTGATTATCTTTTTTATTTATGACATTAATAAGCTTCTGACTTTTGAAAAATGTCATAATTATCAAATATTTCGAACAAATTGTCAAAAACACTGCCAAAGATTCACACAGTATGTTTCTTTTTGTTGTCGATTATTGCAAATAACTTTAGTTCAAAAAATTTTTTTTTTTTATCTTTTGTTCTTATTAAAAAATATATTAACGTCAGAGCATTCCCGAGAAGTAACCCTACGTGGGATTTCAGGGTTTGTCCAATGGCTAAGCTCACCCTGTATATCTAATTGGAAAATAATTCCGGGATGGCAGACACTTTTGGAGCATTGTTTCATTCGCTGCTAATGCAGCTAACATTCAGATGATTGATGATTTAGCTACAATATATTTATACTTACGATATCGCATGGAACTGGTAGGTCAAAAGTATATGGAGACAAATTGTATAGGTGTGTCAGTATATTCGGATAACAGCGTTCTGCTATAGCCGCCAGGTATTCGCACCACTTTTTATTCCATTTTTAGATACTGCAACGAAATATCCATTTTAAACATATTTTCCAGCATCCCAAAAAGGATTAGTAAACAATCTAGTTTTCCTTCACTGCAAAAAAAGACTTCCCACGATGGAACAAGGTTCACCATAGCGTGTAACGCAGAAAAGAAATAAGGACCCGTTAAACTTTAGTGTTATTCAGAACTTTTGTCCCCCGAGTTACTTGTTTGACAGTTCGTTTTTAACTTAAACCGTATAAATAGTGTTCCCGGTGGAGTCCATATCTGGCCTCGGCGAGTGTTTTTCAAACAGTAAAAGGGCCTTTGGGACTCGAAATGACTTATGGCCGTGGACGGGGTTTTTAATCGTAGTTTAACTTTATATTGAGTTACTCGATTGTGTATTATGAATATTATGATTACTATATCGAGACAGAATAGTGTAGATAGCCTAACGCTCACATACGTATAGGTAAAAAACTTAAGTAAGTCACCTGTTGTATGTAGTGACGTGTTCGAATAGACAATACATGTTTAAAGGACACACAAACAAAACAAATGTCTATTCGAACACGTCACAACTACATACAACAGGTGACTTACTTAAGTTTTTTACCTATATACACCGTGGGCCAAATAAACTCAACATATTTAAAGGTGTTCTCTTGACCGTCTTTAGAAACTAAAATGTCATACAAAGTTTTCTGAAATCGATCTTGTTTTAGAGATAATGACAAAATTTGAGAAACTTTGTTTCTGTTATAACTAAGTGAAAACGACTTTTTAGCTGTGACGCTGCCATTTGTGACTTGGTTGAGACATACCTACTGACATACATTAAAGTATTATTAAGAGTTTACTTAAAAACTTTAATGTATGTCACATTAAAGTTTTTAAGTAAACTCGCAATTTTATCAGTAATTTAAAAAAATCTTTACTTATTTGTTGATTTTTTTTACCAAGGTGTAAAAATAAATACACGTTATTTAATTTAACACTTCGGTGAAAAAAAAACGGAAAGTGTGCAGAAAATGGAAAAAAAGTGAGGCAAAAGATACAATTTTGTTTGGCGAATTTGGCCAAAACTTATATACTTAACATTTTTTGCTCCTTATGAACTCAGGAATGCGTGGTTAAAATCTGTCGGGTTTAATTGGCCCACGGTGTTTAATAAAACACCCTAACTATAGACAGTAGAAAGGGTGAATATTTAAAATTTAATTATTAGGTATGAAAAAATTACAACTTTCGGTTAAATGTCTTGTTTGTTTATTTTATCAGGCGTATTCGAATTTTAGTTATTCGATCTATTTCCGATATGATAATGATATATCAGTGTCAAAAGTGACGTTTTTGGTTGAAGATGTCAGTTTTGACACTGACTGATCAGTATCGTATCGGAAACAGATCAAATAACTAAAATTCTAATACGCCTGTAACTTGCAACATATTTACTGGAATGGGGGTCATCAAAGTTTCAAATCCTTAAATACGAATATATTCGTATTTAAGGATTTGAAACTTTGCTTTTACTAGGTTTTCAGGTCTAGTCTGTTCATTTAACATCTCGCCTGATTACTTAAATCCAATTAACACAATTTATTCTGGTTCAGATGAAGAAAAAAAACTTTTAACTTACGTACATTGTGTACGTTAATTATTGTTACAATAGGTCACTTCGTTGTTTTCACAAATTAAGAATAAGCAGTGCCGGATTAACCATTAAGCAAAATAAGCACTTGCTTAGGGCACCACGTCTAGGGGGGCACCAAAATCGTAGGAAAAAAAACGCACAGGCTGCATCAGCATCGCAGTCGTAGTGTAGTACTTATGTACACGAAACTTTTTGGTATGTGTCTACCCATCTAATAACGAAGGTTCGTGAGAGAGTGAGGACACGTAAGCACATCTCCAACCTTACGCGGAGGCCCTCAAAGCTCATGGTCAAACAATTTTACCGTCGGGCTTGTGGCCAACTGATTTTCTCGACGTAGATTACCGATAGCGAATTTAGCTCTCTTGCACACCAGATGTGTCGGCCAGGCCGAGTTTCTGCAGAGCCGTGATCCTGCGACCTAATTGTCAAAGTGTTATAAAGGGCCCCGCGAAGGCCGAAAACTAAAAGTATCTTATCAAGTTGCGCTTTCGAGGTAAGCCAAAGGCTGAGCAGTAGGAGAACCGTGATTACATAGGTTCGATTTCAAGCCACTCTTTTGCAGTTCGGCGTTAAGTCTTATGCGACGCTAGGCCTTCTACTTTATGCAAACTGCCTCACTTTCACTTGGCTATGGATCCAAATACAAGTCCTCTCTCGCAGCTGGGCCTTCTGCTTTGCTCACACCTCGCCGTTGGTTGTATTGTATGATAACGCGCCGCGATCGGACGCTCCAGACGTCCAGCCATTCTTACCTCGTCATTGGTCAAATTCAAGCCTGGCCAGCGCGACCTTTGGCCTATCCGTCAAAAGTCCGTGGAAAGCTCAGCCTTTGCTTTTAAAAACACTGATTTAAAGTTTCATGATTTAGGCCAATCAAATTACTTAGATCGAAAAATGATAATAAATAATAATTAATTCCCAGCAAGCTGGAAATTGTTTTAATACTTTCATTTGGTCTTAAATGCGTGTAATCCGAGTTTGCTCCATCCCAAGAGGTGTGCATACCTTTTGGGATCCTTAGGAGATATTTTTTCCTTTGGATTGCTAAACCATAGCACTTGGTGGACCAGACACTGGTAAGGCGTTTTCGGATCTTTTTTTTACAATTTACTACGAATACATATTAAGGTATCTTCAATCAATCAATAAATTTTATTGCAAGAACATAGTTAAATTACATTTCGGATCCTCAGATATCAATTTGAGTCATAATTAGAACAATTTTTCCAACGGACGTACCGTTTTCGATTTACAAGAAAAAAACTGAAAAGAGGAAACATTTACCAGCACACCTCCTGGGATGGAGCAAACTCGGATTATACGCATTTTTAGGACCAAATTCGAAAAAATCTAATTTTATTGGCCTAGGTAATTGTGACACATTATTATTTAAGAAAACGGGACTTAATCGCGTTTGATTAAGTTCCAAAATTACCTCCAACGTCAAGATAATGATGTCGACTTTACCCAGTCTTCTCCGAAACCATGGGGACAACGCCGTCCTTGAAACGTCAGGTCAGGTCAATAATTTGCTATTTAAGACATGGCTAAGCCCCTACTGAAGGCCTTTGCCCTCACATGAATGAGCTTCGCAGGAAAGCTCTAGCTATAGAGGTTGCAAAACCCTGTACGGAGTACGGCCTGTCGCCTGTCTTACGTCTTCGCTTACACTTCGATATTGGTTGGCTTGGCTTCCGGCCTTATGCGAAACACTGTCTTCGAATTTACTTACACTTGACCTTACCTACTGTTACATTACTGCTGCAGTACTGTCAATTTCCGTGATAAAATGATGTGACGGATTGAAAGTCTATTCTCAGCAGTAATGCGGCAATAAACGTCGCTCAATTTACTAAGAAAATTCAATGTAATCTTGATGAGGGGGCACCATGGTTTAGAAATGCTTAGGGCATCAAAATATCTTAATCCGGCACTGAGAATAAGACTCATTAGCGTTAAATAAAACAAAAGTAAAGGAAATATCTCAAAGTTTTGTTATTTAAAAAGACAAAATAACGCGGAAACATAAAAGCACCGCAGCGCCGGGGGAAATCAGCGGAAGCAGTAATTACTACACGTTTTTTTTGTCTCATCATCTTGATGACGTTGCTGGTTTAGTATTTACTGGTATTATGAGTAAAAAAAGATAAATGCTAGATACAATTTTATTTTATTATTTGTTTAAAAAAAGTCGTTATTCATCTTAAAATTAACCTTGTAATTTGTATTGTATTGTATTTTTTATTGTAATGATATTAAGTTAAATAAAGAAATACTTAAGCGGTAACATAAGGACACAAATCAAAATAAATTTAAAAGTCGTAATATATTATTTCATCTATAATTAACATTCCCAACATAATTATTCTTATACATAATTCTATTTTCTGAATTTAATATCAATTATTAAGATTACCTGTCACTTTAAGATAACTTTAAGATACGTCAAATATTTGCTAAAGATACGATATGGATTAAATATGTCAGTGTCAAAAGTGACGTTTCCTCAAACAAAAACGTCCTTTTGACACTGATATATCCAATCCATATCGTATCTTTATATATATTTAAAAAAAATTGACGTATATTAAAGTTAGTATCGGGCCGAGTGTAATTAATTATCATTTCCGTTTCTTATAATTTTCTTCTACGAATCCGAAAATATATCAACATAATTTGTCACTAAAAAGCAAGCCAACAATATTAATACACATAAAAATAGCTTCAATTCTCACGTTTAAACTGACAAGGCAGCATAGTTGACCTATCCCGCGGCGAAAACTCGATCTCAGCGTTGCCTTTTTCAATTCTGTTATTATAGGCAAAATTACCGCCCATTTGGCGAGACTTAGCCGCTATTATTGACGCCATAGTGTACGATGGATGAGGCAAATCCGGTATCTGGGATATGTAATATTCACGTCGACGCTGCCGTTCTATTTCTATATCTTGCACGGATGATTCGGATCCAGATACACCCATTCTCTCGGTGCAGCCATGATTCTTTATTGATATATCTTGCACAACGGGTGATTCACATACAGAAACATCCATTCTCGCGGTATGATTCAGTGTTGAGTTATCTTGGGTATCTTGAGACTTACGGTTTGACTGATCGAATGATAATGAATTATTCCTTCCTCGTAGCTGATAATAGGATAAGCGGAGATGGGAATAATCGTCTATGAAGCCGCTGGCTGTTTGATTATTCGATGTTTCACTGTTTTCCATATTCCTGTTTCCAGTTTCCTAGTATTAAATCCGTGGATGGGTATTAATGTTTTTCAAAAACCACGTTCACGGGAAATTTACCGGTGCTGACTAGTTTTATTTATTCTGATGTTTAATTATATCTGCAAAAAATGTATCAGGTACATACTTGTGGGCAGATTGAAATTATGAATATCACTATCTACCCTTATTTTATGGATTCCGTTAGTGACACATTGCATTTTAGAGCGTATTCAGTAATCGTTAAAGTTTATATTCAAACGTCGTGTTTTAACTTATCTAGTTAGAAATGTTGTTGCCATAAATAAAAATAAAATTGTTTGCAAATCCAATAACATCGATTTACCTACTATGGCTACTATTATTTATTTAATTCACGATGAAATAAAAACACAGTATATGCCTACTTAAGTACATTTTAAAATTTTGCAGATCCTCAATCTGATCAATCTCACTTGTTGGTTTCTTAGTTTTTAGGTAGGTATTTATTAGTGGTTGTATTTTTTGATATTTACATTTTTGTATTTTTGACTCGTGTAAGTATTTATTTATTTAACCTTTTTTGCACAAAAGAAAACCTTACAGTACAAAAGGCGGACTTAATGCAATGAGACATTCTCTACCAGTCAACCTTACGGCAAAACAGAGAGATTGTGGGCGGTGTTTCTTTAACAAAAAAACAAAATATAATATATATAAAACATACCATACATACTGGTAGAAGAGCCGACTGCACAATGGTTTCCCATAACTAAACGTGATGCTAAGTCTGAATTTGATAGTCTGCCCTGGTGGAACTTGCTGAAAGTACAAAACAGGAGGCCACTTCCGGTGCGAAAAAGGGGGGCTGATTTAACCCATTTGATACCGAAATAATAGTTATGACAGCAGTTGCAGCAGCCGAAATAATAGTACTGGTAGAAACAGAAAAGCGAAATCTGTCAGCATTTGCTTGGCAGAGGGTCTCAAAGGTGACTATGTGGACTCCAAACTATACCCATGTGATACCAGCATGTGGCTGCTAGCAGCCACTGTGCCAACTCGCGTCTTATGCATGTTTCACTTCCACCCCTGGTGCTTATAGCTCTAACGATTCCACTCTGGCCGGCCGGCTAAGGCAAGCCAGAGGCAGATAATCCTGTCCCACCCACCCTCCTTGCGGGTAACTGCACTCCCCAGGAGTCCTCCTCGGGTACGTGGGGTTGCTACTCCTCAACTATTTCAAAGTTTCAAAGTTATATTTCAATTATTGAATGGGAACGAAAATGTTATGCAAGCCATTATGGCCTAATATTTACTAAATAAACTAATGATTTTGTAATAATACGAAGTGTGAGACTGTGAGGTGTGAAAGACTAACAGTTGCATGTCAATTTCTACGCACGACAATATCTTATCACCGCAGAGCGGCACAACAAAACACTATCGAAATTTCTATAATGCTTGAAACAATATGTTATCACTCTCTGCTCATGTCCGGTTTTCCCAAACTTGTCAAATGCACATGACTTATAAGTACAGTCAGTGCATAAGGTTTGAGGAATTCTGGGGTAGTTCCGCTTGCTCGTTACACTCCTCGTTCGGTGTACAGTTGCACACCCTTCCAATTCTTCATCTCGAAATCTGTGGAGTTATACCAAGAAGTAGTATGAGTTATATTCGCAAACTAAATTGACAACTGGGGCCATATTACTATCTCTTTACGACAGTTTAAAATGCTCACTCTACTAATATGTGATCATGAGTCACCTTTTGCATTACATAACAAACTGCAGATGATAATTCAAAATAAGTAAGATAGCACGCTCTGGCTCAAGTGTCTGTCAGTTGATAATAACAATCATTATCATGCTGAATTTTGGATAAGTTGCAAAGCCAGAATTTTTTATTGTTCCTAAAATAAACCTTGTGTACAAAGCCATAAAGAATGTATCGAGATTGATAAGTTACATCTCAAGTGACGCTGGGTTAGCAGATATGGCTAGATAAAATCTCATCTGTTTAGTATAAATACCGATGTAAAGGGAGCTCAGTATCAGTCAAAAGTCTTCCAAAATGAAGGTAGCCGCTTGCTTGCTCGCTCTAGTTGCCCTGGCCGCTTCGGCACCTCAGCCGAGGAAGGACTTCCACGAACACTTCCGGGACTTCCTTGACTTGATCATACAAGAGGCTGGGGAGCAAATGGAGGAACTGAGTGCGACCTACGAGCAGTTCGACGATTTTAATGCTGCGATGAACTACGTGCAGTCCGCCGGCTTCAAGGAAATTGTTGCGGAAATGGAGTCTCTGCCTGAGTTCCAAGCTGTAAGTTGCTCCCTCATATAATCTTATATGTTGGTTCAGATATGTAGTGCGCTTGGACGAATGAAAGACATAATTTTTGTTCTATCTACTCAATTTAAACAAAATGAGAACAGAAACACGGAGGTATTTAGGTCTTTTGACGAATCTCTTTCTTATACCACTGCATTAACAAACACCGTGGCTTGCGTCATATGTGAAAAAAAAAGCAAATTTCTCGAACCGGCCTTTTATCCTTATTACCCAAGCGAGATTGACTTTCATGTTTTGCTAATTTTTACAGGTGGTTGACTTCCTGGAGGCTGACAATATTGACATCACCTTCTTCCTGGACATACTTGACGAAGTTGTCAGTAAGTAATTTATAACGCACTTACAACCCTTCTGGTGTTGCAGGCGTCCATGGGCGACGTTCATCGCTTACCATCAGGCGATTTGTCTGCTGATATTTTGATCTAAATATATACAAATAAAAAAATATTATGGGACAATCTTACGCAAATCGATCTAGTAAGTTCTAGTAAGCTCAATAAATTTTGTGTTGTGGGTACTGGACGACAGTGGTGGCCGAAACGTTAATGTCACTGAACTAACGGACGGTTACAGTTTACGGTTCAATTTGCAAAGTTTAATGGTCAATTGCAATTAACTTTCGGGCAACACTGCTGGACGACGATGTATATCATATGTAGATATAGTGATATAGATACATAGAAAACATCCATAACACAGGTACATAATATGTGATAAACGTACAAAATAATTGCCGTTACCAGGATTTGAACTCGGGACCTCCTGTTTCGTAGGCAGGGTCACTGCCAACTAAGCTAGGAGAAGAAAGGGGACGGCCGCTTCTCCATACAAACTTAGTCCCCATTTTCTTCTCTGTATATTGATATTATAGTTTTTTTTTTCATAATTTGAAGTAAATTAACAATAGCTATGCATGCTTGATTTTTTTCGATTTCGACCCTACTCACTCAGTGTTGTGTTCCTGCCGGTGAGTAAGGTTGCCAGAGCTCAACGAGGGGGGGGCGGGTTTAGGGTCGGCAACGCGCATGTAACTCCTCTGGAGTTGCAGGCGTACATAGGCTACGGAGAATGCTTACCATCAGGCGGGCTGTACGCTTGTTTGCCACCGACGTAGAATAAAAAAATTTTTTTTTTGATTATTGTAAAAATTAGGAGCGGAAAACAGTTTTCATGCAATTATTTAAATTATAATAATTAAAAATTCGAAAAAAATCAAACGTAGTGGCATAGCCGTGGTCGATATACAACAAATTGTGTCAAAATATTTTCAATAATGTTAATATCCTGAGAGGAAAATGAGGACTACGTATGTATGAAAAGGTGTTTTCGCGCGCATCCTCCACCTTCGTCTTAAATAGTACATAATACTCGCCGTCGACAATGGGGTTGGCCGGTCGAAGTATTAAACAGATGGCGCCATCATAGCTTGCCCTGTCAATCCCTAGAATTGTGTCAAATTCTTGTTTTTTTTTTTGGAATTTTGTGACCTGGATTCCAGTAGGTACTTTAAGCCAAATCTCATAGAAAAAAACTAGAGACAGGGGCAAGCTATGATGGCGCCATCTATGCAAACCTTTGACAGTTGCCAACCCCATTGATATAATATAATATTATTTGATATACTCGTAATCCTTGGGTATTGTTTAGCCGGAAAAAACCGGACTATTCATAACAGCGTCTATTAGTTTGCTCTCTGGACAAAAGTTCAAATGATAGTCGAGTTTGCAAAAATAACGCACTAAGTCAGTCGGGGCAAGTGCCCCTAAGACGAATTCGATGATGCCCCTAGTTGACGAATTGAGATTGAGCGTGGCCGCAATTTCCGTTTCTTTGCCGGTTAACCTGCCATTGTGGTATAATATCTAATCCTTATGCCGTCATTGTATCATCATCATCAAGTAAGCGCCGTTGTCCTAAAAGGACACTAAATTTTTATATTTCCACAGACGCCATCCCCAGCTCCCGCCGCACTCGCCAGGCCTCCGGCACTTCTCTAACCTCCTTCATTCAGGACAGCATTGCCTTCTTCCCCAAAGAAAAGCTGGACGCTCTCTTCCATCAGAAGAAGGAGGACGATGAGGAGTTCAGGAACGCCATCGACAACCTGTTCTCTGACGAATGGAGAACTACATTCAGCGCTCTGCTCGAGACTCCTCAATTCCAACAGGAGGCTGATACTCTGCTCGAAAATGGAATTGATCTTCATGCTGTGTTCGACGAAATTGTTGCTATTTTTGGGCAGAACAAGTAAATTTTCAAAAGTTCCTTAAAGTAAGAACGTCTTGTCTTGCTTTAATATGACTAAATTATTTTTTAACCATTTATTCTGTTTTGTTGCTTTATTAACCCTACCTCCATATGATCTGACGACGGGATCGAAGAATTCGCATTAAACTCCAAAAATGTGACCACAGCCGGCAAAACGTCCCACTTTGTCACTTGCCATAAGGACGCCTTGTCAGGTTATTGTATACAAGCAAGTCTCGTCCTTATGGCAAGTGACAAAGTGGGACGTTTTGCTGGCCGTGGTTAAAAATATAGTTTCTATGATGACTTACATCTTAAATACTTAATGGCTTATAGAAAACAGTATGTCAAGAAATAAACGCACTTGATAATAATCGGCTTTCCTATTTGTTTAAGTAATTTGTTATTTATTACGAGTAATAGGAAGTTTTAAAGGTAGAAATATCATTTACGATTGTAAACTATTTCATGAAGTACATACTTACACAACGAGATAAAATACACTTTTAAATTGATTCAATCTTATATTTAAGTTGAAAATAATGTATTGTTAAACTAAATACACCAGTCATCATCAAATAAAGGATTTAATACAATAAAAACCGGCCAAGAGCATGTCGGGCCACGCTCAGTGTAGGGTTCCGTCACAATAAGCTAAACTGGAGCTTAAAGTATAGTAAATTGTTAACCAATGGATGAAACGGTACCTTTCACCCGAGTTAAACAAATAGACAAATTTGCGTAATCAGTACCTAATTAAAGTAAGTCTTTTTATTATGAAGGGAAAACTTTTTGCGATAACTCAAAAACAGCTAAACTGATCATGTCCGCTATAGTTTTCATTTAATGTCTTTCTTAAGCTCTATTTCCACAATTTTTTTCATATTTTTTGGACCTATGGTTCAAAAGTTAGAGGGGGGGGGACACAATTTTTTTATTTCGGAGCGATTATCTCCGAATATATTCACTTTATCAAAAAATGTTTATTGAAAACCCCTATTAGATTTGAAAGACCTTTCCAACGATACCCCACACTCTAGGGTTGAATCGAAAAAAAAATTTCACCCCCACTTTACGTGTAGGGGAGGTACCCTAAAAAAAAAATTTTTTAGATTTTATTGTTTGACTTTGTCGGCTTTATTGATTTATATACCTATCCATTCAAAATTTCAGCTTTCTAGCACTAACGACCACGGAGCAAAGCCTCGGACAGACAGACAGACAGACAGACAGACAGACGGACATGGCGAAACTATAAGGGTTCCTAGTTGACTACGGAACCCTAAAAACTGACATAACTTGGGAAACTCCACTACAGCGCCGCCATTGCCGCGACGCTCATCTGTCAGTCCTTGCCGCACTATAGTTATGTGACCATATCCAATACCGATTGTAGGCTGCACTTGAGAAAGCCTCATCATCGGTTATCAGTATCAAGCAACAAAATTATTGACCTTTTCACAACAAGTCTCAATTATTTATAGCACTTGTTTACTAAAACATAAAATATTATCATCAGCATCTAGTGCCGGCATGCAATAGGTACATTTTATTTGTAAACAACGCATTTTCAACAAAAACAACATTCTATCTGCGTTCAGATCGCTGCGTCCATCAGTAATGTTTAGTCCATCGGTGAACGATCAGGCGTTGATAATGAAAATTGCGTACGCTGTTTTTTTCGGATTCCACGTTTTTTGTTCCGTCGGATCCACTGCTTCCTTGAGCAAAACGGAAGTAAGTAACTCTTTGATTTATACGAATATTTGTGATCACGGCCGGCAAAACGTCCCACTTTGTCGCTTGCCTTGAGGACGGCTTGTCAGGTTATTCGAATAAATATACAAGCAAATCTCGTTCTTATGGCAATAGGTTAGTCCCCGGCCCATGTGGGTTACCTTTCACAGCGAATGACAGTCCCTATGACAGTTTTCCTTTTTATATGGATTAGTGTAAAATATTTGTAGATTTTTTTTGAAGTTTCGCACATTAATTTATTTAGAAATAAAACTTATAGGTAATGAAAAGAAGCTAAGAACATATTTCTTAAATTATTTTTAAATGAAGGGGCTCCCTAGCGCCAATGACCGTCGATCTGAATCCCTTAGTTTTCTAATGTTTTTGTAGCGTATCATATTAACAGCAAGAGCTGTAAGCAATATAATCCTATATCCCATATTTACTTCACAGTTCACTGTCTTCGAGGTATTTGCCATCAAAGTTGGTCAATTATAGGCCAAAAAACTGGTTTACTGGCCATAACTTTTGTGTTAATTAGTTTAAAATTAAATTCTCTGACCACTTTTAAGAAACGTCAAAGACGAACCCAAATGTGTAGATTTCGTACATGTAAAATCATTTACAGCAATCGGATAATGAAAAAAGTATTTTTTTTAGATAATGTTTTAAAAAATTATAAATAAATAAGTGTTCATTTATTTCAAAATCTGGCAGACCAGAATGGAGATAAAAAGTTGAATAACCGATAGCCATTTGTCTTATAATTCTTCTATAGTGCAAATGTAGGAGTAACTGAAAACTAGTCAATAATCGATGAAAACCGCGGGGTTCCCCTTAAGCCAAACCAACAGAGACTTCAAGAAACCATCATACGGACCGCCGACACGACGTGGACGGGACGCCGAATATACATTAAACTAAACTAAAACGCGTGTTAAACTATGAGTACGTATACACGTACTCGTAGTTTTTCCAAATAACTTCGTTACTGAGGTCGTTATTCTTTTATCTTATTTGACCTTAGAAATTTAGGATTTTATATTTATAAAATTATAAGATCGTTAAATTTCACCATATTTTAAAAGTAGGAACATTGATTGACTTAACTTTATAATTACATAATTTTTTGTAGCTTACAAATGAAGAATTAACTGTGACTGAAGATGAATTTCCTGTAACTGAGTCTGCCGAAGAAACGTCATACTTAAACCGAACCGAAGCAAACGTTGATCTAACTGGGAGTAAAATCAACGACTCGGAAATATTTGAAAATGGCCAAACAGCTAAAGAAGATCACCAAAGGTCATTCATATATATACAAAATGCTAAATCTCGATTGCCGTGGAAGACTAAGACACATGGGTCATTCTTTATAGACGATTTTAGTAATGCCAAAGCAGTTGTTCGTGGTGGAAATGACAATTTAAGGCCGTTCAAATTTGTATCACAACCAATAAAAACCAGTTATTACAAAGAATCCACACCGGCTCAAAACTCGCGAAGGAATAAAAACGAAAATAAATACGTTTCGAGAAATTTTTCTTTCCCGGTGAAATCGAATATAGAAAATAAAAAAGGAGCGAAAAATTGGGATGAAATGCAACGATACGTCCCATATAATGATAAAACTATGCAGGCCTCTAAAACGGATGCGTCACAGCCTTACTATGCCAATAAAGGATATCAATTACCCTACAAAATAAATCCTCCACAACGACAAAATACTAAAACACGAATTGAGCATAAAGTTAATAAAAGTGTCCGCTTTCCGTATCAACGCGGTAATTACAAAATTCCTTATGCAACGCCAGTTTCTGCAACAGTTATTGTACCTACTGTATTATACGAACATAAAAAACCTAAAGAAAATAACAAGTACTCACCACATAACGAAGGAATAGACGAAAGTCAATTCAATTGTTTCAACAAGGACTGTGGGAGCAGACCAAATAACTATCGTGTGAATATGAATAATGGGATAATGCGTGGGATGAATTGTGTATGTCAGAATATACCTATGTTTCATGCACAAGCTCAGGATTGGCGGGCAAGGAAAAAACCTTTGACTGCGAGTGAAAAAGCATATATTCGAGCTCTCAATTCAAACAATACTGACGACTATCCTTACGAACTACTGATCAAAGAAATGAAGAAGTTGACACGAATAGTGGACGGATTGGACAGCAACGTAAGCAACTGAGTGAAGACTTGCATTATTGAAAAATAGTCATACTTTGTTTGACAATAAAGTCGCTGTTTAAAACACTTATTTTGTAAAAGGGAAGGATTTAGAGTCAGATCAAGCCAAGCGATTTTAAACGTCAAACTTCTATGAATTTATGACGTTTAATTAACGCTTGCACAGGCTGGGCTATCAAAATCGTTGCCAACTTAGCTTGGTCTCACTCTAGGTACGAATTTAAAGTAAGTACCAACATTTATGTTGATTTAGCACCGGCGATTCTTTAGCGAAAATAAACCAAGTAATATGTCAAGATTTTAAATGTTTTTATTTTTGAAGAAGTTATATCGTTAACAATGTACTGGGGATTGAATGTTGAAGTTCGAAATTGCCTTTTCTCGATCTTATAAGATCGATAAAAAAACATTTAAAAAAATTTCGTATAATTTTGCCTACATGACCGGTGGCGGTGGTTCCATTTTTATTACTTTTCACTATGCCCGTCACATGCGCGCTTACATGCTTGTTAGAACGTGACAGGCATAGTGACAAATGATAAAACACCGACCATCTTAGCCCTACAGTGTAAAGCGCCAATTATATCCACCCTTCCCGATTTCAGTCCCGATGTCCGAAATCAGCCCCGATTTCGGGTCTGATAATCGTTTTCTTTTCACGGAATATCAGCACATCGTTAACAACATATGAAATGTAAAAAATACTTTGTCTCTATTTGCCAAAAATGTTCGTCAGTGATATCACTGAAATAATACCAATCTTAGTGCCTGTAAGGCCCGTCCTTAGATATATGTCAATGGTTATGGATTTTAAATATTTATTTATTTCCTTTTAATACAATTATAACTTTACAGCTTTTTGTTCGTAAGAGTAGGAAATGATTCCTCCGTACTAGTAAAAACTGTATGACGGCAGTAAATAGTACTTAAAAATGACAAACGATCAACGAAACCTAAGGATGAAATCCTTAATTGAAGACAAATCGATTTATTTAAAAATCATCAAAATCGGCACACGCGTTTGGTCTTTAGGGTCATTCATACATAAACTGCTAAACACATTACTCTCCTTAGCGTCGCGCTGTCGGGTAAAAAGGGCTTAAACACTGGCCACTTATGCGTAAGCATCCAGGGCGCGCGTCCACGTCGCGATCGAGATAAGAGCTCAAAGCTATCGCGGCTGCGATCGCTGCGCGCGCACCCTGCGTTGGTGCTGCGAGAAATGAAAAGCAAACACTGGAGCACAGATGTCCAGATAGCAGATAGCCAATAGGGTCTACAAAGATGAAGGATAGCAGGAAGAGACAAGGAAGGAAGTTAAGGAGCGCCCTTGGCAGTTTAATCCTTCATTTATACAAAGTTGGAGCCCGGTTAATGTCCAGATAGCAGATAATCTTCAACAATAAAGGATAAAATTGCGCATGTTTAGAAGGAATTTTCATATTTTTTGTGCATG
Organism: Cydia pomonella; assembly: GCF_033807575.1. Classification (NCBI taxonomy): domain Eukaryota; kingdom Metazoa; phylum Arthropoda; class Insecta; order Lepidoptera; family Tortricidae; genus Cydia; species Cydia pomonella. The sequence goes on along the minus strand of NC_084721.1, from coordinate 5,719,536 downwards.
AATTTAAAAAAAAATTTAAAGTGGGTTTTAGATGTTCGTGATTTTTTACCGAGCGAAAGTCAAAAAATCTGAATTCGAATTCACTGTAATCTCTAGACAAAATCCTCAAGATTGTTAATGAATTTTTTGCCAACCGTATTACTATCTAAAAAAGCAGTACGATTTTTCAAAAACTCCGCACCTCCGCTCTTAACCTACGGCACTTTAAGAGGGAGAAATGCCAGGAAACTAGATGGAAACAAAACATATGGCGCGCCGCGCGAAATTGCAACGGAAGATATAGCCACCGCACAAGTTTTTTTACCATTTATCTCAATTACTCAGAAAATATGCTTCTGAATATAATATTGCTCCTCAGATCCCTCGGCTATAATCACTAGCCGCTACTGAAATCTCTGGCCGCGTAGCCAACGTTACAATCGTTCACGCTCCGTAGCGTATCGTAGCTATCTCTCTCTATCACTCTTCCATATTAGTGCGACTGACAGTTGCGTTTCGTTCGCCACGGAGCGTGAACGATATGCACGTTGGCTACGCGGCCTGGTCTGTAGAGTAACGATATACAACTGGAAATAAATGAAAATTAGACATATTTTCGTATTTTTTTCCATCGAGGCATCTTTAACATTTCGAGGTTTTGATTGGAGTCATAAAGAAATAAGAAGTAAGCATAGTCTGCTCACTTCAAACATCTATTTTGGTACGGCCAGTTGCAGAGAAAAAGTACCCCCCTACATCCAAATTTCTATGCAGGCGGGTACCTTTTCTTTGAGCGGTACTGATAATTCCACTACTCGATGCTAGATGTTGACTTCGAAAATAAGTGTTTTGGTACAGAAATTGATGTATGGAGTGACCACTATTTTGGAGTTATTGGCTTTTGTAAATATAGTTGAGTTTTCGTGAGAGTTGCTTCATGGCATCTGTCTTTGTGTTTGTGTAAAAATGTGTAGAAAATCAATATAAAAACTTGAATTTTGCGTAAGCCCTGTCTTAATTACATTTCAGAATGCAATCTTGATGAGTAACCAGCAAACATTTAGGCAGTGGTTTGTAACGCCGCAAATGTTAGCAGAGGACTTATTTGTGTTCAGGCTGGTTTAAACTTGGACGTTCATTGTGTCAAGTTGGGCACACAGGGCAATGTTCCGTTGTTTACCCACGGGCTGTGACGAGGTAATAATTAAGATTGCCAATTTCATAAAAAGTCTGGAGCGATACACACCCCAGGCCAAAATATGGAAACAACGTTGCTTTCTTCAGTGTCATATGTTTTTGCTTATTAATATTGTATATTGATAAGAAAAAACATATATTAAATTAAATTGCATTTATTGAAGACCAACTAAGGATCAATATTGTTAGTAACACATTAAATTTCACAACTAATGTTAGTGTGCACACACTTATTAACTAACTACATAAGTATTTACATATACACATACTACATATTTATATTAGATAACCAAAAGATTAAATTAATAATCCACCCCAAGTAATAAAACATCCTAATATACTGTAAATCCTGTTAATTATTTTGCCCGATGGTCGACTGGTAGAGAATGCTTTAAGGCATTGAGCCTGCCATTTGTACTTATTTTTGTTGTGCAATAACTTTTAAGCAAATAAAAACGATAAAAAATATAAGTTTTGAATAAGTTATATATCTACCTGTTTAATTGCTTTACATAATTTTAAACTGGTAACTATCTTAAGAGGGAAGTATAGGCACCACGTGATCGTCCATAAAAAAGGACAAAACGTTTTTCCACTTCTAAATACGAGTATTTTCCATTCCCGATGATTTTTAGTATATTATTGACAGAATGATAACTAGGTATATAGGCTATCTTTTTTTTTCAAAATTTGGCCTAGATTATATTATGCTGAAGCGATCGACATCAAAATCAAAGTGCAAATCATTTTCATTAAGATTTAGTTAGTGGAAAACGTTTTCTCGCGAAATGGAATTTCATAGAAAAAGTACCGTTATTCCGCTAGGATCGTAAAGCTATTCTTCCCTCTTAACCCTTTTTAAATGTTCTACTTATTATCATTTTTACTATTTTAGTGTTTTAATTGCAATTAAATATAAAAATCAATCGAATGAAAACCACAGTTTTTTTTGTTGTCATTGCAGTACTGTTAACAAAAATCACGCACGTCCTGTTCACGTGGTTGCCAGTTCATGTAATACCGTGGTAGTCACAGTTACGGAATACTGCATAGTACTGTATTCCACCACCATTCTTTGTTATTTGCTTGTCTCTGGATTGACTGCATTCAAGACGTTATTCATATCACTCCTGTGGATCGCCTCAGGCCTATAACGAGATCCGTATTAAGCTACGTTTAAATGGATATCACACATACCTACTTATAGCAGACTATAAGAGATTTAACACAATAAAATACTAAACGCAATATATTTTATATAATAAAAAGAGCAAAAGCAGATGCGAGTTTTTTTTAACTACGAGTATGAAGTACTGCCCATATGAAAGTCTATGGAACGCCCAGTTTTTCTTGAGCGTGAGCATAAGCGTTGAATACTCCTACTATCGGCCCGATTCGAAGAATGATTAAGACACGTTTAAGATCTTGGAAAGATCGATAACTAACTGACATGTCTAAATTAACGTTTATTATGATTCCGCTGTGATCCCAATAAGATCTATCTACGATATTTCTACCGTCAAAGTGACATTGGTTGCTCGAATCGAGCTGCTTCTGTCAATTATACGATATCTAAATGAGAACTTATCTAAACCAGAACTTTTCGGTTCCCATTCTTCGAATCGTTTTCATATGGGCAGTAAGTACTTCATAGTTAAAAAAAAAAAAAAAACCATACTAGCGTCTCGTATTTGCTCGGCTCTTTTTTCCTATACATCAGTGTCAAATACGCATACATTCTGTCTGATGATAACCTTAGCCTATGAAAGCCTACCACGTTACTCACCTTTTAAAACTCCTGTTTTCAAGAACGCCATAATAAAGTCCCTCGAAGAAACCTCTTTAATTTTCTTCAGGATGACTCTGAAGTCTGATCAACTTACGAAGTTGCTTGATAGCTACATTTAAGGCCATTGCCTTGCCAGTTCATTTGAAAAATCCCGCAAACAGAGAAAAAAACATACTTATTTCATGTAAGTATAAGCTTATTGCTAATGTCTTGAGACAATGCACATGGACAGTGGAATAAAAGCAATATGCGTCGGACATAGCTCCGAGTTACTACACTTTAAGTGGCAGTGGGCGGTGTACATTGCCCGTAGAACTGATGGCTGCTAGGGCAGAAAGTTTCTTGAGTGGCGACTGCGTACTGGACGCTCCCAAAAAAGATAACGATTAGGCTTATTCGAAGATATTGAATCGAATATGATATTAACGAGACTTGATCGCGAGTAGCGAGTCGCGACTGCGAGTTGTGTCATGTAATGTTCGTATCATATCTATAACAAGTTAAACATATACATTTTAAACTTCGACTACGACTCACGGTAAATATTGCCGATTGCTGGATATGGACAAATAGCGGGCATTGGTAAAATTTTTGGGAATTTTCTGTTAGTAGGTGTCTTAAAACTTGTGTACATGTCTAGTCTTCGTCCTCGTTTCTCTGAATATATAAAGCGTTTTAGCAATGTTTCCATATGTGAGCGCTGGAGGACTTAGTAAATTTTTCTATAGTATTTGACATCTATTTCAGTTTATGATTTCAGTTTATTCAAATTAATTAATGAAAATAGTTAAATGTATACCCTAGTTGTATATGATGTGCTGTCTCCATTTAATTCCTTTATTATTCCGGCTACATTCCATAATGATAACAATTAATTGAGGATACAAGCTCATTTTATTGAGATCATTAACTTCCTTTCCTTCTTTACAAAGGTAATTAATTGTTCGATAGATTTATTAATAGCGCAGTAAATGGCATTTTCTACAGAAATGGTAAGATGGATGCAATGAGAAAGTCGTCGTCTAAACTGTCGTGAAACATACTAACATTAAGATAATTTTATGGTTTCACTCACAGTACTACCACCAAAGAGATTTGAAATAGAGGTGGATTGTCAAAGAAAACTTTGTGGCCACAGTAAATTTACTGCCATCTTTCGACACACGATTAAAACTTTCAGAACGCCATTTTATTTTGATCCTTATTCTTTCACTGATATGTGGTTAATTTGTTAAATATGAAAAAGTGGCGCCATCTAACAGATCATAGGACAAAGGTATGGCGGCTATCAATCTCTTGCTACTATACAGTACTTACAATAATCGCGTACGCAACTCGCGCCCATCGTGAACGTACTCGCTCATGCGCTGTTGGTAGTTGAAAATGGAGTCCTAGGCACTCCGAAACATGTCGCGCAAGTGACTAAAAATAATTTTAATGGATTTGGCATGTTTATCATTCAGATTTTTCCAAAACTTTTAATTAAAATCCACTTTAATCCTGCACTCGCCATGTTCTTTATATCCGTTGCTTCCTAGGTTTATTTGTCGAGGAAGATGACTCCCTCGGACCAGTGACATTGTTCAAAAATATTTGTGCATCCGACTCCAACGTAAGTTGTTTATGTTTATACAAGCCCGTTTGAGCGTTTTCGGTTATTGCACTTGGAATTGGGCAGTGGATTGTTGGCAGTAAAAAGTACTTCACTAAATGGTAAATAAATATAGAACGCCAAGGCTCGAAAGTAAGTTAACTGTTGAAAATAAAGCTAAATAATAATATAATAGGTCGATTTGAGTCAAACTCAAAACCATGTTCACGTCTTTCCTGTGGACACATCCAAAAGTCTTATAGGCTATAAAATCCACACGAATATGTTGACCTCTTCGGCGGTGATGGGGCCCTGCAGTTTCTGTCCATTGAGCATCTCATCTTCTAACTCCTTGATGGAGCGTCCGGTCTTCACGAACACTTCTGCCACTTGCCTGTTCCTGCCACCTGTATGTGAAAAGAGATGATGAGAAAATTGACACATATTGTTTATAATTGGCTACTTGATTGTTTTTTGTAAATAATGTCAAGCGATCTTGATTTTCCTGAGGATCAAATGTCTATATAGGACTCATAGCATTTAAGCAACACAAAGATCAGAAATGAGAGTTAAAGTCTGACGCTCGCACTCGACGATTGAAACGCCTCTAACAAAATGATAAGGTGATGTGACGTCACATCATATAAGTTTTTCCTAAATGTATGGAAGATCAAGGAAATTGCCATTTTGGCCCTGAAATATTGCGTTTATGTGCATAGTTGTCATACAATTTATTTTTCAATAAAATGTAAAGAATCGAATAGTACCATTTTCTTTTCTATTTTTGAAAGACAAAAACATTTTTTTTTTGAGATTTCAGTGCCTTGTATTGTTTTATAAGCTCAATATAATTTTTTAAATTCCACTTTTTTATAATGGATGGCTCATTTTCTATCCATTTAACTAAATTTTGTTATAATATTCAACATGTGTCAAGTACCCAATTAGTTAAGTCGACAGTTTATTTCGCAAAAAGAATATTTGTACATAAACAATTTAAGACCCAACTGAAGATTACAAGTTCCAAACTGACAGACCACAAATTCTGCAATTCCGAATTTCACTCAGAATATTTCTACATGATAAGTTAGGAACAAACGGCAATTCTAGCTGTTAAAGTAGTTTGAAAGTCTTCAACAGGTTCTCAGTTTGAAACTTTCTCTTTGGAATTGGGATTTCTCAATCTACGACAGATGTGCATATTTTATTTCGTCGCTCGAGTCCGGGTGCTTAATTATGTACAGCGAGATGATCGTGCTCATCTGCTCATCTTCAGTTTTAATGAGAAGACTGTTATCTAGTTAAGAAAAGCTTGAGCGCAGGATAATTTATTCATTTGGAAAATTTTGGAGTCTGCAGCTGCTGTGACCGTTATGTGTGAAGAAAGTTTGTTAGGAGTCAAGGGTAGGGTAGGCATATGAAAAAATGTAAGATCCTGACAGAAGTTCGGACATTATCTTAAAAATCCTGACATTTCCTGGATGGATAGATTTCTCCAAAGATACCCTTTTTTCCCGTTGGTTATGATAAAGAGATAAAAGGGGAGATTGTATGTAGTCGTTTTTAGGGCTTCGTAGTTACCTAGAAAGCCTTATAGTTTCGCCATTCCGTCTGTTCGTCCGTCCTCGGCTTTGCTCCGTGATCGTTAGAAAGCTGTAATTTGGCATGGATACATAAATCATGCATGGCAACAGAATGGTCAAATAAAAACTACAAAAAAATGACGTACAAAGCGACAATGAATGAATGAAAATGAAGTCGGAATCTCCACGCAAAGTTGCACAAGCCTTTTCCAGAAGATGATAGTTACGCCTCACCTTGCAGAGAGTTGAATCCCAGGGATCCTAACAGAAATTTTGTAGGGTACAAAAATGGAAAACACTTGTAAACATTTTTGTACAGGAATCCTAGGAATGCCTTCTGTACCTTTTCTAGAAGCAAGGCATACGTACTCTCAGCGGGACTCCACACTATGCTAGCGGCTTCAAGCTTACTCCCAACAAGGGCTGATGCATGACAACCCTTGTCAAGGGTGTAAAATAGTCGGTAACGCGTCGGCGGAATCTATGTTCGGCACAATTGTTGGTTCCTCGAATTACCAAGTTACCTAGCGTAACTAGAAGGTGAAATGCTAATAAAGAAAAGAGGTTTTGAAACTGTTAGACGGGGTACGGAGCGAGGCAAGGAAATGAAAGACGTGCGCCTTGCGAACCTGTATCTATTCGACTAATTATGTAGTTAGCTTGCGGCCTCAACCACACTACTTAATACTCATTCACCATTCCTCCACCACCTTAACCCTTAAATGCATGATTTTTTCTTTTTGCCTGAAATTAATATATGTGTTACACAATTGTTTACTGCTTCTGGAAAAAAATAAACATTGATTTTCACTGCTAATTCAGTGTTAGAATTTACATAGGCTAAATCATATTTATGTAAATATATAATTATCAGTAAGAGATAAATGAACAATCTTACTACTGTCAGAAAGGTACACTATTTGTGATATACCTGGGATAAAGATTTTAAATATAAAATAATTGGGGAGGGTAGGGGGGAGTTTATGTTTAACCGCTTGTCTTGATATTGATAACCGAGCAAGCGAAATTGGAATCTTAAACGTTGCAATAGTTTCAGGGCATGAAGGGGAAACAAATTTTGCTATCGAGTAACACAACATTTTTCTCCACACCAACGACGCTAGGAAAATACTAAGTGTAACATATTATAGGTATACATTTCGGTACACTATCTTCACTACTTATACTTGGACAAATTGACAACCTCCATAGTCAAACAGTCACATGGGTCAAATTAACCCATTTTCACGATTGATAGTTACAAAAAGGTGTCATTTATGAAACGTGCAAACGCTGCCTTATCTGCGGCCGATCGCCCGGGGCGCGGGGTCGCGCACAAATCACAATTAGGTCGAATTTGTCTTGTCTAAAAAGTTGGGATGTAAAATAGGAACCTGGATACATAGCGCGAAATCGCATTATAGCCGCTACGCGTAATGTAATAAGGTTTTAGAGCTCTAACTAAATTAACAAATGGCTTTTTTAATTCTATTTGTATAGGTAATTATTAGGTACTCTGATAGACGCCTCTTCGTCGCTTGGTCCAATTTCGACCGCAAGCAGTATACAGTGTGTAAATTCAATTCAATAGCCACAAAGCCACAACGCAACTTTGATAATAGTTATTTGTTTTATAAGGGGGCAAAGTTGTTGTTTAACCTCGCGCGTTAATATTGATACCCGAGCAAGAGAAAGATTCCAAAAAGTGAAATTACTAAGCCTTTTAAAATAGATTCGCGTGAAAACGTAAAACGATACACAATGGAAACTCTATAAAAAATAATACAAATTCTATGAAAAAAATATTGTGGAACAAATCAATTTATTTATAATTTGTATTTTTTAAGTAATCACACATAGCAATCCTATATATAAATTATAAACTGAAATTGAGGGCTTTCCGCGTTTTATTTAGTAGGTATATGATTTCTGTTTCAGTTTATAAATATTATATAGGTCAAGTACCTAACTGTTTCGTAAAATGTCGTACATTTCTACAAAAGATCTCCTCCTCTAGACTCTTGAAACTTGAAGTATAGACGAGACGGCGACACGTAATAACTACCAAAGACTCATTGATTATATAGGTTATTATAAGTAAAATCTAAGAAAACATTGTGTTCCCTAAATTTGACAGGTGAAGAAATCATATACCTACAGTTATGGAGCGTAGAGGTAAGGAGAACAATCTCATATGGGAGAGACGTTGCAAGTGTTCAGCTGGCAGCTGTAAATAAATTTCTCCGGTGGAACTAGGGTAGCACAAGGACACGACATGAACTTAGATGTTTTTGACGGAGTGAAGTGCGCTGTCAGTGATTTGATTTGTTTATCTAAGCCAAAAATTTGTTAGCAGTGTATTGTGGCGCCACATTTATAGTAGATTGTTAACCAAGGGATGAAAGGCACCCATTTCTGCCGAGGAAGTTTGGTGCTCGAACTCAGTGCCTTTCACCCGAGTTAAACACTCTACTTTTTATTTCGAATACGAGGAAAGTAAAATACATATGCATTTAACAAACACGGCTACGGCTAAGTAAAAAAATCTGTAGTTTTTCTTGAGGGTAATTTGAATTAACAATTAAGGTAAAAATATATTTATTTATAGAATGAGGAGTTAATTATTGTAAACGTAATAAATATAAGAGCCTCGGTAGGGAGTACCATTTTGTACCCATGGGGTCCCAGCGCACACAAGTTTTTTGGACAAATCGCGAAACGTCTGATTGACGTAACTGGTGACCGAAGAGCTAGCGGCTTCCTCGCACAACGTATCAGTATTGCGATACAACGAGGAAATGCCGCCAGCATCCTTGGTACAATACCTCAAGGGCCTATTTTAGATATAAGCTAGTTATAGTAATCACCTGTATATATCCATTATGTATATTGATATTGTAAATAAAGACTTTATTATGTTATCATAATGGAAGTTGTACAACAAATCCATTTAAAACCAAAATTTTTAATTGAATATCGTAAAAAATAGAAAAAACATACTTAGAAAGTTCAGTGCCCTAGAGCAGAAACGTATCATTTTCTGCACACTTTTTAGAACAACAACTACCTACATTCAGAGCATGATAAATACTAAAGAACAATATTTAAATTACAATAAGGAAAATTGTCTATGGTGGGCCTTATGAGGTTAATATGGGAGCGTCTAAGCTGGTTTTTAATATATTTTTAGGTATTAAAATGATTATTTTAGGAGATTTGATTGCCTTATCCTTCTGCTTTTGTACCAATTATGTACTTTACTAAGTAACAGATCGATTGGAATAATTGTGGTATTTGAACTGACATTTTAATATCAAAGTTTAAAAAAGAACATTTTGGGTGAATAAGGCGAGTCGCCTTAAATGTTTTATCGAAGTAAGTAATCTATGATACCTACTTGCGATTTTACCCTTGACTGACTACAAGCATTGTAGACAGGCCCGGATCTGAAAAGGGGAATATGAACCGTCGCTCAAAAAAGTTCGCGCAGAAAATCTATCACGGGGCAGTAAACAAGGAGAATAGTCGAGGGTCGATAATTTATAGGATACTGTTGGTATTGTTGGCGTTCCTATTTTGACTTGAGAAAGTGATATTATTAAACCGCGACTAGAATACGATTGAGCACATATTGTCGTCAACCTCATCATACTTATTAACCTATCGAATGTGTTGACTACTTTACTGATACAGGAAAGCGATATGTAAACATACTACATACATATACGAGGCCAGTAGGGCTATGATGGTCGACTCTTTATCATTTGTCACCATTCCTGTCACGTTCTAACACGTATGTAAGCGCGAAAGTGACGGGCATAGTGACAAATGACAAAAATGGAACCATGCTACCACGGCTGTAGGGCTAAGATGGTCGGCTCTTTATCATTTGTCATAAAACCTGTCACGTTCTAACAAGTATGTAAGCGCGAAAGTGACGGGCATAGTGACAGGTGATAAAAATGGAACCATGCTGCCACCGCTGGACGTCGGTGAGATGACGATAACTTATTACTGGTGTCATACTTTATTACTAACATATAACATTAGTTTACATGATTATCCATCTGCGGCGGTATCATGGTCACATTTTTATCACTTGTCATATCATGCGTCACTATCGCACTTACATACTCCTCGATGGTCCCGGGTTCAAATCCTGGTAAGGGCATTTATTCGTGTGAATAGCATGGATATTTGTTCCTGAGTCATGGGTGTTTTCTATGTATTTAAGTATTTATCAATATTTATATATTATATATATCGTTGTCTAAGTACCCTCAACACAAGCCTTATTGAGCTTACTGTGGGACTTAGTCAATTTGTGTAATAATGTCCTATAATATTTATTTATTATTTTATACTTGTTATAACGTGACAGGCATGATGACAGATGGTAAAAAACCGACCATCTTAGCCCTACCGGTTTCCTTAGAGTTTAATAATCGCCTCCAAACCTCCCCTTATAGCGACCCTATTCCTCACACTAAGTTTACCTTAATATCGTGTTACCTATCAACGATTCCCTTGGATCACTGTTCACTCGTAATACATCAGTATTACGAGTGAACATCAGTAATACGTTGGTCACAATCTACAAGAGACATATCATTATTCTACTAATACCATAAGAAAGTCCTTGAATTGATACAAAAGCAAATATCACTCCCCGTAGTTGTCCGCACAGAATCTCCTTTTCCTACTGTCAAACGAGACACGGTGTCATTTCAATAAAATTTGCGAGATTTGGCGTTTTTAGGCTATATGGAGATGATACCTGTCACCCTACCCCATTGAAATATACCTATGGACGCGCCTTACCGGCAATAAGATTGGGGCCAGTTTGCAGTACAGCGGTGTCACGCACACGAATTCCAGGCAATCGTGCAATCTAACAACAACGCGATTGGTTGATGAATTCGCATCACGCGCGCGATTGGGCGCAACTAGTTGCGTTAGACTGCACGATCAGCTCGAATTCGTGAGTAACACCACTGACCTAGCACCATTCTTAGTGCCCGTAAGGCCCGTCCTAGATATATGTCAATGCCCTACCCATCGAGTTTGAAAAATACTATAATTTGATACTAATATCTAAGTATATAAACTATCAAAGCTGCTCAAATATTTTATGAGAATTGATTGAGGAATACAAACTCCCAAGCAGCCGCACAAACGCTACGGCGTAGGTACATATATACATTACTTATATTATATTATTAGGATTTATATTTGTGTGATACTCGTATATATCATCGTCTAGCTACAATACAACCCTTATTGAAGCTTCATGAACAGCATATCATTGTAGTCCTGACCTTTATACTAAACCATTATTATCTTACAAATGAAGGGTCACCGCCATATCGTAATTTACGCTATTGCTTAACAATTACGCATGAATTTGAAGTGATGTCTAGTGACGTCACGTTGCTGGTAATATGGAAATATTCCACATTACACATCCTGTATTGTCTTCTGAGGAAAGATGACGAAATTTTAGCATTAGGTTGATCATATACCTAAACTATTAATCTTCTGTAAGGAAAAATGATTGTAAGGTTTGAGATTCGAATAAGTAGGTATAATCAAATGAAACCATTAAATAACAAAAATAAATAAAAGTGAGCCTATGAAGAAAAATAGATACGAGAAAATAATACTCAGATAATAAAGTTTTTTCTTCATCATTCTCATCACCTGGAAAAGTAATGAAGTTTCCGAAATTTCAAAATTTTCACATTGAAATATTTCCATTCCATTTAAATAATATTCCTTAACTTTCTGTGAAAACAATGTGAAATTTCCGAAAAAATTATTTAACTTTCCGCAACTTGCACATTCTCACTACCCATCACTAGTACTGTCAGACCCTATTCATACACCACCGCGACGAGACTACAAAGGGAACTAACAAACGTACATCCTCAATGTCATTCGCAATCTGACTGTACATTGTTATCTTAGGACCGACTGGCTCCCGTGTAAGTTAGTTTGGACCTCGTGACTTGTACACAGCTTAGAACAGATACGTGCTTCATTGTATTGTGTTCGACTGTACCAATTTTGCCAAAGTACTGAATTATAAAATTATCGATCCCTAATATAGTAATATACAAGGTATAACAAAAATAGTGATGATCCGTTTAAGAGCATATTCGGTATCGTGTTGCAATTAGGTAAAAGTAGAAAAAAAAAACTTTTTCATGCAAAGAATTTTTTGGTTTTGTATGGAGGGTTGGCCGAGTTGGACGACCTATTTCAATTAAAACAAAAAATATTACTTTGCTTATCCGCGAAAAGATAACGTGCTAGTCAGTGCATCCCCATCAGTGCTAACCCGTTATATTTATTTGCGTATTTAACATGCACGTTATCTGTTCGCGGATAAGCAAAGTAATATTTTTTGTTTTAATTAATATGGATTTCCGCGAAGTAAGGCCTGATTATATTGATTATTCGACCTGTCTAGTACAATGAAATATTTTTCTTCGCGTCATAAACCTTAAAAGGATCGGCACTATTTTTATCACAACCTGTACATGGGTTGTAGTAGGGTGACCAGATCTGATTTCCGGGGAAACAGGATTCAAGGTTAAAATACGGGATAGGCCGTTTTTTTTTATTACAAAAGTTTGGCATAATCAATTAAATACCTCCACAAATGCAAAATTTCTTAAAGAAAGACTAGAAAACAATGTCAAATGTTTAAAAACACTACAATTTTTATATTATCTGAAAGGAAAATGTGAAATAATCAACTAAATAACCTATACAATAATTGTTGCTATTTGTTGTGTCGCTAATTGTTTTTGTTTAAGCTGTAAGTATCTTTACTATCTTTTACTGAGGTGTGCCAGTAAAGAGTATTCTATCTATCTATACATTAACATATACATAATTTGATTTTCTTTATAAATTACTCATAAAACAACCATAAATCTGTTGATTTATGGTTGTTTATGTAATTACATATTTGGATAAAAATAATGTGAATTTATAAACTAATAACATATACATACAAACAAATTCCGACTTTCACAATGAAATACCCTTAAAATAATAATAAATATTAATAAACACACTGTTCACCGCTGTGTGCGAGAAAATAAATTTTGTTCGAATATGTATTTTTATCATTAAATGCCATTGAATCATCAAATTACGGGGCAATGTACTATCCCGTATTGGTTTCGCCAAATTACGGGATAATGAAAAATTCCTGCCTGAAATACCGGACAACCCGTAAAATACTGGACATCTGGTCGCCCTACTTACAACCTTGCAGTATCATATCATACAACACGTATGAAGCGGGTTTTCTGTAACACATACTCTCTGTTCATGCATCTCATGTTCCTACACATTAGTTATAAACTTACATGTTATCTCAAGTTAGTTAAATCGCGTAAGCGTGTCGGATTTATGAGTTTAATTTCACTTGGCGTTGAAACTCTAGGTCCATGGGGTCCGCGCACAAGTTTTTTGGAGAAATCGCGAAACGTCTGGTTGACGTAACTGGTGACCGAAGAGCTGGCGGCTTCCTCGCACAACGTATCAGTATTGCGATACAACGAGGAAATGCCGCCAGCATCCTTGGTACAATGCCTCAAGGGCCTATTTTAGATATAAGCTAGTTATAGTAATCATCTGTATATATCCATTATGTATATTGTTATTTCACTTTAGTAAGTTTTTAGACGCATATTAACGGGCCTGTTTTCAGGGTTCTGTTGAATGCCAAAGACGCCTAATGGTGTCGCGAATTATTAAATTCGCTTTAGACTATAGTTCTTGTCATCCACGATGACGCGCAGATTTGTCAAATCTAACATTTAATAACATGACAATACGAGTCAAGGCACGCGTCTTCGTTAATGACACGATCTATATATATATATATATATATATATTTTATACTACGTCGGCGGCAAAGAAGCATACGGCCCGCCTGATGGTAAGCAGTCTCCGTAGCCTATGTACGCCTGCAACTCCAGAGGAGTTACATTACATGCGCGTTGCCGACCCTAAACCCGCCCCCCCCTCGTTGAGCTCTGGCAACCTTACTCACCGGCAGGAACACAACACTATGAGTAGGGTCTACTGTTATTTGGCTGCGGTTTTCTGTAAGGTGAAGGTAAGGTACTTCCCCAGTTGGGCTCTGCTCTCGATCTGGAATGACATCTACTGGCTGTGCCCTACCACACAAAGCGAGATGAAATTCACAATGCCCATACCTCTCTTTTGGACGTAGTTTAAGGGCTATATGATGTTAATTCGAACCTACTTACAGTGACATGTTATTATTTAGTTATCATGCGTCTCGTCACACCAGTACATGTTTGGACAAGTACGAGTGAAATGCACGATAATTGAATGATATCATTAAATACCATTTTGATATCAGTGTATGAGACACAGACTTTAATTGTTGACCATCTACGGTTCAAGTTAATTTGTTTGTCAATACTAACGCTATGACATCTCCAATGTAAAGTTAACCATGGCTCAATAATTAAAGTCCGTGAGTGTACGTTCGAATTGGCTGGTTGGTGTCGAGTGCTATTTCTCGGTGTATACCGATTAAGGTGAGGGTTAAGTTGGTCGGTTTTTATCACTTGCCATCATGCCTGTCAAGCACATCAGGCCGGCAACGCACTTACAATCCCTCTGGTGTTGCAGGTGTCCATGGGCGGCGTAATCGCTTACCATCAGGTGATCCGTCTGCTCGTTTGCCTCCTCTACCATAAAAAAGAAAAAAAAAAAACGTTCTAACTAGTATGTAAGTACGAAAGTAACGCATAATATGACAAGTGATAAAAATGCGACCATGCTACAGCCGCAGGGGCAGAGAGGTTGAATACCCCGATATATTAAGGGTCATAAAAAATGTAGTTTTATTTCAACTAAAGCTTGTTTTAGGCTTAGTTCATCAAAAACGATTTATGCATGTTATGTCCAGTCCATTTATTTTATTTATTATTATTACTGAAACTCTCTGTCTGTCACCAGGCTGTATCTCATGAACCGTGATGTTTAGCCAGTTGAAATTTCTACAGATTATGTATTTCTGTTGCCGCTATAACAGCAAATACTAAAAACAGAATAAAATAAATATTTAAGGGGACTACCATACAAAAAAGTGATTTTTTAGATAGTGGTACGTGCGTGAGTCCGACTCGCACTTGGTCGGTTTTTTTTAGTTTCGCTGTATACTTACGAGCACAGACTAAAGTTAAGAAATAGATAGGCAGTCTTAACGATAAACATAAACATACGTTATTTTCTAGCTTTGCATATATGTATCTTATGACCAGTGGAAAATACCAAATTTCACTATTTTTTTAAAAGTGGAATATTGCTGTAGGATTTTTTTATTTCCATAATTAGTTTTAAGAGCCGAATAATAAAGCGCTGGTGGCCTAGCGGTAAGAGCGTCCGACTTGCAATCCGGAGGTCGCGGGTTCAAACCCCGGCTCGTACCAATGAGTTTTTCGGAACTTATGTACGAAATATCATTTGATATTTACCAGTCGCTTTTCGGTGAAGGAAAACATCGTGAGGAAACCGGACTAATCCCAACAAGGCCTAGTTTACCCTCTGGGTTGGAAGGGCAGATGGCAGTCGCTTTCGTAAAAATTAGTGCCTACGCCAAATCTTGGGATTAGTTGTCAAGCGGACCCCAGGCTCCCATGAGCCGTGGCAAAATGCCGGGACAACGCGAGGAAGAAAAAAAAAAAAGTTTTAAGAGCCGAATAACAACGGCCTGCGGTAGTGACCCTACCTACGAAGAAAGAGGTCCTAGGTTCAAATCGTGATAAGGGCATTTATTTGTCAGTTCATCACAAATACCTATCTATTATTGAGTTATGGATGTTTTCTATGTGTTTATCTATTTTATATATCATCGTCTATTACTAAGTCAGCCTTTTGTACTGTAAAGTTTTCTTTTGGCTAATTTAATAAATCTAAAATACATAAAAAATGGTAGAGACTGTTGGAAGTATTATCGTTAAAGAAAACAAGAACCTTCAAGAGTCTTCAAGACAACCTTTTGGACCACACAATAGTTTCGAACCAACAGAGGCCAAGAGAAATGCTCCGAAGCGTGAACGTGAACGCTCGTCTCGATTTCTCTCCAAACATTCATAACAGTCTTTGTGCTAGTAAGCCTTGCCATGCATTAACCCACGTTATCCTGACAACACCCTTTTCATTCCAACCGGCGTGATCTCACAAAGCCAATGCAAATAAAATTTACAAATGCCTTTACGACTTTTTTATAAGCTCCGGTAAGCGTATTCAGTCAGAAAACGTATCCACAGGCTTTTCACGATTCGGTTTGTTTGAAACGCATTTTGAGAATGTCCCGCTTGAGAGAACTTTTGTTTGATGTCTTGTATGTAACGTGGGAGCAGTCAAGCATACGCAATATACAAGGAGTGGAATATACGTATGAGTTCGCGTTTTTATGGTGTATATTTCAATGCGCGCGTGCGTGAGACACTCTGCATTTACCCTAAACAACGTAAGAGTTCATAATTCCATAATGCTGAAAGCAGTGTGTGGCTTTGTTTTGAGGTGTTATTCTGAAGTTTAAACATAGTCTAGTTTCGTTAGATTTCACACTAGCATATATGTTTTGGTGTTGTCCTTCAATTTAAAAATAATTATCAAATCATATAGATGATAATATGAGTAGTAGCAAAGTAGGGGGTACCTACTTTGATACTATTGATATATATCTAAGGACGGGCTTTACGGGCACTAAGAATAGTGCTGGTTTAGTAGTGTCACTCACGAATTCGACCCAATCGTGCAGTTAACGCAACTAATTGCGACCGATCGCGCGCGTGATGTGAACTCATCAACCAATCGCGTTGTGGCGTTAGACTGTACGATTGGCTCGAATTCGTGTGCGTGACACCGCTGTACTGGCCCCATTCTCATTGCCCGTAAAGCCCGACTTTAGATATATGTCAGTGAGGTACCTATTATTTGAAGTAAAATAAATACCTCTGTTCATCACCAATGGCCACTGCATCCCTGACGGATTGTTGCAACACTGTGTCAACAGTGGATGACGGCCAATGCATTTCCGCTTATGCCTATACAAGCCTATCGCGGCACGGCACTTCTTGCCGCATAAGTCGCATGTATGTGTATGTTCCGCCTTTGAATATGAGACCATGTCTCCAGTCTGGTGACGCCTGTTCCTTTTATGTCGGAAGTTTTGCAGCCACACTTCGTCGTGCTTATTCACTCCCACGCATTAGGTCTCTACGCCACTCGGGTCTAAATGCAGCACGTGTCTATTTAAAACTATAAAGTTTTTGACTTGTTAATATATTAGTGGTGATCGTTTCATTTTATTCTTCATAAGTATACATGTAAAAAAATAATTGTTAAGTGTATTGATTGAATCAGACAGGTACATATTGCATCTGCATATCGGTTGTGGTCTGCGGTAACCGATCGCAGGTGTTTAATGCTTAATGCTCATATTATTGCGCCAGGATACTAAATTCCACTAAATTTCATTTCCATTAGCAAACATTATTGGTAATTGCTCCATATGGGATTGGAGTATATAAAACGTTCGTTGTACGATTATAATGTTGATCTAGTTTAGTGACAATATATAATAAGTACAGGAACTGCATAATCTCTCTCTCTCTCTCTCTCTCTCTCTCTCAATGTTACGGTATTCACTCTGTTGAGACAGTATTTAGCGTGAGAAAACTATTCGGCAAACGGGGCCGTCTTTTGTACGTTTGTTTACTCATTCAGCTTTAAGAAAGACTCACGCTAGAATGGTCTTGGTCCAGGCCGAGGTGTCCGACATTTCGTTTTCTATGACGGTGGTTGATGATCATGTGATTACTATACTTCTAAAATGAAGTTACGGTAGTATTGGTCAAAACTCAAAGTACGAAGGGGTTCAAAAATAACACCACACGTTATGTAGCCACTACTACTACACACTGTATATAACACTCGTTGCACGATTTGATTTTGAACTGACGAACTATATTGTACCTCGGACCCTATATATAAACCCGGAAAAATCTTAATGCTATTTTGTGGCATTAAATGCAAAATATTACATACGTTATTTCAAATAGTTTTACAAATATGTTAGTGTTAATTACCACCAGAAATAAACAAAATAAATTTCCAAAATCGCTCCTACTAATGCCATCTATCGGTGAATTAAGTCAAATTTTGAAGTACTAAAGGAATTCATAAGATTAAATTATACGGTTTGAACACTCCGGCCATTAGACTCGGGAGTTTTTTAAGCACAAAGTATCATAAAATCGAGTCTAGCTCTTCAACTTTAGACTCAAAAGACTCGAGTTCCTACTTCCTACCCTCGGCTCGGACCAAGACCGTTCTAGCGTGACTGCTGTGCTTATTTATTCTTCGTTTATAGCGCTACGTCGTAGCCAATTACATACACGGAGAGATTGAGATAGTAATTTCTTGTTATCAAATTGTTATAGATATGATATCTCAGCTATAAACAGTGACATAAACGTTTGATAAGAAGAAATTACTATCTGAATAGACCTCATGGTTTCGCCGGTATGTAGTGAAAATGATTCATGGTAACTACAATTTGCCACATTCTGATTTTAATTTCTTATTCTGAAACTGCTATGGCTTTTGTCAGTACAGTAACATTTCTGGACAGGAAATGTCACTAATGACAGCTATGGATTTGATCTGTGAGCTGTCAACAGCGGCCCCCCACAGAGTATATAAAACTTGTAACTAAATGTATGCCCCCTTGGCCATCGACCATATCAACTGACCCCCCTTCCCTTGGCCATCGGCCATATCTACCCCCCCGCCCCCCCTCTAGCCCGTCAGCTGACGGTGCCCTTCTTATCTTTTTTTATGCATTATAAGCAGTTTTTGATAATGACTAGTTTGGCACACTCGTCCAATAAGCTCACAACCCTGCATCCTTTTCACGCGTTATCTGTCCATCCACATGAGCGCACAGCATTGTTCTAGAGCTTACGTCAAAAATGTACCAATAACCTGTGAACTGGTACGCCCTTACTGCTTTTTGGTTTGGTACTCGCGTGACATAAGTCGAGCTAGATTGACGAATGATCATCCGGGCACTGCACTCGTTTTGTTTCTAGGAAAGAATAACAGTATATTTCGGATTTCTGTAGTTACGCGGTAATCTATTGTCCTTACTCACGCAACTATAGTTACGTTGGTGTATCTATCATGAGGTAAATAATAGTCGATAGAAAACTTGTATTACTGTTGTAATAGCGCCATTAACATTTGATTCAGGATTGATAAAAATATTAAGAAATCTGCAGGTGAAATCTAAGTATTTGGACGTACGTACGTACTTTTGCTGATTGGAGAAATATTCTATTTAAAATTTGCGATAAAACTGGGTGAACGCTCGAGAGACGGTGACCAGCAAGGAGTACGGCGCAAATGTGATCTTATGCGAATCTCAGTCCACGCTGTAGGATCAGGTATTTAGGATCTCCGTGCATAGTAACAGTGCAAGGTTTCGTGGATGAACTGGGGTGGCTAGAGTAGCGCAACTTAAGAGGCAACAGGAGTGGTCATTTCTCCATACAAACGTACTCGACTGTTTTCTCCGTGGTTTTTGAAGCTAGAGCAATGGTTTTTTCGACACAAATTATTATTATTAATATCGAAAATAAGATCAGTGGTTTGCGGGTGTCAGACTTAAGGCGCTATTCAAATATTTCCTAATTTACTAGGCCGCAAAGAGAAGCATGGTGTTCAAAACTGACATCGATTAGCCTAAAAAGCAAAACAGTTCGACACAGATAATTTCATTACCATTTAGATATCAAAATTTCGTTGCAATTGGTTAAGTTTTGGAGGAGGAAACAGTCGAGTACGAAACATCGTTTTTTGAGATTTTTCGTTTTTTTTTTCTTATCAAACTAGTGTTAGAAGCCGTTTTCGTTAGCGAGACGGATATATTCACCTAAAATAATTAAATCTCAGCTCCAGTACGAGTATCCTCTTAATTTTTCCCACGAAATAGGCACAATGGTTGTCGATTTGCGGGAAATACCTATAATACAGAGGTCACCAATTAGTTATTTCTTGGGTCAGTTTCTCAAAATAAAATGATTATCGCGGTCCATTTCTATTTCTACTTGAGTTTATTAAATAAGTAAAAATTATTCCAGCCCGCCATTTGGTGACGCCTGACCTTGTACAATTAACTAACTAAATCAGTGAACGTTGTTCAAATCCTTTGGATGCTCGACGCAACGCTGTATGCCCCACCGAACGCGCCGCTAATCGTTCACTGAGGCCGCACGTACTCAAGAAATTCAGACAGTGGCTTCCAGTGCCGAATGATCACGAGATCATGGCGTAATCTGCAAAACATGAAGACGCTGAATCAAATCCAGTCTCAACCACCGGATACCAATATACGACGCCTATTTTCAATTAAGGCAATTTTTTCAGGTAAGTAGGTACTCTTAAGTCACACATAACTTAATTATCTTAGAGCCCGCGCAGGTGCAATCGAAGGCGGTAAGTAAATACCGCAATGAATCACCGTAACAGTTTTCCGATAAGAGCCCTCGGCCGATAGAGTTGGACCGTTTTATTGTGCCACTATTTTCACTGTATCGCAAGTGAGCTCGGGTGGAAACTGAGATAAAGTCTCCGTAATATACAGTTGTTTACTTGGGCTGTGTATATGAGGACACTGCATAAGTAAACTACGCACGAATGCATAACATATCAGCAGGCGTATTATAGATGGTTTTATCCACGTGGTAAATAAGTGTCACAGTTGTGTCAGTGCGCAATTGAAAGAGACGGACAGTATCATTATTACCTTGTCTCGTAGACAAATGTGAACAACATATCCGTACAGGAGGCCTAGCCAAGATGACAATCGTGTGCAGAAAACGCTATCATTTCCAAACATAACGGAAGCGGCTGCAATGAAAAATGAAAAATGCATGGACGCAGATTTGTTTTGCAATTCATTAGGCCTCTTTAAAAGAGCAGTATATTCTTTTCTAAAATAACGGTGAAAAGTTGCAGCAACCTGATAATAGGTACCTGTGATTTAAGTATTTTCTCAGTTCTCTACATATATATATATATATATATATTTTTTTATATATAAATTTACGCTTTTGTTATGTACGCTATAAGTTTACACTATTATTATTTTTTCAATTGTACATCGAATAATTTAAAATTAGGAAACTATAGGTCTATAACGAAATCAATCCATAGCTATTAGCTAAGTTGCTCATATGTTTATTTTAAGACTGTTTGTTTCTCAATAAATTAAAAAAAAAAAAAAATTACCGAAGTTCCATGCCGTCCATACATTACTCGTTCAATAGGCGTTTTCTATCAACGTGTCCTTGGCAATCCCCTGGAACGGCAATGGTAGGTATGGAGGGTAGAGGTAGGGAGAACAATCTCTTATAGGAGAACTGTTGCTAAAGTGTCCGGCTAGCAGCTGTAAATAACAGTTCAAAATCTCTCCGCTGGCGTTAGGGTATTTAGCACAAGGACATGACATGAACTTAGAGGTTAGGAAGTGCGCTGTCAGTGATTTGTTTTTTTTTTGTCCAAGTCAAAAATTTGTTGATGTATTGTAGCGCCACCTATTTAAGGTTTTTGATGGACACTTCATATATATAGTTTGTCCTTTTTACCTCTACCCTCCATAGGCAATGGTAACCGCTTACCATCAGGCGGCCTATATGTGTGTTTGCCACTGTGGGCCCTGTAGTAGTATTTAAAACGAAGAATAAGCAAGTGCAAAGACATACACCTACATCCCTAATCAACAGAGTTGAACCGCTGAGTCCCTTGCAGAGGCAAGCTAGCACAGAAAACGAAACATATTACCCACCTAGGGAGTAGGGAGTAAAGTATTCGCAACAAACTTGCACCAATTCGCACATTACCCGCTGCAACGATCGAGACCCCAAAAAGGCATTCCCGGCGATGTTCACGGTAATGAAATATTTTATTGCGCCCGCCGTTACGAGACCTCCCCGGAATTTCAACGGGACCTTACACAACATTGTACTCAGATTTTTAGTAATCCGCAAGTGTTAGAGACTTTTTTATGACGTTTTATTTTGTGCGGACGTGACGGAAGCACGTGGTTATGATTCTTGTGTGTTTTTGCGGCGCCGGCTTTTGTTGTATTCGTACTGAAATATTTCAAGGAAGTTGTTTGAAAGTTGTGTGTGGAAGTTCATTACGAAAGTTGAATATTTATTATTTTTTGAATGTGAAGATTATTAAGTTTCTGGAAATATTTGTTCTTGATATTTCATGTAATTTGGTAAATCGATCTGTTAGTTACCTGGGTATGACCAAAACCTTACGTAGGTATAGCTTTGGTTAGAAATTATAAATCCATTTTAAATACCATTTTTATGTAAGATAGGAAATATTTGAACATATGCGATTGCATTTCTTCGGAACTATCTCGTACCTGATTAAACTAGGCTCCTTATATTTTAATCCAACACAATCTATATTCCCTATCGGATTGTTAACTTGGTATGTAGTAAGTTCCATATATCCCAGCCTCCTAATCAATTTTAAGGATACCTAATTTAAACCTTGTTGCATTGGATTAAGAAGCAAAAATGCCTACTACATGTCATTGATCTCAGACTGTACGTTAGTTACAGACTTACGACCATTTTCCGTCAGAGGTCGCTGTGGCTAACCGAACTGTAATCTCAAGACCAGCTATTAGACTTGGGGAATCATGTAGTTCAATCAAATAGGATATCGACTGAGATATAAATTAGTTTTGCTTAGAATTCTAATAATATGGGTCGAAATTTAAACTCTACGACTGCTGGGTTTTATGAAACTCTGTGCTTAAAAATCTTTCAGGGCTGTTCTCTTTTATCCGACTGCGCGACGCAAAGGAGAGTTTAGCCGAAGAAATTACCCGATAATAGCTCTTAATTATTATGTTCAAACAAAAAACTGAGTCTTTTTTTAAGTGTAAACACTCCTATTTTAATGACTAAGGACATCAATTCTGCAGATTTGCAAGAGTTTGTTTATTTAAATATAAATAACTAGCGACTAATACACCATTGCATGAAGCGCTGGTGCATGGTCTAGTGGTAAGAGCGTGGGACTTGCAATGCGGAGGCCATGAAATATCATTTGATATTTACCAGTCGCTTTTCGCAAGGAAACTGGACTGATCCCAATAAGGCCTAGTTTACCCTCTTGGTTGGAAGGTCAGATGACATTTGCTTTCGTAAAAACTAGTGCCTACACCAATTCTCGGAATTAGTTGCCGAGCGGACCCAATCAGGCTCCCATGGGCCGTGGCAAAATGCCGGGCCACGCGAGGAAGAAAACTAATACACCACCGGGTTAAAATAGGTTATTTCCCTGGCTTCCTTAAGCCTTTGAACATCCAAATATACAGCTACAGACGATTTATTTGTTTCATTGATTACTCAAAGGCCCAATGTTGGAATGCAGATACCATTCAACTGCAAGCCTTATGTACAAACACTGAATTTCCGGGAATTGGGAATGTATTTTAGCCAATGCGATTATTCACAGTATTCACGTCGAACCTGGCACCTTTAGGATAGCCAGTGAACCAGGCAAAGGGCGTGTTCATTGAGGAATAAATACCGTAGATAACAGTATAATACGCCTGTCTATGGTTTGTGGAAGGATTTGGGTAACGTTGTTTTAAAGAGTAGTTCTAGTTTATATTTGAAGTAAGTCAACATGAAGATATAAGATTTTTTATCAAAATATGACATAGATGTTAACTAACTGACGGCGTGACAGGAAAAAAGTAATAAGCGTTTAGCAGTTCGCATGAGGAAAATAACTTCTAAATTTCTCATTTAAATATTAAATGTGACCATTGTATATGTATAAAGTTAATGCATTATTATCTAGAAAAGCATATTGAGCCTAGCGTCCCCGTGTCTCGTTTGTTGTCAATCGTATACACTATTCCACAAAGTCGATGAGTTGACTGATGATGACGCGTGAATGTACCTACTCGTCGCCGTCAAATTTTTACCAAAATAGGGGGAAAAGGCCTACGGCGAATAATGAAAGGGTCTAGTCGTGTATGTATGGGGAATCGGCGCCAGACGTCAATTTAATTGCCGTTTTGCAGATTTATTTGCCTAGATGTAAAATTATATTTCACCAAATATGAATTAACCCTAAAGTAATCGAGAAAATAAAAAAAGGATATTGGTTTTCATTTTTTTATCTAAACTACTATACCGATTTTATCATGAAGTTGAAATGTATTATTTTAAAGAATTTGGAATTCTTCTTTTTGGAGTTTGTCTTTAAAATAGGGAAAATTTCCCCAATTTTTTTCAAAAAATGATTTTTTTTTAGTTTCTTAGTAAGTGACGTTCAATTTTGGATATTTTATGTATAAAAGAATATTCTATAACATATATTTTTATTAACGGTGTAAAATACTTTGTATATGTATGTACAATACGACAACTGGGAAAATTTCGATTTCCATTTTTCACGGTAGGCCCTCAGGGCTCACATGAAATCCATGTGTGTATTTCAATTATAATACTGTAATAACACTACTAATTGCTCTAGTAGTAGCTACAATATTAATGAAATTGCCCCTTCAAATCTAGGTCATAAGCGAAACACAAATTAGTACGTACAAATAATGAGGAGTGGGTGTCGTCTTGGTAAATTGAAAATACACATTGTTACCAACGTTCTAGTACGTGCTTTTACCATCAGATATATCGGAGCGACCAAGGTACTCAAAAATATCTGAGAATGTACTTTAACGTCTTGATAATAGGGGGGTTGGTTCGGATATTTGTGTACCTTGGCCGCTCCGATATAGGTATTTGATGGCGACTATATATAGGTACAACCTGATAGGTGACAATGTAATTTTGCGGTGTAAGGGTCTCGTATGATTGCGAAGCGTGATTGTCGGTCATTCTTGTTCTTCCTATATAAATCATTCATTCATAAATCGTTCACCCATTTATTCATTCGTTCATTAAATCACCCATTCCTATGGTTGGCACGGTTCATGGGAGCTTGGGTCCGCTAGGCAACTAATTCAAAGAATTAGTATAGCACTTTTATGAAAGATGCCATTTGACCGTCTAACGTAGCGCCGAAACTAGGTCTTATTGGGATTAGTCTGGTTTGCTACAGATTCACCGGAAAGCTACTAGTAAGTAAAAAGTTATTTTCGGTTTAACGTACACAAAATCAGTCGGAGTACAGTAATTGAAAAATCTTGACTATACAGACAGTTATTGGAAAATCGTGATTAATGAATTTTTACGAAAAATATCAAATGACAGACTGTAGAACTACGACAAGTAAAATAAATTTTAATTTCGTGGACGAATAAAAATATACAGACGTAATCCCGCTGAGAAAATCCTTTTCCATAATATTTTGCCTATGCATTTCCTCTTATTTACACTGTTTTAGGTTTTATGAAATAATTATTGTCAGACTCTCTAGCCAACACCTTTAAATTCCCAACTAAAATTTATTTTAAAAGTCGTTAAAAATGAAATAAAACTAGCAGATGCGCTTTATTTTCCCACGTGCCTCCAGACCGACGCTAGATTCGATAAAATACGTGACACAACTTTTCTAGTCTTTTATCTAGAGTCTATAATAGTCTTAAGTTTACTATGAGAATACCTATGTAGTTTTTTTAAGCTAAAAGTTTGGATTGATCCACGCTTCGACGTGCCGGCTCCGTGCCGAGTCAGAGTTGCTACTAGTGCTTCCCCCTCGATCATTCTTTAAATATATATTACAGGTAAATATAGTAGGGATTTCGTCATGTCTGTCCGTATATCACAACCATTTTATTCGGAAACTAATTGATATGTGTAACGTAGGTGTATTTTGTGAGTCTCACTCAATGAAAGTAACTAAAAAAGAAAAAAAAAGTTTTTTGAATCAGTGTTATCTACTTTTGAATTGCTGCGAAAATCAAAAATGTTTTTCCCCCCTTGAGACCCTCTAACTTTAAAACCGGGCGTGTAAAATACTTTAATGTTTTCCAAAAATATCGTCTTATTAAAACGACGTAACTGACTGGAATGTCTGTAAATGCCTAATATGAAGAGAGTTTATTATACTTTCGATTTATATGACATTAAATTTAAATTACCTCCTTTGAAATAAAAATAATGAAATCGGTTCACATGATTAATAATTATTCATGAAAAACCAACATACACACAGGTCGCGCAAATTAGTTAGCCAATTTGTCGGTAGATGGCGCTATACACAATAATGCTTAGTATACCAAAGTGGGTCAAAAGTCTTCCGATTTCATAGTTATATATGAGATAATTGAAAGTTTGTATGGAACCATCGGTGCGCGAGTTAAAAGAACTCGCACTTGACCGTTTTTGTAAACATTAATGTAGTTTCCTTTATTATATTATAAGTGTTGAATTCAATCTGAGCCCATACAATCACTGCACAATGTTCTATGTTCATGTAGAATAATATAACATCCAACATACATATCCATGCGAACGAAGTCGCGGGCAACAGCTTATGTTTACATAAAAACTGAGTCGATTCTATATTTATTATTTATATTAATTTCAATACTTGTGCTTGACAAGCATTTAAAATTATATTCCAGATTATAACGTATTATTATTGCTTGAATTGTATCTACAATTATTTGCTCTTTAACTAACTGGGATGACAACAGATTCCCAATAACCCGAGTTGGGCACGCAAAGCGTGACCCGCGACCCGTTCTATAAACTGTTTAATATTTGATATAACCAGATAATATTAACCTATAATAATTTTCATAAGCTCTTGATACCTTAAGCTTTGAGAATTATTATTGCCAATATACCACTTGACATTCCTTTCTAGTCATTCGATTTTGAACCGTAATTCTTATTATAGAGATGCCTTTTTGTTTTAAGTTGATGGCAAGTATGTTGTCGCTATGAACTTAGGGTTAAATTCATTTTAAATCTATAGGTCAGGGGTCGGCAAACCGCGGCTCGCGATCCGCATGCGGCTCTTTGGAGGTACAAATGCAGCTCTTTAACCCATAAAATTAACCCTTGAGAGTTCTTACACCAATGAAAATTGAATTATTTATTGTTATGTTATTAATGATGAAATTGATAATTCAATGTATATATATACCGTATTTTTTGACATTTAGATTTTATTCTAGAAAGGTTCTAGACTAGTATTTTTATACAATTTTGATGTTTGACGATCTTTTTGTGAAATTCTTATTATTAAGTTTACCATATCTATAATAGTTCAATGTTTTTTTTAGAACAATAATAACTGCATCAATAAATTGCTCTGATATTTAGATTAAGATGATATTTGTAAAATTTGACGATTTAAAAGTGCTTGTTGCTAGGCCTATTTGAATAAAGATTATTTTGACTTTGACTTTGACTTTGAAAACGACAATTGCGCCTCTTTGAGCCTCCTAAAACTAGTGATTTCTACTGCAGTCTTCTTCTCAAAAGGCCTGTGCATACCGGATGCGTGTGTGTGCACGTGCGCGTTGTAATATGTGTAGATCCTTATGAGAGACAGCACACCTCTTGCGTGACGTGTGCGTGCACGTTTTCATCATTTTAGCGCACGCCTGGCCTTTCGGTTATAATAAATGTGGTAGATAAATAATTACTGCTTATAATAACGTTTCAAAATAACCTGCCTCGTCTACGCATTGCTTCTTAAAGAACTTTACTTACATTACTTAGGTGCAACTAATATCAAAAGATTAACAAAGGTCCGTACTCCGTAGTTTTGATGCTACGGCGGAAACAGATGTAGATAGGAATATCACTTGTATTAATGTACGTGTATATATTATGCGATATTACGATTTTTTGATATCCCCTCAACGCATACCCTCTAAATAGGTTCTATTATCCTAAAACAGTCTGTAAATAAATTTCAGGACATTTCACCAACTGTAACCAGTACCGACTTTCATGCGGATATGCCATACAACATACAATGTATGAAATCGACCATTTTATTATATCTGAGGTTATCTATGAAAGGGTACCTTATTGTCGATGGCGCCTACGCCATTATCAACGATGCTCCGATACAAATACAACGCCGCGCGACGCAGTACGGCGAAAGCGCCATCAACAATAAGGTCCTGTTTCCATTTTTTTTCATATCAATAGCATATACTAGTACCGAATAAACAGAACACTCTGGTGTTGCAGGTGTCCATGGGCAGCGGTAATCCCTTACCATAGGGTGATCCGTCTGCTCGTTTGCCTCCTCTATCATAAAAAAACATAAAAAAAAAACAACAAAAAGACAGATTTTTTTTCAAGGTGTTTTGGGGTAGTATCTATTGAATTAGAGTGTAAGTATACGATGTTAGTTTTAAAAGTCGCAAAATAAAGTGCCAATTACATCCACATATTATATCATATGATATCAGGCCCGACGTCGGGCCCAAGCAAGAGTATTTTTCCGTTTCACCAAATATCAGCACATCATTAACAATATTTGAAATGTAAAACAATGGTTCATATGCAAAAATATCAAACATTTAACATTTTTGGCAATTAGCTACAAAATATTATTTACATTTCATAAATTGTTAAAGATGTGCTGATATTCCGTGAAACAGAAAACGATTATCAAACGTGTGGATGTAATTGGCGCTTAAGGATCGCCCCTACATACGTTCGTAGGCTGTTAAAATTTGCCTCATCCACATCTATTTAACAAAAATCATCAAAGTTGCGTCTTTTCCTGCATGCGTAAAAAAGCTCACAGCGTAGGTACAAAAAATATGTTTCACAACGATGCCTCAAACCAATATGCTTCAAAACATCCATTGATCGCAAAGCTTTATCGAGGAGGATTTAAACGTATCCGAGAATATGGAACGCTATAGTTGAACGTATTTGCCTAATGCAATTCCTGCGAGCTGCAGCGCACTGGAAATAAATTGCCGTAAAATAAAGCGCAGGTTGCGCACCCCTGATACTTGTGATGCGAGACTAACCACGTTCCGTTCTGTATTATTTTATTCTGATGTACTTATTTATTTTGTATGAAATGGTTATTGTATTGGTCGTTAGATGCACCTGTTTGGAAGTTTGGTGCGAGATATTTTTATAACGAGAGATATTAGTACATTACTAACGAAACACAGTCAAAACACTCAAAACTCCGTAGGAGATAATTAGGAACATTTTAAAATCTCGTATCTAAGCATCTACTGATTTGGTACTGACTTATAAGCTTAGATTTAATTATGTTTTTCTGTACTGTATGTTATTGTTTATCTACCGTTGATAATTCGAGTATGTTAAGAAATGTAACAAAACATGCCCCAAACTAAGCAAAGCTGGTACTGTAAGTCCTAGGCGTCAATATACACTCGTACATATATACATAACTTAGATACATAGCTAACATCCATATTTTTTTAATAATTCAAAATGTAATATTTGTGATAAATACACAAATAAATGTCCCTACAGGGATTTAAACCTAGGACCTCCTGTGGTCCTCAGGAGCACTACTGACTATATAGGCATAGTACAAAGAGTGGGGAAGTAGGTCATTTTCATACAAACGCACGGCACGCGGCTTGTATGTATATGTGCGCCATAGTATCTTTACGTCGCCGCACGCATACTCGAACAAAAGCCCCGACTGGCACTCTGAGAAACGGGTCGAGATTTTGCTGGAGTGTTCGTGCGGCGACGCATAGATACTATGGCGCACACATACAAGCCGCGCGCGGTGCGTTTGTATGAAGATAACCTACTTCCCCACTCTTTGTACTATAATATAGGAGGCCGTAGGATTATAGCCCAAAACTTCTTATGAGTGACATTATATAGTGAAGAGGTGCTTACCTGTTTAATAAGTTTGTTTCAGGATGACATCGGTCTCTCGCACAAGGAATTATTCTTACACAATTTTTACTACTTCGAAAGTAATCTCAAAGTTGATGCTATCCTATGCAAATACTAATTTTACATAACTATTATACTTAAATAAAAAGTTTCGTTGCCTTAACGCAAGCTCGATTGCAATGAGTGTTATTGTATGTTGATTATATGGAGCGACATAATCGCTAAGCGATGAATCTCTCTAATAAAGATTAAAAAAAAAAAACTTTTACTAGACTCTAGACATATTGTTTTGCCCAGGATGGCTCACGCTAAAACTGACCGAGCAGCTCGGATCCGGGCCGTTCCAGCGTGTGTCATCCTCAATAGTGTGGGAAGAAGCTTTGTGGGATTTATTTCAAAAATCTATTATTCTTTGTCGAGGGCTTTGAGTATCATTACTGTTTCAATCGATTAGTAAAAAACTGTGTAAAAGAGATACGGTCTATCTGAGGTGGGGAATGTAAACGCTCGAGGTAGATTTCCGATAATATTTGATGATCTTTTTTTCTTCAAAAACGAATAACAGCAATATCGATTAACTCAGATGCGGCAAGCATCCTTTCAGAATGAAATCGCCTGCAGATCTTTATTCCTTCAGCAGGGCAATAGTTCTGAATTCAAATAATCGTTGCCAGTTATCTATCACCAGACTGTGGAGGTTGGAAACCTAATCCTACCATGGGTATCTAATCATAACATAAATAATGGTTTCGATTGATATTGTAAGTATCTCTGTTTGGTTCTATGGTTGACTGGTAGAGAATGCAGTTTGGCATTAAATCTGCCATTTGTACATTGTTGTATATAATTTGTGCAGTAGAGTTTAAATAAAATGAAGCGCTTCTGGCCTATCGGTAAGAGCATCCAACTTGCAATCCGGAGGTCGCGGGCTTAAACCCCGGCTCGTACCAATGAGTTTTGTGGAACTTATGTACGAAATATCATTTGATATTTACCAGTCGCTTTTCGGTGAGGGAAAATATCTTGAGGAAACCGGACTAATCCCAACAAGGCCTAGTTTTACTCTCTGGGTTGGAAGGTCAGATGGCAGTCGCTTTCGTAAAAACTAGTGCCTACGAAAAATCTTGGGATTAGTCGTCAAGCGGACCCCAGGCTCCCATGAGCAGTGGCAATATGCCGGGACAACGCGAGGAAGAAGAAGAAGTGTTTAAATAAATACATAAATATTGGTAGCCCACCATACAAGAAAAAATAGCAAAAGTTTATTTAGTTTTAAAAATAGAGGTCTTAACACCGAATGAAATAAATCAAACGCCATTCTTTTCCATTTAATAATGATTTAAGCGGTGGTGGCCGAGTGGATATGACGTCCGACTTTCAATCCGGAGGTCGCGGGTTCAAATCCTGGCTCGTACCAATGAGTTTTTCGGAACGTATGTACGAAATATCATTTGATATTTACCACTAGCTTTTCGGTGAAGGAAAACATCGTGAGGAAACCTGCATGCATCTGCGAAGAAATTCAAAGGTGTATGTGAAGTCCCCAATCCGCATTGGGCTAGCGTGGGGACTATAGCCCGAGCCCTCTCGCGCATGAGAGGAGGCCTGTGCCCAGCAGTGGAACGTATATAGGCTGCATTATTATTATTATAATGATTTCATTTTCGTTGCAGGTTATTTGTACTAGTATTAGGATGGTGGGACGCTAGAGGATATTGATTTTTCCCGCACTTTTGCATAAGTTTAATCGACAGCAACTTATCACCTCACAATTTATTCCAAAGCTTTTAACTAGATCTAGATCATCAATGTAACGAACTTTCCTCGGCTAGAAGAAGTTAAACAAGGAGCGAGTCTCGGCAGCTAAAGGCGCTGACCCTTCGTAACGAGCTCGAAATAAAAACTGTCGACATTGGAATCTCATTTTAATACCAGAGGTTCCGCCTAGCATTTATTGAGGGTATGGCCGTTGCATAGAAATATGAGATTCAATAGATGATGCGAAAGCCAGCTGTCACCATAACCATAACCACCGGTTTTATGTACGATTAACAATGTGTAACCAGTGGTGGCAGCATGGTTCCATTTTTATCACCTGTCACTATGCCCGTCACTTTCGCGCTTGCATACTTGTTAGAACGTGACAGGCATGGTGACAAATGATAAAGAGCCGACCATCTTAGCCCTACAGGTTGCTGTGGTCATGTCGATAAAGTCATATCGACAAACTATCTACATTTCTTACAGTTTTAATCACACCTTGCGTACCACCGGACTAGCTCTGTGCTTTTCTGCTGGAGAGTTTATCGTATAAAAAAAGGAACCTCGACACGAAAAGAAGAAGCTTTTTTCGTTATGGTGGCTAAAACGAAGGGAAAGTTCGAATTATTAATTAAAATACATAAATAACTACTAAAATGAGTTTTTCACAGGAATTGAGTTATTTTGTTATATTATAAAATATTGATGAAGTAGGTATATTATAAGATATCGAAGCTTCAAGTAATCACTATTCTGTTCCGCTGTGTAGCGCTTATCGAGATATACCATGATTAAAATTTACTAGTCCACATCCCTAAAAACCCATACATACACATTTTTATGCACACATACAAAGCAGTATAACCACCAAAATGGCTACGGCTTGAGTATTCAAATTTGTAATGAGAACAGACAACGTTGGGGCCTTGGGCCATGGTCATAGCGAACGGTATACCAGCGCGAACAGTCTACGCTACGGATGGTTAAAAGCATGAAGGTGTACACATCATAGGGATGATGAGCTTTTTTATGATTTAAAAGGCAAACGGACAAATAGCCTGATTGTATTGCAACATCAGAGGAGTTGTAAGCGCGTTGCCCTTTTAAGATGGAAGTAACCTTTTTTGTTGAAGGTTTGGGTCGTATAGGTACTGAAATATCGCGGGCGACAGTTCATTCCACAGTTTAGCTGTGGAGAAACGCAGAGTTGAGGACTGCCAACCATCTAAGTGGAGAAGTGTGAACATACATAAGTCATCTCTTTTTTTATGATAGAGGAGGCAAACGAGCAGACGGATTACCTGATGGTAAGCGATTACCGCCGCCTATGGACACCTGCAACACCAGAGGGGTTGTAAGTGCGTTGCCGGCATTTACCTTACCTTGGCACCTTAATGATGACCTAGATATAGAGCGGGAGCGCAGGGCATTGGCCGTAAGGTCTAACATGCTCGCCCGCAGGTTTGCTCGATGCTCAAGAGAAGTAAAAATTGTGCTTTTTAAAGCTTTCAATCAATCATTTTACTCGAGCAGCCTGTGGGTGAAGTATTCGAAAAAAGCCTTAAATGCCCTGCGCATGCAATATAATAATGCACATAGAATGTTGTTGGGGTTGCCCACATCGTGTAGTGCATCGCGCATGTTCGCCGAGGCCCATACAGAAGATTTTCACGCGATTATATGAAAGCGAATCGTCTCGATGATGGGCAGGCTTAGGGGCAGTACCAACAGCATTCTGGAGGTAATTGCAGAGAGGGTTGAGAATCCTATACTGGCGCATTGGATTCGTCAAGTTATAGGATTTTTGAAATTTAGAAAATAGGTTAGGTATTTTAGTTGTAATATTATATTAAGTACAAAATTAACATTAGTTCCTAAGTTATATTGACAAATATGGATGGTTGTAAAATCTGAAATAAATATTTATCAATTTCAATTTATGGGAGTACGTTTTTTTCTTGAAGGATTGAAGGTCGTATCGGTCCTGAAATACCGCTCTTGTAAAATTTATGGATTAATATGAATCGGTACATCTTTTTTCGTATAAATTAGTCTATTCAAAGTGTTCCTTGTCACTTTCATATCTGTCAATAAGGACGTCTAGACTAGGTCCCATAGTGGCGACATCGCTATCAAAAAGGCGTTATTCACTGAAACACAAATGGTATTAAGTTTGAAACTAGGCGATTTAAAAAAGTTTATATGTCATTTTTGCAACCAAAGTGTATTAGAGTACAAATCTCGCCCGATTTCTAAGATTCATAGTTAATTGTTTCTCAGACTGAAGGGCAGATTAACAAAAGGTTTCTCCGGCAAGGAACCCCAAAAACCGCATCGGCAGTCATGCTAAGTGGAACATTATGTAAATACGGTTCACGTGGAACTACAGATGACATTTGCATTACTAATGGACTTTTAAACCATATCACGATAAGAATAATAATTGTGGTTTGGTTAAAGCGCACGATTTAAAATTCATTACAATTTATCTCATTAAATCCCAGAGTGACTTTGATTAAACTCGTACATTAAAAACCGTGTTTACTAGCTGCTACCAGATTTTAAAACTTGATTCTAATTTTATTTATATTCCATTAAGTACAAAATTATGGTGAGGTCATTATCCTGTAGTGGACGTCTTTGGCCTTAAATCTATAGGGGAGCCCGGGGCATTATAGGCATCCGGGGCATTATGAGCACGAAACCTCCTCCCCCCGCCAGCCCGCGAACGCCGTAAGCGAATGCCTAGACGGGCGACAGTTGGCCTTGCGACCGCGCGGTGAGTGGTTATGTCGTCGTGCGTACGCGTCTCTCGGAGCCAGCAACATATTTACGTAAGTACGAAGTTTGATCTTATTTTTTATACAGTTTGTGTGATCCTCATCTGTTACAAATGGGTGTTCCTATTATTTATTTACCAATAGAGTTTGACTACATAGTTATCTTAAATTGTATGCGACTAATAGTAATTTTAATAAAACTTAACCTTTTACGATTCCAAGGTTAGTGTGTATCAAGTGTTACGTCGGGGCATTATGGGCGGGGTAATATGGGCATGGTGCCCATATTACCCCGCCCATGCCCATTTTACCCCATAACGAAAATTAGTAGAATAATAAGATAATATTTTTCTTGCAGAGTCAGACATGGTTAGGAACTATAAAAGATCAACTAACCGCGGCGGTTGGGACATTAAAAAAATGGAGTTAGCCATCAATCTTTTGATGTTATAACACCGAATAACATCTTGCCGGTTCCCAAAGCATGTGGACAAAAGAGAGTTAGTAGAAAGCGTGGTAAGACTGCTGTTATTACAAGTTCACCTTATAAAATTGAACTAGAACAAGCAAAACCCCAAAATAAGATAGCAAAGAAAGCAAAGAAAGTGGTGAAAAAAAAGAAAATAGGAAAGGCAAATAAAGAAAATTGCTCGGAGGATGAAGACGTAGAGTGCCTTTATTGTGGAGATTGGTACTCTCAATCCAAAGAGGGTTGGGTATCTTGCCGCGCATGCAAAAGGTGGGCTCACTGCTCATGTGCAGGCGAAGATGACAATGATGATCAATCGTTGCATATTTGTTCCTTTTGTGCTAGATTTTAGATAAGTTTATGATTTTTTATTATGCCCATAGTGCCCCGGCTCATAATGCCCCAGGTATGCCCATCGTGCCCCAGGCACGGGGCAATATGAGCAATACGTGTTTTTTTTTAAATGTCTATAAACCAAAGAAATTGTAGACTGAGATAATTATTTTGTTTTTTAAGTTAACACTATTGATTATTCTAATAAATGATTATTCAAGAAATGACGTATTTTACTCTATGCTCATGTTATCACGACATATGCTTAAGGGGCCTATATTGCCCCGGGTTCCCCTACTAATAATGTAAAAATGCGGACCGATTCGTCTTATCGTTCTATATCGTTCGATCAAGGTCGTCCTTCAAACTTTAAAAAAAGAACGTGGTCCTATCTTAATTGCTGGTGCCCTCTGGTAATTGGGGGTATTCCTAGGCGACGACGGTAACGCTTACCAATAACATTAAGTGATTGGACTGCGTGTTTGCCTCCTATATTTAAAAAAAAAATGTATTCGTAAGTATCTGTCTGTTTGTCTGTATATTATTTCTTCACGCTTTAACCGATGAACTGATGTAGATCAAATTTGGTATGGAGATTGTTACGAGTAACATTGAAGGACATATAATAGTTTTTATCACGAAAATCACTCCGTATGGTGGTGAAAAAGAGATAGATTTTGCTATGGAAATGGTATATAGAAATACGTATAATTTCAAATAATTCTACGCAGTCAAATCGCGGGCAGAATCTAGTATAAGATAATATTACTATAATTACGAGCAAATAATCATAAGTGTATTTGAATGTTTCAATGTTTGTTTTTGTAGGCGTAGGTACTACTCAATTTCTGAAAAAGCGGCTCAAAGGATACACTTTTGCACATTAACAAAATATAGAATAGAGCATAATATATTTCGCGGAACCACGGGACCGTACGAAACATCCTATCAAATCTTTAGCTATTTTAGTTTATGGACCAATTCTCGTATTTATATTTCTCCTACAGAAATAGCAGATGCATCCAACATATTCATTTCTCAATGCCTCGAGTCAGCTTCCTTTGACGTGTCGACATATTTAAAGTTAGCCCGCGGCCCAAACCAAAAGCCATTGAACTGAAGCTTATAATTTACAAATACAAACACAATAAAATTAAATAAACTAATCATAACCCTTAACCGCATACGAAGCCTAATACGATATTCCACTCTATTGACAATTATTTAAAGTTCAAATGTCAACAAATATTTCTTATTACATGCGGTAAGGGTAAAACTAAACTATGATAAATAAAAAAATAAATTTATTTATCATAGTTTAGTTTTACCCTTACCGCATAAAACGCGGTAAGGGTAAAACTAAACTATGATAAATTTTAAAATAATCTAACATATAAAAAAATCTCCCCAGGTCACCTTCATGTATTATGGTGCCCAGAAGGCTGGAAGCGTTACCTTTTTGGATACTCAGGCTTATCCTCTGGCCGAGGTAACTGCCAGCCCTCCGGTCAGCTTTAAAATTGAGAGCTTTAAATAATAATTCGCATATTGGCAGTTTCGTGGTTTCATTCTGAAGAATTTCTCATAATTGTCAAGTTTTGTGTAGGCACTACGTGTACCAAACTGAAACAAAAATGGCTTTAATAGTAGCGTTGTTTGTTTTTAAATACAAGAAAATAAATATTAGGTACTAGGCGTAAAGGTGACCAATACGCGTTGTTGTCTTTTTTGAGAAAATGTTTTGCATTAGTTGAATGTAACTTATAGCAATATAAATAGACGTTTTCAGAACGTTCTTAAGCTTATTTTCCGAAAAAGATACGTCTATATATTTTCAAGACCTACCAAATATATTTGCATTAAAGCGTTGTACGCCGCATAAGTATAAACAGATTTCCATTTTAATGTGTCGCCGGGGACTTTATTCTCAAATGTTTTTGACGTATCATAATTATATTGGAAACGTATTGGTAACGTGCACTATCCCTCTTTTTTAGCTGTGTGCGTAATCTTTACGATCGCGTGGCAGCTATTGAATAACTCTTTGTTGATAGTTTAGAAATATCAAATAGTATGTGGAGCCAAAGATAAAAGATTTAAGATAAGCAGCGTGGGCACAAGTTCACATTTCAGGTCAATTATTAATAATTATTATTTTCAGGTTATTATTTAGCTTATATTTTCCCTACCACGAACTTTGCACATAGCCGATAGCGCTGTGAGTTGACATTCGAATCCACGTAAGTAGTTCGAATTAAAGTCACAGGCCATTTTACTTTTAATACGTTTTATTTTCTAGCGCACCTAGTATGATGACGTGACGTCATTTTAATGTCGCTAGTCAAATAAGGTCTTATTGACATATTATTTTATAGTTATACAAGTTTATAAAGTTCACTCGGTAGGAACTCAAATAGAAAATACCGAAAATAAGAATGGGTATACCTCGCTGTAACATTAAATATGTGTGTGGTGGTGAAAAATCATGTGCACTTATAGAACAGAACATAAGGTCTACGAAACAATTAAAAGGATGATTAAAATTCCCGGTCAGAATCTTTATCATACACACAAAGGGTTAAAGCGTGTATTTTATTGCAATAAATTTTGATTTCTGAATTTCACTCCTAAACAATTTGTGTTGCAAATAACCAAAATGCCAGTAAACTCCTAGACCACATTTAGATGACGATGAAATTCAATGAAAATAATCTTATTTCTGCTATAATTTTCTCTTAAAGAATTTAAATTTATATAAAATGTCGCAATGAATTAATTTTTCCAGGAAATTCTACTGTCGTAGCTAGATTAAACTCGAAAAACGATGTAAATATTTCTTATACCTAAAAGGAGTTACATTCTTCTGACGACAACATCGGTATTCTCGTAGTACCTACCCAATAAAGATTTAAGGTAAATGTGGCTGTTCTTCACTTTGGGGCGAGTTGCATACATTTGCCACTGAACGAAAGTAGAAAATAACGCGTATGAACTCGCAATGAACACTAACGTGTATGTCTGATTGATTCTCATGTCGTGCGCACATAGATACAAGAATGATTTCCTTACATTGACATATATATATCTAAGGACGGGCCTTACGGGCAATAATAATGAGGCCAGTACAGCGGTGTCATCACGCACACGAATTCGAGCCAATCGTGCAGTCTAAAGCCACAACGCTATTGATTGATGAGTACGCATCACGAGTGCGATTGTTCGCAACTATAGTTGCGTTAGACTGCACGATTGGCTCGAATTCGTCACTAACACCACTCAACTAGCACCATTCTTAGTACCCGTAAGGCTCGTCCTTAGATATATTGAAAATGTTTCCTTAATATGGCGTGTCTCAAAATCCATTTGTTGAATACTCGTTTTTAAACGACATAACACTTACACTACTAATAGTAAAAAGACGTACTACGGCACGAAAATACCCCTGAGGTTACGATCTTTAAGCTCAAGACACAGTAAACTAGGCACTTAAGCGCAGCGAGGGCTTTTAGCATGAAGCTATTTGAGACGAGACAAAAGAAATGACTAATGGTGTTAAGGTTACTTCGATATAGCGTATATTTAAAGGCAAAAGTGGATCACATTTCAGATAATTTGCTTATAAATGACCCCTTTTTAGTGTATATATCAAATAGAATGCATTATGTTTCATTTACCTATTGAAGTTTATTTAAGAAACATATGAATAAATTCAACCTTACCTAACGATCGTGTCATTCAAGACGACGCGTGGCTTGACTCGTATCGTATTGTCATGTAATTTGACAAATCTGCGCATCAACGTGGATGCCACGAACTATTCGATGGGACCATGGACCTAGAATAAGGACGTAGTTTCGCTAAAACACAAAAAGGATTCCATCATCCACCAATTTTCTAGTATTTACGCGTGACACACACATTGACAGTTATCTCTATGGCCTCATCCACCAATCTGCCGTCAGTCGAATTGAAACGTCAGGCATTTATTCTTCGAAGAAAAAAATTAAATACGCATGCGTGGTCGAATGTTGTAAAAATTATACCGATTGAAAGAACAAAAGAGAGGATAAATTTTCATGCGTAAGTTAAATAATTATCACATTATCTTTCGTAAAATATGAGATTAATCCATGAAGTTGTAGCTAAAGTGGAGGGCACTCTCACTTTTTTTGCCATACTAAATTGAACTTTATCCCCGAGCTAGAAAGGTGTTCGTACCAAACTAGAGAATATGTACTCAATTCGCCTAGGTATACACATTCGTGACACGCACACACTGAATCCGTCCGCCATTGCAGTGTCACAGCTGGTTGTCAGTTGCGCGGCCTCTGTCAAATTATTCCTCTATGGATGGGACGCGTGGAACACTCGTTCAACGGCCCAATTCGAAGAATGAGATACGATAACGGTAAGTTCTGGTTTAGATATCGTTTGTATGTCGTATAATTGACAGAAGCAGCTCGCTTCGGGCAACCAATGTCACTTTGACGTTAGAAATATCGTAGATAGATCTTATTGGGATCACAGCGGAATTGAAATAAACGTCAATTTTGACATGTCGTTTAGTTATCGATCTTTTAAAGATCTTTCCAAGATCTTAAACATGTCTTGATCATTCTTCGAGTCGGGCCGCCAGTCTACAATATACCCCTACGAATCCCATACATATATGTATGTACTTATATATATAAACTGCTAAAATCGCGTGCTTCTTGTTCTGCCGAAATGAAGTAAATACTTTAACAACCACAAAATAATTCTGTTTTTCAAATTGGGACCACAAAGTATCTGATTCCTCTTCATCTTTTCATGTGATTGAGAGATTGAAATTTTGCATCGACAAATGTGGTAACGATTTTTTAAATTCACAATAGCTTCTGAACTATGTGACAAAGTTTCAATCGTGATGCGATGACTATTTTTTTACGTGTTTGGGTGGCTGCCGGTCTTCAACACACTAACGGAGCGACACTTAGCGTCGACGAGGGTTCATTAAACATTGCTCCTAACCACTTTACGAATTATCGCCCGGAATGCTATCGGTCATGGAAATCTGTTCCTGGCCCACGGTCTGAAAATTCCTAGTGCAACTATGTAAACCTATTCGTTCTTTCCTTAGTAGGTATATTGGTTAGAAACGTCAGTAAACAGTCTCTTAAAGCAACTTTACCTCATTAAAACACAATTGTAAGACCACATTAATCCATACACAGCGTATTTGGAGCGCACAAATGGTTCCACAAACATTCCTTTGCCTGTATTCTTCCCAAGATTCCCGTTTTATGCACAAGGCGGGCCGTAAGTGGCTGTATATGTTCCCCGTTCACAAAAAGGCTTAAGTGATAGGATTTCCTACTGTTTTACTCCCTTTTAAGATAAGCAGCGTAGGACTCGGGAAATCCCTCATACGCTAGCGCGGATGCATCGCTTTAGGTGTCTTATTTAAATTTTCTACCAATCCGTTTGAACTGAGATGCTGGTAACCAGATTACATTAAACGGAAATGAAAATTGTTTTTTATTTT
Source organism: Cydia pomonella (assembly GCF_033807575.1). Taxonomy (NCBI): domain Eukaryota; kingdom Metazoa; phylum Arthropoda; class Insecta; order Lepidoptera; family Tortricidae; genus Cydia; species Cydia pomonella. Next base: position 5,678,585 of record NC_084721.1, on the reverse strand, counting down.
TATTTGTAAGATATCTCATCACATATAATCTTCCAATAGGTACATCGTGTAAAAGAAACCCGCAATGTCTTTCTGTACTCTTAACTATTAATCTTCGCAGCGGATTTTAATCTGGTTTTGATCAAGAAGAAGGTTTAGATGTATAATTGTTTTGGTTAATATTTTGAGAAAATTAGTTGAAATACGAGTATGATGAAGATTATTTACATAGTATCTGCACACTCCGCGGGGGCAGTACTCAATTTTTTTTTATAATTTTATTTGGTCGAAACTAACGTTTCGCGGCATACCTAAATCTTTCGCAAGTTATTATTTAGTATACCTACTAACCTAATAAAGCCTAACCTATATCAAATGATAATTCGCCCGAATGAAACTATGCGACATATAAATTAGGACATATTATTACGATTCGTCAACGAAACGTGCGTTAATAAATATTATCGAAAAAATCTAGGTAGCACATTTCTGATTTAAATTTTCATGATTTTCACATATTATCATTTACTTTAACGGGAAATAATAGCGAATACTTAAATTTTAAAATTACCTCCGATGTTTCGTAATTTATATACGCTATTAAGTTCCGTTAATAGTATTTTATGCAACAGTTGTATAAGAAGGGTCAAAAAGGCGAGTGGCGTGAGTTACAATGTGAGCCGGAGCCGAAGGCGTAGGCGAACATTGTAAAGGAATACGCCACGAGCATTTTTTGACCTACTTATACAACGTTGCATACAATATTTTTCCTACGAGTCAACAAAAATAAATCTTAATTTAGGTAAACAAAGCAAAAGTATATAGCCAAGAGGCGCGAGCATACCTTGTTACGCGCGCGTCCGGCCGGTCAGCGACACCTTCTCATAACTCATGAGGCCCTGGTACTTGCTACTTGCTAAATTAAATTTTAGGACAGTTTTTTCTCAATTTTGGCCACCGTAGCCAACGGAGACTAACAAGCAACGCTAAGCGGTCTTCGTAGTCTATGGGTGTTGCTATATTACGGGTGTCACATGCGTGTTTCTAACTTATGAAGTAATTATTTTTACTATGCAACCAAATGAATATTTTGTAAGTTGGCAGCAATGCACTTAGTTTAAAACTGTATTCGTTTTGGTTTTGTTAGGTTGGTAGCCATTAATCGCAGTAACGTTATAGCGATTAAAAGCACAAGAGCTTTTATGAGGAATAGACAATATTATAGACTTTTCTTGAAACCTTTTATATATGTTCTTATATTCGTGTTAATGAATGCATAAATGACAGATAACAGTAGAGGAGTAGGAAAAATAAATAATAATACGACGGAAGCACTAAAATCTCTTGTCTAAAGCAATGTTTACTACAATGATAAAATTTCTCACGATAATTCCTTCTAACAAATACGTAACATGTTAGTACGCTGCAGCGGCGCCCAGATCGGCTTATCACTTTTTATAACAAAAACTGGAGAGAATCCTCAAAACATAGGATTACTCGGATTAAAAATTCATTTAAATATGCATGCATTTCATAGTCGTTGCATTTTGAATTTGTCTTAGCAAATTCAACTTTAGACGCTTGAAATTAAGAGTGATTATTACGATTTACATTTTGTGCGTTAAGGAATATTTAATATTCTATAAATTTGTAATAACGTGTATGTATAAAAAAAACCAGTAAAATAAAATATATTTATGTTTGTAGAATTTAGGATATCATTTTGAAGTGCCCAAAAGAAAATTGCCTTCCGGAGAGAAAATAACTTTTATTCCTATTTTTAAAATGTCCTAAAAGACACGCAGCTTTAGCAAATTAGCAATTATAACATTCATGTATTTACTTAAAATTAAATAAGTAAAGTGCAACCTAGTATAGCTTTTTCGATTTGCTAACCATAAATTGTGAATATATTTAAGTAAGTAAAACTTAGCTCTAATTCCAAATATATTCAACCCTATTTAAAAAGGAACTCTTGACTGAAATGGGACGTCGCAGTTCCAAGAGACGAACTGCGGCAGTAGGGCTGTAGCAAAACTTACAAAGTAAACTTAAAACGTATAACATGACTTACAATAAATAAAATTGTATCCATCGCCTAACAGAATTTATATGTACACTCGACACACAGAACAATATAATTATAAGTTTTTTTAAACTACGTCGGTGGCAAACAAGCACACGGCCCACCTGATGGTAAGCAGTCTCCATAGCCTATGGACGCCTGCAACTCTAGAGGAGTATTTAATAAATCAAAGTCGGAAATTAAATTTGACTTCATTTCTCATGCTCTGAAGGAGTGTCATTGTTGTTCTAAAAAGTGTGCAGAAAGTGATATGTTTCTGCACTAGGGCAATGTACTTCCCAAGTAAGATTTTTTTTTCATTTTTTACGATAAGCAATTGAAATCTGGTTTAAAATGGATTTGTTATAAATTTTCCATTCTGATATTTAACTCCCCATTCCATAAATAACGATACTTTTACCAAATGGTTAATGGTTAAAAAAAAACATGTATTTTACTTCAATCATATTCGAAATGAAAAGTAGAGTGTTTCACTCGAGTGAAAGGCATCATTTCAACCTCGGACTATTGGCGCTCTCATTGTGTTCGAGCGCCAAACTACCTCGGCAGGAATTAATGCTTTCATCCCTTAGTTAACAGTCTATTATTTTCACTGATTTAAACTTTCACGATTTTACACAAGGGACAACGCCGTCCTCGAAACATCGGACGTAACTTTAAAACTCAATACGCGATTAAGTCCCGTTTCTATAATTACGGAATTAATTATTACTTACGAAAGTACGAATTAATTCCGTACAATCCTTATTCCCTTGCCTGATGATAAAAGTTGTAGACTGATGGATAACACACTATAGAATGGTCCGGGTCACGTTAGAACACCTCGTTTCTTCGAGCAACACCGGCTTCCGACACGTCGGAAGGGAGGAGCCTAAGCGATATCTTACTGAAAAAATCATTCCGCCATTTTTTGCGGGAGGAAACGTGCACACAGTAGCACTTCTCACTCACTACACACAAAATTCAATCTGTAATGACGACACAAATACATAGAAAATGACACACGTCAAAGACAAATCTTGCACACCTCGATCTCATTTTGTGTACGGACGAGTCACAACATGCACCGCCATAGGTACAGTTGTACCTATGCTTCGGCAGATGGAAAATAGTATGAATAGCGTCTCCCTTCCCGGTGTTGCTCGAAGCCTCGTTTTATATAGAAAATATCACATCACTGATCGACCATCATGGAAAACGAAGTAAGAGTATCTGACGCGTCGGTCGGATCGTTCTAGCTCATTCTATAAGCCTGAAGTTACACGCAGTAAGGCACGTGTAAGCATAAATTTAGAAGGATATAAATATATTAGTTAACCATAAGGTGTATTATAGTCCTCCTCATCGTTTTCGATGACGGCGACCCTAAATAAACATTATGGACGTTGTCTAGCGTGAGCCCTAATGTGGCTGGCCAGGCCGAACTTACTCTTGGGCTTAGGTCTCTTTTTTCCGTAACTGACGTGTAAGTCTAGGCTAAGTTTGGCAGATTCTGATAATCGGGAGAATACGAAACTCACTTTCAATTATGCATTTTAACACGAGCTACTCCAATATCAATATTTTACTTCACTTCGGTAAACCAAAAAGTTGGGTGAAGGTTCATATAATGTATGTATGTATGTATGTATGTATGTATGTAAACACTTTATTGTACATAAGGGACAGGTAAAGATACAATAAAAGAAAAAATAATAATGTTGGCAATGTACAAAGGCGAACTTATCCCTATAAGGGATCTCTTTCAGTCAACCTTTGAGCAATTGAGAGTCAAAGTAAAACATGAAGACAAAAAAACACTATGTACAAAAAAGTAAACTATGGTTCAATCATTACACAAGTAAATAATTGAAACATGTAGCCTAAGAGTGTAAGGCTCATATAATTTGTGTGGTATAATCCCCTAGCGGCAACCCTAGCCTTAGAATTGCATTAGGCGCGGTGTCCCCTAGCGTCAGTTAATTTGTTGCTCAGCTAGTTACCATTTCATTCCAGCTCTTTACGGATCGAGGCCACAGTTGATGGAATTATCTAATTCGAGTAGTCGTCGAGTTTGAAAATGCTTACGTCAAGTTTCGGTTGAGCCTAATGGTGTAGCACAGAATAAATAATAGTATTACCGTACAGAAATGACACTTCCTACAAAACTGAAGCTTGACAGCGGTTCAGGGACGAATCATGCTGTTCCTTTCTAATGTATGGCACTATGCCTATTTCGGCTATACAGGGTTGTCAAAATTCAAGTCTTTATGTTATCTGTGGTCGTGCACGTATTAGGGATGTCAAGTTGTGTCAGCCCTAATAATTGCTTGGAGCAATGACGAAAGGAATAGTGTCGCCCCACTAGTGGTAGTAAATATTTTGTTAAGCATATATTTTATATATAAGCGGATTTTTTCAAATCACAGTATTTATCGGTGTCGAACTTCGCTGTCCCTTTCCCTTAGGAAGCAAAACTTAGGTACGCCGTGCGATAGATATTAAATGAAACCCTTTTTGGCTCTGCTGGTCAGCGATCTATTGTCACTGATCAATTCGCAACACCCACGAAACGCTAAACTCCCCCTCCCCCAACCATCTTCGTCTCCTTTCCTCTAAAGAAATGAACACAGATAAAACTAGAGATACGCTACAAACGCACGAATATAGCATCGACTATTAGCATAAAGATTTTATCGCATAAAAATTCCATGCGAGTTTACACCGTAAAGCACTCCGCGTCCAATGCATAATGGCTGCATCTGTCGTTGGATTGATGTCTTTATCGCATACTTATTCTGCTCGTAAGCTAGAGTAAGAACGCTACGCACGAGGAATTTCGTACATTGCCCCGCCATTACCTATCTCTATCGCACGCACTTAATTATATTCCTGCCCGCTCATGATTAAGCGGGCAATGCCTAGTGGGGTGAGTTGAGTTGTTTAATCGAGGACAAAATACCAGAAAAAATATACACAGAAAATAAACTACATTCGCAAGGGCATGATTGAAAAAGAAACGAAATCAAGTTTAATTTCCTTTTTTTCAATTAAATATCGTTACCCTGCATAACATAGCAGTATAATTTTAAAACAAAGTTGCTAGTAGGTATTGTAGCCGAGGGACCTGACGACCAAAATTGTAAACAACAACGGGAATATATTTATGATTAAAGACAAAAACCTGCTCAATAGCCATAAAATCTACTTTTGAGCAACAGTATTCCAAATTTATCACACTAACATTAAGTTTAAAAGATCAACTCGCTGCTCTGTATTGGTTGTTGTATAGTATATGCACTATCTTCGACACATTACCGGCTATTTATGAACCTTATAACAACGAAATAATGTTCATTTTAGTGTATTGGTATAATATAGTCGAGATGCATTCGTGTTCACGTACGATTTCACGCCGATATCGTCTGAAATATGAATATCGTCACTTCGTTCTAACAGTCCAGTCACGAATGCTGTAGTTTTCTACTTGTAGATTTCCTGGTGAATGTGTGGTGTCTAGATGAGTGTTAAGAACAGTAAGCTTTCTGGAACTGGGGTTTCTTGAAATAGACCATCAAAAGTATGTTGGTAAAATTGCAGATGTGCATTTGTGCAAGTTGCGGAAACTTTCAAAAGTTGTAAATGCGCTCAGATATTTGAGAAAATTTTCATAGAACGTTAAGAAAACTTTCATTTTGGAAACAGAAAGTTTCAATCTCCACAAAAAAAATGGAATACTAAAGTTATTTTAAATAGTTCACCTATCTCACAACAAATAATATTACTTGTTTGGGCATGTTGTAACCATGAGGTTGTTATCATACTCAAGTAAAATTACACAGTAAAAAGTAAAGTAAAAATAGCTACCTATAAATATGAAACAACATAGTTTTACAAATGATTGAAATAATTAATTTTATTTCCAATAACAACATAATATAATGGATACATATCATAGAGAATTACTATAACCAGTTTAAATCTAAAATAAACCCTTAAGGCATTGTACCAAGCATGTTGGCGGCATTTCCTCGTTGCATCGCAATACTGATACGTTGTGTGAGGAAGCCGCCAGCTTCTTAACGTCAACCAGACATATGATTTATCATAGGTACTTATATCATTGCTGAAGTATTTGAATAAAAACTTATTCGAATGAAACCCATTTCCGCTTACAATGATGAAGGTAAATGCATTCCAGAGCCATAAAAACTTTTTAATGCCATCAATCTAACTTTTACGCAAAACTATAATATCCAGTCTCCACGCCACGTGCTAGACCTTACTTCAAAAGCAAGTACTCTTAAAAAGTCGTAAAAAAGAAATTTCAAATTCTTAAGCGACCTAAACGAATTCCCCTTTGCGTGAAATTTGTTTGCCTGTTACATAGATATGTATAATGAATAGAACTCCCGTGTACCATTGTGTGAACAATTTGATTAAATGTCTGAGTAACTTATGTGGCGTTAGAAGGGTCCTGTAATTACTTATTAGCAATACTAAAAATAAATACATATACTATGATGGATCCTCGTTATGCCACTGAACCGGTGACTTATATCTTTGGCGCTGTCATCACTTTCCAGCTAGATTTAATCGCTGGTCAGTGTTATGAAAATACATAGATATAACAAAGAAAATTTATACTCTTTGTTCAACTTGGATTATTCTCAGCAAAGCGTGAAATACAGCCCTAGCGTGAGCTCAAGTTTTCCCTATTATTTGTCGAAACTCGAGGTGCAAGGTGTCTTCTTCTTTGTGTTCACAGAGTAGTCGTGGTCATCATTATGGCGCTTGGTGACGAGCTTCACAACACGCCGCCATTCTTCTACGTTGGCTGCCTTCGTGAAACTTTCGTGGGCCAAGCCATTTATTGCAGCTTTGACCTGATCCGTCATTGGCGGCTTTGTCCGTGGCCTGGTGCCATCCACTCTTATCTGGGCCACACGATTCTCAACAGCCACATCAACTCTGGCGGCATACATGGACAAAGAAGGTGAGGACGCGAGGCCTTTGTGGTCTACTTAGAAACTTGTCTGTGGCGCCTTACTTTGCACCATAAGCTTCTTTCCGAATCTGTGTGCAGCGGATCAGTGTGAGGCAAACCTGTCCTTGCATTCTCATTGGTTACGCGAATGCGGGCAAGTGCAGTTTCGGGCTAGAAGCTTCTTGTAATAACGCTGGAGATGTGGCATGTAGAATTGTAAAACAAAAATTTTCTGTCTCAGATATGAGTTGATTTCCTTGAGAGAAGCTCTCAAGCTTCTCACAAAAATATTACAAAAAAAGCGGATATCACATTTTTGGATTGATTTCGTGTGTTGTTGAATGTGTTTATTGAACAATTATTATAACATAAGTATTTTTCTTGTATGTGGCTACATACATAAAACATTTAAGAGTCCTTATTCCTACAGACGAGCGTATTTTGTAAAATGCTTCCTTTTTCATTCAAGATTACGACGTAACTATTAGTATTTATTCAAAAACTGATAACGTACTTAAATAATCGTTTCCTAAACTAGGGGCTCCAACAGTTCAAATTTTCATTTTCTCTTTTAAACCTCTTTTTTAATGAGGTTTTTTGGGAGTCTTTTCCAAATTTTGCAGTGAGATGTGGCGTTTGGGTTCTCAATTTTGCTATAAACAAGAATCATTTGGTACATGAATGACTACAATTTGATTCAACATATCTCGTACGAGGGGCTGGAATGATTAACAATCGAAGATTCATTTGAAAAAACTGATAAAATACCTTCCGAGTTTTCTTCATTTTTTTGGCGAAAACAGGGTTTTATTATATTTTATTTCCGCAAATTGTACGCATATTTTGCTTTAAAAATAATATTATAGCAAACTGTAACTTTATGTTAACCTATAAAAAAAAAATCGTAACTATGGGACCTACATTGCCGTAAATTTATATTTTTTTAAAACACGTATAAATCACGCAGCAGCGACGCCCCGCTCTCAGTCCGCGCGGAGCGCGCTTAGAGGACGGACCTGTGCTCGATTGTCAGGCATTCGTTGCGATCGTAATCAGCTTCGGAGTTCCGAGAAGTGCTATATACTGCGATTAGAAAATCTTAATAAAAGTTCATTTTTTACAGTATGCCTAACAGACTCGCTTATTGATGGATTTTCAGTGTTACTTTTTTTTTAATACTAAGTCGGTGGCAAACAAGCATACGGCCCGCATATGTACGCCTGCAACTCCAGAGGAGTTACATGCGCGTTGCCGACCCTAACCCCCTCCCTCCCCTCGTTGAGCTCTGGCAACCTTACTCACCGGCAGGAACACAACACTATGAGTAAGGTCTAGTGTTATTTGGCTGCGATTTTCTGAAAAACGCATTTTCACTTGAAATTACGTTAGGGTTTGCATTATTATTTTTGACCCGGATGAAGTCCAAGTTCTCATGATGGAGTCAGGAGTTGGTCACCAGAACTCCTAATCTACTAATTATAATCCCATCGTGTTTGGGCTCAAAAGATTTGCCCTGACGAACACCATCGATCTAGATGAGGTCCAGGGTCTCATGATGGAGTCAGGAGTTGGTCACTAGAACTCCTAATCTACTCATTATAATTCCATCGTGTTTGGGCTCAACAGAGTTGCCCTGATGAGCACCTTCAATCTAGATGAGGTCCAGGGTCTCATGATGGAGTCAGGAGCTGGTCACCAGAACTCCTAATCTACTCATCATAACTCCATCGTGTTTGGGTTCAATAGAGTTGCCCTGACGAGCACCATCAATCTAGATGAGGTCCAGGGTCTCATGATGGAGTCAGGAGCTGGTCACCAGAACTCCTAATCTACTCATCATAACTCCATCGTGTTTGGGCTCAATAGATTTGCCCTGATGAACACCATCGATCTAGATGAGGCCCAGGGTCTCATGATGGAGTCAGGAGTTGGTCACCAGAACTCCTAAACTACTCATCATAACCTCATCGTGTTCGGGCTCAATAGATTTGCCCTGACGAGCATCATCAATCTAGATAAAGTCCAGGGTCTCATGATGGAGTCAGGAGTTGGTCACTAGAACTCCTAATCTACTCATTATAATTCCAACGTGTTTGGGCTCAAAAGATTTGCCCTGATGAGCACCATCGATCTAGATGAGGTCCAGGGTCTCATGATGGAGTCAGAAGTTGGTCACCAGAACTCCTACTCTACTCATCATAACTCCATCGTGTTTGAGCTCAATAGAGTTGCCCTGACGAGTACCTTCAATCTAGATGAGGTCCAGGGTCTCATGATGGAGTCAGGAGCTGGTCACCAGAACTCCTAATCTACTCATCATAACTCCATCGTGTTTGGGTTCAATAGAGTTGCCCTGACGAGCACCATCAATCTAGATGAGGTCCAGGGTCTCATGATGGAGTCAGGAGCTGGTTACCAGAACTCCTAATCTACTCATCATAACTCCATCGTGTTTGGGCTCAATAGATTTGCCCTGATGAACACCATCGATCTAGATGAGGCCCAGGGTCTCATGATGGAGTCAGGAGTTGGTCACCAGAACTCCTAATCTACTCATCATAACCTCATCGTGTTCGGGCTCAATAGATTTGCCCTGACGAGCATCATCAATCTAGATAAAGTCCAGGGTCTCATGATGGAGTCAGGAGTTGGTCACTAGAACTCCTAATCTACTCATCATAACTCCATCGTGTATGGGCTCAATAGAGTTGCCCTGACGAGCACCATCAATCTAGATCAGGTCCAGGGTCTCATGATGGACTCAGGAGTTGATCACCAGAACTCCTAGTCTATTCATCATAACTCCATCGTGTTTGGGCTCAAAAGATTTGCCCTGACGAGTACCATCGATCTAGATTAAGTCGAGGGTCTCATGATGGACTCAGTAGTTGGTCACCAGAACTCCTAATCTATTCATCATAATGGTAATTTGATGGTGCTTGTCGGAGTAAATCTATTGAGCCCAAACACGATGGAGTTATGATAAATAGATTACGAGTTCTGGTGACCAACTCCTGACTCCATCATGAGACCCTGGACTTCATCTAGATCGATGGTACTCGTCAGGGCAAATCTTTTGAGCCCAAACACGATGAAATTATAATGAGTAGATTAGGAGTTCTAGTGACCAACTCCTGACTCCATCATGAGACCCTGAACATCATCTAGATTGATGGTGCTCGTGAGGGCAAATCTATTGAGCCCAAACACGATGGAGTTATGATGAGTAGATTAGGAATTATGGTGACCAACTCCTGACTCCATCATGAGACCCTGGACTTCATCTAGATCGATGGTACTCGTCAGGGCAAATCTTTTGAGCCCAAACACGATGGAATTATAATGAGTAGATTAGGAGTTCTAGTGACCAACTCCTGACTCCATCATGAGACCCTGAACATCATCTAGATTGATGGTGCTCGTGAGGGCAAATCTATTGAGCCCAAACACGATGGAGTTATGATGAGTAGATTAGGACTTATGGTGACCAACTCCTGACTCCATCATGAGACCCTGGACTTCATCTAGATCGATGGTACTCGTCAGGGCAAATCTTTTGAGCCCAAACACGATGGAATTATAATGAGTAGATTAGGAGTTCTGGTGACCAACTCCTGACTCCATCATGAGACCCTGGACTTCATTTAGATCGATGGTACTCGTCAGGGCAAATCTATTGAGCTCGAATACGATGGAATTATAATGAGTAGATTAGGAGTTCTAGTGACCTACTCCTGACTCCATCATGAGACCCTGGACTTCATCTAGATTGATGGTGCTCATCAGGGTAAATCTATTGAGCCCAAACTCGATGGAGTTATGATGAGTAGATTAGGAGTTCTGGGGAGTTCTGGTGACCAACTCCTGACTCCGTCATGAGACCCTGGACCTCATCTAGATCGATGGTGTTCGTCAGGGCAAATCTTTTGAGCCCAAGCACGATGGAATTATAATGAGTAGATTAGGAGTTCTGGTGACCAACTCCTGACTCCATCATAAGAACCTGGATGGACTTCATTCGGGTCAAAAATAATAATACAAACCCTAACGTGATTTCAAATAACACTGAAACTCTATAGCACTAATGTGCGCAAACGATTGGCATCTTGACTACGGAGCATGGGTGCGTAGCCACCATGCCAATCGATACGACAACGAAACACTATCTGTCTCTCTCTCGTACTAATATGCACAAACGATTGGCATCTTGGCTGGGCAGCATGGGTGCGTAGCCAACATGCCAAACGTTTACGATACGACAAGGAAACACTATCTGTCTCTCTATCGCACTAATATGCGCAATAGATTGGCTTCTTGGCTAGGTATCATGGGTGCGTAGCCAACATGCCAATCGTTTACGATACGACAACGAAACACTACTCTCTCTCTATCGCACTAATATACGCAAACGATTGGTATTTTGGCTAGGCACTAAGCAAGTGTGTGGCCAACATGCCAATCGTTTACGATACGACAACGAAACACTATCTGTCTCTCTATCGCACTAATATACTTTATTTATACCTGCAGTCATTTAGTAACTTCTTCATTTTCCATTGGTGTGAAAGAGACAGAATAAAGAGCAAGGGTTATAGTACACTCTGTAGTCTGTACACTTAGTAGTAGTGTACATAAAAAAAAAAACTACTGTGCATATACAATAAAATAAAGAGTGCCCATATGATATCATATGACACTAAAATTAATGTTGCTTGAAATTATATTGAAAACTATCAAGATTATTCTAGTCTGCATTGAAACGCGCGTCGCGTTGCCGGCGCTCGCGTACCGAGCGCCAACGCCATCTATCGAGCGTTATTTCGTGAAATCGGAGAACGCTCCAAGGATTAAGGGCTCTTAAATGGCTATTTGTTCTGAAATACTTTCATTCACGCAATTTATGGCCCGATACGTCAAATATTAGGTATAGCTATGAGCTAGCTGTGACGTTTCTTAAAACAAAAACGTCACTTTTGACACTGACATATTCTAGACCTAATATTTGACATACCTATCTTAAAGTTCGAATCAGGCCGTTAAGCACTTTTTAGGGTTCCGTAGCCAAATGGCAAAAAACGGAACCCTTATAGATTCGTCATGTCCGTCTGTCTGTCCGATTATTTTTAGTAATTTCAATAAAAATTCCACTTTGTACACAGAGTAACCAATTAAATATCATTTTAATATTACACTTTTTCTGTACTTTATTTCAAAATATAAGTAACAGTGATAGGAACAATAATAAACCTTATAAACTATTACTAAAATTAAATATGAACTAAATAAATTAAAATAAATAATTAATACTTTATACCTACCTATTTTAGGTCCCCTAGATCTGTCCCCTGCGGAAGGGTGCCCATAAGGCTGGCCATATTTTCGCACTGTATAGCTAGGCCTATTCTTTGGCCTTGGAATGAGCTAGCCGTAGGGTCGCCCGTAGTCTCAATTTTGTCTCAATGTTGACTTTGTCTTCATTTTAAGAGTTTAGTGATTTATATAATAATACTTACTTAATTTTTACTTATTACATTATTAAGAAATAAAAAACTATGCAATTGGTCGTTCTCGCCTGTGCTTGGTCAGCTATTGGAATGCCACCCCTGTTCAGATTGGGACAGTCGTCTACAGGAACGCTCCAATTGTGAACGTAATACTGTTTTATTTGCACCGTGTGTGTCCGTCTCAAGAGCCACTTACGTAAATTCTTGTCGTATTGGCAGTACCGTCGCCAGATATATCGGAGCGGGCAAGGTGGGTCAACTAAGAACAGGTCTCTTTTTAACCCCCTACGTAAAAAGAGAGATGTTATATGTTTGACGTCAATGTCTGTCTGTGGAATCGTAGCTCTTCAACGGATGGACTTGATGAACGCGAGTTTCCTTGCGATGGTTCTTTACTATGTTTGATAGAAATCGATCTAGCAGTTTGAAGAGTATCATCTCTTTTAGAAAATGGTGTAAGGCATTTTTAGCATAAAATTATTTATTTTTAACGTATAGCGTAGGCAGTTATTATTTTATTTTAATTTAATAGTTACGAGTATGTCCAGATAAGACGTTAATAAAGTTAGATATTTATGATCAAATTGCTAATTTAATTTAAGAATCTAATAAATATTTGCTGTCAAGGTGTAAATAAGTTTCACTAGCTCAGTTGGTAAAGCGGCGGGCTGGTATCCCGAAGTCGCGAGTTCGAATCTCGCGCGAGACAGTGAATTTTTCATTTCTTCTTTATTTCTAAACATTGAAGAATATTTACCGGTATATAAAGAACTAAAATTGTAATATCTCGTTGTTATTAAGTACCTACATAGGTATATTGTTGTGTGCTTGACCTTTATTATTATGGTGTTAATATAATATCTAAGACGTTTTGAACATGTTGTATTTCTCTTCTTTCATGACCACGAAAGGATTTCGTTTTAGCCCTTTCGTGACTTCGAGCAATGCAAACCGGTAGCGATGTCAAACGACACGTAACAATATACGCATTAACTTGCTTAATCCATTATAACATTATAAATGCGAAAAGAGCCTTTGAGGGGACATCGAAAGCTCGCCGCCCGGCCGGTGGGCCTAGATATCGATGGGCGGATGTGGTGGACACGGATCTGCACGAGCTCCAGGTTGAAGACTGGCGAGAAACGGTACAGGACCGGCATAGGTGGCCAGCGGTCGTGTTGGAGGCCAAGACATACTTTGGGACGCCAGAGAAGTAAGTAAGTATAAATGCGAAAGTCACATTGTTTGTTTGTCTGTCTTCCTCTAACTTGTTCACGCTTAAATCGCTTAATCGATTTATATTAAATTTGGTTTAGAGATGATTGTCGGGGAAGGACTTTAGTTATACGGAATACGGAAATCATTATTTCACGGATCGAGAAGAAGCTTATGTACATATTTACGCTATTTCCTCCTGCTTGGTTGAATGTCTTAAAATTACGTTTAACGTAAACGTTGATAACGTAAGTTCCATGGACACTATTCTTAGAAAGGCGGAATAAAAATGACCCCGATGAGTGATTTGTAGACTCCGATCAATTATTCAAGCTACCACATTAACGTCAAGCTGTCACAACGTAATCCCAGGTTACCGATACTCCGAGAAACGTTTTTACAGCCCATTTCCCATGATTTTATCAATACTCAAACAAACAAACGTGCTTCCCGAAGCATAAAAGTAACGCGTTCTCTGCCGTGAGATTATGATCTATAATTTCTACGGCTTTGCCTTTTTTATTGCCTGTCTTTACGATGGTTGGTGTTGAGCAAGGACTATTTACTTAAGGCTGTTGTTTTAAGTCTGTATTTTTATTTGAGAAATTATGCTGCCTTTCAGGCTTGGTTCTTGCTCTGTGTAATGGTCACGTTTATTGCTTGATAAGGTAAAGAATTCGTACTTCTGCCTGACAAAAATATATTACGTACATTTGATAAATATTACCGTAAGATTTCATTTCTTAGTGAATTATTCGTATGCTAAAATTATTTTCTAACCAACCCACTTGAACCTAGAATGATAAAGATAGTTTATTATTCAAGTAGGCATATTAGAATGCGCTTATGAACGTCAAATAAATCTACAACGGCTCTAGCCCTACCTCTGACCTGAGAAGATTTAAATCCCCCCTCAATTGCATGTCAGTATCTTTTTATGACAAACGAGGACACAAATTATTTCTCCGATAACTAAACGATATACTCCTACCTACGAGACTTCTCGTATTGTGATTATAGCTGGAAATATACATACAGAATTGTCCGTCAGATCTTATCTTGTAAATTTTTATTGAGAGGAATGAGACACAGATGATTATTTGGGCAGATCTTTGATAGATTTGTCAGAAGCTAATTACTGCCACACATTCATAGATTTTCTGACGAACCGCATCTTTACATCCGTAACAAAAAATTTAACAATAAATAGGTATTGGACATTCTTACACAAATTGACTAAGCCCCACAGTAAGCTCAAGAAGGATTGTGTTGTGGATACTCAGACAACGATAAATATATATATAAGTACATAGAAAACACCCATGACTCAGGAACAAATATCTGTGCTCATAACAAAAATAAATGCCCTTACCGGGATTCGAACCCAGGACCATCGGCTTCATAGGCAGGGTCACTAATCACTAGGCCAGAAAACTCACTCCTCCACTCGATACTCAATCCGCAATCTTAACCGTATTTTTTTTTATCGAAATATTTTTGCCAATAACATGTCCAAATAATAAATAGGCAAACGTATAGATCAAAATGTTTGCCCGTCCATCAATAACGTCCTCTAATCTAATTCTAATTCAGCTGAAAGGCTTGCCGTGTTGATTGAGATCTAATAGATCAGTTCGATCACTATCATAACGTCGCGCTGCGAGTAAGCCCAATAAGCCATTACGGCTATCACGGCTAATGATATAATTTTGTGGTAATGACATACATTGATCAAACAATGTTAAATTTTACCTCGGCCTTTACTTATCTGTATAGTATGTATGGGTTGGCCTACATGATTATGACATTAAGACAACTCTGTTCTTCAGAAGGTCATGGCTAAAAGCTTTTTTCGTTGAAACAAGTTTTTTAACGACGATCACCTGTTATAAACATATACGATTATAGATGCCATATACGAAAACAACAGCCCATTTGTAAGGCCGCCGGGCCTTATTTGACTTTAAAAAGGTATTTGTATTATACAGTTAGTAGCAGAAGTACTTGTAGCAAAGGAGGCCATGTGTTCTAAAATATCTAAACGCACGTTTGTGTTGTAAGAACGTGTGCAGATCATTTAGAATACCTGCTTAACAACGGAAATTGGCTGATTTTGAAAAAACCAGTGCTAATATAATATCTTAGTAAAAGACCCCCTGTAAAGTGAGTGACTAACTTAAGATTCTCTACATCATCTACAGATTCATTCAAGAAAAAGGAACTTATGTATGGGTTAATTTTAAACACATATTTTACAATACTTAATGTCAAACACATTATTATGTCATACACCGTCGGCCAGGATTACAGTAATAAGGTTTAATACTACTTGACTTAAATTAAACCTCAGGAACAAACTAATTCAACACTAAAGGCCTTCACAATGCCCAAGTATTGAATAACTTATTGACAAATAACTTAACTGCTAGATAAAATGTACTAGAAAACTTAACATTTTATCTACCAGTTAAGCTTATTTGAAGATCGTGAAACGCCAACGATGATTATTCGTCAGATAAGTGGTAAGTAGCTTATTCAGGAGTTTATTTGGACATTGTGAAACAAGCCCTAAGTATTTTAATGCAAAGTTTAAGTTTTGTTTAGCTTTATCTCGAAAAAAATATTTAGCTACTTAAAAATCATGGTTACCAAACATATTCAATATGGAAAATACTGTTAATACCAATGTTTTTATGGCCCCGAAATTGATTTATATATGTTTTTTATTTATTTTATAATTTGAAAGAATAAATGTATTTTTATATATTCTCAAACAACAAAAATAAAAAAACGTCCGCTTCGTGAATATTAAATTAATAATGTCACAGAAATAATGATTGCCCAAAGTTTATGATTTAAACCCACTTAATTACTTCAAATTATCCCGCTAATTTTTTTTAACCACTAGACCGTGTTATTGATTTCATCAATCAAAAGCCGACGAAAGTTGATCCAAATTGGGTTGGGCTCATAATCTGCCAGCTTAAAGGGATGTTCGGAGCGTCGACAACTTGTTATTAATAAGACGCCAGTTCATTACGGCGTGCCCTGCTCTGTCGCCGCCTACTATGATTTATGGGGCATTTAACTTTTATGGTAGTGCTAAGTGGCTCGGCGACTTTCATAAGAGAACCGAGAAAACTCATCTTGGCTAATGTTAGCTGAAAAGTTAAACAAATTGTCCTCGTACCCTTATTAAACCTTATTTCGCTCTTTAAAAGCCGTCTTTAAAAAGTATCATTAAATTACATAGTCCATAGATTCGGAACGCTTAATGATAGCGTTTTATAGATAATCGGGCGCTTTTTAAAATGCTTTCTATCACAAAGCGACTACAGGAAAAACTGCTTTCGATTTAATCTTACAAATGGTGAATAACTCAAAATTAGTACATGTTAGGTTTTTTTTTTTTAATTTCTATTTAAAGTTATGATTTATGGATTAAGAATTTATTTCTCCAAAATAATATTACATTTCACTTACATAGAGAAGTTACAAGTTAATTGTTTAAACGTAAAGTAACATCTCTTAGAATATTAATTGTTAATTTGTTAGTACGTTATACTTTTATAGAATTTAGTCACATTATTTAAGTATTGCAAACAACGCATACTAGACCAAACTTTTGAAGGTCCGTGAATTTTTGATACAAGGAGTGAAAATGTGAGTGAAAGTTTTTTACGACTTCGCCGACAAAGTTTGTGTATATTTTGAAAATAAAGTTAAACATTTAGCAGTTAGGTACATATATATTTCGTAACGAAGCAAAAGACTCTAATTAAGACGTCTCGCTGAAAAGTTAGCGAGTTAATCCAATCAACACCAGTGAGGAAACTGCATACAGAAGTAAGTTCCAAAATATCATCGGCAAACAAAAACGAGGACTAGGAATTCAAAGCTGCAGATACCTTGATTTGGCATCTGTTTTGAGCCGTGAGCTATAATTGAATAGAGGTAAGCTATGAAGTACTGACGTGCGGCCTAAAATCAATATTATCTGTTTAAATAATGAAAGTTTCCTTAATTATCCATGCAATTTTTCTGAAATGTTTGAGAACTTTTAGATTTTTAGGGTTCCGTACCTCGAAAGGAAAAAACGGAACCCTAATAGGATCACTTTGTTGTCCGTCCGTCCGTCTGTTTGTCTGCGTTTTCTCAGGAACGCAGAGCGGTAAGCTGGAATTTATATCAAATACTGAGGTCTACTATCCCTTGGAGCTGTAAAAAAATCAAACTTCTAAGCAAACGCAATCAGAAGATACAGCCGTTAATGCTGCAAATTTCCGCAAATGTTCGATACTCGCAAGGGAATCAAAACCAACAGGGTACTTCCCGTGAACTCAGAATCTTGAAATTTGGTACGAAGCAACGTCTTATAGCACAAATAAAGGAAAAATTGCGAAAACCGTAAATTTTTAGTTACATCATATAATAAAAATATTTTTAATAATTGATATGACTTGATTGTGATGTGATGGGTGAACTTTTACTTATATACCTACAGGTTTGTACGGAACCCTCGGTGCGCGAGTCCAACTCGCATTTGGCCGGTTTTTTTAACTTGCCGCAACTTTCACATATGTACTATGATAGCTCAAACCTTAAAGGCTGAATTTTGTAGTAATAGGGTTGTAATAAGAATAAAACAGGTCTAATCATTAAAAATAAATTTAAATAAAAAAACATAGTTCTCGCAAAGAATATTATTACTATTTGTACTGCGATAGGCTCTTCTCTTCAAAAAGTTGTCGACCACTGTCACTGTACTAGGTTTTGAAGGTACTATTTCTTGCAAATATTAATGTAGATGGTATATTAGGTATATACTTCATGGCCAAAGCTCCCGCACTTGCCTTTTAACCAAGATGTAAAGTTGTAAATAGTTAATTATTTACTTAAAAGTTCCTGACACTCTTATTCTACAAAAAATCTCGCAGCCTTCTAAGTTTACTTTTGAATAGCTTTAGTTTATAAACTTAAAATATTTTAAGTTTATAAACTAAAGCTTTCATGTCGTAATTGTTTCACCGGATGGTCTCATCGGAAGATAAGCGCTGGAAGTCGCCAGCATCATGTTGAAATGAAACCATTTCGTGGCACTTTTCTGTTACACTGGGTAATTTTGGGGTCGTGATCACGATTGTAAAAATGTATTGACATGGTCATACTGAACAAGGTTTCCTATGCGACTAGCCACAAAATCGCAACGCGCATGTAACGCCTCTGGAGTTGCAGACGCACATAGGCTACGGAGACTGCTTACCGTCAGGCGGGCTGTATGCTTGTTTGCCACCGAAGTAGTATAAAAAAAATATCGGTCCCATGGAAACCCGGGAAATTACCCAGTAAAAGTAGTTGTTTGTTCTGTGTTTGTGCATAGGTTCGAATATTTTTTTTTATTGTATTATCTTTTATTCATTGGCTCAAAGTTTAAGCCTTTTCACATCACTAACCCGTGTTCGGTTCACAAGACCGTGGAGGCTGCTCCTTAGCCGAGTGACGTTTGGAGAACCAGAAACTTAATGCCAAAGGATTGTTTAAAGTAAAGGGCAGGCTACACTGAGTTAGTTCAAAAGGATGTGAGGTTCTCTCTATATTACGAAAAATAACTCTTTTTTAATCGGCATCATGTATGTATTGTATGTTTCTCCACGATTATTTAATGGTATAATATCTGGATAAATTTGTTAAATTTAGTTAAACTAAATAATTCGTACATAAACGTTTAAAAAGGTTATTGTAATTTTTATTACATATAATAGCCCAAAAAAGTTACAGTAAAGAGAAAAAAAAAATGAGTTATATCCTGATGTTAGAAGTCGATGGTTTTTTATTTTATTTTTGTTTGAAAATATGTTTCCATGACTTTACAGACGTATCCAATGCGCCATGAAACTTAAAATTAACATATAACAAACAGGTACATATAAATTATTACAATTAACAATCAGTTACAAACAAATAATCACAAATAATACAATTACAAATTACTATTAATAATTACACTTTCACAGATGTAGGCCTCGCATCCATCACCTCACAGAATTTCAGGCATTCATTTCTCACAGCCACCCATTGCCACGCAAACAGGTCGCACTCGGGTGCTGATGCCAAGAGAGCATTCAACTGTGTGGGAGCACGGAGCAGCGGGGAGTTCAGGCGCGACATGGTGCGTCCTGCTGGCAAAGCCAACAGATCACGTCGCCGCGGTCTGAGGGCTATCCTGGGGATGTCCTGTACATGCAGTCGCACAATTCGACTCCCCAATTCTGGACAGTCTGAATCACCGCGCAGGGTCTGACACGCAAACGTCAATAAGCTAAGGTTACGTCTCACCTCCAAAGAGTTGTAACCTAATGCCCCCAGGAGATACTTTGTCGGATAAAGAAACGGGTAAAATCCGAACATTTTTTGTATAAAAACCTTAAAAAGGATTTTTGTACCTTTTCAAGAAGCAAACTGTAGGTAGATTCGTAGGGATGCCAAACAATTGATGATGTCTCAAGCTTGCTTCTTACTAGTGCATTATAGACAAGCCTGATGGCAACAGGATCATTAAAATAACGAAGGTTACGTATAACGAAGCCCAGTCTTTGATAGTGGCTGGCAGCAAGCGTCGAGATATGTTCATGAAAAGTAAGCCGCGTATCGAAGACCACACCCAGATCTTTGATAGAGCACACACGGTTTATAGGCTCGGACCCTAGCACATATTGTGCATGCAACGGCATATGAGCACGGCTGAAAGTGCAGACGCAACATTTTGTGTACATTTGTACAATCGTTATTGTATGCAAAGTTGAAAGCAAATAATAAAAAGGCAAACATGTCGGCCCATAGCCGGACCTTCTATCAATTTATCATTTGGCAAATGATCCGTCCGTCTAAACGCGCCCTTAATATTCCACTCCGTTACGAATGTTTCGACTTACCGACCCTATTACGCATGTAACCGGATTATATTCAAAGGAAAAGCACAGAATGACCTCGTTTAACAGATAAGCCTTAGCACACGAAGCCTCATAATAAGATTATAGAATTAATAAGAACATTGTTTTCCTTCGATTTTTCTCCCGTGTTGAGTCAATTCCCTAAAGGAACTGGCGGAAATTACCTTAATTATGAAAAAAGAAGTTCATGTTTAGAAAAGAAAATTTGTTCAGGAGTCGTATATTCAGGTTTTAATGGTAATTTAATTCAATAGAAGTTACGTTTGATAACAATGGGGAAAAGTTTCTATTTTCGTTCTAGGTCAAATTCAATAATGTGTCTTTTATTTACAGTACCTACGTACATGCGTATTCTGATTTTAGTGTCAAAAATGGCGTTCCTGGTTGAAGAAATGTCACTTTTGACACTGGCAGATCTAATTCATAACCTGTTATTGAAATCAGAATATGATGTTACATACATTGAAAAGCTACTTAAATAACGTCTATATATGGGTATGAATCTCACTGCTGACAACTGAAAGATCATATCCATAACCGAAATTAAAATCTGAATCTGGCTTCACCACATATTATTATGATGTTGTAATTTGAAAATAACTATGGATAGATACCTGGCAGCAGAACGTAGAAAAAACGTACTTAAAAGTTTCCATTGTAACGCGAAAGTCATATAATAATTATCAATTAATTTACTTTGCCTTATTCCACGCTACTCATACTCCTCGTAATGAAGCATAACCTAATTTGACACCACAAACACGCATAATTATGAATTTAAATCATGTGTCCATATTTGCCTACCTTACCCAGGCAAATAGCGCCCGCGCTCTTTAACTGACTTTTAGAGCTGAGCCGTGTACATTTCAAAAGTCAACATACGTTTGTAGCTCTTTGACGCTCCGCTGCTCCGAAAGAAACCCGTGAAGGCGTTATCTTAATCTGGAGGCGCAGTGAGCCGTCTTTCGTCTATTGTGTCGAGCCTTTCAGGCTGACGTATGCAGGGGTCGTAGCGCGAAGGTAATATTTCTGCCCCTTTGAGTGTTCTCTTGACTCTAAGTGACAGCCCACGTTGAACACTCCTTAACGGTTCGCTGCGTTCGCTTGAGTGATTGTTGCGCAGCAAATTGGAGATACTTTTTGCTTGGAAGCGGAATGAAAGACTTAAGCGTCTGTAGGTGGAAACAAAACACAAACGGTGCTTTTAAGAAAATTGTTTTAGCTAGTAAGAATTCTTAGTTACAAATGAAAAATGGGTTAATGACCGTTTAAAATCAATTTAGACGGGAAGAGACGGACGGGAGGGACGGGGAGGTAAAAAGCATACTGCTCACTTAAGTACCAGCAAAGAGAATTTGGAATTGAGGTGGATTGTCAAAGAAAATTTTGTAGCCACAGTACATTTACTGCCATCTTTCGACATGATTAAAACTTTTAGAACGCCGTTTGACTTTGATCCTTAGCCTGTCATTGATATGTTTTAAATGTTAAATATCAAAAAGTAGCGCCATCTTACCGGGCATCGGCTAAAGGTTGTGGCGCCATCGCTCGAAACGATGCCACCATACCTATGGATTTGGATTTGTTAGATGGCACCACTTTTTGATATTTAACGCATATCAGTGAAAGAATAAGGATCAAAGTCAAATCGCGTTAATTTTTTTAAATCATGTGTCGAAAGATGGCAGTAAATTTACTGTGGCTACAAAATTTTATTTGACAATCCACCTCTATTTCAAATTCTGTTTAGTACTAGACAGCGGCCGTTAATATTATAGTTGAATATATATGAGTTTTCGTGATTTTTCCTGAAATAAAAGCTATATTGTTCTATTTTTTACCACAAACTCAAATTATTTCGTATATTTTTGAGTCCGTTTCTTTATATAAAGTATAATATGGTTTCTTTAAATTTTCTAGAAATTAATACCGTATAGTAAAATTTTGTTAACCGAAAAAATCACTATTTCGTAAAATTCTGCTAGTTCCTGATGTTTATATATTTGCAAATATTTGTAATTTTATCATGCCGTATCTATACTCTTGCCAAATCTACTCCCGATGCGCACCATTGAACTGATGAGATGCTTAATATGCTCATTCTCTAAATACTACATCGGGTTTGATTACGCTGAGCGCCCTATCCATTGTTGATTAGCAGGCTATATTATACTCTAGATAATTAATAATTAAGAACGGAGCTACTGTTACGTTAACCTTTGATCTCATCGAACACTGCAGATTAATAGCTTTCAAAGTGATTAAAGCGTAATAACTATTATTTATTGACAAAAGTGGTTAAACTTAAAATTTACATAATGCTTGTTTCCTGCACATCAACCAATAGCATTGTTTTTATACGGCTCTTCTTCGTTCCGCTGATTAACACATTCACTGCCAACGTTTTCGTAGCGCTACGCTCGTAGGCGATACCAGCATTTTCCCGCTTTGTAGAGAAAAGCGACTACAAACAAAAAACCCGCCGAGCGGGTTCCCGGCACTTGTTGATAGTAATGGCGCTAAAGTGTTTATTCCTAGTATATATCTTACATGGTTAGGTGCGTAATTGGTTCTTCTAGTATGATAAATAATTACTGCTGTCGGTTAATTGAATATCACAAAACTTGCCACAATGTTCTACGCTTTAAGCGACAATCGTGAATTGTATCGTTACTGTCACTTAAAGTATTTATTACAAGATAAGTTTACAAGGATTATTAAAAGAAGTGGAAACTTTTAATGTTATTTTAATAAAAGAATATCTTGGATTTTTTAAATTGCAATTTTTATTTACTTCTGCATGTTTAACCTGTATATTCCTGTTTTCTATTCCATGTTTGTCAACTAGTTAGTGCATTTCACAACAGAAAAATAAAGTCACGATCATGCTATTTACAGGGTACGTAAAAACAGCAACACTCAGCTGTCCATCGGTGGACCTTATGCCTTTTGTAATAAGGTCCACCGACGGACAGTTAACAGTGTGGGTGATAGTATATAATTATTTCTAAGGCAAGAAAAACAATTATATTATAATACATTATTTAGTATATAGGGAAAGTTATCCTCGCTGTGGTTGTTTAAATGGTTATTCCAGTTATAGATACGATTAAAGAGGTCGTTTAACTGTTTTTTAAGTAACGTTCTATATAATTGGGGCCTCGTTAAATGGTTTTTCCGGGATATTTTTAGGTCAATTTAACTTAAGCGACACTTATTTCGAAAGTTTCTTGGTATTTTTAATAACCGTTATAATAGTTAAATAACTATTGAAATTTGACACATTACGTGCATAGGACACAAGTCTCTAAAATGGCTACAAAAAAAGATAAAAAAAATTTTCCGAAAATAAAACTTTATAACGCTCTCCTGAACAATTCACAAAATGTCGCTTAGGGGGTTTCTCGTTTCCACCGTCGCAATTATCTCCACTTCAGTGACATACTTGATATTGATTTATGAAATCTCAGAGATTAAAATTCTGCCTTTATTTTAGTAGTGTCACTTCAAAGAACAGTGCATTTTAAGTTATTGTACAGTATAGACGATTATAATAAATACCGCAAAATCGACGTTTCAATTTACCTGTCTCACCTTGGTTTTCCCTACTGCTTAAGGTGAGGTGTTGACAGAATAGACAGTAGGTACTCGTTTCATCTACATACGTATATTAAAATGCGCCAGAAGTCAGAAAAAACTCTAGACGTATTCCGATTAAAAACTGGCTCGTACGGCATAAATATATTTATTGCACAATAGAAAAACAAATGAAATGAACGTCACGGCATACAAAATTTTTAAAACGAAATCGAGAAAAGCTTACTCATCATCTTCAGAGACTTTAATCTGGACCCAACCATAGCCAAATTAATATTTATTCTTCATCACAATTTTCGAGGCCCGAAACGCGCATTGTAATTAGTAATTAGGAACGCAGACTAATTATTAAGAACCCTCGACTGCTAAAATAACATAAAACATTATGTCACGGTTCGAGTTCCATAAGGTCGGCTGTGAACAGCCGACCAGAATGACATTTTTAACATAATGAAAATATTTTGCCTATTTTCTTTGTACATATGTAGAATTTTAATAATGCATAAAGCTGGAATAGGATAATCACATATTTTTGAATTAAGTAAATAAATAATACTAAAATGGTTTTTCTGATACAGAAAATAAAATAGGTTTTTACAAAAGTTTTGCCCATCAAGAAGCATGCTCTCACATAGGTCATGAAATAGTGGTAACAAAATGCCAATTTAATGAAATAGTGCTAAAAGCATGATCTCTCATAGGTCATGAAATACTGGTGAAAAAATGCCAATTTCTGGGTATAGTGGTAAAAAATGCCAATTTCGTGAAAAGTTGACTTTCTCACATCCGACCTTATAGAAATTGAGGCGTGATGTTTTTCTTGTACCTAATCGTACTTGAAAAGGTTATTTTAAATGCATAAATGGTTGGCTTGTTTAAAATATGACACATACACACACACACACACACATTTCCTTTATATTTTATACAAATATATGTATTAAATGCTTGAAGATCTGAGCAACTAAATTACATTTTGAGAATAATGGTCGCTCGTTTTAGTGGTTTGAATAGAACAGTGATTACATTGTGACAGGACCACTCGCTACGGCTGTCTTACGGCAAGGTGCAAGTTGGTTGAATAATAAAACTAAATACAATGTGGAAGAAGTTTAGGACTCTCAAAGAGAACTAATAATAAACTATTTAGATACCTAGCTGAATTTGGTACCAAACCAAAATTTGATAATGAAAAATTGCATCTATTGGTTTACTCATCAGCAATTTTTCGAAAAAAAAGTATTGATTCCATTGATACCAATCGATGCTATCTCTGTCAAGTCTTTACCTATTAGGGCCGTATTACACGAGCGAATTCGCCGCGAGCATGCAACGAATTCGCCGCGAGCGCGCAACGATATAGCCGTGAGTGCGTAACGATTTCCACATCCTACATGTACGGATGTGGATACAGTTTCTAATAATGACTAAACAAATTTAGAGTCCACAAAAAAGATACAACTAGCGTGGAAAAAATAATTTTTGCGCATGGCAAAGGATAGAAAATCAACCTGTATTTCCATGGAAAGCAGAATACATACATGCAGCAAACTCTCTTAATTAAAAGTGAAGGGAAACATTGAAGAACAACAAAACAGGTTTGAATAAAACAATGTTGAGTCACAGTCGCATCGCATCTCATTTACCTTTTCAACTTACAACGACACCCATTTATGTGGTGGTCCTAATATTAGCAGGAGTAGACTTTATAAATTTAAATATTAAATACAACAGAACTATGCACATAATTAATATTTCTGGAGAAGTCCAGTTCTAAAATACCCAGAGCGTCAAATGGATTGGTCAGAATGACTTGCATGACCAGCGATCTCAATGGTGCGTATACTTTATAACTAACAAGGTTTGCATTGGGATTTTTTAATACTACGTCGGTGGCAGACAAGCATACGGCCCGGCTGATGGTAAGCAGTCACCGAAATCTATGGACGCCTGCAACTCCTGAGGTGTTACATGCACGTTGCCGATCCTAACACTCCGCACCCACGTTCCGTTCTGGCAGCCTTACTCACCGACACAGGAACACAACACTATGAGTAGGGTCTAGTGTTATTCGTTATACTTCGTTATTCGTTCGGTGTGTCTTATTCGTTATTCTTCCAAATTGCTACCACATAATACAAGTTAGTTTTGTGACGGGTGTTTTCTAGTTAAAATCGCTGTAAGGCCGCCTCCGCCCTCATCCTGCCTAGGTGCAGCGTTCTGTACTCCTTGTACGAAGTGCAAATATTTACCGCGCGCTGACGCCGACGCCGCTACCAACTAATTCTAGATCATGCCGTTTGTGGCTCCGGATAAATGACTGCGCTAAAAGTCTATACAGAGTCGGAATGAGCGTGCAAGACGATTGACAGGCCACGATTACGAGAACTAAATGCTCAGCGTTCGCTTGAATTGCCAGGTGACTAGTTGGCGGTTTTCAGTCGATGGTTATCGCATTAGAGTTTGATTGAAAATACTTGTGGAGCCATATGAGGAGTTATTGTATAATTTATAGTAATACTGGCTCGGATACATTTTTAAATAAGTCCAAACATCATCTTAAGGCGATAACCGTCCGGTCCAAATCCAAAGTAGTACAATACTTTGAAAGTTGGAATCTAAAAAAAAACGTAGTTACGATACGAATTTAATCTAATTCCTATACGTGAAACTCATAAGACCTTTAATGCAAACTACTAGCAGCGCAAATGCAAAACAATGAAAGTTAATTGCTCCATTTGACAACCTTGCAACGAAGGAGAAATATTGTTAAATTATAGGTAAATTCTACAGTCTTTATCAGCGCCACCTCAGATTACAAAGCGTTTTAATATGTTGAAGCAATTTCTTTTCGCGTCATGAAATTTTGCAGTGAAGCCGGGTCAGTAACAAAAGAATGACTAATGACTTCGTAAAACAAAGTTGGGATTTTCGAGAAAGTTTCCCGCTACAAGAGGCTGGGTTATCTTGTGATTTGTCACTGTTGTTGAGCGATGGTGCGCTGCTGGATTATCTAGGTGTTGTATATTTTATACAATTAATTAACACAGATTTTTTTTTGTAGTTTGAACGAATTTGAGCTAAGTCAGTCTAATTTTATTCAGTGATTAAGAGATTGAGAAAAGATGTTCTTTATATTTGAATAAGTTTTCATAAAACCTTCTAAACTTCAAAAGAACAAGAAGGTCAAAAATTACTTTCACTTTCAGATGTTTTCTTATTTGTACCATCGAACGATGCATCACAAGTTGTTTTTGTTATAGTAACTAGTATAAAGTCCTCTAAAGGGAGGACCCTTATATTTTTTTTACAAATTTTACGGCTCACAAAATACAATACGTTTTGGTCATTTACGGAATAACCTTACAATCGTAAGTCAGTTAAAAATTGAGTTTTCCTCTCTCCATTTGTTAAACCGATTAACTTTTCAACAGATCAACGAATTCATGTATCGTTAGGTATGCAAGAAAAAAGTAGAGGCTGATTCCCTTTTGACAATTTGATATGGTTTTCATCTTATTTTGATAAGAGCTTGACCGTGAGCACCACTTCACGTTAGCGTCTAACGCTGATTAGTGTTGATAAATGCAATTAGGAGTCTTTTAACATATTATGCTTGCACGTTTTGTGCGCGTGAGATGCTTTGACACGAGTCAAAGTCATATCAAAGTGATATGAAAACCAGAACAGAGGAACAGAATCAGCCGCCTAGGGTTTACCTTTCGCGTCAGTACCGCAGGGGAATAGCGTTAAACATTCATCGAGCTATTTTTCAACAGGCTTTTGCAGTTCACACTCATCGTTGGGGAAATTGAAGAGTTACACGTACAGTTGTTATTGATGTTTTTCAAGTTGTGAATGACACTTTTAAAACTTATCTTTTGAATGGTATGGTACAAACACAAACTTAGGATGTAATTTGTGTTTTTGTGTTATGTTGCTTCTGTTTTATTTGTGGTTTTCTATTGATGAAGAATGCTCATAATTTTGAAGGAAAACTAAGTCGGGGGATACTATCTGTTGCAGCCAATGTCCAGTAGAAATCCTATTTTTGGTAAAATAAAAAAATATGTATGTTCGTTTGTCATGCCCTGAAAGTGATTCATTGTTTATCTATGATGCGGGTTAAAAGTGATAGGAACCTACATTTTAACCCTAGGGAGTGTTACTTTCCTAGTATTGTTTTTAAGATTACCAGTGACAATTCGGTTTGAAATGAATTTGTCGTATAATTCAGATATTCAACGCTCCATTCCATAAATAGGTAACTATTCTTACCTGAAATGTTCAGCGAAAGTAATCTAAAAAAAAAAACGTTTATTCACGTTTTATGCCTTACAATTATGTACAATATTCTTCTGCCAAACCACAAAATAGTTTGTTGGCATTGGCATCTCAATAAGTACTTGAAGTTTATATTTAGCATTTTTGAAGTGAAAACTTCTTAAGCGGCGCTGTGCACTGTGAATGGGGAAAAATGTTAAACTCGCGTCAGTTCACGTGACCGTCAGTGGCGTCAGGATATGACGTGCAAATTGAATGTCATCGAAACCTGGTTACTTTTGAAAAATCGTATCTCATTCAAGTGTGACATTTTATTTTCTTCATAATCAAAGTGCTGTCATAACGGTTAAAGAGGTTTAACTTTGTTAATTGTGTTGTATTGTATTTTTGTGTTGTTGGGTGTCCATGATTGTAGATACTCAAATTTTTTCTTACCAAAAAGTTAAATAACAGAAAAGAAGTTGATTGTTTTACTTAATATGATGGTGAACGATTCATTATCATTTACTGATTGTTTAGTCTGTAGTCCTGCTCACGTCTCATGATTTACTCTGTAAGTATATGTTATTCTAAAATTTGCATTTCAAAATATCTTCCACACTCAAATTTATTTACGTAGGTATAATAGAGAATTATCTCTTTTTATAAAACTGCTACCCAATTTCTCCAAAATATCAAAAATGCACAACGTTAATATTCAAGTTTTCACTATTTGCACTCCCGGAGTACAACCCGTTGGTTTTTTTTTTTGCTTTCCTTGTATTAGAAATTTAAGTGTTTATCTCGAGTGAAAGCACCCATTTTATATCTTGATTAGAAATCTACTATTGTTTTGTTTAAATTCATGACTCAACTACCTATGTAAGTTCAGTACCTATACATACGAGTATAACTGACCTAACAAATACAAATACATAATAAATACAAATAGCATCTACTCATTACAATCAACAATGACTAATCACTAACTCAGATTGAGGGCTATTTAGAGACATGTGAACGAATACTGCCACCAAGTTCGGGGATAATCCTCTGTCAATTACGTATTGAGTAGGGTCCTGTGCACGACAAATTGAATGGTCTGAGACGCCCCAACTGAACTGACTGGCAATTTTTACCACTAAGGGCAGGGACTATAAGCTTATAGGATCGATATGGGGGATAACGAAATGTATGGGCGGCGATTTTATGATAGGCCACCTACATATCTTTGTTTCACGCAAAAAGGATTTATTAAGGCTATTCTTAAGCTAGATTGTGGCGATTCTTTTGTTTTGTAATCCCATTTGTTTCAGGATTGTTAAACTCATGAAGTTTTAGGTGGGTATGCTAGTTTTTGTACTTTTTTAATGAGGTCAAAAGTTCGAGTGCGTTAAAGTAGATCAGTTGGCTCATATTAAATCGAACGAAATATTCGTATAAGTACTTACATTTTATTTATTTAAGAACTTTCGCAAGGGATGTATATGGGAATAAATGATTAAATATTTGTTTTTTTTTTTACTAAAATATATAATTTAGGGTTATAGCGCGTTCATTTCAGTCTCATTCCATCGCGTGATATTAAAAAGTGATCACTTCTATAAAACCATCCATAATACGCGTGCTGACCTTCCAACCTAAAGGGGAAACTAGGCCTTTTTGGGATTAGTCCGGTTTTTCAAGATGTGTTCATTCACCGAAAAGCGACTGATAAATATCAAAAATGATATATGTATCGTATATGTCCTGAAAAACTCATTGGTATGAACCGGGGTTTGAACTCGCAATCTCCAGATTGAAAATCGCATGCTCTTACCGCTACCAGCGGTACGGGGTAAGAACGCTTTAGTATAGGATAGGACGTAGTAGTAGTAGTAAACACTTTACTGCACAAAATAAGTACATAAAACAGAGAGACTACAGTAAATGAGTACAAAAGCGAACTTATCTCCTTAAGGGATCTCTTCCTGCTAACCTTTAAGCAACAGAGAGACAACAACACACACTAAAAAGACATACTAAAAAGGTAGTCAAATTAAGATACGAGTAATACCTACATGACAGCAAGACTTTAACACATTCGCTACCAACGTTTTCGTAGCGCTACGCTCGTAGCCGATCCCAGCGTTTTCGCGCTTTGTAGAGGAAAGCGACTACGAACAGAGAACCCGCCGAGCGAGTTCCCGGTACTCAATGTGTTAAAGGAGTAGCTAACTCTAGATACATTAACTAAATACTATACGATGCATTAGGTGCAAAGGCATATATAGATATACAAAATAACTACACATCTATAAAAATATTACCCATAAATACATACAAATATATTAAAAAATATATCCGCACAATCCTAAGTTTCTTCCAATTGAAATTAATTTGATAGCCATATCCTCTTTTGCCTTCAGCGACCCTACAGACGGACACTGCCTCAGCGCCTCAGCGGAGATGGCAACGCGTTCCATAGCTTCACGGACGTAAGATGCATCTGAGACGTGCGTGTCCTCTTGTATTATTTTGCAAGCAAAAAGCATCTAAATGTGTGGTCGAGGTCTTCATTTCATAACAGGGGCTTGGTGGAGACGCACGTCTCCTCTTGTATTATTTTACAAGCAAAAAGCATCTAAATGTGTGGTCGAGGTCTTCATTTCATAACAGGGGCTTGGTGGTAGTTTCTGGTTTTAATCAGTTAACACAGAACTGATAAAGCTATTAAGAACTTCTAAACTAGATTATCATCTTGTGCACTTCATAAAACGACTAACTTTTAGATAAAATTCACAACAATTACCATAACCACCCAAAATTCCGCGCTAAAGAAAAAAAGCGAAAATCCAAGATAATAATTCACGCCCTTGAAATTTGTTTTTAAAGTTTCTTTAGCGTTGTGTAACTTTGTTTTACGAAACCATTAGTCATCCTTTTGTTAGCGATTGCGACGGGAAATTTTTCACGATGAGACAAATTTCGAGAATAAATTAACCGTTGTAATCTCGTGTAATAAAAACGGAGGGGGAAGAGTTCCGCCTTAATACCAACTTGATGTTAAAAGGCAGTAAGTGCCTTTCATTTCCGTCTATAGTTACTCCGTTTTTGCTCTGATCGCGAAGTCTATCAGCATTTTTAACAAAAGGTAATAAGGGCTTATGTATTACATTTACAGATACGTCTTTTTTGTTTCAAGGTAGTCAACCTGCCTCTTGTTATTTTAATCCAGGTAACTTTTGGAGGTAAATCAGAAACAACGTTAAGAATGTTTTAAATGCTTACTTAGCTGAGTTAGTGTAAGGATAGGCATTTGGGGACTTTTGTGTTAAGTTACTAAGAACGGCACTGAATAATTCAAATTATGTAAATAGATTTTTAAATCACATCTTCTATCTATACTGGTGCATTTAAAATGTATTTCCGCAATTGTATATAAATAGCAAAACTTTAATACTTAGTTATGATTTTAAAGTTACCTTGCAAATATGTATAAGATGAATACCCCAGTAATTGAATACCTAATACATGGCCATGAGACAAAACATGTGATTAATAGTAGTTTATGTGAATGCTACATAATGAAAGGCATTAAAATACGATGGCGGGTTTATGAAACTAATGAAATGAGTTTCATAAAAGGATCAGTACCTCTAGTGTAAGTAAATTCGATTTCCAAACGTGACGTACGCGTTTGCGTTTAGTCTCATTTTGTATTGGATTTCGAAAGAGCGCGCCAAGCGGGACGTTTTGGAACCTCAAAATCCTATACAAAATGAGACTTAACGCAAACGCGTTCGTCACGTTATGATGTCGATCAAAGTTACACTAGGGGTACAGACTAATATTTTAATGCCTAATTATGTAAAGGTACATACACTGTTTTATCTTCATCAATATCTATATAAGACTTAGCTAGATCGATTTTTCGCCTCTGAAAACCCCTTATAGCGAACTTCATCGAAATCATTAGAGCCGTTTCCAAGATCCCCGAAATATGTAAATATATAAGAATTGTTCGTGTAAAGGTAATATAATATATATAATAAGTGCCTGGGAGACCGAGCTTAGCTCGAAAAAATATAAAAACTCAAAAATAAGATAAGATAATAAATAGCTTCAACAAAACGAAGTAACTTTATACTTACAAACGAATTAATATGTAAACGTCAAATGGCGGTAATGCAAACTTTTTCGTTGTTTTTATTTACTTCAGAGACAAACTAGAGTCGGGGTAACATGTGCGATTTGTCAAAATTGTTTATAAATGACACTTCATTTAGATTAAAACGTCAGAGGCCAAATCAAATTTCTTTGCTTCTCAGAGACGTTTTAAACTTGAATGTAAGTAAGGTATCGGTTATCCGATATATTAAAGTGAAAATTACGATGCACTCACCGATACACTTGTTAATATAGGTCGTTTGCTTATCGAGTCATTCGTGTCTGAATATATTATTGTTATCATAGAGAGTATGATATGGACGTAAATAAAA
The DNA here is from genome assembly GCF_033807575.1 of Cydia pomonella. Lineage (NCBI taxonomy): Eukaryota > Metazoa > Arthropoda > Insecta > Lepidoptera > Tortricidae > Cydia > Cydia pomonella. Next base: position 5,645,544 of record NC_084721.1, on the reverse strand, counting down.
TATAATATTGACGCACATATATTAAGGTTCATATCTTTGTACTTATCTGTTGTATCTGTCTAATCTGGCTTACCTTCGATGTGGATGCACATTTTTTTAAATCTAAGGTCACTTGCACCAATCATTAACCCGGGGTTAACTGGTTAAATCTGGAGCAATGAGCATGGTAACCCAAGGTTTAACCGGGTTAACCGGTTAGTGGAATGGTGCAAGTGGGCCTTATTTAATTGTTTTTAAAATTAAAGAGAATTGAAAATAAATTTTAATCTCGAGTACTTACGACTAGCTTCTACCCGCGACTTTATTTACGTGGAATGACGATAATGATTGATTAAAACTATTTATCCTATGTCATTCCCGGGCCGCAAACTATCTCCATAGCAAATTTTAACAAAGGTGCCCTGAATTGCTCTGACATTTTGCAGATATGACGGCACCGTGACATGTTATTTTCAAAAATCGATAACTTTGTTTCTGCTAAAGCATTTGCAACGATTATTTCTATGTTATAAAGATAAAAAAAACTTAGAAATTTATTTTGTACTATAATTATGTGCTGTTATAATAAAAATAATAATTAAAAATACACAAAGTTGACCCAATGAAATACTTACAGATTTTTAGTTATGAGTAAATATGTAATGCGATAACATATCTTTTTTTTTTTAAAGTCGCAGCGGTTTTTTTGATCACACTACGGCTGTCATATTAGCCATTTTGAGGCCACTGAGGCCTTTATCGAGGGCCTGTATTCAAATCCTGAGTTTTTGACATTCGCTCGATAGAAAAAATATCACATAGATCTAATGCACATAAAAATTTGAAACAAATTATGCACGACAACCAATAATATGAAAATAGCTGATATTCATCGAACAAATCAATAATAAGTCAAAAATGCCATAGACTATTAATAGATAGACAAGAAGTATTTAGTGATCTCACACTTACCATTTCACGCTTAAGGTGTAGTAAGTTCATGATCTTCTCAGTGAGAGTGTGAGAAGAACACGAACTTACTACACCTTAAGCGTGAAGTGGTAAGTGTGAGATCACTAAATAATTCTTGTCTAACTATATTTTTTTTATTCAGCAAATGGAATTTACATACAAACAAAAACAAGCACATCAACAATTAAGTATAATATACAATTACAAATAAATAAATAAATAATAATAATAAAAAAAAAACAAACAGATACAAAAAAAAAAAACTAGTTCACGAGTATGACGCGTATCTCAGCCATTGCCTCCCTCAACCTTCATTCGGGAAAGTGAATAATAGTCTATGGCATTTTTGACTTATTATTAATTGATTTCCCATTGAGAAAAGTATACGAACATAAAGAGTTATTCTCTAGTACATAGTTATAAGACGCTATAATAATAACAATGTTATTTGTAAGTAATATACTTTATCGTAATATTGACAAGTAATTAAATACTATAAATTGCATAATATAATAGGTACATATATATAACAGTAGGTAAGTAACAGACAGACAGCCAGACAGAGTTCCTTTCGCATGTATAATATTAGTAGGTAGGGGTTAAATACGTTGATATTAAAAATAATAACGTCAGGAATATTCACTTAATATTGCTCGCTTTTCGCTCTTCATTCTAATGCTTAAAAATGTTTTGATGAATGAGCCGGAGGTCTGTTATTCGGAATCCTCCATACAATTCATGGCAAAGGGGCCTAAGTAAAAAGAAATTCCTGGAAAAAACCATCTTTTATAGCAGAATGGTATGATGAAGACTGAAAGTCTCTCACTGTTAATACGGTTCCATTAGTCATTCTTTCATAAACGAAGTTCATTGTTGGGGAGGAAAATCGTTTTAATGAACTTACGATTGTTTATTAAGATAGGCTTAGCTTGAAAAAAATGGGAAAATTAATTTTGTGACCGTATAGCGTTGACAGTGACAACTTCTAGCTTCTCAAATGTATTAACTCGTACTAAACACTTATCAATATGTAAATAGGCCCTAAAAGTGAACACACTTGTAAGGGCCTTATAAGATAAAAAATAATTATTGATTAATATCTCCGAAAACGAGGGTAGTCCCGCGCCTTTCCTGCCACCGCCTTTGCCCGCGCCGAGCTACTGGTTGCGGAGAGCTGCACCCCGCAATCTGCGTCGGTTCGCCAACACGTGGACTCGATGACGCTCATCGCTCATCAGTATGAATTGAAGCGTGTCAAACAATTTTCAACTTAAAATACCCGAGATTAATTTTGATAAAAAGATTTGTCGCTCGCAATTACATTTATTATTTGTCCTGACTTTTCAAACGTTACATTACATCACAAACTAGATTAAATAAATAGGTATCTTTCAATACAAATAATATACAACAACCGATGTCCTTTTAAATTTTTACGCGCGCACTGATATAAAAGTAGATGCAATAGAAATGAGTGTTTGAGCCTGCTTTATTAGTACGAAACGCTAATTTGCAAATATCGATAGGAGTTGTCTCATATGCTCCATGTGTAAGTAATCTGTGACGGTAGCACGTGTAACAGAAAAATATTTTCTAGGATATAAACGAGAGAGATAGCGAGTGAACTTTCGGCCTGATTCGAACTTTGCCTCCAACCCGTGCCGTATTGTGTTCTAGGCTTTGTGAGCCGCTAACCCGGTGTTATATTACTTGTATACAGCGAAATCTGAGATGTTATCAAAAATAACAAGGTTCATTCAAAGGTAAACTTTACCTGTAAATTCGATATCAAAGTTACTAAGTACTTATTAATTAGTTTCGTTATTTCATAAATTTTGATAACCCTTTTTTATGAAAAAAAGACAAAATGGCCTCAAAAGGGATAAATAAAATACTATCCCTTTTATATCCGCTAGCAACTCATATGTTTGAAGTCGGTGCAAGCCAAATTAACACGTTGTCGAACCGATTGTCAATCCTGATGTAGTTCTTTAATATTTAAACTAACTTATTAAAACACATAAATTACAAAAAAGAATATAACTAAAGTAAAGAAACATATCTATATACATATATTTACAAATAAAAAATGGGGGCTAGCTCGTCGCCCGAAGGTAGGGTGCCCAGAAGGCTGGTGGTATTACCGCGCTGTATGGCGATACCATTACGCTCGGCAAGGTAAGAACCAGCCCTCTGGTCACCCGTAGCATCAATGAGACGCATCACTAGCTCCCTAAATATACTATGGGCTCCGGGTCCCCAGGGCCCGAGGGTCTCCACCCCAAACGGCTCAAACATGCAACCAGAATCAATGGATGCATATTTGCGCCGTTTGAGGCGTTCGGCTGCTTTAAGAAATATAGCTGTCCAATAGTTGTTTGAGGGTATTATCATACATTTGGCTGGTTTGTCGTTGACATTTTCTATGGGAGAGTAATTTTTTTAGGGTTTGGCCTCATAATCAAAGTCGCTCAGCCTATATATTCACATCGTAAATTATTGCAGGTGACTAAATTTAAACTCAGTAATAAAACGACAACTTAACGTCAACATAATCGTTATTCACATGATAAAACAGAAGGAAACTGTCACATCGTCAACTAGTCAAACATGCCGCCCTAAACAAATGTAATAAGTCAAGCAAACTAAGTGGTGTTGTGTTGTTTTATAATGCCCGGAATCGCCGGTCGGCGGTCATGATTTATTCAAAGCTGGGCCCTGAATTTCGGTGCCAGCCCTATTCAAAAGTCAAGGATATATTCCCAATTACTTACCTAACATGACGGTCAAAAACCAGGATAAGTTCACTCTTCGCCGGCTATGGTTTTTATACACCTCCAGTGTTAAGTAACATTGGTTAATACAGGAATATTGGGAATACATGAGTACTCGTGCATTGTCGTGGGCGACACGAAACTTTTGTACAGATGCTCATTCATTTACTATACAGCAGCTGGGTGCTTTAATCCTGCTATGAATTCTAATTTAAGTATCTGGGGCTTTGATTGGAACTGATCTAGTCGCAATTAGACTATAGGCAGGACCTGGGTACGTCCTTAAACTACGTCCAAAAGAGAGATATGGGCATTGTGAAGGTCATCTCGCTTAGTGTACAGCACAGCGGATATCATTCCAGATCTAGAGCAGAGCCCAACTGGGGAAGTACCTCCTCCTTACAGAGAACCGCAGCCAAATAACACTAGACCCTACTCATAGTGTTGTGTTCCTGCTGGTGAATAAGGTTGCCAGAGCTCAACGAGGGTGCGGAGTGCAATGATCGGCAACGCGCATATAACTCCTCTAGAGTTGCAGGCGTACATAGGCTACGGAAACTGCTTACCATCAGGCGGGCCGTAAGCTCGTTTTCCACCCACGTAGTATGTATATAAAAATGTAGGAACAGACTGGATTAAATTGAATATAACGCAAATTTATTTGAATTTCCTTGGGAATAATGAGACAAACATTTGTAATTATGTAAACTTCTGTTAGATTTTTTTTTTGTTTTACTGTAAGTAGTACCAACGGCCTTCGTTACTGATACGGGCGACCGTCGGACGTGATACAACGATGGTTTCCGCTAGTGATACGGGTAACTTTGTGTTTTGCTCTGAATTATGTATTGCAATTGATTGTTTTGTTCTTTTATATGTATTACTATTTACTACTTTTGCACTATTGCTATTTTATTCGAGTTTACTATTACTATATATGTTTTTAATTAGATTTTGTGTATTGATAATATGGTTTCCATGGTTTTTAAATGAGTCTTTAGTAGCCTCTTTTTTAATGATGTGTTCCAAATTATATTTATCAATTTTGTTAATGTTGCATACAATTTCATGATCTAGTCTTGAGTTAGCATACCGTGGGCAGTTTTCGAGTAGGTGTCTCATTGTCTGTGGTGTATTGTTATCACAGAGGCACGTGTTGGAGTCTTGTTGAATCCATGTCCTGTAAGCATTTGTGTTATTTGAAAGATGAGCTCGAAATTTTTCCTAAATATTTCTATTTGTTCCATTGTAGGTAACCATTGTTTCAGATGTACACCGGTTGTGCAGGTCTGGTAAGCATTATCTATTGATTTAGCTGCATCTACACGGTAATTACGTTTATGATAAGATAGGGGAAATTTACAAAAGTCTGGGGCCTTGTGCTGGGAGGCGGCTATTTTGGCTGCCATGTCAGCCTCCTCGAGGCCGGCATGCGCCTTTATCCAACAAAACTGGATACTTCGCCCTTGCTCCCTTATGGCTACGATGTTCCTGTGAGTTCTATTGATCGTAGCATTTGTACTGCTGCGATTAGTGATTTCATGTAGTGCTGCTGTAGAGTCAGAGAATATCGTAATCTGTTTCAGACCGAGTGTGTAGCACATACTGCATGCTTTATCTATTGCTATGCACTCGGCCTGGAATACAGTGCAACAGCTATGTATCTTAAGTTTAGTGTGTGTTCATTTAGATCCAACTTGACGAAATTTGATCCAATTATATATTTGGTTCCGACGTTTTGAATTTGAGGACTGGAGAGGTCTAGGTATTAAGCTTAGAATAAATTTAAAAGAGGTCTTGGTAGCTTAGTTGGCGAAGTGCTGGAGTATCGATCCGGAGGCCGTGAGTTCAAGTCTCGCATAAGTCAGTAATTTTTCCACTTTTAAATTTATTCTAAGCTTACTAGCATCGTTTGCAGACGTTTCTGTTTCTTAAAAATTACAGTCTACGTATGTTAAAAATGTCCTAATTAAATTTAGTAATAAATGTATGTTAAAATTAGTTTATGTTCGTGACTTCGTGATGATGATGGACAAAAACTAGCCTCTATGTCTTTCCGCGGGTTTTAAACTATATTCATACTATTCATACCACATTTTATCCAAATCTCTTATGCAATTTAAACGTGAAGAGATACTTAACAGACATAACTACTTTCGCATTGATAATATTAGATAGTTGGGATTGACATGTACAAAAGAATACATAGGTTATTCTCCACTACCTAAAAGTTGTCTGGTAGAGATCGCTCCTTAGTGATAAGACTGCCTGTTGTCAACTCTGTCTTCATGTATTATGTATGTCTCTCTGTAAATGTTATTTTGAGGTTGTGTAATAAAGAGGATTTGTATTGTATTGTCCTGAAAACCTTTTCATAAATAATACACCATCGCATTGTCACTAAAACCAACTGTGACCGACAAGCCAGCTGTTTGTTTTAATTACAGTATTTCGGTGATGTTGAACGCTGCATCGGGGTTGAAATAAAACGAGTGGCACACTTGAATTTCGGTGGTAAAGCGGCGCGCTAAACCAGTGAGTTATTTTGTAATTTTTCGTTCACATGTCCGAGAGCGGCTGACAAGCTGTTGCAGCGGGTGTGTTAACAAACTAGCTGTAGAATAAATTCAAAATTCGAATTTTTTATACTAAGTCAGTGGCAAACAAGCACATGGCCCGGCTGATGGTAAGCAGACTCTGTAGCATATGGACGCCTGCAACTCTAGAGGTGTTACTGTTGCTGACCTCATTTTTTTGTACCCTCGTTGAGCTCTGGTAACCTTACAACACAACAGAACATTATGAGAAGGGTCTAGTGTTATTGCGGTTTTCTGTAAGGTGGAGGTACTTCCCCAGTTGGGCTCTGCTTTAGATCTGGAATGACATCCGCTGTGCTGTGCCTTACCACATAAAGCGAGATGATATTCACAGTGCCCATACCTCTCTTTTGGACGTAGTTTCAGGACATACCCGTGTCCAAGGTATGCTATAACAGGCCTCGAGGACTCTCTCACAAGTTAATTGGTACATTTACAGTGACATCATATCGTAACGAAAAAAATATAACTAATGACAGCTAAAACCCGGGTTGGATAAATATTACATCATAAAATTATAATTTTTATTACAATATAACAGAGATCATCATTAATCTCTATGGCAAAGAGTAAACGTAGATTATTTTAGCAGCATATAACAATACGGTTTATGTCAAATTTTAATAAAAGCTTTTATCAATGATTGTACTTTTTTTTCAATAGCCAACTAGTACTCATCGAGAGACAATTTTAACTAACCCAAACATGACTAGGTTGCGTTATTTTAACACAGAGTTCCTATGTCCACCTCCTGTGTCGATCATCAGAGCAGCTCGATGGTATCATTATATTAACCAACGTGTCGGCCCTCAAACTCACTCGTCCATCTTTAAGCGGTTTTACGCGCTCTCCCACAATGTACTATTCAGTCACAAATACCTATTGTAGGATAATGAATATTAAGTAGAATTAGATATGGTGTGCAAAATACGCCGTTAATATACTTAGTTCCTAATAATTTCGAGATTATGTGTAAAATTACAATGACTTTAAGAACAAATTAGGCACCTATCATGTCAGAATGTTCGAAACTTCATTTATTAGGTACTAAGCAAAAATGTTTCGCATTTCATACGATCATTCCAATTCAAAGTAACAAAATATTATACCAAACAGTATATTACCTTGTACTAGGTGATGTTTTTATTCACCTAATACAAGTAGGTACAACAGTATTTATGATATCATAAATACTGTATTTTTTTTCTAGTATACACGAAAAATACCCTGTATTCAAATAGTATTTTAACTGTAAATGACCATGTTAATCATTGGATTTTCATAAATACGACTATAACAATACGCCTATATGTCTTTAAGAACTTCGTATATTACAAAATTCAAATATCCAATATACCGACTTACACGACAGGATAATTATGAAGTTTTGGTACGATCCCCTCAATTAAGAGTCACCGGGAAACTCGGCCGAATTTCACCTTCCCATACAAACGGAGTTTCGTTCACATTTTAAAACAACGTGTTGGATTGTAATTAGACTTTATACATACAATGACATTAGGTACGAGCTATAATTAGTGTATATTTCACCTTATGAAACAAATGAAACAGAAAAAACAAGTTTGTATGAAAATCTTAAATTCGATGTATTTTTAAGTATGGTATCTGAGGCTACATAAATTAATTCCAGCTATACACATTATTCTATTGTAAGTACAAAGTTTCACAGCAATCTAGCTAGTCGTTTTAAAATGAGAGCATAACTACGTTTGTATGGCGAACCGAGCTCGCTGGGGACCGTTAAGATACTTATACTGTGTCGAAGTAGATTAAAGACAACTCGTCAACGTCTCGTGACAATAAACAAATTTCGTTTAACTTTGAGTTTCCTAATGAATAAAGTTTCAATAAGACAATACGGACTTAGCTTTGATGCGATGCCATTGCTTTGTTCTATAAAACGCAAGAAATATTAATATTACACTAATATTATAGAAGGTGCTCGGGTGGAAACGGATTGTGATGGTATTCCTAACCATACATATATATATAGTTAGAATATTTAGAAACTAAAATGTCAAGTCGCAGATAATGCGTTTTGAAAACATTTCTTGTCATATATGGGATCAAATCTTTGCTACGCCGTGCGTGGTTTCTGCTTTCACTTGTAGCTCTGTGTGTACAATCCTATATCCGATGATTGTGTTACTTACCATTTTTTAATCATCCGCTCCATAATTTGATTGGCTTTAAGTAAAAGTGTACATAACGAATTTTATATATGTGCCACGATTAGGTACGGTCACGTCTGAAAATATCGATAAAAAAAGTGCCAAAAATATACACGACGTTATTGCCCATATATTAAGGTAGTGTATACATATTTATGGCACCGATATTTTCAAACGTGACTGTACAAAATATTTTTTGAATTAGGCATTACAGAAATCCATAGTGATAACTACAAAAATATTAGTGTTGGTTTATTATAATTTATTTGCGTGTTTTGCGGTAGGAAGGCGAGGAAATTAATTGGATGTGAACAAGTACATAAGTAAATGTAAAGAGTTGGCACTAATTGGCCAGCACCTTAGATTAAGAAATAGCTAAGCAATTTTACTGTAGTGACTGTGTTTATAATTAATTCAACTTTTTCATTTGTGTAATTTTCTGTAAATTAGTGATAAAATTTGGTTTCGGATACTTCCCTTCTTCCCTTACCCAAACTCATACTGCGTCATTATATCTGACTATTTCAGCCAAATTTTACTGCAGACTCATATACGTCATCTCGACACATTCATATTTTTCATAACGCATTCCCGACACACGATTAGAACAGGGAACGTGACGAAACACAACGAAGCGACTAACGGCTCCAGAGTCGTACAAAACAGAAACGTCCTATATGCAAGGGAACGAATACACTTGAGGCTTTTTAGTTCATGGGCAGTGGGTAATGACATCTCGAGCAGCCGTTATTCATACTTTACAGGGCAATAGCGATCGCTTCCATGGAACTGCGTCTTCAGCTCTTTAATCGCAAACTTTGAGAACTAATGTAACAAAATGAAAAAAAAGCTGAAAAATTCGTGTAATTGGTCTCAGGCAACCAAAAATGTTGACAACGTAGTTCTTGTCCTTTTTAAGGTATCTCTCATATAGAGTAAACGTCTTTAAGTTTTGAGGTTTGACTAATTATAAACGCTCTTTACCATTGTAAAATAGGAGGTATTAATGCTTGCTCACTCGTACTATATGATACCATTGATACCAGTAAAATGCCCTGCGAGTAACATCAGATTGAGATCAAAATAAAATAAAGATTGGAATCTCCTGTTTCGTATTTAGGCAAAAGATCTAGTAGCCGTCTATCTAAACTATTATGCCTAGTAAAAAATCACTTGCGAGTCTAAGATAGGTTAAATCAGCTTACATTTTGGTAGTCACTTGCTTTAAAGCAAGTATGCACAACGTATTAGTATTAGTAAATTTTCTAAAAATCTTTAGTATATGACATCTAACACTAATGAAAGTGACGCATGACACGATAGACGATAAAAGGGCAAACATCATAAATAATAATATTAATAATAGGCGTAGGGATGAGATGTGACGACCCCATTTAGTCCATCGCTTTCACCCAATATCCCAGTTCATTTAAGATTACATCAACTCTCAAATAGTCCTTACACCCTGACGGGTGTTGCCAAAATTCGCTCGGTTCAAGTGTAAAAAGGGCCTCTACGTGTTGGCTTCAGGAGCACGCCTCCCAAAGGTCCGGAACACCATTGTTCCGTGATAGGAAAGACATAATAATAATATGCCAATAAGCCTGACATCGTGCTGATAGACCAATCGCAGCGTCGGGCCGTGCTCGTCGACGACATCCCCATGACGAGAATCTCGTGAAAGCCGAGAACGACAAGTTCAGCAAGTACCTAGACTTGTCTCACTAGATAACCGCCATGTGGGATGTTGACTCGACGGAAATTGTTCCGATAGTTGTGTCAGCGAACGGTTTCATAGCGAAGAGTCTAGACCCTCCCTGGGTGGTTGGATCAAGGATCAGATGTGAGCAGGTTCCTGTCTCTGCAGCCCTGACCACCGGCAGCTTGGGTCCTGCCCCGCTGCCGGCGGCGCCCTAGATTAGATTTTTTTAATAATGTGTTTATATATTTTCGTATTGTATTTTAAGTGTTTTATATTTTACTGTTATAATATTCATATTATAAATAACCTAACCCAATGTTATAAATGACTAAAGTAAATAATAATAATAACAGGTCGGTAATAGGTGTACGAGGTCTTTATCTCACTGGTTCTGTGTAGATGAACGCTTGCCTTCGCCATACAACTAAACGGCGGTAACATCGCTGAATCCGTTTGGTGGTTCGGTTTATCAGCATCGGAAGGAAATTAACTAGGCCGAGACTGACAGTCGATAAGTGAGCGTGGGTTTCACTCAAAATTGTAGAATTCTCGTTTAATTTTGAGCAATTTCCAATCAAAAAAAGGTCTATTTTGGCGTGATGCGTATAGCATACCTTAATAACTCAAAGAAATCCCTATATACTGTACCTAACTAGCGACCAGCCCTGGCTTTGCATGGCTTAGCAAGTAAACCAAAACCTTTCCCAAGAATCACCCTATTGATAGGTGAAAACCGCATGAAAATCCGTTTTTTATCGCTATGATTCAGACATACAGACAGACAGACGCAGCAGGGGATTTTATTTAAAGGTAAATCACTAATCATATAACGTTGAATTTAAAGCTAAGGGGCATGGCATACTGCGTCTGATTCGCACGTCGCTCCGAAGTTTGAGCGAGACAACGCTATGTGCATATCATAGCGACATCCACCTCGTATATCGGAGCGAGACAAAGCTATGCGCATATCATACTAGTGACACCCAGCTCGTACATCGGAGCGACGTGCGAATCCAACACAGTGTGCCATGCCCCTAAGTTATTTTTTATCAAAAGTGTTAAAAAAATAGCGTCACGTACCCGACACTTTTCTGCGGTGGAATCATGGTTGCATTTTTATCGCCTGTCACTATGCCTGTCACTTTCACACTTACGTACTTATTAGAATGGGATAGACATAGCAACAGGCGTCGCTGGAATGCTCGACAGGTGACATTCGGTTTGCGACCGCGGCAGCGTAATTGCTACAACGTTGACGCGGGCGATGTTACCTTTAATCTTCTAGCTTGATAGATAGATAGATAGATTTTATTTGGTATTAATCATACACTGTCACATTACATAAAATGAATTACGTAATTGTCGTTCTAATTCCTACAGCAATACGGCAAGTGACTGCAATTTAGTTTTAATCTCATCTTTATAGTTTTGCCTTTTTTTATTAGCTTATGTGTCCCACTGCTGGGTAAATGCCTTCTCCCTTTCCAATCATTACTGAGCTGCGCAAGACCCCGCCAATTCCGCTGAAACGCATCCAAGTCGTCCCGCCATCTCTTTGCCTAAATATAATTCCGAAAAAAGAAACATAAATACATATTCGATGATACGATGAACCGCTCGCTGTGTCTCTTCTTTGTTTTTATCTCACAAGCCATTCAATACTAATAGGTAACATAATCCGTCAATGTATTATTCCCAAGCAATATACAATAAATATAAGTACAGTAACAGTATTGCGTCTATTTATGAGGGAGTGCTCATTTGGCTTACTTATATTACTTGGCGATGGGTTCACGCTCGGGCTGTAATCGCTAATACCGGCAAATTACATTGTCGCAGAACTGTCTTCGCTATCCGGGTAAGGACACGCTTTGACAGAAGCGATTCATCTGTTCTTTTTTATTGCTAAGAGCAGAGAATTTGAAATAGAGGTGGATTGTCGAAGAAAACTTTGTAGCCACAGTAAATTTACTGCCATCTTTTGACACATGATTAAAACTTATAGAACGCCACTTGACTTTGATCCTTATTATTTCACTGTTTACGTGTTAAATTTGTTAAATATCAAAAAGATAAAAATATATACAAATCAGAATAGAAAAACATACGAATCAATCAACATCGTACTTGCAGAAATCGTCAATCAGTCTTGACAGTTCTTATACAAAATCTTGAAGACTCTGCTTTTTTACTTAGTAGGCATATGTAAACACAAATCAGTCATTGATCACAGGCGCTGCGGCCGAAATCGGCTAGCCCAACATCATTAAATTAAAACAAATATATGGCATTATATCTCGAAAAGAATAATAAACCGATGTCTGTAAGAATGTAGCCTTACTGAATTCGTCATTACAATTCCACAGAAAGCCATGAAAAACCCTATAGACAATTCTTATCCCCGGAAATAATACGCTTCTTATAATTTAATCAGGCTTTCCTCATATAGGAAATATTGCATGGACAGAATAAAATATCTCTACGTTTTTATTCTATTAATTCACAACAGTTTGGTTTAACAACTGCCAAAATAATAAAAAAAAGAGGAAGAATGTGCCATCGTGAGAACATACTTGATGCACATTTTCAAAGCGGAATAAAATTAATTTTACTCATCGGTGCCTTTGTTATTATTGATAACGATAGTTGCGTTATTAATTGGGAAAACCGCTCTTTGTCGTGGGTAATTCTGTTCGATCTTTGTGTTATTGTATATTTTAATGTGGCCTTTCTCTTCGTCCGCAGTTTTTCCTTTCGGGGAAGCGTTTGTGGACGCGGACTAGGGAATGCAATAACCGGCCAAACTTCGTAACCGGTTTCGGTTACGGTTATGCCCAAAAAATAACCGATAATCGGTTATAATCGTTTACGGTTATTTTCGACAAAAAATGATAAAAGTGACAAAAAAAAAAACGATATAAATGTACAGTATTAGGGGATGTGTCTATAAGTCTTCACATTTTAATAAAACACACAAAATACAGTAAAAGTCAAAATATGACATTAGACGTGATACAATATTCAACCAAAATATTTCAAAGATAAGGGAAATAAATTTGGTATATTTTCGTCATTAAAGTACATGAATGTCAAAAATTATAGTCACAGGCATCACAGCCAAAAATGGCAGGATTTTGTAGTCCTTAGGAGTTCAATTGTGCATATTGTGCTAACGCGGTGCACTGCACCATAGGCCTAAGCCTATTTTTTTATGCAACTCGCTCTATCAAGGGAAGTGTCCAACCTATTTTGATTAATTCAACCAGTAGGGCTAAGATGGTCGGCTCTTTATCCTTTGTCACCATGCGATAAAAATAGAACCATGCTGCCACTGCAGCAGTGGCAGCATGGTTCCAATTTTATCACCTGTCACTATGCCCGTCACTTTTGCACTTACATACTTATTAGAACGTGACAGGCATGGTGACAAATGATAACGAGCCGACCATCTTAGCTCTGCAGATCAACAATTTTAAGCAAACGCTCATTCAACGGCTCATTCAATTGTTTTTATTTATTGCATGTAGCCGTTACTGCTGGCTATTCCTTACTGGTACTAATAGAGAACAAGAAAGACTAGTCAGCTAGCTTTTTTATTCATAAGATTGATTTCCGTCGCACGTTGCTTCTTAAAGCTACCTGGATGTATTTGTGATTTCGGTGGCAGATACTTTTTATTTATTACTTATGTTTGATTTCCGTGGCACGTGTTAGATGGATAAAGTATTCATAAGATTTGTATAATTTAGTGTGGACAAAGTGTTTATCTGTAAATTCCTGCGGTGATGCCAATTTTTTTATACCTTTTAAATTAAACGTTTATTTCTTGTGGCTAGAAAACTATTATTTCTCTTATTTCTTGCTATAGTTTATAGAAAAACTATAACTTTGTGAATTGGAACAATACATTTATATAAGTACTAATGTGCCGTCGGAAATATTTCATAATTGCAAAATTTCTAAATGGAAAAATTTCGAAAAAAAAAGCATTTTTGAATGGGGATCCAATTTTTTCATTTTCATAATGAAAGTTTTCCTTGTATCCTGTAAAATACTCCTAAAATTTCTTAGAACTTTTCCAATTTTCTGGAAACTTTCCGCAACTTCTGTATTTTTATTTGTATTTTTCAGGGTCATCATATTTTATTGAATCAGTTTGAAGTGTGTTGTCCGTCTCGAACGAGTGACTCTTTGACACATATCAATATCACTTTTTAATGGGTGACACTCGACATTGGCATCCCAAACACTTCGGAGTGTTACCTTCCAACGGGTGACACTGCTGCGACATCAACTGTCCAGACATTTACTAGTATGAGTGTTAAATAGGTGACACTTGACACTGAGAGCGCAGAGTCACCTGGTATTGGTGGGAACTTGAGTCTTTGCCTTCTAAAATAAGTCTTATCTTAACCAACAGTACACTATGCAGTACATATATTTTGACCTGTCTGCTTATATATTGACTACACAGAGGCTGTTTATGTATTGAATAAAATGAAGATCTAAACCAGTAGACATTAGGTTCATTTTTAATTCTCCTTAGATGTGACGCCGCACTGTTCTAACCTTCTAACGACACCTGCACTCGCCAAGTTTCAGCCCCTCCTAATTTGTTGCTTAAGTTACTAAGTACTTAACTCTGCAGTGCTCACGAGTGAACAGCTCGCTCGGGGCCGAACATGGTCGATATATAGGAAACTGTTTAAAAAGTAAAACTTGTCAAAAATGCAGAAGTTTTTTTCACGACACCAGCTCGTAAAGGCTCTCTTTGTTATTTAAAAACTGATGAGACAATATCATTCATTATAGCCACTAGAGAGGCAAAGTAAAAGTTAATGCAAATGTTAAGTTGTTTCCTTGTGTTGGCTGGAAGAATTTACTTTTTCTACTCGTCGACTGTAATGGTTGAATTAAGATTTCGTTTACCAAAATATAATACGTAGTTTTCGTGTATCCCATTCAACTATAATATTCGTTTCGATACGCTGTAGTCAACTATAATTACGAATCACGTGCCGCCGCGTTTCGTAGCGACTCGTAGAAAAAGTACTGTATGCATTTAGTTATGTACTCGAGTTTTTCAATCTTGTACCTTATCATGGGGGTCATGGGCATAATTTAATGAATTAAGAATCTACGGCTTGGAATTAATTTAAGTATAATTTTCATTAAAAAAATATGAGGTGACGAAGACAGGCTTTTTTACTTTTAACGCATTCACTGCCAACGGTTTCGTAGCGCTACACTCGTAGCCGATTTTAGCGTTTTACCGCTTTGTAGAGGAACCCGACGAACTGAGAACCCGACTACGAACGAAAATTCAATGTATACAATCTATCTTTACGCAGCTCTTATCATCATCATCATCAGCCCATGGAATTCTACTGGCCATGCGCTTTTTCATGGCATATGATATATATATATATATATATATATATATATATATATATATATATATATATATATATATATTACCTCTACCAATAAACTACAATACTTTGCGATACAACGAGGAAATGCCGCCAGCATCCGTGGTACAATGCCTCAAGAGCCTATTTTAGATTTAAGCTGGTTTTGACAACCGTTCTGGCCTAGTGGGTAGTGAGCCTGCCTATGAAGCCAATGGTCCTGGGTTTGAAACCCGGTAAGGGCATTTATTTGTGTGATGAGCACAGATATTTGTTCCTGAGTCATGGATGTTTTCTATCTATTTAAATATTTGTATATTAAATATATCGTTGTCTGAGTACCCACAACACAAGTCTTCTTGGCTTACCGTGGAACATAGTTAATTTGTGTTAGAATGTCCCTATAATATATATTTGTTTTTTAGTAATCCTCTGTATATATATTCAATATGTATATTGTTATTGTAAATAAAATGTATTTAATGAATTTTCGTATACATTCACATTATTTTTATTTTATGTTCTTATGATCCAAAAAAGTTTTATGGGTTCCTGGAAGGTTATCGTTCCGCTCATTTCAATTAATAACGTCCCTTTTCGCTCACCGCGGCTCGAACACGTAACGACAATCTGTCAATTTCGTTTCGAGATGACCTCCCTTGATGACCTCTGGTAGCTGAAATGAGCTTTTATTTAACCTTTGGCTTTTTACGGGTATTTTAGTGTTTTTCTGTTGCTGACGAACTAGCCGACAACATTAATCTTGGACTATTAAGAAAAACCTAAAAGATTGTTTGAACTCTTAAGCGCGGCATCAACATTTGTAAGCTTTTAAAAAATTACGGGCTGTTTGTAAAGCAAAGGTAATTTGAAATAGAGGTGGATTGTCAAAAAAATTTTTTTAGCCACAGTAAATCTACTGCCATCTTTAGACACATGATTAAAACTTTTAGAGCGCCATTTGACTTTGATCCTTTTTATTTCACCAATATGTGTTACCGGCCATAACCCAAAGGTTGTGGCGCCTTCGCTCGAAACAATGGCGCCATACCCTTGGCCTTTGATCTATTAGATGGCGCCACTTTTTGATATTTAACCAATTAAACACATATCAGTGAAAGGATAAGGATCAAAGTCAAATGGCATTCTAAAAGTTTTAATCATGTGTCGAAAGATGGCAGTAACTTTACTATGGCTACAAAGTTTTCTTTGACAATGCACCTCTATTTTAAATTCTCTTTGTTGTAAAGATACAGTTTATAATTTTGCAAGTTGAAACTGGGAATATTGATATGATTGTTCCATTTATTCCAGTTTTGAAAAGTAACCTTTAAAATTTTAATATGAAACAATAAATAATATTATTTATACAAGTTTGTTATTACTCGCAGCGCATCTCACTCACACTAATATAAGAACAAGAGAACTTCGCAGGTGGATAACAAAATTACATCAAATCTTAAATATATTCGAATTGGCTTAAGTTATATTGAAACTTGACAGTGTTTTAATTATGCTCTAACAGCTGTGCGTTTTCTATTACCGTCTGTATATCAGCACCCTAAGCTCCTTGCGCCCTTGCCATTTCAAAAAAGAATTACGAGTTATCATAAACAATGTTTTTATCAATACGTTTGCAAGCTATTGCTTGCTATGTAGTATTTTACATTCTTTCCTTTAATTCAAACATTTCTCAAATATCATATTTCAATGTAGGTACATACATATATGGAAAGGCTTCTCGATACCCGTCTTAAAATATTATAATATTTGCTAAGGCGTAATTAGCACACCAAATCATGCGCCAGTGATCAAAGACGCTAATTAACTTATTAATATTTGATAGAATATCAAAAGTTTTGTAATAATCGAATTTCAACAGTTAGGAGGATTATACTAACAATAAATTTTTCATTTCTCATGCTCTTAAAGTGGAACATTGTTGTTCTATGAACTGTGATACGTTTCTGCACTAGAGCATTTTACTTCCCAAGTACGTTTTTTTCGTTTATTTTACGATGAGTAGTTAAAATTTGGTTTTGAATGGATTTGTTGTACAATTTCCATTCTGATATTTAATTCAATAAATAACGTCACTTTTATAAGAAATAGTTATTACGAAACTTTAAATTTAAAAAAAAAAACATAGTTTACTTACCTCGAATTTGAAATGAAAAGTAGAGTGTTTCTCT
This sequence comes from Cydia pomonella, assembly GCF_033807575.1. Taxonomy (NCBI): domain Eukaryota; kingdom Metazoa; phylum Arthropoda; class Insecta; order Lepidoptera; family Tortricidae; genus Cydia; species Cydia pomonella. The sequence continues at coordinate 5,627,725 of NC_084721.1, read as the reverse complement.
AAGGTGAAAGGCATCATTTCAGCCTCGGATTATTAGAGCTCTCACTGTGTTCGAGCGCCAAACTACGTCGACTAAAATGAGTGCCATTCATCTCTTGGATAACAACCTACTTTTACTATTTAACTCACATGTTTTAGTCACTAGCGTAGTTTGTCAAAATTTAAATATTAATAGATAACGAGGGGGAGGGGGGGATGCTAGGGTCGGCAACGCGCATTTAACTCCTCTGGAGTTGCAGGCGTACATAGGTTACGGAGACTGCTTACCATCAAGCGGACGGTATGCTTGTTTGCCACCGACGTAGTATAAAAAAAAAATATTACCATATATATAGTATCCCCAATCTACGTGCATCTCCACGTTAGTGTATGGGCACATTGGCCACCTTAAACTCCCATTTACCATCTTGAAAAGAAAAAAGATAGTAATATACTATATTGTATAGATATGGGAAAACGATTTGACCCGTCCTAAAATATATAAAGTTTTCTAGGGCGTAATTAGCATACCAAATCACATTAGGTATAAGTATAAAAGGCCAGCGCCGGTAATCGAACGCGCTATCGCGGCCCCTCGCTTGGAAACGAGATAAACTTGCTCCCGAGCTAATTTAGTGCCGACCCGGCGGAGTCAGTACACACGGAACTTACACGTTTTATGGATTATTATTGAATTTTAACCGTTTTAAATGTGGGGTGCATGGTTTAGAAAACCTAGAATATATTTTGCTGAGGCGATCGAAATTAAAATCAAAGTGCTTTGTAAAGATTTTACACGTGGAAACCATTTTCTCCCCAAATGGAAATTTCATCAAAAATGTACGTACGTTCGGTTAGGATCGCATAGGAATTCTTCCCTCATAAAAAGGTTTTTACTCTTTATAATTGGTCTAGTTAAAATTGTTAAGGTTTTAAATTGTAATTACAGTTATTTGCTGTTGGAATAATAAATACTCCAAAAATTATAGTATTTGATTAAGACAATTTTGTCAGTCAAGGACCTGGTTATGTGATTCACGTGTAAGGAATCTACTCGTGTGCTGCGGACTGGAAGCGTTGTAATTTTATGTTATAAATAAATTAACGGAACTATTTCATACCTAATAATGAATTAGGTATCATTAAGCTTACACATGCATCTGGTTTATTTTTGATCATGAACCTGAAATTAATGTCAGTATGGTATCTGAAATATTAACAAACCAAAATATATTGGTCATTTTGTACAAGGATTAGAAGCTAAGTATTTAAGAGCCCTAACTATATTCAAAGTTAGCTGTATAGTTAGGTACCTATATTTTGTTATACGTGTCTGTTCAATGTCGTTTGTGAAACCGGAGTAGAAGCATATTCGATCCATGTTATTTAAGTCTACTTTTTCCCGGATTTTTAGAATTTTTATGTTATTTCTACTCAGAAATACGAGTAAGTAATTACTCGATCCTAATCAGAAAAAAAAGTTTATGTACATATTTTTTAATTAGAGGAAAAATGGAATAAATCTTCACCGCTTCGGGCAAGATTCAAATTTGTGACCTTTTGGATGTAACACCGATATATTCGCTTTTTACCATTTGGGCTACGGACAGTACCGACGCTTATCACAAGCGCATGATTTTTTGTTGTAATATACATTAAAATTATGTATTAAAGCTTTAAATACCTACTCTAATTTTTTTATGTGCATCTGGTCCCTCGAAAACATAGTAGGTAACGTATGCAAGAGAGACTCATTACATAAATGAAACTGGTATTATATATGTACTTTGGAGTTTCACGTGCAAGTCAAAGATAGAATAAGGAAAATAACACCGGGAAATTTATAGCTAACATACAATACGTTTTCCTTGTAACGTCAATGTCTTCATAAATACATCCACTGCCAAAAGCAAGGCTTTGACTGACACTTTTCTACTTTTACTGTGATCCACTGCCTAATTGGAGACCAATTTGAGCTTTAATGATCTTAACTTAAGGCGTTATTGATATTGTGCCTTTATATTCGTCGTATGCGAAATGCAGAGAGATTATGATGAAATAGCGAATGTTGAAATGAGCTTCCAATTCCTTAACACATTGAGAATCTCTTTGGTACCAGGAACCGGCTCGGCAGGCGCTCTGTTTCTCTAGACGTTGCGCTACAAGTTTTCCAAGAATTTTAAGACAATATTTCAGATTCACATGTAGACTTTCTATCTAAAAAATTTCAACCTTTTCTTTCCTCCACAAAGCAGGAAAACGCTAGAATTGGTTACGCGCGTAGCCCTGAATGCAGCGAATGTGTTAAGAGGGGGCCAATGAAAAATTGTAGTTTTTATATTTAATTATTACATGTTTTGGCAACGTATAAAAATTTCGTTACGAAAACTAGATTATGCAAGATGTAACAAAATAGTGGGGATTCGTTTTAGGGCATATTCGGTATAGTGTTTTGATTAGGAAAGAGTAAAGAAAAAATTACAACAAAAAATGCTCTCTCTGCTCCATGGACAAAAAATGATTTGAAAACTCTACCATAATTTTAAAAAGTACAATAGTCTAAATCCTAACTCGTGGTTCTCTTGCATGAGTGGGAGGCGCCTATTTAACTAATAATATAATATATTATATAATAAGTAACTAGTAATATACCATTTTCATTCAAATCGAATCGAGGATTCGATAAGCCCCGATGGTAAGATGAGTTCTAACTCATCAAATCTATTCCTTCTTGAAAGAGTGGCCAGAAATTGCTCAGGGTTGGGAGGAATGGAAGTGGAGGCGAGGCCTTTTCTAAGCATTAAGTAAGAGCATAGGCTCACATTATTAGTGGCGAAAGTAAGTGCAGAAATGTACGGAACAAAATATGTACTTTTGTTTCAGGCGACGCCGCTTGCCACGATTGTTCCTTGGCTCATACTAAGCTGATCTACAGCCCTAGCCACGAGATTCTCTATGAGCTGTATAGAGATGCGCAAAACGTTTCACTGAGATGAAAAGATTGATTTATATCTTTCGCGGAGATATATATATCACTTATTTCGCTCAGTGGATCTGTAGAATGCGTAAAAAGCCATAAATGCGACCAAGATGGCGAAACCCGCCATGTTTTCCCGATACCCTCCGAAGCGCTCCAAAACCGTCGTATCGCATATTTGCGTCGTCTCACTCGTTTGTCTCGGCCAGCTCATTCGAATCATGAGTGGGAAAGAGAGAGCAAGTAACACTGAGATAGATAAGTTACTGAACAAGTTAAATCATCAGTGAGATTAAAGAGTGAGTGAGTTTAATCAAAAGATACAGTTCATTTAAATCACTCGTGAACGACACACGTCTAGAATGATCCAAGCGGTATCGCCTAAGACAAATGTGCGTAATCACTGCACTTGTTTTCCTCGCTACGAGTATTATGTAGTGAGCGCTTCATCATATATGATTCCTGAGCCAAGTGCTCTGTTTGTTACAGTAGTAACGCCACTGCGCCTACTTCACTCGAGCGGAAAGTGCGATAAACTTCCCGCTAGTCTCAATAGCGATATTGGTAAGTGGATCCATGAAAAGTTCCCATGGCGCCCTTTTATCTTTTAACGCAGTCGTCAAGCAAATTATGGAGGTATTTTATTGCAAAAGAAGTATTTTCATAATGCGTTCGTTATTTTGCGTATGAAATGGGCTAAAATGCGGTGTTGGAGGGTATTAGTCTGTCGGTACTTTGTCTAAAAACCTTCTAGAAATCTGTTTTCGTATAAGTCATCTCGGATGTGGGTATATTTGGTATCAGTGCATTCAGTATGATGTCTTGAACATATACCTATATAGAGATGACAAGCGCGAAAATGGTGGAAGTAGTAACAGTGACGTCATAAATTTGGCGGTACAAAGTAACAGAAAATTATATTGTTAATCAAATTGATGTACTTGTCTTTTTTTTAAATATATCTAGTTAATTATTTTTGAACATTATATAGAAGATACTCAAAGTCACAATTGGTATGTATTTTGGTATGCATTCAGTTGTTTTCAATCTAGAGCAGTTCAAATTCAACTCTGTATTGTGAAATTTTTGGACGTTTTCTAATACATAATTTGTTAGACTAATTTTATTATAGTCGTTAGATTTGTAGCTGGCTCCCAACGGCTTATCCTTTGTCTATTGTTAACTAAAACGGCGCGTGCCCCTACCTGCAAGGGCCCGGTAACTTTAAACGGTTGTTTAATTACAACTCCTATGGTAATTGAAATTAGATTCAAAAGTGAACAAATGGAAAAATAATTTGCGATTTCTTGTGTGGTTCTTATACGGTTACTGAGTGCCGGCTAGTCGAACGCTACCGAACCAGTCTAAAATGTGTCCTCGATAGGCGTAACAAAGGCGCGGAGAGCACACCTACACTAGTTTTTTGAGCGTTGGACTAGCTCGCGCTCAGGTGCCAATTAGAAAATTAGAATTATGCGACCCTTTTTTTGCAGGTAGTGGCACGCGCCGTTTTAGTTAACAATAGACAAAGGATAAGCTGTTGGGGGCCAGCTACAAATCTAACGACTAAACTAAAAATATTGTAGTATATTAGATATTTGTAATCTACTCACAAAGCCCTTTCTTTTGATTTCCCATATGGAGTGTTTAGAAGAAAAAAAAAATCTTTGTATCGCAGACTTTATGACGTCACAGTAGAGTTATTACCCCCCACTATTTTCGTACTTGTCATCTCATATATTTGTATTGCATCTATACTTAGGATTAAGTGGCAGGACCGTATACCAAACCCTGAAGTTCTGCGTCGCTACGGGATGTACGGCATGGAGGCGCTATCAATGCAGCGTCAGCTCAGATGGTGTGGGCATGTTCTCCGAATGGACGATCGCTGCTTGCCTAAAGCTATATTCTACTCAGAATTAGCAGAGGGAAAGCGGAAGCACGGCGGTCAACATCTTCGATATAAGGACGTGCTAAAGCGCCACCTGAAGGCGTGTGCGATCGATAATGCACGTTGGGAGGAGCTCGCTGCGAAACGGTCATCTTGGCGATCTACCATCTTCGAATCTACCAAGTCGTTTGAGGAAAACAGCCTCGCTACATTAGACGTAAAACGCCAACTACGCAAGTATAGACCTAAGCCCTCCTATGTGTATACATACAACGCGGCCGGTCAACTATACTGTTGTGAATGTGAAAGGGTGTTTAAGAGCAAGTTTGGTCTGGCCAGCCACATAAGAGCTCATAAGAGGAAAAACCCTTGTGAAAATGTGGAGGACTATACTCGTATATTGCATCATGCTGAATGCATTTGATATCATATATAGATATACATAATCATATTCAAGATTACTTGAACGGAAAGTAACCTAAAACCTGATTTACCTACTCTATTTTCTTTTTATTTGTGTCTAACATTAACATGGTCAGATATAGATGTTAACAGTTGACATTTTGGACAACTTCCTTGACAGTGACAAGTGTTTGACATCCTTGACAGTTTATTTTGTTACTGAAACCCCTATTCGTAGTATTAAAAAATATTTTACTTGTTACTGTTGTGTATCTATTTCTTATTTATGAGCAATGAGCGAGATTTAAATATTGAAATCGGTGTTGATTATATAATTATATTGAATAAGTCACCGCAGTACCTCCCACTGCAAGGAATGAGATAAATATTTTTCATTTTCCCTTAAATTAAGGCTTTACTTATTAAAAGAAACATACTATATTCATTAATTTGTAGTCTTAAGCAAAAATAACTATACTATATTGTTACAGCGTAGTTATCAATGTAGAAATATTATTAAAGGGTACGAGTATTTTATTCTCGTAAGCTTCTTAATTCGGTTTTGAATCCCCTGTTGGATTTTTGTGTTGGAGAATGCTGTCTGAAAGAAATCTCTCATAATTGATAAGACCACAAACGTCTCGGTTGTGAATCAAGTAAGTACAAGTAAATTCTTTTATTCTGGCCCTATCATAACATATGGTAAATCAATGTATGATTGAAAAATTAATGAATGAGCTTAGGTAAGACTTAAGATTTCAAAACATGATTAGGAAAACTAAAACGTGTGTAAAAACACACTTTTTTGAAAATATGATGAATGCGTGTATATTTTTTAAACCTCGACCTTTGCTGTGAATGCACTCCTTCGACCTTTTCCGCATATTCCCAAATTAATGCAAAATGAGTGAATTGCTGTACTAACTTAAGTAAAATTTCGTTGGTCAGATACGCCTCAATAGCATACGCTCGCTACTCTGTTGACCAGCGATCTATTGTCACTAATCAATCCGCAACCCCCACGAAATCCGCACATAATCCGCGACTCCCTCGCACATTGCGTTAAAAAATATTTAAATTTGAAATCGGAACTCTGCCTATGAACAACAACGATGTGACAGGCTATATTTAAAAGTACTTAGCACAAGTCAAATTATTCCACCAAACCTTTCCTATCGGCCAAGTTCCTTGTAAAATTAATTGATTGAAGGCGGAAACACAAAGAGCGTTGACGACTTCGCGATCAATTAATTGACAACACATCAAAAAGGAATCAAACGTCACGGGCCAGTTTCGTCACGTCTCGGCGCGGTCAATACGCTAATTTGGATCCAAGTAATTAATACGGAGCTACCTGTAACACGGTGCGAAGCGGGGCGAAGGCGGTCGAGGTACGAGGCAACCCTACCTACGTTTAGACTTTAGTGGGCCGCGCGGCGCGCGACAGGGTTCACGTATACGTTACGTGCAGCGTCACGCAATATAACTGAACGTCGAACTTACAGAATAGAGTTTAATTTATTTTTAAAACTGTATTTTGTAGTTGTTGGTGTGTGTGAGGAAGTGGTTGTGGTTAAAGGAAACTTTAATAGGTATTTATGAAAAAAGATTTTTCAAGTTTGTTGTTTTCGTAGTGGCTTTTTTTTTAATCTAGTTGTGAGTAGTATTTGTATGTTATTCATTTAGAATATGATATATAATTATCCTATATAATATATAAATATTTTGTTTACAAATTTAATTTTGTTTGTTTTCTCGTTGGTATCGTAATATAGATATAATTTATTCCTGAAATGTCTTATTTTTTTTCTCTCGTCAATTTATTCATGGAAAAATATAATTTATTACTCTCAGCTTTTAACATGTTTTCTATTTTAGTACGAAGTTAAATAGCTTTTATAATATATGTGTGTGGTAATCATGAGTTCAAAGCTCGGTTGTGCTGTACCTATAGAGCTTATCTCGTAAAAATGTGATTTATTAATTTGTCAGGATACCTACTAATAAATAAAAAAAATCAGATCTAGGTCCATTGACAGTTTCAACTTAATTTCTTGAGTACACTAAAATTTATTATACACAGAGAAGTGATTACTGTAACGTTAAATGTGGCCACAATTAGTATACTTTTTAATATAGTTATTACATGGATATAGTCATCAGATACCGTAATTGTCGCTGACCTGAACACTCGAGTAAATAATGGCTGTGACGTGTGAAAATGCACTTACTGAAACTAACCCATTCACAACAACAATAATTGCACAATAAATAATGCTATTTTTAGCATTGCTTCAACAAAATTAATATATCATATACTATTTATGACTGATACACTATCTTAGGTTTTACAACTAATTTTGCTGTTATTGCTATAATTTTTGATTGAATTGTAATTAGATTATTATCCATACTTAGGTACATAAGTAGGTAAGCATTGTTTAGTTTGGGGCTTCGTCGAACTTTGTAAGATTATTCCCAATTTTTTATTTATTTTATATTTTATTTATATCATAAATGTAACTCTGGAAATATTTTTACTTGTCCGTTGTTCGTGTAGCTGTCAAGTACAAACCAATCTTAGTAACAATCTCATAATTCACTCGATTTCAATTTTTACGTTTGTTCTCAAACTGTATATTTATTTTTGTCGACAGTAAAATATTATATCAATAAAATATTTTAGATGAAAATTTTCACTTTTTAATTTATAGTGGTTTTATAAAAGGGTGCAGATTCCAGTTTTTATAGCTTATTGTGAACTAATAATAAACTAATATTTTTTGGTAGGTACATTTTACTGCTGTACCTCAGGGATGATTTTCCGGAAAACAGTATATACCAATTAGTATATGTATAATACACAGTATCTGGGCGACCGAGCTTTGCTCGGTATAACTATTTATTGTAATATGGTGCTGTATAGGTGATAATCTTAACTACATTTTTTTACTAAATTAAACTTGTCTAAAACAATAAAAATTAAAAAATTATATATAAACTTGAACATATAAAAAAAAAACAAAAAGTTAGTCACCGGGCGAGATTCGAACCCGTAACACTCGTTTCTAGCCGTCCGCGTCTTAACCCGCTGGACCAGACGTACAGTGGCCGACAATACGAAATTAGCGACCATATTCTGCGTCGAAAGAAAAACGCATGAAAACTCGAAAACACGCGTTTTCCCAAACATAAGACTAATTTAGATCGATTGTATACCCACAAAAACCCCCATATACCAAATTGCTCGTTTAAAGGTATAATAAGATAATGTATTATCATTATATACGACTAGCATGATTTTTTTATTGACAAACGATTCAATTGTATACAAAGATGAAGTGTACTGTATAATTAATTCTACACGCCTAGACTCCTTAACTCAAAAAATCTTTTTAATTTAAGATTAGTAGTTAAGTTAGAAAAATGCATGTTTTTTTGATATGAAATAAACAGATTAATTAAAAAAATTTTTTTTTTTTTAATTGGATTCAATTTAATCTGTTAATTATAAATTATTAAATGTCTACTTTTGAAAATCAGCAAAAAGTTTCTTTAATTAGAAACTTCTAAACGGTTTTTTATTTCATTTCGAAATGGTAATAAAATGCTAGCAGTATACTGCGTGACATTTTAAGGTTATACAAAATATATGTACGCGACTGTAATCATTTTTATGATGATTTTTTACCAAAGCAGCAACTCTTAAACTTACAAACAAAACCTGGTTCAAATACATTGTTTCGAATTGAAGTTTATAATTTGTTGTTTTTTAACATTAGAAAAAAGGTAAACAATCGTGACATGTCTTTTTACTGAAAAACGTTTTTTATGAATACTTAGTAATTATTACTTATGAAAACAAAAGAATGTAAAACATCAATAATATGACAATACGTGTCAAGGCACGCGTCTTCGCGAATGACACGATCTATAACATGGTTAATTGTATAATAATAGGTTTTGTTCTATTAAATTATTAGGTAGTTCCTTGATATAATGTTATGTCCGATATGTTTACCACCGCATGGGTGAATAACTTGTTCACAAGGCCGAACAATAACATCGCTACAAAAAGTCGTATTTTCAATTAAAACGTAGGCCACTTAAGCCCTTTTGTAAATTAAGCTTGCACAATTAGCTTTTTGTTATTCCCTTTGCGGATTTTTACTTGTTTGCAGGGTATTATAAATGACTTGGGTTTTTCGTATTTTTTTGTAATGCATTTGAATAGATTTATTTGTTTTTACACCTTACATCAGTTCAATTTATTGTTAGTTTTTTTTAACAAAATTACAGTCGTAGTTTCCGCTCCTGACCACACCAAAGGTTATGATTACAATTATCAGTTTTTAGTTTTAGTTTGACGACCGGTTTGGCCTAGTGGGTAGTGACCCTGCCTACGAAGCCGATGGTCCCGGGTTCAAATCCTGGTAAGGGCATTTATTCGTGTGATGAGCATGGATATTTGTTCCTGAGTCATGGGTGTTTTCTATGTATTTAAGTATTTATAAATATTTATATAGTATATAAATCGTTGTCTAAGTACCCTCAACACAAGGTTAGACTTAGTCAATTCAAAATTCAAAATTCAAAAATTTATTCTGCAAGTAGGCCTCAAGGGCTCTTTTACAAGTCAATACAAAATTTATGTAGGTAATAATATCCGTATAATATTTATTTATTTATTATTTATATGTATGTAATATATATTCTAATATATTATACAACGCATATCTACCTTCTGGTCATAGATTAATAGGACATATCGATTAGGGTATTTCTGACCTTCGTACAAAGTCTCATTCCAAACGCCACAGTATTAACGGAGAAATCACTGATTTATGGTTTAATACTTCGGCACAACCGATGTTATACACGGTAATTAAAGATTATATCATATCACTTGTGTCACTATATCGTCATTGTGAACGACTAATACAGTATGCTCCTATTTATTGATGATTTATTAGAATTATTTACATATATACATACATATAATCACGCCTTTTTCCCGGAAGGGTAGGCAGAGACCACGGATTTCCACTTGCTACGATCCTGACATACTTCTTTTGATTCCTTCACTTTCTTTGAATTATTTAACTTAAAAGAAAATGTTTATCTAATCAAATAATTTACCGTATTAGACATTCCTAAGAAGGAACTCTACTCAGGATCTCGGTCAATGTCCAGAGAGTACAGACACGTTGTATGTATATTGTGAGGCCTAATATACCTAGTGTCGAAAATACTGATCTCATTTTGTCTTTATCTTTATCCGAGTTTACAAATAATAATATTATTTGGATCTTAGAGAATAATTGGCACTTCATTAATGTCAGACTGATATCATTTTGATATCACTTGCCCATGCATTTCGCTCGTACTGATATATTGGTGCCAACGAGTAGCGAGCATACAATAGAACGGCCTGACTCAAACTTTAAGTTATGTCAAATATTATGTATAAATACGATATGGATCGGATAAATTCATGTCATAAGTGACGTTTTTGTTTTTTTTTCTTGTTTCCAGATTCGAACTTTAAGGTACGTTAAATATTAAATTTAGGTACGATATGATCCATGTGGTCAGTGTCTAAAGTGATGTTACTTCAAACAAAAACCTCACTTTTGACTCTGATATATCCGTACCCCTAGTGTAACTTTGATCGACATCATAACGTGACGAACGCGTTTGCGTTAAGTCTCATTTTGTATAGGATTTTGAGGTTCCAAAACGTCCCGCTTGGCGCGCTCTTCCTAAATCCAATACAAAATGAGACTAAACGCAAACGCGTACGTCAAGTTTCAAAATCGAATTTAGTTACACTAGGGGTACTGTACCCCTAGTGTAACTAATTTCGACAGCGAAACGTGACGTAAAGTGTCATTTTGTATGAGATTTTTGACTTTCCAAAACGTCCCGCTTGGCGCGCTCTTCCTAAATCCAATACAAAATGAGACTAAACGCAAACGCGTACGTCACGTTTCAAAATCGAATTTAGTTACACTAGGGGTACAGATGTATGTCTTATCTACACCTAATATTTGACGTATCTCAAAGTTTAAATCAGACCGTAGACCTAATATTTTACGTATTTTAAAGTTCAAAATTTGTTTTGTTTGAACTTCAAATCGTGCCTTAGGTATATCTTGAACTTTGTTGTGCATTTATATGAGCTTTTACAAATATTCGTAGCACTGGCACTAACGTGCTACGGCGTAGAACACATGTAGCACTTACTGTTACAGAAGTCACAAATTGAGTAAGCGCCGTAACAATTTGTTACACAATTGAGTTTACGCCGTTGAGTATCACAATACATTTTGATATCACACACAAAGGCGCTTACAATTTAAAGATGACTTGGTAAGTAACAAACAGGCGTATTCGAACGTACACTGATATCAGGGGCCTATCTCTCGAACGACGGTATTAGTCTATTATTATTAGTGTGTTACCATGGTAACCCATACAACTTGACAGATCGTGGACTAATAATATTAGTCTAATACCGTTTGAGAAATGGGCCCCAGAATGATATTCGATAGATATGTATTAGTTATCATACCTAGCTGTATTGGCTCGAGCCTCGAGCAAGTCACATGATAGCAGAGCTAAATGTCATCATAAAAAATATCATTATGTGGTCAGCGTACGTTCGAATAGGCTTGATAAACTACAGAGAAATGTTTTTTTTCTTTTTAGGGTTTTGTACCAAAAAGGTACAAAAGGAACCCTTTTGGTGCGACTCTGTCCGTCCGTCTGTCTGTCATATTGATAAAATATCTTGAGAACTACTTAACCTATCGATTTTTAATTTGGGATAGTTATGAACAACGCTAACCCAGACACATTGAAATTGTTATTTAATTATTTTATTTTTATTAAGTATGGAAAATGACCAATATAAAGAGGGGGCAAAATCAAAGTCCTACTAGGTCAAGTCATTTGAAAAAACATTTTTTTTTCGTAGGGAAGAGAAATTGATAAATGAAGGAAATTGTGAAAAAAACTCCTCTTATGTCCGACGTTTACCAACGAAAAATTTAATATTTTTACATAACATTAATCATAAATATTACAGGAAAAATAAAATCACACCTCTTTCTAAAACATTTTCTAAATTAATTTGCAGCGGGTGTTTATTATACGTAATTTCTATTGCAAAACAAAAAAACAAAAATTTTAAAACAAAGTTGTTGAAATCCGTTCAAATCATAAGGCCAAGAAAAACCAATTTACATACAGTTCGCACAAATTAGTTCGCCAATTTGCCGATAGATCGCGCTGTACCCAATAATGCTTAGTATACTTCTGGTCAAAAGTGTTTCGTGATTATAGTAAAATGAGAAAATTGAAAGTTTGTTGTACGGAACCCTTTATTTTCTTCTAATTATTATTTCATACGAAAATACCTAATGATAAAAAAGTGAAGTAATTATCCCGTTTACTATTTATCTAATAATTAATAAAGGTATATAAAGATGTTACTTTTGATATTTAGTAACTGATATCAAGCATTAGAATGAGAAAAAAAAATGATTTATTCAAATCAATTACATAGTCTGAACTGGTGCCTCTATTTAAGTATTATAAATACTTGTGTTAAGAGAACACCGCTCTTCCACTTGTTGTAACTTAAAGGAAACGTTATATAATAAAAGGTTGGTGTAAGTATATACAATTTAGATGCACTGAAGGCGTCAATAAAAGGCTTACAATATAAAATAATAAGAAGAGGTACATAATTAGGTACTGTAGTACTATATAAGGAAAAACAAAGAAAAATAAAACATATTTGTGGTGCGTGCGTGCGTGCGTGCGTGTTACGATGCAGTGTTGCAGTGTTACGATGTGTAATTTAAAGTTAAATGTACCTGTACAACACCTCTGGAGTTGCAGGCGTCTATAGGCTACGGTGACTGCTTACCATCAGGCGGGCCGTATGTTTGTTTGCCACCGACGTGGTATTAAAAAAAACATTCAAGACCAATAATCAACGCGGGGTCACCAATGTGGTAAACTTGCAATAGGATCTTGATAGTCAATAAATACACTGTAAATATGAACACAGATTTATTGTTTAGTACAGACGTACATCGCTCAGTGCGGACAAGGCAATACTGACTGCACCTAACTTAATGTGTATACTACAATAGTATTTTTTGCCCTGGGTACATAAAGTAATATATATGTAAGTGTATTACCGTTAATATATATTATTTATCGCTATATTGCTTGTTTTAAGTTACTTATTTTGTTTTGTTTTGTTTATTGCCTGCACCTAGTACAGTTTATGTTTACCCTGATGCTGGCAGATAATGCTTTTAGGCATTAAGATCACCATTTGCACGTTATTTGTTATATTGTTCAATGAAGTTAAAAAAAAATGTGTATAAAAATATCCCCCACTACATTATTTAAGTAATGTCCAAGCATGTTGTTAGTTATAGTTATAGAGCAATAGATATAGTTTCGTTTTATTTTCATACTAACGTAGTTATTAAGTTTTTCGTGTTACTAACTATAATATGGATCACATAAGCAGGTCTGAAATAAAGCATTTTTATTATTTATTTATTTATTATTTTATCTGCACCAATACTGAGTCTTACCAATATTAGTTTCCCATTAGTTTATTATTTTGTTTAAAAGGTTAGAAAACTTTAATTTCCTTAAAAAATCCTGTGTCAATGGTTAGATAAGGTTTCCGAGCGGATCCCAGGCTTTCTAAGACAGCCGTGGCCCAATCACAAATTTGATATTAAAGGGGTCACTCACGTATTTTAAGTTAAAGATTGCGCGACATGTTTCGCTCTATGACGAGGAGCTTCAACGGGGAGCACGCGTTGGTGCACCGACGTAGACTAACTTATATCCAGAATTCCAGACGCGTGCTCCCCTTCGAAGGTCCTTGTTATGGAGCGAAACATATCAAATAATCTTCAAATTAAAATATTCGAGTAACCCGGTTTGGTAAGTTTAATACACAATATGTGGGAAGCCGAGCTTTGTCGGAAAACATATAAAAACTCAAAAATGAGCGGTTTCCCAGAGATAAGACCTAGCTAGATTGATTTTTCGCCCCCGAAAACCCCCGTATAACAAATTTCATCGAAATCGTTAGAGCCGTTTCCGAGATCCCCAAAATATATAATATATATATATATACAACAATTGCTCGTTTAAAGGTATAAGATATATGTATCTCAAGGAAGATTTGGCTTTATTAAGAGGAAAGGAAATGGCCGTTTCTCCATACAAACGTAGTCCCCATTTTCCTCCCTGGAAATTGACATTATGGAAAATATATACCTGATCATAATTTGATGTATATTAACCACAGTTATGCCGCCACGTTTGACTTTATCGATTTTTTGATTATTGTATAAATTAAGAGCGATAATCAATTTCATACAAATAAAAAAAAACGCATCTAAATCTTACGATAATTAAGAATTGAAAAAAAAAAAATTAAACGCAGGGGTATAGCTGTGGTTGATATACTTATACAACATATTGTGTCAAAATATTTTCAATAATGTTAATATACAGAGAGGAAAATGAGGACTAAGTTTGTATGAAAAGGTGATTTTGCGCGGGTGCTCCACTGTCGTCTTAATCATTTCAGTATCTACTGTCAATAATAACAACGGTTCACAAATATTTATTTTTATAAATATGATCTCCGATCGCTTTTACACAATTTCCCTCAAGATCAAACAATTTCCTTGAGCCGATTGAAATGTCTTTAGTTCGAGAAAACGATGAAAAAATAAAAAGGAAAACTCGAGTTGTTTATCAATCGTCCTTTTAATTATATTTGTAAATATCAATTAGTAGATGAAAATATCTTTTTAATTATCTTGAAAAGAACATACTATTGCACGGATCAAATTTGATAAGCAACACATTCAACGAAGTAATAAATTTGGTATTTATAAAAATGTTTAATTATTGTGAATAAAAATAAAAATAAAAAACATTTATTTCAGACAGAGCCCATACAATCTTGTTAGTTAATCTTAAAAACTAATTATTAATGGATGTTCTTAACTAACTAAAAAGTAAAATAAAATAAATAAATAAACATAATAAGCACAACATAGGGTCAGCAGTGTTTGACAACATGCATGGACGTCCACCGGGCTAACATAGGGTTGTCCCAGCGGTTAGCAAACACACTCAAGATGCGATTGGGACTGCCGCGCAGACGGGACATGAGCGAGGCACACCTTTTCCTCATGACGGCCGCAAAGCCATCTGTCCTGGCTTCGGCAAACATGCCAGACGCGCTACAGTGTCGCGGCAGCCCCATCAGCACCCGGAACGCGTTATTGTATTGGACGCGAAGATCGCTGTACGCTCTTTGCAGGCTACATGAGTAGAAAGATACACAGAAGGCTTTAAAAAGGGTAATCTTGACTTTTTCTGTGCATCGCGCAAACCTGCGGGCCAACATATTGCATCGCACGGCCAGCGACCTTCGCTCCCGTTCAACGTCCAAGTTGTCTTTTAAGTCTTCGGTGACCCAGTGACCCAAATATTTAAATTGGCTAACTTGCTTTAAAGGCACACCTGTTAAAGAAATTGCTGGTAGCGTGTAGGTTTGAGTACCTGCCTTAAAAACCATTAGTTTACTTTTGTTAGCATTATATTTGAGTCCATGGGCCACCGCATACCTTTCACAGATCGCCAGAAGGCGCTTGAGGGCCCCAATCGAAGGACTCAGCAGTACCATGTCATCAGCATAGCTAATGTTATTGACACAAACACCGTCAATATGACATCCGACTTTGGTACTGCTGAGCTCCTCGATTAACCCGTTCATATACAGGTTAAAGAGCCGAGGTGAGGTTAACCCGCCCTGCCTCACCCCGCACTCCAACCCATACTCTTCCGACAGAGACCCTGCCCACCTGACACTGTTCTTTTGATGGTTATACCAATAACTCATAAGAGATGTAATTTCATAGGGTAAGGTCGTCTCATTACTTATCTTGTCCCAGAGTACGTCGTAGGACACAAGGTCGAAAGCTTTCGACAAATCAAGGTAGCATGCAAAGACCGGTGTTCTGCCTTTAGTATAATATTGGACAGTCTGTTTGAGGCACAGGATGGCACTTTCCGTCGACAGCCCCGGCCTAAAACCAAACTGTGCATCATTAAGACGGAAGTGCTGTTCCACCAGGTGACCATCCAAAACACTGTCCAATACCTTGGCTACAATAGTAGCCAACGATATTGGCCTGTAATTTGAAACCTCAGTAGCATCACCGGTTTTATTTTTAATAACTGGAACAACAGTGGTGCGCATGAGGTCACCCGGTAGGTACGAGTGTTTGAGACATAGTGTATAAAATAATGCAAGAACCCTAGGTAAATGCGCACCCGCATGCTGCAGATGTTCAATGCTGAAGCCATCGTGTCCCGGTGACTTACCTCTAACCATATTTTTAATTACAACTGCTATTTGACTAGCCGTTATGGTAAGGGTTTTCTCCGGCACACCGGTATCAGCATTGAACTCCCGCGTTGGAGGCCCTAACGGCGATTGTACTCTGAAATGACGCCGAAAAAGGTTAGCAATATCTCGAGGGTCATGAGCTCCGGCAACGCTCACAGGAAGGCCAAACTTGTGGTTATGTTTATTCACAGCTTTCCAAAACTGTCCGAAGTTTTTATTTGAGTGGTGTTCAGCAATAATGTCACATTTTATTTGCTGCTCATTGTTTTGACACCACTTCAATTTTGCCTTGAAAGCCTTTCGGGAATCGCGCATTTGCTCATAAATATGCCCAGATGACGGTTTTCCGTGCAGAACCCAATTTTGAAAAAACAGTCTAGCCTTACCGTGCGCTTCACGGACATGACGGTTCCAACCCGTAATCTGTCTCTTTCTAGTGGACTTCTTGATACTACTAGATCCTTTTGCAGCATCAGTCAGAGCACAGATAATATCGGAGTACATTTTCTTTAACAGCTCTATATGATATTTGGTACCACAAATTCCATTGCTACAGTTGCAGAATTCAGCCTGAAAGTCAATATTTTTCAGCTTTGTGTTACATAGATTTTTATATAAGTCTATTTGTGCATGATCACGGTCACCCCAAATGACTGCTCGATTATTAATTTCCAAAGATGTTACAATTTTAGGCTTAATAAGCTGCATATTACATTCTACTAATATGGGGTGATGATCCGACCAATACGTGTCATACACCACTGACATATTAACCACCGTATGTCGAGCCGCAGCGGTAACAACACAGTGGTCAAGCCAGCGCCGGGATCCGTGCGCCTCGCTTACAAAAGTATATGAGTCCGCAGGCAGCAAATCTAGATCAACACACGACCACGATTGCTCGATACAAAACTGCTTAAGTGCAGCTGCAAAAGGATGTGCATTGAAATCGCCTAATAAGAATACAGTTTCAATATCTTGGCTCTCAATGACAGCTCCAATTTCCGCAAGACAGTCTGTGAATTCAACCAAGTTTTCACTACAGTCAGTTGGCATATAAATAGAAATTATTATCACTGCGCGATCTTGCATGTTTACCTTTATCGCGGTCAAACGAACACTATTGCACGGAATCACTGTTACGGTGGTAAATATGTCCTTTCTCCATAATCCATTTCTCCATAATCTCCGTTGATGACATTATTTCCGGACGTTTGTTAAATGGGTATATTTTGAAATGTGTTATTAAATTAAACGTTGTAGACGCTATTTTTAATTAGAATCATTACATACTTCGATATATTGTCGTTGTATTCTAGGGGTCTTACTTTTATAGACAATAAAGAATAAAAAACTCATTGACTTGATTTTGAATTTAGAATAGGTACTCTTACGCCTCGATCATAAAACGTTTCGTTACCCGTCGGGTTAAAGCCACTACCAGAACGTTTGCGTCTGTCCTACATCAAAACCTAGTAAGAGACACATTTCTGTAAATTTGTATTTTGTGTTATTTCAGTTAGTTGTACCCATCACCTAGTAAGTCCTCATCTGATTACAAACCTTTACCTTACCTTACCTTTAGCTATACCTACAGCTCTCAACTAGACTTAAATCTCCAATGAAAACGTATAAACCGCAAGATGTCATAGTTCGAATAACGTCTTAAAGTTATTACTTAAGCCCCTTAGCGAGTAAATCTGGACAGAAGTTGGTCACTAAATATTTAGTATGATATCGGATTTCCTCCGGGAGTACTATCGGTCACGAGAATATACACGTACACGTACCGATTTAGTTCTTGATGTGATTTAGAAACTCGTCGGGTCGGAATAGAAGCTCTAAGTATTCACAAAAGGCTTCCTATTATTACCACAACTGATCAGGGGGCCTAACCAAGAAACACTATTCCATATTAGTGCGATAGAGGCAGACAGCGTTTTGTTTCGTTTCTCTGGGAATGATTGCAACTTCCTACAAAAAAGATGGCTACTAGGAGCTATATGTAATGATATACATATGATGTATATGTGTAGAGTATCATATCAAGTAATTCTCTAATGTCAAAACTGTGCTCGTAGAGCATGACGTTGTTCGGTAGTTGGGTTTTAATAATGTGATATCTGAACTTTACAAATAGCTGCGATGGATTACCGAGTGTTGATTAAAGAATAGTTAAACGCATTTCAAGACTATTTTTTCATTAGTGGCACACTTCCACGTTCCACGTTAGTACGTGGAAGTGCACTAACACTGCATATTGTATTGTAATTTGGGCTATTTTCCGCACCTCGACGACTGGCGCCTATTTTGCGTGAAAGAGGAATGGTCCTAGTCCTGCCAGCCCAACTCCTCGAGGAATCCTATCAAACCTTTGATGTTAAGAGGGGCCCGCGAGGATCAGATATGTTTAGCCCAGTAGGGAGCCACTCCGCTGCGTTCCAGGACCACGTGAGAGGCTGTTTCTTCTGTCTTCACACATCCTCGGCATAGGGGACTGTTTGTGACACCTGTTATAAAAGATGTTTGTTAAATAGTCCATGACCTGTTATGACACCGGTTACCATACTCAGTTAGACCTTACCTACGGACCTTCACTGCATAATAAGCTAACAATATTCCACTTTAAACAAGACTAATGAGCAGTAAAAACAAAAAAAAAAAAATCTCGAGATGACTTCGCCATTTTGAAGTTTATCGAAAATCCGGCTAGTTGACCGAGTGCTAATGAAGGTCTTCCTTTCAGCTTGGACAAAAATACTTTCGTATGTCCGGATGTTGTCATCTACAAGTCGCAGTTCCCAACCCAACCCATTCCCGTGAAATTTTTTGAACAGATTTCTGGATTCAGATTTTGGAAATCATCCAAGTTATGCATACAAATCAGTTTTAAGTTATGCTCGCGAGGACTACAGCTCACAGAGCCACTATAGATCACGTCATTCACGAAGATGTGTGCCTTGACTCGTTATTAGTTTCTTTTCCACCGCTTACTAATATGCTTAAAGTTTCCAAAACGTCCCGCTTGGTGCGCTGTTTCTAAATCCCATACAAAATAAGACTTAACGCAAACGCGTAGGTACGTTACGTCACGCTATCGAATACATTTTCACTTGGGGTTCCGGTCAGCGCTACGACAACGACAACGACAACCCGCGACTTCCCGACAGGAGGACTGTTATTAAAGGTTAGATTTGACAAATCTGCGCGTCATCGTGACACGAACTATAGTAGATATACCTATCCAAATAAACTTCAATATTATTTATTTATTTCGTACACACGTGATGTACGTATTGATTTGCTCCTTTCCCGCGGTAATCGTGATTGACAAGTGAAACATGTTCCCTAAAATGAAACAGGAAAAAGGAAATTCCTTTTGTTTACGAAGATGTTTCTTTATTGTTTACCTCTGATAGCTCGAAGAAGCATTGCATGTTTTCAACCAACTTTTAATTTGACTCTGGTTAGTAAGTTCTAACTTTTGTAGAAACATCGTAGACAAGAAAGAACAATAAACACACTTTGATTTGACACAGTGTATAAATAAAATAAAATAAAGAGACTTTTTTATTTCGTAAACACTTATACAAACTATTTTTAAACTGTATTTAGTTTTATCTATTAAAGTCTAATAAAGGGATCCTCCCTTCCGGCTATGAGCCTCCTCCAACTTGTTCCACCGTTCTGTCTTGTACCTCTGTGAGCCAATTTCTCGACACTCTCTCTATATCGTCTGCCCAGCGAGCTTGGGGATGCGGACGCCTACTCCGACACCAAAGACTCCATGCTTCTCTGTCCAGTCGTCGGCGCTGAGTTTGCTAAGGTCTTTTTACACTTCGCCTCTCCAGCGTTACCAGGGCGTCCAGACGGGCGTCTCTTCCAGGTAGTTAATCGTTTTTGTCCATTTTTCATCTTTCAGCTTCTTCCCGATGTGACCTGTCCACTGGCATTAGAGTTTTAGTGAGTGCTCAAGAGCGTCAATTACTTTAGTTTTTTCTCGTACATGTTTTTAGGATTCCGTAGCCAAATGGCAAAAAACGGAATCCTTATAGATTCGTCATGTCCGCCTGTCTGTCCGTTTATGTCACAGCCACTTTTTTCAGAAACTATAAGAGCTATACTGTTCAAACTTGGTAAGTAGATGTATTCTATGAACCGCATTAAAATTTTTACACAAAAATAGAAAAAAAACCAATAGATTTTGGGGGTTCCCCATATTTAGAACTGAACTTAGAACCTGAGACCTTGAATAATTTTTTTACATGTTCCACAATTTATTCTAAACTTTTATAGAGTAACTACCTGTAAAGAATAAAAAAAAACGTTTGGTTTCTAGGTCTCAGGAGCATAAAGGCCCACTCTTTCGTCACTATAGATATAAATAATAATACACACTTACTTGGGTCTAAAAGTCAGTTTGTTCGAGATATAGACCACAGATTTCCACTTCTTGAGATCGTGGCTCATTTGTTTGATTTCTACAATTCCAGAATAATCTACATATAACTCACTAAACTATACTATAACATATAAAATACGTTGGTAGCTTAGCGGCAAGCGTGCGACTTTAAATCCAGAGATCGCAGGTTCAAATCCCGGCTCGTACCAATGAGTTTTTCAAAATTTTCGCTTTTCGATGAAGGAAACCATCCTGAGGAAACCGGACTAATCCCACTAAGGCCTAGGTTCACCTGTGGGTTGAAAGGTCAGATGGCTTTCGTATAAACTTGTGCCTTCGCCATTTCTCGGGATTAGTTGCCAAGCGGACCCAAGGCTCCCATGAACCTTGGCAATAAGCCGGGAGAAATGCTAGGAAGAAGAATTAACTAATATACGTCAAAAATTATTTATAGATACGATATGGATTTATTGATAAGATAAAACGACAGCGATACATAATAATCTATAATCTTCCTATTACAAAAATCTTAACCTAAATCTCAATCTAACTAACAAACAAAAAAACTTGTCACAAAATACGCCCCACGCCCCTCCAGATGCAAAGGAGCCCATCACGCTCGCCCTGTTGCCAAGTTGAACAGCGAAGGCCAACTTTTGCATATCAAATCATTTTCTGACTTCTGTGAACTCAGATCTTGAATAACTTCCGACGCGAACACGAAATTCTCTGACTTCGTTTGAAGACTACAATGAAGGTAGGTATAGGAGTTTTTATATTTTTATTTCTTATTCAGATGATGACCCTGTTTTCGGCTTAATTTAATTGGCTTACCTATTACCTTACCGACGCTCCGCAGGGTGCGCGACAGCCGCCACAGTCTCCTGACCGTCGTGGCTGACAGATGGGACAGTGGCCTGATAAGGCACTGGTCCTCTCTGCATTTATCTCTAGTACCTAAGATAGTTATTTAAGTTTTTTTTTTTTTTTTTTAAGTTAACCTTTGTCATAGCTTTTAATTCTTAAGATGTACTAACAAAATATGGACCATGTTTGTCTGAAATAAATGGATTTTATTTTATTTCTTTATTTATTTTTATTATTAGTTGGTAAAGTATCATTGACCATTGTACTATTGAACCTTCTTTTTAGGATTTTAGTGTGAAACGTATAATATACTGACCAACCTCTATATTCCTATGAACACTCGGGTGAAAATACGTTTGTGCCATACGCCACTTACATTGGTTTGCAGGAGAGCGAAAAGAAGCAACAAAAAAATCTTTTTTTTTTCGAAAAATTTTATATTAAGGCAATATTGAACTTATTTATCATTTAGGCAAATACGGTTACTATTTATAATACCATACAAATATCTTGATTAATAGTGGTAATCATGAAATATATGTCACAATTTTTGTGATCATTTTCTCTTAACAGTGTGTATTATCCTATGGTGAAATACGGATATGACACATTTTTGAAACATATTTTTTTTATCGATTAGTGTTAATAATATGTATCATATATTTTGTGATTTTAGAAATCACAGATTTTTCTCAAAAATGGATATGGCGCAAACGTATTCTCAGCTGAAGATTCATTCATTATTTCTTCAAGAAAGTAAATACGTAATTATATTTTACTACAAATACAATGATGCAGTCGGCGTTATTTTCGTGCTGCAATACTGCTGCAGTAATGCTGGTGAAGTCTGAATCGGAATGGTACCTTTAAGCAAAAAACAAAGATGGAAAACAGATTTTTCGACGATAGGATTTATTGTTTCAGTAAACTTATTTGATAGATTGCTCGAGAAAACGAACGAATTGAAAAAAAAAAACCCAAATGGAAGACAAGACATTATGTCTGCAGTATTTACCTACACCGCTATTTTTCTCTGAAATAATAGGACCTAGTTATTTTATCCGATGTTCAAGGTGAAATTAAATATATATATTTTCAACCTTTTCGCAAAATGACTTCTTATTATTTACTTTATCATTCGCTGAATTTAAGTAGGACAATAATTTAGGCAATATTTGGAAGAAGAAACAATGCGCGTTTCTTTTCTATGGATTTTCCGTTCATTTTAGAAATTTGAATTTATAAACTGATTTAAAATAAAATTACTGAATAATAAACGTTTCGAAATACCTATAAGGTACAAAAAAAGTATCCGATTTCAAAAATTGTCTCTACAAAATAATCATGAAGACATTGTCATGTTTAATTTTCACTTCATTTTAATTAGATATGCATACTAGAGCAATATAAATTTATTACCCGAGGGATCTGACTAACAAATCTTAAACAGAAGCTTACTTTCAAAGTTATTGAAGTAAAACTTTATAACCCGCGCGATCGACAAATTTTCCGTCGCAAGTATCACGCAGTGTACCATATCTTCTGGTATTTTCTGATTTCCTGGCTTTCCCCTCTTGATGTCTTCTATTTATGTAAATAAGACGTCGTCAAGCCACTAAACCCTACACGTTGGTCTTGTCAAGTGCATTAATCAAAGTTGCGCTGCCTTTGATGAAGAATTTTCTTCTTAAAAGCTTTTATTACATTTTTCGCTAGGAACTCGCCTTTGAAATTAATTCTAAGGGTCTCGGCTGCACTGGATGCTCTGACCTGACTACTACTGACGTAGTATTGATTTGAATGAAGTGTTTCAATTTAGTTAATATTTAAAATCCAATGCACTCGGAGTAACTTTGTACAACAGAAGAGCTGTATCTGTCGGATGCGATATTTACTGAAAATACAGTTGATTTTCGATTGTTTTTTTACCCGAAGTATGTTAACATTAGATTTTTTTTTTCGTCTCAGAGCAGGAAGGGAACGAAATTTATAAAAAGTGAAAAATCAACCCTGAGACCCCAATATCTTTTACAATGACACGGAAATATCTTAGAAAGTTGTATTTATGTTATTAAAAGCATCACTGTACCTATGCGATTCTTGGTACTTATAATACTACATATTACCTAATATACGCCTCATAAAGGCCGCCTTCATTTTAGGGTTCTGAGGTCCACTACTTTTTTAGGGTAACTCCCATACAAAATGTATTTTTATTTATTTATTTTTTCGCTGGGTTATGGGCTGACCATTAAGTAATGGTTTTAGATAGGTCTTTAAAAGCGGATACGGATATCCAAGAACCATTTTGAAATTGACAAAGTGAATATTTTTGGCAATAAATCGCTACAAAAGAAAACAAGAAATTTCCCTCCTCCCCTCTAACTTTTGAATCATGGATTTTGAACAATACGAAAAAACAACGTATTACAAATCTTAAGAAATACTTTCAATGAAAACTATAGCTAACATTAACAAAATTTCCGTGAGACACAGACATATCAAATATGGTGAAACGGGTCACTCACGTATTTTAAGTCGAAAACGCTCGACATGTTTCACTCCGTTCCGAGGAGTGTCGTCAGGAGCTTGCGTTGACGGACCGACGCAAACTGCGCGCCGCAAACATGAT
Source organism: Cydia pomonella (assembly GCF_033807575.1). Classification (NCBI taxonomy): domain Eukaryota; kingdom Metazoa; phylum Arthropoda; class Insecta; order Lepidoptera; family Tortricidae; genus Cydia; species Cydia pomonella. The sequence continues at coordinate 5,603,103 of NC_084721.1, read as the reverse complement.
CAAGCTAATCGTTTTTGTTTTATTGCAAAAAGTCTTCTCTTATAAGTATAGACCGTGTCATTCAGGAAGACGCGTGCCTTGACTCGCAACGTCATGTTATTAAAGGTTAGATATGACAAATCTGCGCGTCATCGTGGATGCCACGAACTATATAATTCAGCTCTGTATTTAAGTTGGATACCTGCTTCCCATTCATAATAAATTGCTTTGTTAATAATAAAACTGTCGGTCGTTGCCTTGTAATTTCAAGACACGTTTATTTACGACCATGCGTCTCATGCTATTATTGTTTTTTATGTATAAGACATAGGTTGACATAGATATAGGTAGGTTGTAGGTAAAAGACACAGGTATAATACAGGTAATGGGAGCGATTTCGAGGTTGGCCCCATAGTCAAAGTTGCTCAGTATGACCTAAAAATTAACGGGTTTGCTACTCGTAAAAACAACATCCATAACTCAGGAACAAATATCTATTTATGATAAACACACAATTGTGACATTATCTATGAAAAGGGACCTTATTGTCTGTGGCGCTTAAGCCATTATCAACGATGCTTCCATATTATAAACAACGCCGAGCTACGCAGTCCGGCGTAAGCGCCATCGACAATAAGGGCCCTTTTCATAGATAATGTCACAATTGATTGCCGGGATTCGAACCCTGGACCTCTTGCTTCGTAGGCAGGGTCACTACCAAATAGGTTAGGAGGCTATTAAAATGAAAGTTGCAAAGTCGTCGATTTCTCTCCTTTCTGTTCTGATTTGCAATTGCAAATGAAACAAAACTACTAATGTAGCTTTCATGAAATAGGCCGCGTTTTTTTCATTCACGTCGATGGCAAACAAGCATACGGCCTTCCTCATGCTAAGCAGTCTCCGTAGCCTATGTACGCTTTCATCTCCAGAGTTAAATGCGCGTTGTCGACCCTAACACTCACCGGCAGGAACACAACACTATGAGTTGAGTGGGATTATGAATATGAGTTGAAACTTAAATCTAGTTCAACAGATATGTCTACTTTGATAAGCTCCAGGTATATAAAAATATCAACAACAGTTTCTAAGTTATTTTTTAATCTGTATAATACTCATTTTATAGAATAGGCGTATTCTGATTGTAATTATAGTTTATGAATTTAAAATAAATGAAATAAATACAAAAAAGTACACAGAACGATGAATTTAAAATAAATGAAATAAATACAAAAAAGTACACAGAACGACCTAGCCCTAAACTTAGTAAAGCTTGTACATAATGGGTAGTAGGCGACGATATACATACTTATATAGATAAATACATTCTTTTATTCATAGAAAACAGCCATTACACAAATAAAATGTTCTTACCGAGATTCGAGTCCGGGACCACCGGCTTCATTACATAGGCAGGATTACTACCCCCTAGGCCAGACAAGTCAATTAAAATGGAATTATAATTATAATGGGTAGGTAGGTCAAAAGTGAAGTTTCTAGTTGAAGAAATTAATACGCCTCCAGGAAGAATATAACTTTACAAACAAGTTACTTGCCGTTTTTTATTAGTAGGTAATAACTATGTATGCCCTTCGAAGCTAAACAGCAGTATATTCAATCAAAATTGAAAGTAAACATGTATTCTAAATCTCAATCTAAAAGTTACATTTTCAAGTTCATTTGTTTTTGGGATACTGCCTTTTAGCGTAGGACGGCAGAATAACATAACAATTACCTTAATACGTTACTCTAACTTTTGTCAAAAAAAAGATATTTATAATTGTCCCGAATTTCCTTCACCATTTTGAGTTTATTATATTCCAACCGTGTGTCATTCCCGTTTTTGTTTGAAAAGAAATGACGCCCTCACTCTGTTCCAGGTGCCGACGGCGTGGCTAAAACACTCCTGAATAATTCAAAGCGATATTAACCGAGTCCCGAACGGCTCGTGCGTGATACAAAACTGTGCGGTACTTAATGTTAAGAAGATTACATATTATTCGAACATTCTACTCGAGTTTGATATAGCAAATCCGGTTTTATAAATTTAACAGCGCAGAGTTATATTACTATTAAAAACGGATGTGTTTTGGGAAGTACTTAAAATTTAATGTAAATATTAACTTAAACCTGTGTTTAATTGAAAATCTAAAGTTAATATTGGATATTGAGTGAAAAAGAATTCGGTCATGGCTATAAAACAAAAGTTAATCGCAAATTTGAATGAATTAGTGTATGAATAAATACGTTAAACATATTATAATTCAATAAAACTATATCAAAAAAAAACAATGAAGTAAAAGAAGGGCGCATACATGCTAGAATTCTAAAATTGACTATAACTGTAAGGTCGCTATAAATAGTACCAGAAACGATAGTGTATCAAACATACAAAAGAACAAAAAAAACATAATGCCGCTAAAACAAAATGGCCGCGTAGCCGGGATAAACAAGATGGCGGATTAGTGTGTGCAGTGAAGATGGGAGTTTTGAGGACGTTGACCCGCCACGTGGTGCTGGTGGTGGCGTCGGCGGCGCTCGTGCTCGGGACCGGAGAGTGGAGCGAAGATGCTGAGGATCTCGGTAAGTGAGATCTATTTTCTCTGAAGCTAGTTAAATCCAGTAGTTAACAATCACCTAAAAGGGAATAGGGTAAATCCTGCGGGCCATCGGTTTCCTATTTGAAAAAAAAAAAACTGATTTACCTAAATACAAAGCTACAATCAGTAAGAACCCCAATCTGCGAAGAATTGTAAGGCAACCTTTCTTGCCCGTACATCTTACAGCCTTAAGCCTTGAGCTTAAAACTCACGAAATTCACAAAATACATAAATGACAAGGACTTGCTCCTGCTTAAATCATGAACATACTTTATGTGACTCACATTGAACTTTTTTCGATGGATAAATATTATTGACATCTAAATATATGCGGCGACTATAGTTCGTTTTTATAGCATTAGAAAATTTTGAGGTGTCTTTTTATGGAAAATTATTGAAAAACGATTTTAAACCAATTGTTTACAGTACTTATGAGTGCAAAAGATCGTATAAGATTTATAATTTTAACATATTTGCCGTGACTCATTTTTCAAAGGTGATCTTTAATAAAAATACACGTCAAGATCGCTTACCTTCTTTCTAATGCCAAATAACGAACTATTGTGTATATGGTAAAGTATATATAGTCATCCTTTCTTTTAAAAAAAAACAAATGAACATTAAATTGTGATTCTAACAGCCAAAGAGTATACTGATGGATCAACGCATATTATCATAGCGTTCCACAAGCAAAGTCAAGTGAGGTGTGGGACTAAGTGGGCAGAGGGTCACTCTTACCCATTGTGTGTAACCTAATCATTTACTTTTACAAAAACCTAATTGGACCTTAAACACTTGTAAGGGTTACTTAAAAGTACCTACCTAATTACGTCAAATAGACAGGTGAGAAATTTTGTAATTTCAAAATATTTAGGTTAAAATATTCGGGTTAAAATCATTTTTAAATTACAGAGATTAAGTAACTACTTAGGCAGTTTTAAGTTTTAATATTATTATGATTTAAACTTCCCAGTTAATACCTCAGTATTTAAATTTAAATAAATTTAAAACCCGGCTGTAAGAAAATCTCTTGATGTAAAAAAATTACCTTCAAATATAAATAATACGTGTACATAAGATACACAAACTACGAGTATTTATTATTAAAATATACTAGTATGTTAAAGTTCGAATATACTTATTTTACTTGATACTTATGATGCTGATTATTTTTACAACAACAATCATTTTGAAATAGACAAATCTTATCTTTTAATATCATATCGTTTCGTAGCAAAGTTGGAACGAGGTAAATAAAAAGCGATAAAAATAGAAATAGTATGGCTATAAATTGTACCTTAGAAATATAAGGGGTCGGGCCTTGACCTACTGCGTAGCGGCAGGTAATTCTTCACACGACGGATTGTTTTTGTAAATCGCGTTCTGAATTACGAGGCAATTGGAAGCGACGATTTTACCTTTACTTTGTTTGTAATCTTTTTTTTTGTTTCGTATCAACGAAGCGGCCGGTGACTATTAGATCGATAGGTGTACGATATTCGGATGGTTGTTGTGCACTTTTGGATGAGATTAGCTCAGGGTGGGAACCACTGGCCTGGGTCGAAATTCTTTTTGCTGACTTGTTGTGGCTCACTCTGTCACTCCGTCTTGTATTTCTGTATTTTTATATAAATAAAAACCGGCCAAGAGCATGTCGGGCCACGCTCAGTGTAGGGTTCCGTAGTTACTCTTCCGTCACAATAAGCTAAACTGGAGCTTAAAGTATAGTAAATTGTTAAACAAATAGGCAAATTTGCATAATCAGTACCTAATTAAAGTAAGTCTTTTTACTATGAAGGGAAAACTTTTTGCGATAACTCAAAAACAGCTAAACTGATCATGTTCGCTATAGTTTTCATTTAATGTCTTTCTTAAGCTCTACTTCCACGATTTTTTTCATATTTTTTGGACCTATGGTTCAAACGTTAGAGGGGGGGGGACACATTTTTTTTTTCTTCCGGAGCGATTATCTCCGAATATATTCACTTTATCAAAAAATGTTTCTTGAAAACCCCTATTAGTTTTGAAAGACCTTTCCAACGATACCCCACACTCTAGGGTTAAAGCGAAAAAAAAAATTCACCCCCACTTTACGTGTAGGGGAGGTACCCTAAAAAAAATTAAATTTTTAGATTTTATTGTACGACTTTGTCGGCTTTATTGATTTATATATCCATGCCAAATTTCAGCTTTCTAGCACTAACGACCACGGAGCAAAGCCTCGGACAGACAGACAGACAGACAGACAGACAGACAGACAGACAGACAGACAGACAGACAGACAGACAGACAGACGGACATGGCGAAACTATAAGGGTTCCGTTTTATGCCATTTGGCTACGGAACCCTAAAAAAGACGAATGAGTGAGAGTATTGAGAAGAGGGTGATAATAGGATGAAATGATGATAATAAACACTGTTTCTAATATTTAAAAAGTTAGTTTAAAATACATCTATTATTTTGATACGACCACATATTCTATAGGTAATTACAATTAGTGTAGGCAATAGGTATTAATTGCAATTTAATACGCGCGCATAAGCTCGTTTTTGGAAGCGTACAGACTTAATGTAGCGAAATCTAGCGTGCGTGTAAACGAAACGATTGTATACGCGCAGTAAAAAAACGCTAGTCTGTAACCGCCCTTACGTAGGCGAAGTCACAACTGTCACAAGTAATGAGACTAATGAGTATGTACGCAATACATTGCCACTCGAAACTTAATTGCGCTCTCAAAAAAAGGAATTTCCTAGAACTTGATATAACCTACTAATTTCACAGATATTTTGAGTTTTGACGCAAGCAGTAAATTATAATATTTGTATGAGTATCATTATTTTATCTACGGTTTACTGAGCACTGTAATAAAACTGTAGCGATACAAATATAAAGAGACATTCGACTATGTACGCGGCTGGTAACATTTTCTGCTTGTATTAAAAATGCTCGAGAAAAATCGCAAGGTAGTATAAAAAGTGTGAATATTTAGGTCTTTATTCATATTGTTGAAAGGGAGCGTCGCGAACAATGTCAAAGTCATACGTAATATATCGAATGTTTCATGCTCAAGGTTGCAAGATCACTTGTGTAAGTATTGAATTGCTATACAATATTATTCTTTAAAACTAGGTACGTTGCATGTCTTTAGTTATTTTATGTCAGAAACTACCATAATTTATTTGGCCCATTTTAACTTTTTTTATGCATTTTACGAGCATACTAATAAAAGCAAAAGTCGACTGAGGCAGCTTTTGATTTTATTTTTGATGGCTCGTGAAATAGCGACTAATCTCCACCTGATCCCGAAACACTGGTTAACTATCCAATTTTGATGTATATAACATTGCGAATTTGCCTTTGTACTGTGAATATTCTTACGTACAAGTGTTTATACTAAACGAACAGAGAGAGAGAGAGAGAGAGATTGTTCTGTAGATATCTTGTAACTAAGAAATTAATACTTTTTAATAAATTATTTGGTATGTATTATTTTAAATAAAAACACTTCATTAAGCAGAGAACGCTGGTTCGATTAGTCACTTTTTTCTTCTTGGCCACTTTTTGTTTCGTATATGACATCTATTTCAGTTTTTAGGGTTACGTACCTTAAGGGTCAAACGGGGCCCTATTACTGAGACTCCGCTGTCCGTCCATCCGTCCGTCCGTCCGTCTGTCACCAGGCTGTATCTCATGAACTGTGATAGTTAGCAAGTTGAAATTTCTACAGATTATGTATTTCTGTTGCCGCTATATATAACAACAAATACTAAAAACAGAATAAAATAAATATTTCTTTCCAATCTGCAGGTTCTCATCCAATCACCGAAGTTAAGCATAGTTATGCGGGGTCAGTACTTGGATGGGTGACCGTTTTTATAGATAATGGTACGGAACCCTTCCTGTGCGAGTCCGACTCGCACTTGGCCGGTTTTATTATATATTTGAACATATTCTTAAAACTGTCTCTTCTCTGACCCACCTCACAGAAAAGTCATAACAGACATTACAATACTCTTAAACTCGCGTGAGATATAAAAATATTTTTAACGGATTGCTCACTATTTTAGAAAAAAAAATTGCTTTACATATTTCTAATATTTTTGAGAACAATCAATTGGAGCACCGACTGCGCCGTATTTTGCGATAGCGTGACGCTTATTTGTGGGCACGGCTTTTCCTCAAAACGGATAATTGAGCACTGTATTCTAGTGCCGTAAATTCTAAATATGTATGGCTTATTTTCTAATAGCCCTACTGATGGTTCTCTGCCCACCACCACTGTGAGGCGGAGATGAGCAGAGTTTGGCTAAGCGTATGTTGAAACGACGATTGAGGCGACGCAGTTCCACGCAGCGCAGGGCAGAGCAGATTTTGTAAGGTTTGTGTGTCCTTTAGCTATGCACAGTGCGGTGAAAGGACATTCTATACTTTACAAAATCTGTTCTACCGTGTGCTGCGTGGAGCTGCGTCACCTGCGTCTCAGCATACGCTTAGCCTTAAGAAAAGATGTGCGGAAATCGACCAATAGCACTGGTTGTAATCCAGCAGAGTGGAGAATATGTTATATATGTACAACTAATGCTATTGGTCGATTACCACACGTCATCGCACATCTCCGTCTCAGTGGAAAAGCAGCCTTATGAGGAATTGCCGAAGCCAAGTTAGAAGTGGACACAATAATATAGTCGAAATCGTCACTTGTTTTGCGATGTCAAATCTAATAAATAAAATAACTAAGAAACAAGCATACGTCCCGCCTGATGGTAAGTAGTCACCGTAGCCTATGGATGCCTGCAACTACAGGTTACACCCATGCGTGTTCCTTAAAAACCTGCACACTCCTGTTTTGAAGAACCGCATACTGTAGCCCTTAGGGAAAACCACGGCAGGGAGCTCATTCCACAGCCTTTAGCATCGGTGGGAGGAAATTCCTCTTAAACCGCACAGTCCGCGACAATTTGTGTCTTTTCAAAAATTCCCACTTTGTCGCTTGCCGTGAGGACGTTTTGACAGGTTATTCGTATAGGGTAGAAGCAAATCTTGTTCTTATGGTAAGCGACGTATGAGGATGGACACCCTGCCGAGGGCCAGCGGTGCCGTTGATATCATACTTTACCACAAAAGTTGTGATATGGTCATGTCTCTAGATGTCATTCAACAGAGTTGCATTTGCCTGCAAGTCCCGCCAGATAAAGTTCATACGGCAATAATAATATTTGATTACATTAGTTGGAACTGTATCGTAAATTCAGTGTAAACTGGCAACCGTAATACTCGCGGGGGTATTTTTAAGTTCACTGAACCGTGATCGGAGCCGCAAAGCACAAAATATAATGTAGTTTGAAACATTTATCAATTTATTAGCAAAACATATCTGTTGGAACTTTAAACTGTTAATACGTAATAAGTTTTATCGCATAATTGTCTTCAATAAATGTAAAACGAAGGGTCTAACGACCTGATTTGAACTATTATAACTCCCATCTTAAAGGCCGGCAACGCACTTACAACCCCTCTGGTGTTGCAGGTGTCCATGGCCAGCGGTAATCGCTTACCATCAGGTGATACGTCTGTTCGTTTGCCTCCTCTATCATATAAAAAAACTCTATGGTCCAAATATATATAAATTTTAAATATATTGGCTTATACTGATTATGGTGGGCAGGTGAAACAATCGGTGATTTCAACAGGTATATAATAGAAATGGAATTTCTTTTGCTCTCCCATTCTTGGTTGCGTTTCCACCAGAGATGTGCTAGGATACGTAGCGAAGGATGTGGTTGTTAAGAATAAGAACCAATAGAATCACTGCATTTACCTATCCTTGCTCAGCGCAGCTGGCGCAACTATCGGCCGGATTCGAAGAATGATTAAGACACGTTTAAGATCTTTAAAAGATCGATAACTAAACGACATGTCAAAATTGACGTTTACTTCGATTCCGCTGTCATCCCAATAAGATCTATCTACGATATTTCTAACGTCAAAGGTGGTCAAAGTGACATTGGTTGCCCGAATCGAGCTGCTTCTGTCAATTATACGACATACAAACGATATCTAAATGAGAAATTATCTAAACCAGAACTTATCGTTATCGTATCTCATTCTTCGACTTAGGCCGTATTTTCTGGTAAAAGGCCGCCTTAGTTTAATTTTGTTGTTTTTTGCCGTTTTATTTGTATGAATTGTTGATCAGCCGACGAGAAATTGAGGTTATCTTTATGGTCTACTTCAACATTGCTCTGACTTCTTCTGAATTGGCTGGCTGGCATCTGTTGCTGAGTTTCTAGTTGTGCAAATCAAAGCATCATTGAACCAGGTGTTTTTTCTAATTCGGTTAAGTATATTTAAGAAAACCCAATGGCATATTTAGGTTTCGTAATTTCGATTATTTTGAATCTTATCGTTAGAGAGCGATTAGTCCCAAACGACAATTGGGTTCTATTTGTGTTTTAGTCATTTCTGTAATTAGTATTATACTTAATTAATCTTTCCATAATTCATTCACGAAACCACTCATGCCAATTAGACTCAGTCACCTGAACCATTAATAAAATATTATTTTCAACATTTTATATCACGGTATTTTAGAAAAGTATTAAATTCTTTATTTCATTCCAAATAAGTGCTAATGTGATAACTATCAGAAGGGTAATAAATAAAACCAAATCAAGTTTAAATCAAAATTAATAGCGTCGAGACTTACGTGCAATGAGTTTGCGCTTTTGTTTGCATGTAGAAAGCATGAGGTTTAATATGTTTTTTTATTTTTTTTAATATACTTAATTGAAAACAGACTTTTTGTAGGCTAGTCGAAAACTAATTCAAACACGTCTGAAATTCAATTTTCAAGTAAAATGTTGCCAAAACGAAACCATAAGGCTCGCACTATCATAAAGTTATCAGATCTCTTGTAGAACCAAGCTTCTAACTCTACAAGCCCTAATTTTACAAACTTTACCTTTTACTTTACTAAACCTTAGTCAAAATATATGACTTGGCCGTTTTGCTACTGTCACATGGGCGTAACGTTAAAAATGTATTTACTTTTCATTAAGTATTTTTTATTATACAATACTTCTTGTAGTAACCCAAGTTATGAGGGTTCAAAAAATTACGATGCTCTTCGAGAAAAGATAGGGAGTGCTCTTGCGCTTCGTTTTGCTCATCTTGGCGGGGGCATTACCGTGCCCCCAGATCTAATCGTCAGCATTACACCGTGGAAATATCAATTTAACATCCAGGAAAATGAATTTGCAAGGGCTCTTAGACAGGCCTTCTATACAAATCGTGAAAATACTCTCTCATAACCTATAAAATATGTTTGGAGTCGACCTAAAAAGTAATCGTTCGCAACTATCTCGGCAGCTCTCCAAGAATACCAACATACGTTTGCTCGTTCAGTCTAACGCTGCCTTGGCCATTCTACCAAAAGCCAATAGAAAACTTCTGCAATTTAAAATTGGAGCCTACCTTTTGAATGTGACTTTTGTCCAGGAGTAATCTTTGATCGGTTAGGCATTTCAGCGCATCGGGGCTATCTGATATTTTTTTTCACGTAACCTTTATGCTCTAGATGTTAAAGTCGCAATTGTTTTGACTATTATCTCCGATTTGACTGTTCTAAGGAGCTGGTTTGCCGGTTGGCTGAAAGCCAGACAATTTCTTTGTCTTGTCAAGGCGGACTGGAGTGCCATTGGCGCGGATATTCCCATTATTTGGGAACTTATTGAATTTCCAGGAATTAACACGTGGTCTGCGTCGGAGGAGATATTTTATTATCGGTTGCAGACGCTGAGAAGACCCAGTCATAAATTTTAAGCCGACAGTGCCGACACAAAATTTCTGCAAAATGTTTTCTTCCGTCGAGTTCTAATGCAATGGTTTTAAATGAGTTTCTCGGAAATTACGAGCCAAGTTAAATATTTTGATTACCTCAATGAAAATTTCTGAACGAACTTCGTTTCACCTACTTACAAATATCGTGCAGACTAATTAAATGTCGGTTTGTGGTTAAAACAAAGAGGGTTTGGTTAACTGTTGGGTAGGTATCTAACCTAGAGGAGAACATAAGTATGAAGGAGACTTGCCATATTTTATTATAGTAAAACGAAATTGTTTATTTTCAGTAAAGTTATCAATATCTGCTAGATTCCCGGATCAAGGAACCTATAGTATAGCAATCTAACTAGAGCGGTTTCGTTGCTCTCATTGTCATTTACCATTTTCCGGGACCAGACCACCGTCTATTAGTGAAAGGTAACTAAAAGGTTAGGTATGTTTTCGGAAATGAAAGCGATGCACTGAACAAAACACGAACTTTATGGTTTTGATGGTTATAATAATTTACCTGTTCCGCAACTTTTAGAGGTGTCCTCGAAGTTGTGGACGAACTTTAATAATTTAACGCGGTTGCAGGCTACGTATTGTTGGCGCTTAAAACATTTTAATTCCACTTGTAGACAGTTGAATAAAGTCCGTAACACCGGAAGCGACAGTCAGGGTTGCCACATAATTATGATTGATTTCTTGATTTTTTTTATATCGTTGCGTAAACACTGAAAAAAGAAAAAAAAAAGCAACAAAACTGAATTAATTACTCGTAGTTTATCTTATTACGCCTAATATTTATAAATTTATCATGAGTATAAACTGGAGTTAATTAGAAGATGTAAATAGCTATAGTTTTTATATCTATTGAACTATAGTTTACGAGTATATATATGTTTGGCCCATGACACTGTTAGTTTATATTATAAAATTAGTTTAATAGGTTAAGCGCTGGTGGCCTAGCGGTAAGAGCGTGCGATTTGCAATCCGGAGGTCGCGGGTTCAAACCCCGGCTCGTACTAATGAGTTTTTCGGTACTTATGTACGAAACATCATTTGATATTTACGAGTCGCTTTTCGGTGAAGGAAAACATCGTGAGGAAACCGGACTAAATCCTAAGAAGGCCTAGTTTACTCTCTGGGTTGGAAGGTCAGATGGCAGTCGCTTTCGTAAAAACTAGTGCCCACGCCAAATCTTGGGATTAGTTGTCAAGCGGACCCCAGGCTCCCATGAGCCGTGGCAAAATGCCGGGACAACGCGAGGAAGAATAAGAAGAGGTTAAGTTGTATAAAAGCTGAGTGCATCTCGCCATGAAACGTGGCAGTTTGGCGAGAATAGAAATGTTTAGTAAGTTGTCAATTTGAATATATAAATATTTAAGGAGGGGCGCTTTCCATATAGATTTTCGTACATTGATCCGCCTGTTGTTACCTATATTGCACGCGCATAATTATACAGCTGTTAAGTTCGCACAGTGTCATTGACAACCGCAGGATGCATCATGGACAGGAAAGCAATATAATGATGTGCGTGCAATAGATATAGCAACAAGCAGGTCAATCTACGAAAATCTTGCTGTCTCTGCTTTAGTTATATTTTGCATGCGATAGTTATCTTCTGTTTAACAGGATTTAGGCAGCGAACGAGTCACTAAAAGTATTCGTACACATTAGTGGTAAATTGCGTTGACACTCTAATTATACTTGTAAAACTTTTCCCTCCCACATATTTTTGACTATAATTGGTTGTTGTTATAAAACATCCTACGCCACCCTACACTGTATGTTCGAAACACAACCCCAACCCAGATTGATACGATGCGTATACTTTAATTAACAGGAGAGTAACAATGTAGCCGCAATTTTCGTCAAAGTAAGCTTGTCCGTCATAAAATCCGCTTTAAACCGGTTTTTGGCAGCCCTGGACCTGTGTCCTTACTATGAGTTTAACGCGGCAATATTGACAAGCGACTGTGTAAACTCATTCGCATCGCCTCTCTCTCGTACTGATATACATACCGGAGTGAGCGAGATGCACTACGAGTCGATGCAGTCTCTGGCATTTACGGCTGGGGCATTCTCATGGTAAGGGTACCGGCCGCCACATATTTTGTTTGTCGAAACGGCAGGCTTAACCGGGAGAAATTAATTATTTGCCCGCTGTAATTACGTAGTTCACGTTTGGTAGCGATGCAAGTGATGCAACTTAATATGACCCAGTTTTCCTGCATGTTTACTTTGAAATTTTTAGTTAAAATATTGATTTACATTTTTTTTTCTAAAAACGTTGCTGTAATTTAGCGTAAATATTTATGTTCACTTTGACTTGATTAAGTCTAGGAATAATACTTTAAAATATATATATTTTTCATCTAAAATAACAGCGTTAATATTTTTATGTTATTTTTCTTGAGACTTTCTGTACAAAGTATTAAAAGTAAAGAACGGAGATATCTTTGTATATGATTGGAGGTCACGTTTTTCGAAGAAGGTTCGACTGACATCAGATTGTAGCTGTAGATTCCATACACTTTAGGTAATAAATTATGGCCATATCTTTTAGACATAACTTGCCTGTGAATCTCTTCGGCCACGGGCTTATTATGGTCACGTGCTGTACCTAATTAGAATTAAAATGACTTTCTGCCTTGTACAGCTAAACCTGTCGAATGAACTAACGCCGCATCGATACAACCTTCAAACCTTCAAGAAATGAGCTCACTCTCATCTTAAAAGCCGGCAACGCACACGTAATGCCTCTGATGTTGCGGGTATCCATGGGTGACGATAATTGTAAGTATTATTTAAAAAAATATGGCGACTGCAGCTGCATTTCTTAAGACGTATGCAGTATTGACGCATCGCCCGCACTCATCACTGTCAATTGCCTTGGAAAATTTCGTTGGTGCCCTTACCGCATTTCTGTTGCGATTAAGCACTGGGTTGCTATGTTCGCGAAGACGTCACTAAAACGTTGTCTATGTAAACAAAATGGCGCAGTTTCCTATAGGGCGGTGATTGAAGGAACATTCTTGTTGCGTCCGTAATATTACGGCCGCTATACGACGGCATCGCTATCCTAGTTGGAAAGCAGTGCTTTAGCGGTCACATTAATATCAGCAACGCTGCTGCAGTTATCATTCGTTGTAACCTTGATATTAACACTGCCACGCACCGTACGACATTTATCGATAGAATTTATATTTGTTACGTAGAAGTATAAAGTTGAAGAAATATTATTTATTATTTACTTATGAACGTTATAGCTAACTAATAGCTCTTTTACAATAGGGTAATAAAATCATTACCTATTGATTAAAGTATACTTGAGCTAAACAATACAGTACCCCTAGTGTAAATTTAGTCGATAGCGAAACGTGACGAACGCGTTTGCGTTAAGTCTCATTTTGTATGGGTTTTTGAACAGCGCGCCAAGCGGGACGTTTTGGAAAGTCGAAAATCTCATACAAAATGACACTTAACGCAAACGCGTACGTCACGTTTCACTGTCGAAAATATTTACACTAGGGGTACTGATCCCACTTTGTTTACATTTTAAGTACATACTAAGTTTTCCTGGTTTACCAATTCTGTTAAATTAAATAATACATTTAATCTAAAGAACCATGCGTCATAATAATCCGGTTTAGATGTTTGAAAAAAAGTTTTATTTGCATAAATCTATATTTAATTCAGACACACCAAGTATTACAACTAGTTATTCGTATATTTTACAGCTCCTTTGTCCCTTTGTATTCGAAAAGATTATTTCGTGAACTATAAAATCTAAACAATGAATGGCATGCCATTGTAATGAATGAACTCGCGATTCGTCCGATTCGACATTTGAAAATTAAAAACTAAAAACACGTGTAACTTACAGTGCATATCGCTTTCTCTTATTGTAAGTGACATACATTATTAAGTACGAATCACGCAATCAACCCCTGTGGAATGCAGTAAGAATTCTGAACGATGAGTCCTGGTAAAACACGTCAGGGAAAGCAGTGTTAAAATAGTACATTACGATACAAGTGCGAAAAATAGGAAATTCGAAACGAGTGGCGATAAATTAAAACACGACCGAAGGGAGTGTTTTAAATCGACACGAGTTGCGAATTACCTATTCGCACATGTATCGTACAACGTTTTACAGTACATATGGCCCTTGAAATGTTCGACAGAGTAACGTAATATGCTAATTTTCGCACTAGTACGGTAAAGTAACACCATATGTACTGTAAATAAATATTTTCATCAGAACTCCAACACGACTTATTGGTGGTGGACACATCTAAATTTATAAGCTTACGCGACCACATACCACACCACACCAGATGCGAATCTAAAACAACAGTTGCGCTATCATACTAGAAAATTAGTAGGCACCCTACAAAATGTGGTTACAATGAGGCGTTTCATATCCTCCAAATTGCAGTGCTCTAAATATACCAAGTATATTTTTCTATACACCATAGAAATAATTATATGTTATTGAAATCTTGATGATCGTCCTTGTTTTCTTTTGAATTGTATCCTTTTTGCCTTAATTGTCTATTCTATATTTTTCTGTTCGTATTTGTATGATACATTCGTTGGAGGCCGATTCAAACTTACATTATAACATCAAATTGATATCTACTTAAATGATTCCAGTCACGTGTGCATTTTGCTCGTACTTGTTGGTCGGGCAACTGATATAATTTAGATATTATTTGGATATCACAATTTAAGTTATAATTGGCCTCTTAGATTAGGCTAGGTTCCCGCTTGACTGAAAACCAGCTCCACGGTTTCTTGTAGCATTCTGCGGAATTTGCCAAATATTCCTAATCCTTTTTATCATTGGTTTTTTATGTTACCTATTTTATGTACGTGTAATGGAGTGATGTAAAAAAAAGTATTATCTTTTTTATTTTCCTTCAAATACATCTACGCTGAAGATACTGATTCTTATTAGGAACGCGTAAAGAATTGTGAATGATGACTTGGTTGTGGAATTCTCCTGGGAGATCCTGGTGTAAATCATTTTTGAACCGATATCGATATTAGAAGAATTTTGCGATTCGACTTATTGGATTTTATTTATACCTTTTTGATTCTTTGTCATATTTTAACAAATCATTAATTCAATATTAGAGCATCTTGCTCGCACTTATGTATTTATTGGTTTTCTCGTACTGTCAGGAGATATCAAGTTAATATCATATCAAAAAATAGGTCAAGTGCGAGTTCGTTTACCTCGCGCACCGAGGGTTCTATTAATGTTAAAATGCGCTGGTATTCATTGGACACAAGAAGAAGAATGCACATATAAACAGAATGTAAAAAAGAACATAAACCAACAATAAAACAATATAATTCAAAAATATAAAAAAGTATAAAATGTAAACATCTTCTAAAAAGGTGCGTCGCCCATAGGTTCCGTACAAACTTTCAATTATCTCATGTACCTAACTGTAAACAAAAAAGAGCTTCAACCATCAACATAATTGTGTACAGCGCCTTCTATCGGAAAATTGGCTAACTATATTTGCGCGAACTGTATGTATGTTGGTTTTTCAAGGATAATTATTTATTATGTGAACAGATTTAAACAACTTTTGTTTTATTTGAAAGAAAGTGTTTTTAGTGTAATCTTATAGAATATTCAAGTATAATAAACACCCGCAAACGGGGCTAAATTGCAAATTAAATTGGAAAATATTGATTGGTGATTAAAAATAGCATTTGTGGTTTACATTTTCCTTCATATTATTTTTCAATATGAAAACAAAAAAGAATGTTACGGAATGTTTACGGAATTTAAGCTCTTACAAATGATACCCCACTTGACCTAGTATCTAGATTTTGAAATTTTGCCCCCTTTTAATACTGGTAATTGTTCATAGTTAACAATAAAATAAATAAAGTATAATACTTTTGTGGGTTTGGGTTTGTGTATGGGTTTGCGTTGTTCATGACTATTCCTGAAATCGATAGCTTAAGTAGTTCTTCAGATATTTAGCGTTGTGACTGACGGACGAACGGACAGAGTCGCACCATAAGGGTTCATTTTGTACCTTTTTGTAACTTAATGAGTAATAATGCAAATTGTGTTAAGAATATAATCTACGAAAACTAATGGAAATATCTCATAATATATTTACCTTATGTTTTATTCTGTAATGGTTTTATTTTTAAGTATTAACAGAATTTATTTAATTATTCAGGATTTAAAGCAATGAATAGACATTTATTTATTCTGACGCCGTTTATTGGGTCCGATAATATAAAGCTACTTATAAAAATCTGCGTTAGTAAAAAGATATCAGTGGTCGACTACAAAAAAATATTTACGTTATTCCAAAAGCCTATAAAACTAAACGTTTACAACATTAGTGACGTCACGAATCATGACGACGAGCCATTATGCACGATGACTGTAATTTAATTTGTACGACGATCGAATTCAGCGCACGAAACGATCGAGCACGTCATTCTATTGACTTACCTAATACTAGCGCGTAAATTGGCTTAGAAAATATGGCCCACTATACGGCCATAATTTCATGGCCCTTTTTACTATGCTAAAACTTATACGTTTGGACAGCTTATGATAAGTAAGCTTCAGCTGACAGTAATCTATCAAATTCAAATATTTATTTAGCAAATAGGCTACAAGGCCACTTCCACACGTCAAGTACGGCCATTTTAAGTAATTACCCTAATCACGTGCAATTTAATTAGGATGTAGCAAAAGTTGGGTTGTTCTCAAATTATACGACTGCGATCATCCTCAACTCCATCAAACTATTCATACATTTAGTATGATTTAATGGAGTTTAGACGCAGGCACGAATCTGGAGTATTCTCCACCCAACCTGGTTGGTTGCTGGTGGTTGGTTGGTTGGTTGGTGGTTGGTGGTTGGTTGGTTGGTTATTACCCACTTGACCTTCGTTAAAGTTGCAAATATGAACACATACGCTGTACGCATTATATTTCGTTTTCAGTTTTTACAGACAAGAAACATTGGTTCTCGTCTCCATTTTCTCACGATTCCGTAACCAATGGGAACACGGGTAGGGCATTAGAGTGATCATTACGGGTCAGTTTTCAGAACGTTTAAGGTGTTAGGGTGTGGCGATTTAACGTACCTGTGATTGTGTATTACAAGCTATAAAAATGAGTGCGAATAGCGCCACCAACGTAGACCTGTTATTTCTATTAGTGTTGTGAATAAATATTTATAAATAAAGTACATTGAGGTGACTTCAAAAGCGGAGTAATTATGAAAATAAATGAAGCTCTTCATACTTTAACAATACTTACGCTACTACAACGGTTACCAAGGCATCTGTCTTGCTTACTGTTATATAGAATATAGTGTTTCTAAAATAGAAACTTACTTAGGTACTTTTGGTAAATAAATAAATAATAATAAATATTATAGGACTTTATCACATAATACACAAATTAACTAAGTCCCACAATAAGCTGAATAAGGCTTGTGTTGTGGGTTTAAATATTTATAAATACTTAAATACATACAAAACAATCATATCTCAGGAACAAATATCATTGCTGATCACACGAATAAATGCCCTTACAAGGAATGGAACCCGGGACCATCGGCTCCATAGACAGGGCCGCTACCCACTAGGCCAGACAGGTCGTTACTTTACTTTAAACAAATATGCAGTTAAATAAGATATAATTTTATAGCTTAATATAGATATTCAATCAGTATAATCCACAGAAGCACCATTAAAAAAAAGTGTCTACAGGTGTGCTGAAAGTTTTAGAACGTTTCTTTTGTTAATATATGGTTAATACTGAGTTCAACTTTAACTGTTAACACAAGCCATCAGTACCCCTAGTGTAAATTTGATCGACATCATAACGTGACGAACGCGTTTACGTTAAGTCTCATTTTGTATAGGATTTTGAGTTTCCAAAACGTCCCGCTTGGCGCGCTCTTTCTAAATCCAATACAAAATGAGACTAAACGCAAACGCGTACGTCACGTTTCGAAATCGAATTTATTTACACTAGGGGTACAGGTTACATTTACGTTCAACGATAGATATGACGTGCGGTCTAACGTATCTTTGCAAAATGGAGGCTCAATCAATTCTTTTGTTTGCGGTAGCCAATGTTACATAATTAGCCCGCTCACGATAAATTTTAAACAATACCAATCACCGTTCGGTTCCCGGCATAATAGCTACGAGAGAAATTACCCTCTTTTCCAACAGCACAGACAGATATCGGCCGGCGGCGTTGCGGGCCTTTAAACCGTTTAATGACGCATTTTGATATATCTTATCACATAGCTTTCCAATCGCTTTTGCTTGATTAATATACGGAATAGAATGTTATTATACAATTGAATAAAGAAATTTTGCTGCCTCCCTCAAGAAAAAAAAACATTTTTTTAATTATATTTATGATGAAAGGTCCGTTTGTATCATTATGACAAAAAATATTTAAGTGTGATTCAATGTTTATAATGAGTATGATATGATTTTATACACACTAGGGTATTACAAATATATATATTTATTTATTAAATGATATTATGATATCGGTCTTCCGTTGAACATGGACGCTGTAAAGGGTCCGAAACGTCACGATTGATTTTAAATTCATTATATCTCAATATGATCCATGTACTCGTACATATACATAGGATTATTTCATGAGTAACTGTCGCTGTAACCAAAGACAATATTTAATTTCTTTTTGTTACGTTATTAGAGAATGGTTTATACTTTTGACCCATTGTCTGATCCGTTAATTTTGATACCTACTGACTGTTCTTATCTAGATCAAAAGTTGAAATAAACTTGCAAAGTTTAAAACGAAAAGATCAAACAACTTCCGAACTAAGCTACCGGTAAAATGTTTACACCTTTAAAAATGTAGGTGAAAAGGTCAAATAGTTTAAAGATTTAGCAGGTAGGTATTTCGGTCCGGGCAGGCGGCATGTGAAAAACGTTGCGGCTGGGAGGTCGCCGCGCTTTATCACTATCTGAGGGATTCTGAAAGTGGTTGCGATCGGTTTGTAGTTTGACTATTCAACATAGGGTTTTTTGTATGCGTTCTGAGGTTGAAAACTAGAATTTGAACCCTACTAAATTTTTACATTCCTGTAATAGATCACTTTACGATAATTGGTATAATAATTTTACAAAAAACTTAAAAAGCAGGTAAACAAAATATCTCAATTTAATACTTTTATATTAAACATATTTAAAGAACCTTATTTTACCAGCTACAAAACCACAATTTATTTTCATTAAATTTCCCCAAACTGAATCTAGAACCTACCAAACTCCATTTAAAACCTCTCCCATAACTTCACCAGAATAGGTCCCCGTGACGTGAAATCGTTGCGGACGACCGGGGCAAGAGGTCAGCAGTGTAACAACCTTCTTAAACCCAAAAGCCTTAAACACCTATGATACTCGTGTGGACATGCGACCTTTTGGATAACCTCGACGTGTTACTCGTGCACGGCGCATTTCAGTTTAAATACCTTTGAGTCCCACCCGTATTCTGTGTACGTTCCGAATTAGATTTTTCACGCGGTAATTCGATAGTGGAAGCTGTTTTTTACCGACAAGGTTGGTTGGAGTTTAAAAAAATAGTAAATTGGATGGAAAATACAGATGGTATCGTTACATGTTTTAATTGAAGTTCAGTTGTACAGCCAGTAGCAGATGTAAATAAGTAATTTTTTTTTCAAAGAAATTAAAACAAAATAATGTATAAAAACACATGTCGCAACATTCTAAACTTCAAAAATAAATAATAATAAATAAATATCTGGAGACACTCTTAAGGGCCAACACACATACCCACGATACGACGTCGTATCTTAAGTTTGTGTGTTGGCCCCGCGATACAACGCCGTAACGTTGCAAGACGCCGCAACGTGAGACGACGTCGTATCGTGGGTACATACCTTGTATTACCTAAATAAATATATTGCTATACTACTATACAGGATGATTCAGGAGACGTAAGCAGGATCAAGCCTGCATATTCGGTAAATTATCATCAACTGTTTCGTACCAGTATTTGTGAGATTAACGTTAATTTAATTTTCACTGTTCAAAAAAAAGAGTTTTATTTTATTTACGATATTTATGGTCACCCTCTTTGTTTTATCCATAATAAGTGACAAATTGAATGTCATCGGAGTCTGGTTACTTTTATAAAATCGTATCTCACTCAAGTGTGACATTTTATTTTCTTCATAATCAAAGTGCTGTCATAACGGTTAAAGAGGGTTTATCTTTGTTAATTAATTGTTGTAGGGTGTCCATGATTGTAGATAATCAAATTTGTCCTTAAGTAAAAGTTAAATAACAGATAAAAAGCGTGATTGTTTTACTTAAATATGATGGTGAACGATTCATTAACATTTACTGATTATGTAGTCTTAGTCCAGCTCACGTCTCATGAATCACCCTGTATATAAATTGTATTACCTATTTAAATACCTAAATATACAGAGATAGTTAATCACCCATAGTATATATACTTGTATACTATGGGTGATTAACTATCTCTGTATATTTAGGTATTTAAATAAAAGTAAACAAAATCTACCCTCAAATGGCTCCTTAAGAGCCCATCAACGGTCTCACTAGCGCCACTGGAAAATAATTGTGATTGTTTAAATTTAACGATAGAATTGATAATTAAAAAAGGGGGCCGCTACGTACTGTATGATGTATTTAAGTACCTTTTGAATACATCAAACTAGTTTTTATGTTGCTAGATTCGTCGATCTATGCACTCAAAACAAAAACGGCCGTTTTAACTTTGGACGCCTAGTTTGACGAATCCAGCAACTTAAAAACTATTAAAATGCATTCAAAAGGTACTTCAAAAAAATACAGTACGCAGCGGCCCCTTTTTTTAAATATCTATCGTTAAATTTAAATAATCACAATTATTCAGCAGTGGCGCTAGTGAGCACGTTGATGGG
The DNA here is from genome assembly GCF_033807575.1 of Cydia pomonella. Classification (NCBI taxonomy): domain Eukaryota; kingdom Metazoa; phylum Arthropoda; class Insecta; order Lepidoptera; family Tortricidae; genus Cydia; species Cydia pomonella. The sequence continues at coordinate 5,581,714 of NC_084721.1, read as the reverse complement.
CTCTTAAGCTAGTTGAGGGTAGATTACATGATCAAATACAGATACAGATACAGAACAGGTCGTTCAGTGACAGATCTAGGCGGTTTTGTATTTGGTTGGTTAACCAATAAATGTTATAACTACCCGAAAATGTACAAATATATCTAAAGATACAGAATATAAGTTTTCCATTTAGTACATTTATAGTATATAATATTATTTACTCCACTGATAAATACAATAATAACTATACTTAATACAATAAGACTTTTGTTAGTCTCAGATTAGGTTAAGTCAGGTCGTTCAGTGACAGATCTAGGCAGTTTTGTATTTGGTTGGTTAACCAATAAATGTTATAACTACACGAAAATGTACAAATATACCTAAAGATACACAGTATAAGTTTTCCATTTAGTACATTTATAGTATATAATATTATTTACATATTTACTCTATTTACTGATAAATACAATAATAACTATAATACAACAAGACTTTTGTTAGTCTCAGATTTTTAGATGAAATAAAATTTGATGGAGTGTAACGAAGTGAAACATATGTTAGGCACGAACCAAAAAATATTTGTATTTAAAATCACAGAAAAACTCATTGAAGCGAGAAAAGGCAGCAGCGTTAAACGTTTACTCTATTTGCCATATAAATAAATCTTAGTTAGGTTAAGTTAAAATATAATTCAAAAAATTTGTTTAACTTAAAAAAAACTTTAAATTTGAAGGAAAACTATTAGAAAATAGTACGTAAGGCGCTTTAAAAATACGGCCTATCAAATTTTTGACTTTTGTAAAAAGGGCTGTGCCCCTGCCAAGACAAGATAAAACGCACTGCCTACCTATTCTCGACTAAGCGCATCGTATTTTCGAACTCTCATAATTTAAACTTTACATGACGTCAATGTAATTACGTTCATGCATTATGAACCCGCTGAAATAACAATTACAAAATACTGTCTACAAAACATTCCGTCAATTTGAAAACATAATGGAGCCGTATTTAATTTGTCCGCGCATTTATTCCAAAGTTAATGCGAACTAATTAATGCAGTTCAAACAAGCAGATTACTGACAACATTATTTAACGGAGTTGTGAAAACAGCCGCTACATAAATTATCTTGGCCGTATGTTTGCCGGCGTCCCGATTATCGGCAAATGCGGTCATTTTATAAATTTCGATGTGACTGTTTCGAATATGTTATTTTTTTAAACAAGTTGGTGATAATGGCAAACAAGCATACACATACACACACATACCCTACCCTTCCTTCCTTCCTTGCCGTATCCGGCAATGGCGACCCCATCAACAATTCTTATCCGGATTATGAAATGCCCTTATGTGGCTCGCAAAACCAAACTTGGTTTTGAAGATGCGGTCACACGATGCGCAATGGAGTTGTCCAGTCGAGTTGCGGGTGTATGTGTAGGAGGGCTTAGGTCGCGTCTTGCGGATATGACGCTTAGCATCACACACATATATATAGTATGGACATACGGCCTTCCTTTTCGTAACTAAGAGACACAGTTACTTATTGATGTTTGTAGCTCGAGAATTGCAAGCGTCTGATATAGATGCAGATTTTTATGTGTATAGACTCGTAAAAACCTGCAAACTTCTTTTTTGAATTAATCAATATCTACAGTTGTTGGGGGATAAAACGTTAAAATTTTAATTGTATTAGTTGTGATTACAAAACACTTTTTAAATTAGTGTATTGTGCCATGCTTTTGACTTACATTTTCGGTGAACTTAGAAATAGGTACTTAATGTAATTGTGTTTGACTTAAATTAATAATTACCTAGTTTTTTGTATAGGATGTTTGTTAGAATATAGTTATTTTTCCTCAGCATTTTCCGGAAATCGAATCGATCCGACAACATTATTTTAACCGATTTATGAAAGCGATTACATAAATTATTTTGGCCGTGTGTATGCCGCTGCCCCAACAGCCAGAAAATGGCGATAAATGCGATAATTTTGCCGATTTATAAAGATCAATTAATTTCTAGTTTCATGTTCACAAATGCTTCTAGTTTGTAATTGACAGAAAGTTTTCTATTCGTAAAAAGGTAATAGGAAAGACAAACAGAGAGATAAAGTTACTTTCGAATTTATAAATTTAGCAACCAAAATAGTAGAGATTAAATTATGTCGTACGTATATTTAAAGATACAACAAATAAACAAAAATATGACAATCCGGGGAGCAGCCTTAAATAATAGGGTTGGTCCCTTCGGAACCCTTTGATTTAATAATGCGCTTTTTCCTGTACAAGTTCCTGACCGTACTCGTACCTACCGGTTAATTTAACAAAGTGGCCATTAAAAAGGTCACTTTCACGGCGTTTGAATGACGCTTCACGAGTTTTATCATTATTTCAGTAACCAATAATTAATGCATATGTGTATAATGCATATATGAGAATAAGGCCTCTGCTGTTGAAACTGTGTATACGAGTATTTATATTCCCCTAAATTTTCTTAAAAAAAATTCTTTTTATTTTAATATTTTTAGAAAAGAATAAGTAAAGCTAAAATACACAAATTCATATTATTGAAATACATAAACACCCAATTAATTATGTAGTACCATTTTAACAATCCACAAAAATGCTAAAATCCTTCAATCAATACGAAACGTAAACATCTCTTTCGGGTGACCACGTTGCACGGTGCAAACGTGTTACAATTGCATACCTAGTGTAAACTAATCTACTATAACCAGTGTAAGTGCACGTTTTGATACTGCTTACTTGCTAGGGTAGTATAGCTCAGAGTTACACTGGTTTTGTGGGATAAAGAGAACACGGCCGGGAGAAATGGACCGTTTACCGTAATTATCCATTCGCGAGTACATTCCGGGATGTGTACACATAATTATACACTGGCGAGCGACTGCCGGTTTTCATGTCCTCGACTGTACGCGTTTTAGTTGACAGTTGTTGTGGTTAATTGTGTTTATTACGTAGCCTATGGTAGGCTCGGGGGCCCAATTTGGACGTTTTAATGACAAGGTGGCTAATTCACATTGATTTTTGATAGATTGTGGTATGATTGTGAATCTCGTACTTGCTTGTAATTTTGTATAATTTTATATGAACTATCTAAATATAAAATATATTTAGGATACCAAAAATAACAGGTCTCGACTAAAAAGTCCGTAGGTAATTTGTAATAGAAGTTCGTAACGTAACGTTCGCACGCCCATTGTTGTGAATTGGATTTTTCTTTATCCTTAAATTTTCACATCTTATTGCAGACAATTAAGTTGCATTTAAAGCTCAGTACGTAACACAATATTATTATAAGATAGTACAAAGATTAACTAAGAGCTGAGGCTGAAAAATTATGTGTCATTTGTTAAACTCATGAAGCGTCATGTTTTAAAATTGACAGAAAATGTTAAAGTTAAAACAGCAGATTATTTTCAAGGTCGCTATGTACCTATTATAGTTTTAACATTATTTTGAACTTTTAAATTATTTTAAACTGTGTCGCTCCCGCTCGTTGCTCCAATCAAATTAAAGCCAACTCAGACCTATCCGTCTCCACTGCTTTCCACTCATCTGAACAAATATCTGAAAACAGAATTGCACTAAGGTCCATAATTAAAAACGTAGTGGAAACCTTCAAACGAGCATGACCTTAACCCTTTACCGCATATTGTTCTTTTTGAAGAACAACGACCACAAAGCTTGATAACTCAGGAAGTCTCTCTGGTCCCAAAGAAATTGTAAACATTATAAATTTCAATTTTATACTGTTATATTTAGTACGCCTCCTGTAAGACTTGAGGTACCGGACCCAAATGTAAGGCTCACCTTATTTTATTTTTTAGACATAAGATAAAACTATGTAATTTAGGAAAAAAACTACTTAATAAATATATTAAACCATTGATGTGATAATAGTATATTTGGCTTAGAAAACAATGTTTAATAATAACTGTAACCATTTTCGTAAAAAGGATCTAATAATTTAAAAAGTGGGCTTAGTTAGCCACTGGGCCTTACAGTACGGGTCAGGTACCTAAGTCTATTTGTGCAAAGATAATTTACAGAAATGTATATACAAAGTAACCCGATTTAATTGCACTGCCGAGTGTATTCTACCGTAATGCTAAAAACGAAGAAACGTTTGCGATAAGTTGAGCTCTGTTTAAACCAGTATTCTGAGAATTTACTGAACGTCAAGCAAGCTAACGAAGCTGAATTATCCTCGGTGTCGAAATAAAGAGCTGCGGGACGGCGGCTTACGGCGAAAGAGACTAATCAAAACGTGAATGTAGGAAAAACATCTTGGAATTACTGGTTGAGAAAAATAACAAACTCATGGTCAAACTAAGAATTATTTATGTGCGTTTAATTGATGAGTAGACTCGAAATTAAAAGTAGTTTGGTACCTGATTAAGGTGCCTGATCCATATGAGGCCCAGTTGCAAACAAAGCCCACATTTTTAAATATTATTAGAGCCTTTTTACAAAAATGGTTACATATATTACTCGTATTAAACATTGTTTTCTAATCCAAAGCGAAATAATTAAAACGTCGATGATTTAATAAATGATTAATAAATGATTAATAAATTAAATTTAGTGGTTTTTTTCTTAACATTTATTGTTTTATTTTTATTTATTTAATTTTTATTGTATAATACATGAACGTACAAATGGCGGACTTAATGCCTTAAGGCATTCTCTAGCAGTCGACCAATGGGTAAAACTAGAAAGATTAAGTAGGTGCAGTTTTTTTTAACTAATTGAATTTGTAACCAAAACTATATATAAATATAAACTATATACTCGTATTAATAAACTTTCACATATATAGGTACTTAATACAAATAAACATACATATATTGATTCGTACATAATTACACCAAGTGTGAATCATTTTTGTATCTAAAATATAACAAGATAGGTCTTACATGGCTCAGGTACCTTAGGTACTGGTCTTGGGAAAATGAATAGTAGATGAGTCGATGAACAAAATGTTCAACTACTATTTTGCACTATATCAGAATACATATTAAAAAAAATGCAGGAGTGCAAATAAACAGTCGTGTAATAGATACTGTAATTTAGAAATAGGTAACAACTTCTACCTATATGGAAGTTGCTACTTCTTCTAAACAAGTTAATTTTTTTTTCGTTTTCAAATTCATTTTTAAATGTATAGTTCTAAACTTCACCGCATTTAGATCATGCTTATTTCTGCAGAGTCAATAAAAAACTGCATATTAGTATACCTACGAGTAATATCCGAATACAATTTTATATTAGTTACTTTGCTTTGATCAAATTTTATCGAACTGTCCGTGTTTCGCGATGTAAATTTTTGGGATCATCCACTGCAGCTGCCCTAACAAGGGGCTTAGGCTCCGATGGCCAATCGCCAGCGCTCCAGCGCATACCAACAACGTTGATTGAACATTTGTAAACCCTATTGCAACGAAATAAAGTCTACAGATAGTCAGTGGAGTTAGTATGTAAAACAAATCGGAATAAGCATGTACGTCGGCCATTTGTTTCTGTTTGCGAATACCTAGGACGTTCTCCGCTTCGAGTGTTAATGAATCGGTTAAGTGCTTTTAGTCAATGGATGAGTGGCACGGCATTGCTTTTTCGAGAATGTTTAGAGAGTTCCGTGCCAGTCGTGATTGAAAATTTAGTTCTGGCGACAAAACAAGATCCATTTATTAGTTATATTATTTTAAATTTGTAAGGACATCATTTACTTTGTTGTATATATTATTAATTTTGATGCAAACAAAGGTATACCTAACTGATGGAATGACGCAATAAAAAAGTCTATAGTGTCAAAGTTCACAGTAGGATGTGAGCATATAACATAAAGGGATTTGGTTGAGGCCACGACCAAAGTTCCATTGTATAAGACGGTAGAACGTGCCGGCTGGAGCGAGTTTACCCGGCTGGAGTCCATTGAAACAGTGAGCTAAAGGCGTTAGCCTAAGCCTAATAGTAGCTTGCTAAGTTTAGATCAATTCAGTTTCTTTATTGTTAAAAAATATTTTACAGGTCACACAGCTACATGTGAAATATGCTAGTTTAAACAATTCCAGATAAAAATACACAAGTCAAAGTTTACGGTTCTTTAATCAATAATGGAGTTGGGCGGGACATGTTGCTTGCTAGGCAGAGTGATGGCAGGTGGACTAAGATGTTAACGGAATGGTGGCCGCTTTTGGATGAAAGTAAGCGTCCCCAGCGTCCGTTGGGTGGACGACATTCGGAAGATTGCAGGTCACTTCTGGATGAGATTAGCAGAGCTCAGGACCGGGACAAGTGGCGTACTGGAAGAGAGGCCTATTGCTCAGCAGTTGGCTATAAAGGGCTGATATGATGATGATGAATTAACAATAGTGCAATAGTAGTTATTACAATACCATTTTTAATAATCTCTTTCATAAAATCATCAACAGACCGGCTAGCATGATTTGCGTTCTTGCGCGCGACTCCTTACGCCCTGCGCGACTTCAAGTATGGACGCGCGCGAGAATGCAACTCATGCTAGACGGACAGAATACATCTTTTATACCATCTTTTATAGTAAGCGGCACGTATCAGACTGATTGTTTTCGTTAATTTATGACGCATGACTCTGAATCTTTCAATTTAACATTTACAAGGTAAGATTAAAAAATATATGCATACACAACTTAAATCGCAGGATGGTACTACCGGTTTCGCAACGATTATCTTATCTCGATTAATCGATTAGCTATATACAATAATTACAATACACAGGCAACATAACGCAATTTACTCTAAACAACGCGAAGTTATGTAATTATGTGTTGATAGGAAAACAACCCGAGCAATATCCCGTTCCCATCGAAAGTTTAAATTCCCGGCTGCTATCGAGATTTTTATTTAAGTTAGACGTCGATATAATAAAGTTTTCCGCATCTGAGGGCTATCTCGTAAACTCGTAAGTCCCGTAACAAGCCTGCAGTAGGTACTGTCTTACTAACTTGAATCTAGGACTTACAAGAACATAATACGTAGTTGCTGCAATGCAATATCAATTTACGGCTACTCCGCTGACGGGAAGTTTTTCCTGCGCGCGAGGGTGAAAATGTACGAAGTAACATAAGAAATTATCACGCAGCATAAATAAATAAAAAATAAATAAATATTATAGGACATTATTACACAAATTGACCAAGTCCCACAGTAAGCTCAATAAGGCTTGTGTTGAGGGTACTTAGACAACGATATATATAATATATAAATATTTATAAATACTTAAATACATAGAAAACACCCATGACTCAGGAACAAATATCCATGCTCATCACACGAATAAATGCCCTTACCAGGATTTGAACCCGGGACCATCGACTTCGTAGGCAGGGTCACTACCCACTAGGCCAGACCGGTCGTCATATATTTCTTTATTCCTGTGGGTGTATTAAATACAACACATTCTACCGGTACCGTTGCCCTTAAAGTTCGGTAGCCCTAAAAAAGAAACTATAGTTTCGTCGTGTCCGCGTCTGTGTGTCCGTATGTCAAAGTCGCCGTTTGACTCGGATACTATACGATATATTTAATAATCAAACGAACTTACCTGTGAAGTTTGATTACAATTATGCGAGTATCCAAATCCAAGACAACAAATATAATTTACTAGCAGCAGTACACGTTATCGTGCAGTCCAAGTCACACATTTTAGAGATTATAGTATTTAAAAAACAAGTTCGCGCTGTCCCTCTCACTCGCTACGCTGCGTTCCTGCTTCGACATCGCTCCTCCAGTACTCATTATTTCAGAGTTATTTTTGTGTTATTAACAGAGACTATTTTATTTTCATTTTTGGGGATGGGGGGCGGGTCTTTGTTGTCTTGGATTTGGATACTCGCATAATTGTAATCAAACTTCACAGGTAAGTTCGTTTGATTATTAATTATACTTCGTATCCAAATCCAAGACAACAAATATAATTTACTAGCAGATGTTCAGAGCTTTGTATTTAAATTCAAATCCTGAATGCGAAAATAAAATAAAATATCGATATCAAATCAGTATGTTACGAACATACTGATATTATTGATTTTGACTAAAGAGAACAACGTACCACCTAGAAGTTATTAATTTATATCCAATTTAAATAATTATTTATGTATCCACATAGTATAAATGTAAAATGTATGTATAGCATAATAAAATTAAGGAGTGAAATTGCTCTTGGTATTTCATTTCGTTAATATTAAAAAAGTATAAAACTTTCTTTGATTTCACTGTAGGTAGTATATTGATAAAGTTGTATATATCTTAATATTCACAAGGTACAACTATTTTTATGTCATTTACAAGCCAGGACGCCATTAAGTGTAAATGTGTTTTCAAGCTTTAGTTGGCTCTAAATAAGTTTTAGATGGGCATTTTCTGTCTGTAACCATATAAACAAACCATTTTGTATAATTTAGAATTTACCAACCATTCTCTGGATGTAATTACAACGGAGACAAACAAGCATACGGCCTGCCTGATGGTAAACAATCACCGTAGCCTATGAATGCCCGCTACTGCAGAGGTATATTACATGCGCGTTACTGACCCTAAAATATAATCTAATTTTATGTTACGACACTTTAAAGTTAATTTTGAATACAGCAATCAATACTTTCCTCGGTAAATAGCCTTTGAGTGAGGTAGATAAAGGAAAATTTTCTTCATTGTAAAGCTACCATAAATATCAAGGCTATATGTAAGTACTTTAAAACTAAGTCTGGACAATTACTAGTAGAGTATCCTGTAGGTATTAAGTATTTGAAACTTATCACTTTGAAAATATAGATGGACTAATTTTAGTTATTACCACAGATCAAGAAATAGTAATATGATATTATTTATAACTAAATAGCTAATCTCATCTGCTTATGCGTATCTGAACGACGATGGCTACTACGCTAACAAGTGGCAAGGAACTTAGGTAGATTATGTGTTGAGTTATGATATATTTGTGAACAAAATATCTGGCATGACTTGTAACTTGTACTTCATTTTAAGGAGTAACATTTTTTAACGTTACCTACAATAAAACTGTACAGTGTGCATTGCGACGAAAAATGAAAACTAGTTAAGCTTTCTTTTACAGCAAGGCAATATGACAACCCGAGCATTTACATTTCAGACAATAATAATGTTATTGTTAAAGGATTTCAACCCTTTATTGCGATTATTAATCTAGCTACTTAGCGCAAGCGACTGCAACACGTGGCAGCATAACTCTAGTTGCATGGTTGCACAATTTACAGCACTTATTTCGCGTCGCGGGATAGTGCATCAACGGCGGTTCAGCTCTTGTTTGATGCGGCGATGTTCCCCTGAAGTTGGGAGCTGAGAATCCGTAAGTAAATTGTACCGGATTTATTACATTAGGCTCGTTGATATGGAATATTCTTGACAGCATATCAAAGCTGACGTTTGAAGTTATTAGGAGTATATAACAGCGTGATATGAGTACGAATCATAAATTTGGGTTAAAGGGTTTACAGATATATTTTTTCCTATATGTTGTTTACATACAGCATTTCTTTGTCTGTAAGGGCAATGACATTGCGTACATTTTGTTTAAGGAATTTTAGGCCGCATTAACACCTATTAAATTACCTCAGCGTAACAAGAACCTCCTTTATATTTCATTATTTTTACAAGTCCTGTAAACTTTAGCTCAACCTTAAATATTTTTGCTCTTTAGTCCCTTATATTTACATGCGTAAAGCTACTTCCAATACTATTAAAGTCTTCAATCATTACATTGGCATCAACACTGTTATAGTAGAGCAACGTTATATATCTTTGACGATATCATTTTGAGATATGTATAATGACCGACTGTAGACCGAAGAGCGAAGTGACCGAAGAGCGTAGCGACCGAAGTGCGAAGCGACCGAAGAGCGAAGCGACCAAAAGGAGCAAAGCAACCGAAGAACCAAATGACCGAAGCATTATAACCTCGACACTTAAAATGAAGCACATATAGCCTCGAAGCTGCGGAAATGGAGGCCTCGATACGATTATTGTGGAATTGTATAGTACATATAACTTAAAGTGCGGCATATATCTTCGTCACTGCGACAGCTGCGACAGCGGACCCCTTGACACAATTATTGTGGAGTAATGATAGCATCCTCACTATGACGTGGGGCAAACTTAGCCTCAACACTACGACAGCAGAGCCCTCGACACAATGATTGTGGAGTAATGATAGCCTCCTCACTATTAAAGTGGGGTACATATAGCCTCGACGCTGTGAAAGCGGAGCCCTCGACACAATATTGTGGAGTAATGATAGCCTCTTCACTATTAAAGTGGGGCAAATATGGCTTCAACGCTGTGAAAGCGGAGCCCTCGACACAATGACTGTGGAGTAATGATAGCCTCTTCACTATTAAAGTGGGGCAAATATAGCTTCGACGCTGTGAAAGCGGAGCACTCGACACAATGGTTGTGGAGTAATGATAGCCTCATCACTATTAAAGTGGGGCAAATATAGCTTCAACGCTGTTAAAGCGGAGCCCTCGACACAGTGATTGTGGAGTAATGATAGCCTCATCACTATTAAAGTGGGGCAAATATAGCTTCGACGCTGTTAAAGCGGAGCCCTCGACACAATGGTTGTGGAGTAATGATAGCCTCATCACTATTAAAGTGGGGCAAATATAGCTTCAACGCTGTTAAAGCGGAGCCCTCGACACAATGATTGTGGAGAAATGATAGCCTCTTCACTATTAAAGTGGGGCAAATATAGCTTCGACGCTGTTAAAGCGGAGCCCTCGACACAATGGTTGTGGAGTAATGATAGCCTCATCACTATTAAAGTGGGGCAAATATAGCTTCGACGCTGTTAAAGCGGAGCCCTCGACACAATGATTGTGGAGTAATGATAGCCTCATCACTATTAAAGTGGGGCAAATATAGCTTCAACGCTGTTAAAGCGGAGCCCTCGACACAATGATTGTGGAGTAATGATAGCCTCATCACTATTAAAGTGGGGCAAATATAGCTTCGACGCTGTGAAAGCGGAGCCCTCGACACAATGGTTGTGGAGTAATGATAGCCTCTTCACTATTAAAGTGGGGCAAATATAACCTCGACGCTGTGAAAGCGGAGCCCTCGACACAATGATTGTGGAGTAATGATAGCCTCTTCACTATTAAAGTGGGGCAAATATAGTACCATGTCGACATCTCATTTATAAGAAAATATTTATTTAATATGTGTTTTAATTTTGAACTATTAATTAATGTGCATTATAAAATTACATTAAAACTTTAATCAACACAGTTAATACCGATTTTCTGTTTGATGAATATCTTGTTGCACAGTAAACCTAAGCTTCTAAGTACTCACGGAAAGGAGAATTATTATTAGACGGAGTCCACAATATTACACAAATCAAGTATATCTTTCCATAATATATTTCATTTTAAAATTATATTATATTATGTTAATCAAAGCTGTCTAATAATAACAAAGCGGGTAACTAACTGATGATCAAATTTAGGAGGCGACCACATCGATTGGACCCAAGACTCGACGATACCGCGATGTCCGATTAAAGCCTACTACCTAATCCGTCATGATCCATACGATAGATTCACTATGGCCCTCATATGGGGCATGGGGCGCACGGTATCGGAGCACGCATAGCACGTCCCGTTTGTATACGTCGATTAATGGCATTAAACACTTTAAACTGTCAGTCACTAAATAGTCTTCCAATGTCTTATAGATTGTGTATTGATTGACATTACTCCTGTATATTTATACCTATAGGTATCCTCATAAGACGCTCATTAAACTTGTTGGTACTGTGTATGTACATTTGCATAAAGACGCGTTTTGTTATCATTCATAGGCACTTATTACCAATCGGCAAGGATTACCATTGTTATCTGTTTTATTGTATGGTAGGGTAGATCGGACATGGTAAAAGCCGCTTTCGTGAAACGATTATCTAGTATATATTAACTTTATTCAGATATGATTTGTATATTTAAATCTGTACGCGAAAGCATCTCGTAAAAAAAAAATTGTGAGTGAACATTGCATTTTATGCAATCATAAAATGAAATCTAAATAATATTATATTAGTAAATAATACTATAATAGTACGTATTACAATTATTTAAAGTTCAAATTGTAATCTATTTGTAGCCCCATACTTATTTTTTCCGTAATTTATTTATTCAAAAAAGAAGGTAGTTGTAGTAAGTGATTTCGTATGAACGTAAAAATTACTTACTTGATTTCTTAGGTAATAAGTTTATTACGCTAAACGAATATACCTACAATTTCAAATTGAAAGTTTAACTGCCATGTAAGTATGGCAAACGAGACTAGACTTGCCGAGCTGAATAAACATCAATTTTTCGTTCGAGGGTACGGCGGTCGGCAGTTCAAATAATGTTTTGATTCTATACTTCTTATTCAGCGCACAATAAACATTAATCGAAACACAATTAGGTACACATATTTAGAGGAACACTATTTTGGCGAAAATACGTGTGACTCGGACTAACACAAAAACATGTAATGAGTACTGGAGGAGCGATGTCGAAGCAGGAACGCAGCGTAGCGAGTGAGAGGGACAGCGCGAACTTGTTTTTTAAATACTATAATCTCTAAAATGTGTGACTTGGACTGCACGATAACGTGTACTGCTGCTAGTAAATTATATTTGTTGTCTTGGATTTGGATACGAAGTATAATTTAACGGAACGGAAGTGTATTATGTAAGCTGCTACTTGGTTTAGAAACAAGTTTATAAAAATATATTTTCAAGGGTACATGTGTAAATAAAAATAAATATACATCATTAATAAGGTATTTAAAAATAACAAACGTTGCTACAAAGATTTTTGATACTGTTATTACTTTTTTAAATAATCGGTCCGAAAGTCTAAAATATTGTCTCCCACCCCTCTAACTTTTGAACCAGGCGTGTACATTTGTATGCATAAAAATCATATTTTTAGTTACATTTCCAGGTTTGGGGTTAGTGTTGTACATTATAAGGTAAGCCAAAATGGTTAAATTATCCTCTGGCATACCTACTAATGTATACCTACCTAATAATATTAAGAAATGATGTACCTACTTCAACAAGCCGCATTAAAAAAAAAAACATCTGACTAAGTCGAGTGATGTGCGGATCTGATCAATCTATGAAGTCGAGCTGCATCATCTGGCACCCCAACAACCTAAAGTGACGTCTTGAGCTTTAAGTATGCAGATACTTTCAAGGTAAAGGAATCTTTCTGGGGGCTTTCTAAGGACCACGGCATCACTATTGTCACACTGTCTTATAGGTACCTTCTCGACATGCGCCAAAAGGATAACTCATCCAAAATAGTTTCAAAAGTTCGCATTTAAATGCCACAAGACTAGCGGAAGACTTTCCAGCTGTCACAGGCAGCGGTTCCAGCGTGTGGCGGAGCTGGCTGTATATTCCCATTCCTCAACCAGCACTTGCGAATAGATAAGTCAGATTGACTGACGTAACTGTAGATCCAAGACCCGTATAGTTTACGTGTAGTCGGAGAGCACAATATTCTGGTTTAGATGAGCGTTCTATTCACCGTTGCATGACAAGCGATCGGTATGACATCTCTGGCGACGCGCCAAACAATTACTTTGTCTCGTCAAGAACGTTCCTCGACTGATGGAGCCAGAACGCCGTCAACTGTCTTCGACGTTTATCTTCTAATGGATTTTTAAACGTAATCGGAACGGTGTCTTGATGACAAAAGAAAGAACGTTTCCGTGCAAGCTGGAATCCAGTTTTACCTAGTTCGTGATGACGCGGGGAAAACTGCATGAATAAAACAACGCTTACAGGATTTTATAGCGTGTTTATTGTTCCGATAAGATGTTGTTACCCTGAAATATATTGCTAGTAGAAGTAGTAAAAACTTTTGAAATGAGACAGACGGCCCGATTCGAGCTTTGAGATATTTTAAAGATTTAATTTTGTTAAAGATACGATATGGATTACATATGTGTGTCCTTGTATCGTTGCCTATCGAGCAATTATTGTATCGAGTGACTGATCAATTGCAACGATGTAAATTTTTCAAAAAAAGTTCTTCAAACAAAAACGTCACTTTTGACACTGAAATATCTAATCCATATCGTAAATTTATATAATATATATATATATATATATATATATATATATATGCTCCTGACCGTTTTCGGCCACGGCGACTGCTTCAACTCCTTTTTTGGCGTTCATGTGCTCTCGTGTGGCTGACGTAGCCGATCTTGTTGGCAAAGACCCGTGCGCACAACGGGCACGAGAGGACACCATCAATATAATTATAGCTGATCACCGCTGGTGGTCGGGCTTTCAGCTCATCCCTCTTGTCGTCCAGATCTGTTTGACGACGGGATTCAAAAATATCCGTATGTTTCTTAAAATTCGAATCGGACCGTTTGTTTGACAAAACGTAACTTTTAATACTAACATATCCGATCCATATCGTATCTAGATCTACTAGATATGTCAGTGTCAAAAGTGACGTTTAGTCTGAAGAACTTTTTTTGAAAAAAAAAAAATACTTTGTTGTCATTGATCAGTCACTCGATACAACAATTGCTCGATAGGCAACGATACGAGAACGCCGTAAATTAAGCGCCGTGACTCGTTTTGCGGCGTTCGTCGTAACTTTATATTTGTTTTTACAAATAAATGAATGAGAAAAAGATATCGATTGTTGCGGTATGTTTTTTCATTGGATTGTCTTAATTTTATGATATTAGTGGTTATTTGTGGAAACTGAAAACTTTTTTACTTTGCCAAATAACTCAATGGACATTAATAAAAATATAATAACGAAAATATTACGTATTAATCGAAGTAATACTGCACTAGTCTTGCTAATTTTTTATTTTTTTTTTGTTTTTACTCTCATCTGCCATCGGCTTTCTTAGCCATAATCAGATTGTATCTATGTATCTAAAAAATGTCTTTTTCCAGGTGGTGGTTCATTAACCACCATTCCTTTATTATGTGAAAACAGGGGGTGGATTATTCTCTCTGGTCTAGTTCCAAGATCTGCCACCTTTTGAGTCTTGTGATGTTACTGTTGTTGTTTAATAGGTCTCTGGCAAGTTCGTTCTCATGGTTTGTGAGCCTTTCCTTATATTTCTTTGAGAAGCTATTTACTTCCTCTTTGATGGTTGGTATATGTAGGTAGTCATGTATTTCTTTGCTAATAAATATATATTTGTCATCACACTTGCTCGAAAAAGGTCATTTTTCATACCGAAGGACAAAGGACTATATTGTTCCCACGGGAGTTATCGATTGTGAAAAAAGTTATAAGTCTCACTCCCAAACGGATGAACCGATTTTCGTTTAGTTATTTTTGTGTCATAGATAATTTTATTTTAATGAGTTTAATTTTAAAATATTAACGTTCATGATTTAATATTTTTGTTTATGTTTAAAATCATTTAATTAGAATAATTTAACAGGCGTTTAAAATATTTTTACATAATTTTCAATCGTGGCTGAATGCCTAGTAGTAGAATAGTATGTGCATTCGATCCTCCAGCCTGCGGCGTCGGGAATTACCACTCTCGTATCCAAAATTACACTTACCCCCCCCCCCCCCCCACGTTGCACAATGTAGGTATTATAACCCTTCAGGTGGCATCCATCAATATTTAGTTGTTGATATTTATTTAACTTTGTACCAAATTATTAATTTTAAACAGAAAACCCGGTGCTGCCAGGACTTGCAAGAGGAATAATAAAGGAGATATATAACATATTATTTTGAAACTAGCAATTGAAATCACTTGGTTTATTTTATGTTCTTTTGTTTGCATTTTGGTTGATGTTATCAAAACGTTGCGATGATCCGTCAAATTTTAATGACGTTGAATATTTTGTGATACCGAGCAAATTGAGAAATTATTCGAGCAGCTCCAAGATGTGGTTAGGTGCCTTATAGTTACGAAATACTGAAGAGAGGCTTCACATACAACAACAGTTTTGTAAAGCCCGTCTAGAAATATATGATAATTGTCAAGAGGGCGCTGTTATTCTCATGTATAGGGTTAGTGAGAAAAAATTAGTGCCAATGAAATTCCGCAATATGGCGCGTGATCATATATTAAGGGGTATACCGAAAAAAACTGTAAACTTCAAATGAAAAAAAAAACTGATTGAGAACAAACTAAGGTTTTTAGAAAAACTACAATATAAAGCGATTTTTAATTTAGATAATTGTCAGTTTATTTATTTATTATTTTTTCTACAGGAGTGATAGGCAGCTTTTTCCTAGCACATTCAGTGGCAGCTTTTTACGGGCCTGTTTTTCATATTTGCCTGCATCAGCCCATCACCTGCTGGAATTGTTAATGTTTTTTGGATGTTTCATTCTTCTCATTTAATACACTTTTGATTTGAGCCAAATAATAGTCGAGAGAACGGCACTGCAGGACGTTTGGAGCCCTTATTCTCTTCTATGTCAACTACCAAATGCGATTTTTTTACGAAGGGAATTGTATGATTTTCGACTTGGCCTAGAATTAAGTAACACACATTTTCTGTAACTTTAGCTATCTTAGGGCCGATTTTTCAATCCCCAGATAAATCGCCGAATAGTTATCCCACCGATAAAAATAACTGACTGTTTATTTGTTGGTTAAAGATTTTCAATTTTTCATTCCTTTTTTATCCAGAGAATAGTTATCTGTGGTCTTAGCCAGCTAACTTCGTTTTAAACAAGTGTGAGCAGGATGCAAGGATACAGAACTCAACATGTTAGAGTGAAACAGAAATACAACGCTTATTTGACATTTGACGTTTGTTGCCAAACCAAACATGACCTATTACATTACTATTATTACCCGCGTAATATACGTACGTCAGTGTCGTGTTTTAAGCGCTGGTGGCCTAGCAGATGGCAGTCAGATGGCAGTCGCTTTCGTAAAAACTAGTGCCTACGCCAAATCTTGGGATTAGTTGTCAAGCGGACCCCAGGTTCCCATGAGCCGTGGCAAAATGCCGGGACAACGCGAGGTAGAAGAAGGAGTGTCGTGTTATTTTATTATTATTTAAAACCGAGTTGTTTTGTGATCATTGC
Organism: Cydia pomonella; assembly: GCF_033807575.1. Classification (NCBI taxonomy): domain Eukaryota; kingdom Metazoa; phylum Arthropoda; class Insecta; order Lepidoptera; family Tortricidae; genus Cydia; species Cydia pomonella. Next base: position 5,564,591 of record NC_084721.1, on the reverse strand, counting down.
ATTGAAAAATAAGCGATATGAAGAAACGTGAACGTTTCTCCAGCTTTGAGAAATCGAAAGTGCATTTATTAACCGAATTTTTAATAATAAATAAATAATATATATATTATATAAATTTATTTATATTTTTATGCTACATATATTAATAAAAGCATATAAATCAGCCTCTTGCTCTGTTTCTATGCATTTTTGTTTCCCACGGATATTTTTTTATGTTTTTTTACAAGACTTGCACTTAATGTTTTCCATTTTCCACTACAAAATGCAAAAAACAAATGCAGATAATATTATGTGTCAGATGTTATCAACGCTGACACGTCATCGTTGATGTACTTCTATCTGTACATATAATGCCAGTGACTACTTATTGGAGAATCGTATTTTTTTTTGACATGAAGCACGAACATTTGTGCAAATATTTTTATATGTGTATGTAGTGGGAATTAGTGGCTACTCATGCATATTTTTTTTGGAGGTGTACCTCCGCGAAAAGTAAAAAAAAATTGGAAGGAAATTTTATTTTTAATTTTTTGCAATGAAGTTTAAGGACAGGATGCTGGTAAAAAATATGCATTTTGTAGTTTTTTTTATTGCTATCAAATATAATTTTGTTTGGTTCACGTAACTTGAATCGTTTATAAAATATGACACTTTCAATGATACCCTAATTATTTTACGTTATCCTGAATAACTCGCAAACAAAAGAGAATCGAGGTCTGATGTTAAGCATGGAGGGTCCTTAGGACCTAACAGTACACTACCAGAAATATCGACAAAATCCGTCGTTGGGGGCACTTCTTGTTCGCTTAGCCTGCTAGACCCTTTTATTCTAGTATCTTATACATACTCGTATTTTATATACGGCGTCAAAAATATCCATTAGGTTAGGTAGCCAGTTCAAGGTTGTAACATAACCTAAAACGTCCAACTTAACAGAGCGATAGGTACTAACTGGCTCTTGAACGGACAGATAACTTTATTCCTCCGTTAAGGGATTTATTCCTCAGTTAACTGCTATCTGACTGTTGAAAAACTGAAGTTACCGCTATCTGTAGAATAAAACCTATCTGACTGTTTAACTGGGGATTGAAAAATCGGCCCTTAACCAACTGAACTGATTCTCATCTTAGTTCGTTGCATTTAAGCCGCATATGTAGATATTCTGATATCTAAAGGCTTTTATGATAATTATAACAGGTATGCTTCCTTTTCCCAAATTTTATTACCAATCTTTGTGATGGGCCCAGGGTCATTCGTTCCTAGAAATCTGCCGCTCTGAGGCTTCTGATCAAAAGACAACATACTAAATTAGTTATTATTATGAAATGCATGACACTTCGAGGTAATTTTAAGTGTTTCGAAATCAGGCTTTTTCTTGCTATTTGGAAAAGACCAATTTTCAGTGATCTCTTCTCTTTACCGGTGTAAAGTCGAAGAGAGTAAAACCAGAATTATTTATATTGCAATATTATTATAAATAAGACTTTTTATCGTGGTAAGAAAGCCGTAGTCATCTTGCTTAGAAATAAAATTACAGCGGCTTAAAATTTGCAGTTTTTTTTTCGGCACAGGCTTTACTAGTCAGGCTTTATCTATAGAAATGATACTGTCAGCATCATTTTGAATTTGGATTGTTTTCAATCGTGAGGCCATTTTGAATGTACATTTTGACATCAAAATTATGTCCTAATGATGTAATGTAGTTATCAGTCACGCGGATATTTTACTCGCATTTGTATATGCAGGTATTGGCGTGGGTGAGGCACACCTGCGAACGAGAATAAATATTAAGTCAAATATTAGGTGTAGATACGATATGGATCGGATATGTCAGTGTCAAAAGTGACGTTTCTTCAAACAAACGAGCCGATTTGAACTTAAAGATACGTTAAAAATTTACTTTGTTGTAATGTTCAGTCACTCGATACAATAATTGCATTGCAATGAGAGGCAACGATACTAGAATGCCGTAAAGTAACCGCCGTGACTAGTTTGCGGCCGTTCAGTGTAACAAAATTACATCACATAGATATTATTTTTATGTCTAATGTAAGTTATTTCATTCATTCGTCATTCGTTTCATTTATCATTTATGTTACGTTCAAGATGCTAAAACATTTGCACGAAGACACTAAATGAAACCATTTTCATCGGTATTCGGAACAAAGTTTTAGATTTTCCATCAGCCTGAGTGGCATTGAGAGCAAACTACCCCCTGCTGGTGACACAAGGTCCCGACAAGTGGGGCCCTGGGGCCTGTTAAACGCCCGGGGAACCGGCTAACGAGGTCCCTGTTTACTTGAATGAATCATTGGGGCGCGGATCAGGGGCAACAGTTAGTAAAAAGGTTCAAACTTTCAAGTTAATGATACGCTTATGTTGAGTGTGTACATTGATAATAGGTATCAATTAGTGTAGACATTACTGTTATTGTTTGACTTGCCCTAGTAAACTATTTAAACTGGTATTGATAGACGATCCTTGTAAATAATAGTTTTATAATCATTCTTACTCGATGTTAGTTTATGTATATCTTTGTATTGTGCTCTGTTTATATTAAAGCAGGCATGTAACCAAGACAATTCAAAGGTAAATATTTAAATGCTGTGATGTGAACTTAGTATTTTTACATTTAGCATTTTCCACTGTATAGTCAAATAATGCGCAAACGCATATTTTTGTAAAATATAATTTTTCAACGCATGCAAGCGAGAACAACTGAAAATGAAATATCAAGTAGTTACCTAAATATATCCAAATTGCAAGCACTAAATTTAATTATATGTAGTTTTACCTTTGATTAAATATTTATGTATTGAATGGCTGAAGAAAATATTATATTCCTAGTTAACCCTTAGTTGAAAAATAAATACAGTGTGTATTTTTGATACGACCGCACAACCACAGGGTAAATAGTTTGGGCTGTTATGAACGTACTTTTTATAAAAACAGACCACTTTTATTTTTCCATAATATAAAATAATTCAGCAAGCAATGTGTCACTACTTTGATTTAACTCTAATTGTTGCATTAAATGACGCGACCTCACAAATGTCTAAAGTGACTATGATGTACAAAACACATCGCCGCTCGAAAAAAAAAATTAATTATACTGCGGTAGTTAAGATTAAATAAATAAAAACTTTTATAATCGTTTAATAACACTAAAACCTACGTCTAGTTTAAGTTGGCAGTTATATAAAAAAAATACAGACTAACTCACAGGTTAATGGAGGCATTTGCTTTGATATACCTAACCTTAACGAAACTTTTAACCGTATCAAATTAATCTCCAGTTTAATAACTATTGTTATAATAATTGAATTCAATTCATATCACTTACGCTAACCAATTAATCGAACATTCGGTACGGCTTAGACAAGTTTCTGTAAACTTCTGACAGTTTCAATTAAAAGCAATATATTTGTTTCGGTAACTTCATTAATTTATCCACAAACTCTAACAATGGTTAACCTTAGTCTATCATTTTCTGCTTACCCATTGTAAAATAAATTGATTTTCCCAGTCATCCATGTTATTTAAATCTTTTCTTAGAAAGAAACATTTTCTTAAGCATCATTGCGTATTCAGAGTCCGTTTACAAAGAAAACCCTATTAATCTAAATTAGCCTTCAAAAAATATAAACTAAGCAAAAATGTAAGCACAGAAAAACAATTGCGTAAACACTAATTACACAGCAAAGAGTCACTTTATACAAAAAATGTTTTTGGTTGTACCTAAATGAATTATTATTTGGCGGCTTCGAGCAATTACCTAATAACTACAATAACGTACACCTTAATTAACCTGAAAGATGACTTGGTGGTCACGATAAAGATGTTGTAGGTAATCTAAAGGCAATTCGCTCGGGAATTCATCAAGCCTCCTCCTAAATAGTACTGTTATTTATTGTCAAGAAAGCTTCAGAGCTCTTACATCGAGACCGATTCGAATTTACATTCCGATGTCAAAATGATGTCATTTTTTCATCATTCGCGCGTGTATTTTTCAACGTGCAACTTTTACTTGTTGGTAAATGTATTGGCGCGAACAAGATGCACGATAAATGATAAAATCGCATAAAGGGGATCGTCGATTTTCTTAAGCGTTTAGGCCACATCGTCAAGTTCAACGTACAAATATAGGATTTTTTTTATATTTGCTAGATAATAATGGTGAAAATATTGAGAAATCCTGCAAAAAAAACTCGAACATGATGAGAAGAACTTGTATTCATAAAAATGTATACTACTCACACAATTTTGTAACGGCTTTTTAAAAGAAAATAGACTAATTCTGATAAGTAAATGAAACTGAAATCGTATCCTCATAGAATTTTTATTTTATTTTGATCTTGTTCGGAATTTCATTGTTATTTCTAAGGAGAGTGAACAGAGCCCCTAGTGTAAATTTATTCGATAGCGAAACGTAACGTACGCGTTTGCGTTAAGTCTAATTTTGTATGGGATTTAGAAACAGCGCGCCAAGCGGGACGTTTTGGAAACTCAAAGTCCCATACAAAATGAGACTTAACGCAAACGCGTACGTTACGTTTCGATATCGGATAAATTTACACTAGGGGTACAGATTGATAACTGACCATTTTAACACTTCTTTCGCCAAAAGGTTTATTTAAGGTTGGCGTTGCATGCAAATATTTGACAGATTGAAAAAAAAAAAAATGGTTGCGTCTCATTGAATAAAAGTAGCGAGTTATTGTCGTATTCTGAATTCGTTTAAATCTCCAAACATTGATCATAAATATGAAGTGAAATCAATATATTTCTTAACTACTTATTTGAAGCATTTTTATCGTCGATTCGTAATTTAAAAGTAGATATTAATAAATAAATAATGAATGAAACTAGTGATATTTTTAATAAAATCGAAACGCACTTATGTCAGCTATGACTAATGGCTACCCACGTACCCACATTACAGTTTATGCAAAGAGAAAATCAGTGAAAAAACCTCACAGTTCAGGTGAAGTTAAACCTTATGTCAATGCTATAAAGACGTTAACAACGGCAACGCTTTTGTTGCTTACGAAAATGTATCTTAACCTATATACACTCCTTACGCATTCAATGAAATGTATTGAATTACGGAAAAGAACAAGAAAATGTCTTTTTCTTTATTTATTTCTAATTCCCGATTCAATTATCCCCAATATTATGACTGTTTTGCGTATTAAAATGCGTATTGATACTATTGATTAAGACAATTCTATGAACTTTTAAACGCGATAGTACCAAGTGGGCCGAAAATCGATGATCTCCTTTGATATCGAAATGTAAATTTTAATTGGCCTCCCGAGCTCTTGTGAAGTCACGTCTGAAAATATCGATACGAAAAAGGTGCCAAAAATACACATAATATACATGAGGTCGTGTTTACATATTTTTGGCACTTTGTTCGTATCGATACTTTTAGACGTGACTGTTATTTTATTCAAGGCTCAATTTTGATATTCTTTCTGAATGGTGCTATCAATAAAAAAAAGGTTATTATATATATTTTATCTTTATTTGAAAGATTGATTGACGTTTAATTACATTTTGACTTTTTCTGAATATTGTGATGGAAACAAAAACTAGGGTCAATGGTTTCATTGAGGCATTGAAGGGTAAATCTAAGTTTGTTATTATTTTTTCTCTTCTTCTTAACCCTTTTCAATCTTTGAGATGTCGGCCTCCTTCAATTTTTGCCATTCTGGACTGGTGTACCCATTTCGTTCCAGCTGTTCTTGATATCGTTATACCAACGCATTTTTGGCTTCCCTGCTGGGCGCGACTCTCCCCAAGGTCTCCACTCTACCAGCCTCTTGCACCACGAGCCGTCTTTATATCTATCTATTACTATCATGGATTATATCTAGAACTAATAGAAATGTACAAGTTATTTTTATGAAGTACCTAAGTTTTTTCTTTGTAATCCTATCAAACGAATCAAAATAATATATCACTTCCTCGAAAATGTTTTTATCGAGTTCGATGAAAGATAAAATAAGAGCTTAGAAACATGCAAAATCTAGGAAAATGTCTTTTAGGATGATTGGTTTTCATCGTGTTTGCCAGGTGCTTCAAACAGTAAAAGTCCCAGGCCACAGAAGAAACAAAGAATATTTTTTATTTATTTTTACCGCGAGACTCGGTCGCCGGGGCCTACGAATCCTAACTTCCATACTATCCATACTTATCTATACTGTGTCTGATACTTCTGTATTTGTGTATCCATACTGTAATGTACTGTATTTACCTCAGTAAATGATACGATACAATGTATGGTCTGTCAAGCATCGTATGTCAGTAGCAATTTACAGCATTGTGAAGTAGGGCAATATTCAAAAATATATATTTATTATATTTATTAAGTTCATGCACAAGCTTATTTAATATAATGGTATTTAATGGTGACAGCAAAAAATTCTCTTGAAATAGCAACGATTCAGAATGCAAACAAACATGATGGATGTCATTCACTATCCACATTCCACAGATAAAACACAGATGACACGTGATTTGGAATTATTCGAAAACAGTGTTGCTAACCCGCGATTTTTTAAATTTGCCGCCTTTGGCTACTGACAAGATTAGCTTGACCAAGTATATATCCAACGGTTCGGCAACGCTTGATCAATCGTGGGACGACCTCGCTACTCGGCGGTCTAACATCGACTGACTGTAACTGTCAGTCACGTCACCATGACGTCAGCGCTCAAAACGTCTATACACTCTTCATGCTTAAACGGCTGAACCGATTTAGTTGAAAATTGGTAGAGACAGTTTGAGTCCCGAGGAAGAAGAAAGGATATGGAATTGTAATTCAATATTTGCATGTCTGTATGTGGGCCGAATACACTGTTCACAAACTGTATTACCAACTAATCAAAAACTGTATTCTGGCAAACTCTATAAATGAATGTAAATAAATTATTTGATTGATTGATTGCTAGTTTTTAAGGGGGTGAAAATGGGAGTGGATTTTTGTATGGGGGAATCTATGACCGCTGAACTGGTTTAGATGATATTTGGCATGGAGAAACTATCTCCAGTTGTGAGCAAGGATAAGGAATAGTATTAAACTCCGAAATCAACTCGTAAAGGTGTAAAAATGGGAGCGTGGAAGTTCCTTCCATCCAAGAAGCCATTCCTTTAGGAAAGAAAAGAGAGTAGAAGTATGTATAGGGAATCAATAAAAAGCAGACTGTATAAAAAAATTACTACCCAAATTACAAATTCCACGGTGCCGATGTCGCGGGCAAAGTAAGTTAAGTAATATTATAAATACGAAAGTGTGTGTCTGTCTGTCACTTCTTAACTCTTAAGAGGGAATAATAGCTTTGCGATCCTAACCGAAAATACGTAAATTTTTGATGAAATTTCCATTTCGGGAGAAATCTGTTCCCACTAACGAAATCTCAACGAATCACTTAGATAGATAGAATTTAATACTCTTTATTGGCACACCTCAGTAAAAGATACAGCTTAATGAAAAACAATTGATTAGAGGCAGTCTTATCGCTAAAGAGCGATCTCTTCCAGACAACCTTTGGGCGCTTAAGGTTTTCAAGGCCTTGAAGAACAAACTACCCAGCACATTGAACGATGCCCAAAGAGACGTTTCCAAGGCAGCCCGGAGGACCTCTATAGTATTAATTAATTTGACACCGGACGCGATTGGCTGCTTGGCCTGGATGTAATAAACAAGATATAATAACAATAAATATATTCTAGGTTTGTAAGTTTCGTTTTTTTTAATACATAGTTTTTATAAATTTGGTATGGAAATAGTATGAGGCCCGGGGAACAGTTATTGTCAATCATCATCATAATCGCACACAGACGAATTCGCGGGTAGAAGCTAGTTTCTAATAAGTAGTAGGTGCAGGAGCCATCAGATATATTGAAGTAGTCAAGGTGGTAAAAATATCTGAACAAACATCTCTATTATCAAGACCTACAAATATTTTTGAGCAGCTTAGCCGTTCTGTCACACCCTGATGGAGTTGCCCTCACACGTTTAAATATTGTGAAAAAAACTTCTACGTATATTTAATTACTAGCTTGATTAGATTCGTTAATATAGTAATGGGGCCCGATTCAGAATGAAGAACTTTATACAATTTTAAATTGGTTTTGATACGACTTTCACTTATTCATATTATTTCTTTATTTTAAAATTTATTTCACATAAAAAAAGAGTACAACAGACGGATTTAATGCCACTAGGCATTCTCTACCAGTGTGGGTGGGTACAGTTAGAAATAAACAGAAAAACCGAACAAGTGCGAGTCGGACTCGCCCACCGAGGGTTCCATACTTTTTAGTATTTGTTGTTATAGCGGCAACAGAAATACATAAAAAAAATACGTGAAAAATTTAACTGCCTAGCTATCACGGTTCGTTACATACAGCCTGGTGACAGACGAACCGACAGAAAGACAGACGGACGGACAGCGGATTCTTAGTAATAGGGTCCCGTTTTACCCTTTGCGTACGGAACCCTAAAGACCGTAAATTTTGGGCGAGGTAAAATTTCTAAATAAATATGTATGTTTAAATATACCTTATGACTATGAGTACACTAAATATATACAATTATATGTATGAATAAACAAGTTTAAATAGGTACATATACATACAATAGCACGTGCGTTATAGTTCCTATGCACCAATTATAGTTTGTAATCTTGAAGGTCGTGTCAAAAATAAAATCAAAACCGTAACAAATGATTAAATCTGAATTGGGCTCTGGATTAGCTTAGGAATAGTTTGAAGAGCTAGTTAGGGGCATCTGTAAATGGGGACCTTTCTAGCCAAGTCTAAGTTTGGGAGATAGCTCAGGAAGTGAAGTTGTGCGAAAGGGCGATATCCATTCAAACGTGCTTTGCCTTTGTGCCCCTCCTGTGTCCCCTTTGTGTCCTTTTGTGCGGCGTTTGCGACTTTGGCTGATAATCACACAATAGCAAGTCTGGGGAAAGTAAATATTTTCACACTCCTTTTTAAAAATATTGAGTTTAGAGACGTACTTATGATACATTTTTAGATAGCTAAATGCTTTGTCATGTGAATAAATAAACAAAAAAATATCTGTAATATATGGAAATATTATAAAAACAAATTGATACGAACATAATCATAAAAAAAACATCATGATTCTGGCCTCGAATGTCCAATTCCTTGAATGTCCATATGCCTCGAACGTCCAATTCCCCCAATGTACATTGCCTCGAATGTCCAATTCCTTGAATGTCCATATGCCTCGAACGTCCAATATATATTTTATATATTCATATAAAAACGACGACGATTTGACAACCGATTTGGCCTAGTTGGTAGTGTTCCTACCAATGAAGCCGATGGTCCCGGGTTCAAATCCTGGTAAGGGCATTTATTCGTGTGATGAGCATGGATATTTGTTCCTGAGTCGTGGGTGTTTTCTATGTATTTAAGTATTTATAAATATTTATAATATATATATATATATAACGTTGTCTAAGTACCCACAACAAAAGCCTTATTGAGCTTACTGTGGGACTTAGTCAATTTATTTATTATTTATTTTAAGTGATGATTTTGAATGATAAATATTTGGGTTTAATTTGTAATGTTTTACTACTAGTATTTCTCTCGCGTTGGTGTGGCAAACGAAGCAAAGAGTTGAATAAAAACTTTACCACCTTTGTAAAACAAATAACTATTTACTCGTAAATGTTACAAACATCGAAAACTATTGTTTGTCGGAAGTTTCATTATACCGATCAAAATATATATTAAATATTTTCATTTAAATATTAGATGTGCTTTAATAGAAAATGTTTTAATTTTTCTGCAACTGATTTATAAAATAGTGTATTTATCAAAATAGCTACAATTCTAAAATATATTTCATAATGTTCGTTTAATTATTTTATCTACACACATATCATAAACTCTCTATGATGCTTTAAAAATCTACGAATATAATAGCCAGCATTAAAATAAACTGTTTTGTCACAACAAAGCTCTTATCTGTGAAAATATTGATATTGCTTCATAACTACTTTATCATATCAAAATCGATTTGGTAATACCATTCAAATTTTGAACATCTCTGAAAAAAAGTAATTTGATTTCACCTCTATTCCAATATCAAGAGTCGAGTAGACGTTTTATTTGAAATGAAATGACAATTGAAAACAATTTTGACAACTCTCGCATGTTCGTTGGTATCGAACGATATGGCAATCGACCCCTGATACTAGTTTGTCTCTGAATTAAAAAAAAAACTACTGATGCGTGACCCCTAACTCTAATTAGTCTCTGAATTATAAAAACTACGGATGCGTGACATGCCTGTTAAATTAAAAGGTTTCATTTACCGCCATTTGACCAACAGTTTATCTTTTAATTAGTTTGTAAATATAAAATTAATTAATTTTGTTGTTTTTAAACTAACTTTAGCAAAACTTTCGTGTAAAATAAGCTATAAAGATATTTCGGAGACTCCACCTCATATCCGCGAGTGCCACCAGAGAGCAATGATGCCCCAATGCCAGCTATACCACTAAGGACTGGGTTATTGCAAAGAGGTCCGGACACCTGCCATAACAATGTTTTCACTAGTTATCGAGGCAGGCGGTGACTCGCCGCCCACTAGATGGGCCCCTGAAAATGCCGTCGTGAAGACGACCTGGAGCAACACCGGTGTGAGCGGCTCAGGGGTGTCGAGAGGTGTACGCCGCTTTCTACCCAGTTGCTGATAACAGCCATTGTGCCAACTCGCGTCTTCAAGTGCAATAAATAGCGGTATTGAATAAAGGTATTTAATATTGTAAATAGTCTATATATAGCGGTAAAAACAAAAGCGAGTGCGTCCACTAATCCGTTGCGTGCGATGCGCCCTATGCGTGCAATACGGCTCTGTCGACGTCTACATTGTAGGTACAATACTTATTTGTTCCGTGGTAAATGAAATCGGTGATATTTCATTTCGGTATTGACAAAAACTTATCATTTCAAAAATCCCACAAAAAATAGCGGTCTAATTTGAGCAGCACTGTCGAAAATGAGTAAGCAAAATTGCAATTGTTATATTCCCAAAGAAAGACGTAAATGCCTCGACGATAATATAAAAGTACGCCTCTTCGCTCAAGCTCGATAGAATTGTTTTGCGCCAAGTTGAAAATATTTATTTTCCCCTGAGTTACGAAGTTAGGAACTTCGCTAATGACTTCTTTTTGAAGTAACAACTTCACTTTGGAAGATGTTCGAGTTGTGCTATTTAAACGATTGTCTTCGGGTCTGTTGTTGTTCAAATATTGTGTGCAGTCATTATCTAAGTTTTAAGATGACCTAAGAGTTTGGTATTATAACGTTACCTACAATATGTGATTGGTTTTTGTAAGTATTTAAAATTATCCTTTGAGTCCAACCAAATTAATCAAATTGATCTTTGATTTTGAAGCAAATAGTTTTTGTCGGGTCAGTATAGTAGATTATTATTAGCTATTTACCTATATATAACGTGGCCAAAAAAGAAGTGCATTCCCATTGCCAGGGAGAATTGGAAACCAGAATCAGGCCCTTTACGAAGCAGTTCGGCCTCGTAAACGAAGTGTCAAAATTCATTTCCGAAACTTGAACTAATTGGCAAACAAACCCTATAGAGGGCTAATTCTGGGTCCCATAAACTCTCACGCGAATGCACTTCTTTCTTCGCCACCTTGTATCTATAAGTGCCTCATGTGATCGATCAGTGGTCACAAACAAATTTTTGTGTAAAGTACGTTAAAAAAAAAACCTCCTCTGCATACTTTTTTCAATAAACATTTGTACCTTTTTTAGATACAAATGTTGCCACTCAAAGCCTACAGCTACGGCTATATACTAAATGCTCTATAAAAAAAGAATGGGCATTTCTGAAGTAAAACTGCGCGGAAGGAAGACATTGGAGTGACGTTAGTTTGATATACGAGCACCGTCTTTTGTGCGCCTGCCGTTAATATGGGCCACAATGTTCAGTAGACATCCCTACCACAGAGGCTGCTCAGAACGTGGTAAATGGAATCTGAAAGGGAAAGTGAAGAAACATGTTTCTAGTAAGTCAGAAGAACTGATGTGTGGAAAGAGTAGTTGTCAACGATTTGGCGAGACGGCGGAAAGATTTTTGTTGTGTTGTTAAATAATTATCATACTCATTAGCAGTGGCCCATTCACATCTATTCCAATCCAGTGATCGAATCCAGCACTGGAATGTTACTAGAATAATGTGAACTGGCACTGAAAACATTGAGTTATTATTACTATAGGGAAGCCATACCACGTGACTAAAACGTCGTAAGCGGCGCAAAAATTCATGGCGCTTATGCGTTTAGGCTATGATATCACGCTCCGCTTCTAAGGATTATTGTCAAAACAACAATAATTCATGGCGCAGAACTCTGCTCGGTTCTGTACGTAGTAATAATAGTTAAATTACTGGAATGTACTCCAGTCCAGTAACTGGATTGATGGTATATTTTTTGATTCTAGCTCGCTCAATCCAGTGCTACTGCAATAGTGTAGACAGTCAATCCAGTGCTGAGTGTTAGAAATAAAATAGTGAAATGAATAGAATAGTGAACACGTATTGTTGTTTAAGGTAATAGTCTCCATAAATTCACTGGAAGGTGAAAATTACTGGAATTCATGTAAATGATATGATCCAGTCCAGCACTGGCTTCGATCAGTGGACTGGAATGTTACTGGAACAGATGTGAACGAAGCATAACCATTAGATTAATTGTTAACTGTTAACGAAAAATGTTTATTCACACAGTGAAATGGGTACATATTATGTATACAGTGTTTTTTAAACTCCTCTAACTTCGGGGTATGAGTAAATATATTAAAAAAAACTTAATTGCATAGTGTTCTTCTCTCACTCTCACTGAGTACAAGAGTGACATCCATGTACGTGAACGGGACTGCGGATAGCATGTTTTTGAATATTAATTCGTTGTTAGTTTTTTTAAATAATAAAAGTAATAGTTATATATTAAAATTGCGCATTTTTAGAAACAATTTTCATATTGTTAGCTTTCGTTCATTTAGAAATTGTTACAAATATTCATGATTTTTTTCTGTCAAGCGGAACTAAAAAAAAAATAAGGAAGTGAATCTCTGAAGTGCCTAGAAAAATTCTGAAGATTGCTAATTAAATTTTTGGCAACATTATTGTTTTCTAAAAAAGCGGTACGATTAAAAAAAAAACTCCATCCTCTATACCTACGGCACCTTTGCTATCCAGCTTCTGAATAACTGGTGATTCTTTATTCCTTTTTCCATTGTGTTTTTATGGTTTTAAAATCAAAGCACTGTGAATTTTACTGAAATATAACGATTATAATAGCGCTGAATTACATATGAGACGATTATAATAGCTCTGAATGAACGTACACGTATATATATAGGTAATGGTATTCTATTTCCGTAACAAATCAATTTATATTAATATGGCTGCGTGGGTTACTTACGTCATTGTTATTATATAACACAAATTATAATTGTTTATTGACGTTCCAGTGTTATTTAATATTTAGCGAAAATCATACGTTATCCATTACGATTACCGCGAAACCGAAATTCGCAAATTGCGGGGATCTTTCTCTTTTCCTTTCACAAGGCGTAATAAGAGTGACAGAGAAAAATGCCCGCAATTGACGAATAAGAATGGGGATTTGAGAAGTCAAGATTTGGGTCTGTATTATTTTTTCATATATTGTGTAAAAGCAATAAAAAAAATTAGGACAGTTATTTCAATCCAAAGAGCGAAAAACGTTCACTTTGAAAATCGGCCTGTTCTGGACGTTACAACGCGGACTTGACCTACGTCAAACTAATAACATGCGATTAAAACATGCAATTTTAAATTTTTATTTAGGGTAACGGCGGCTATTAACGCGGGTATCAAAATCGACGTCTAACACCGCGGTGTTTACAAATACACATTTTGCAAGCAAACAGATCTATCCCCTAAGAAATAAAGCATACACAAAACAAGCTCATTCATTGGTCTATCGTGCCCATTAGTGTGCATTTGTGTGAGTGTAACAAAAAACTCGCGATTCGTCAGTTTGTGCGACGGCGGCGCAAGAACCGGTTGTTCCATACAGACGCGTGACACCACAGGTAAGTGCACTCCAATCTTACTTAGTGTTTTACGTAATAGTTATGGCAAATAAACTAGTGCAATGCCTTTTAAGAGGTTGTGTATTGTTTTCTACACGATTTTGAATTACTTTTAACTTAGTTTTTGACCCGGAAATACGTTTAAAATGGAAAATAATAAACAGCGGTGATAGGCTCCAATTACTTCTGTGGTAAGTAATTCCGTGGTATGCCACGGTAATAGAAAAAGTGGTAGTTTTGTTATTTACTCTTTAGTTTTGTTACAAATTATCAATTTTATAATTTCTTTTATTTATTCCAATCTTGATCTATTCACGCTATTAAAGAGCTATTTCCGTGGTATGGAAAGTATTTAACTAACCCTTAATTTTTACAAAAACTTCAGCACCGATTTCCTTGTTTCTATGGGAACCCTTAATCTGTCAACTTTTTTTATTTTGAGTTAAAACCTAAAATTTACTTGCCAGTTATGTGATTTTGTCTTTACAAGAAGCTTGTAATATACGTGTTTGATTTGATTTGAAAAACCATCTGTGTTTTATTATTTTTATGGGTCGGAATTAGGTTTAATTAAACTCCAAATTAAGCCTATTACCGATGGTATGATCAGATTACCCTCGGTAATAGAATGTATAGAAATCTATTACCGACCCAGAGAAATATCGAATGGGTCGGTAATAGGCTCTTAAAGAGTTATCTATTACCGAGTTACTATTTGGTATTGTATTGAAATATCGCATTTAGGGTACCGCAAGTACAGATTTCGTTGATAAAATTTAGACTTCAGTTATCATTATCAGATTTAAATTCTTCTGTTTTCTGATTCAGTTATTACTCTGACAAGGAAGGGTACCCTGCCGGACATTTCCGATTAGATTTTTTTTTTATAATTTTATTTATACAGTAGTCCAAAATCTCAGACATGATTTTTTTAGCTATAAGAATCAGCAATAAGAAAAGTACTGTGATTTGTTAATTATAAACGGGTAAATTATAACACATAATATGTGAGAGACTTTATTTAACTTAATTACCTTATCAAAAATATTAGAATTAAAAAATTTCATGTTTTTATATATAGTCGAAATTTTATAAGGTGGGCGTTTACCATTTCACTGTGGTAAACTTTCACTCAGGTGGTAAACGTCCAGCTTATAAAATTTCGACTATAATTTACGCTGTGCCTTATGAGTAAATGTTACTTACTTGTTTTTTTTGTGCAGCTAATTATGTCAGTAAGACAAATTCTTATCAATCTTTATAGCATTTAAAAATTACTTTATTTAATAACAGGCAGGCCTATTTGTCATATACGTCCTTAGTAAAACTTTACTAATAGTAATTTTTGTTGTTTTATATGTAAAACATTCAACTTATAACTTGTTATACAGGTACTCGTGGGTACTTGGTAAGTTAACTATTTAATAGTATTTGATTGTGCCAAAGTGTAATTATAATCTCTTCGAATATATCTCTTATTTTTAAACATACTCCTATAGTTTTATTTTTTATTTTTGTGTCATTATTAAAGTTAATAACACAAAAATATTATACAGAACCCACGTCGTTATTATTGTTTTAACCCTCGGTATTAGATTTCGAATTTTGAGTTTGATTTCTATTAACGAGTGCAGAAAAATCATGCCAATTGTACCCTCGGTAATGAAAGCTCAATTCGCGATAATAGAATCACAGCCTTTCCCTTGCCACGGTAATAGAAGATTTGGTTATTTTGGCTTCAAAAAATATTTTAATACATATAATAACCCAAAATGAATCCAAAAACGTGTGAAACGGAAAGTTCATTAAATGCCCTGATGAAAAAAAAATATTCCTGGCTGTTAGACAGCATTGATACCCTTAATTTTTGGATCTCTTTTGAAAAGTTCCTTAACTACCACGGTAATAGGTGCCTTTACCCTACACACATGTCATAAACCCTCTATGACGCGTTCAAAAATTGCTAATTACGGCCATCATGAAGATAAAGTGTTATTGTTAGAACAAATTCAAGATAGCTTATAATATATGTGTAGATAAAACAGTTTATGTAACTGTATATAATTAGGCAATAAAAAAGTGTGATATAATTAAACTCGTATTTTCCTTTCATTATGTAGGTAGCAGTCACATAAACTACTATTAAAAGTTTTATATCAATGCGTGTCTGTTTCATAAATAATGACAGTCAATTATTTTAGTCGAAGGTCTTTTACCAGGTTATGTTCTACTGCACTTGGCGGTAACATCCCTATTGGCAGGACCACGCTAAGGATGTCGCTCGTTTCTTCGCAGATAATGTACGAGTACAACCCTATTCTATAAATTATTACCCAAGACCCAACCGTATAATTTGTTGAAATCTATCAGATCTGTCAACTCCAATTTACTAGTTTTTGGTGTAGGTCGTGGCCTAGTTATTTCAAGCTTGTGCCCAGCTGACCGATATGTACGTCGGATTAACATGGAATAGGAGTCTGACATTAACATAATCACCAGCACTCCTAAAAGCGTGCCCGCAAATGCCACGCCTCCGGATTAACACGCGAGCATTAATGTTTTTAATTTCAAAAAAACACATATATACGCCAAAACACTAGGGTGCCAACGCTTAACGGAGACAAGAATAATTGTATGCACATAATTATTTGTGCAACTGCTTCGCGGACGCCCCGGAACAAAGAGAGACGCGATCTCACTCGAAACACGGACTTAAAAATGAGTGGAAGAGAATCCGAAAACTCGTATTTAATAGTAGATTATACAACGGGAGCATAAAACTATTTTATTGAGGGCAATTTAGCTTTAGGTCGGAGCTGTTAGGCTTGGGTCGATAGGTACAAGTATTCTCTCGTTATGCACTCTGTTTTTCATATCGATTGATATTAGTGCGACACAGACGGCTGCGTTTCGTTTGCTACGCAAACTGTGCGTGCGAACAAGATGCCAATCGTTAACGCTCCGTAACGTAGCATAGTCATCTCTCTCTATCACTCTTCCATATTAGTGCGACAGCGACAGTTGCGTTTCGTTAGCTACGGAGCGTCAATGATAAGCCCCTTCGCTACGCATCCAGGACTGTCCCTCCCAAATTTTACGATTATTTGTCAACACCACAAAAAGTTTAAGTTAGAAAATGTTCATATCCAACCACGGCTTGGCTCCGTTCTACTTATACAGTGGGGTGGTGCAGCCCTTGATAAAATCGATTATAGATTTATAGCCTTCATGATTAAAAGCCGTTTTCGACCACTCATTTACAAATCACAAATAAATAAATATTTGGGGACAATCTTACACAGTACACAGATCGACCTAGCCCCAAACTAAGCAAATCATGCACTATGGGTACTAGACGACGATATACATACATAAATAGATAAATACATTCTTATATACATAGAAAACACACATGATTCTGGAATAATATCCGTGCTCATCACACAAATAACTGCCCTTACCGGGATTCGAATCCGAGACCATCGGCTTCATATAGGCAGGGTAGTGACAGTGACCCAGCCAGACAGCGTGGTCGCCTAAATGTTTCTCATGTCTCATCCAGTGCCGGATAATTCGGCAACAGAACGAAACCGCAGGTGTTTCATTATTCCGTTTTAATGGCGTCAGCGCGGGCGGACTCGTGTGGACTACAAATAACTGCGTGTACCATTCAGCGAGATGAAAAAATGTTCGTTTTAATCATACAAAATCTGATGCGGTGTGAAATTTGTGTTCCCGAATGAAATAACCAACGTCTCCAAAAGAAAATGTTCCAATTTAAAATAAGTAAGGGAATTTTCTTTCCTATTCTAAAACGTCAACGTACAGTCAAGTTCTAAAATATCGATACAAACAAAGCGCCAAAATAATTTCATATCTTATTTCCTGGATGTATCGATAGTTAAGACTGTCTAGTGGGATGCAAAATTGCATAGACACATTATGAATGAATTCATTCGTACAGTGGTCATGCAATTTTGCGGCTGGGTTTACCATAAATTATATCTTAATCTAAAAATTTATATCTACTGTTGTGTTCATGCTATCACAGTAAAGCCATTCTCGTGAGTGCAGACCATACTATTTTGCCCATACAATTAAATAGTAGAATCACTTTAATAAAATAAAGTTAATCTTACAATTAAGAGAAAGTATTTTAGTTAATGTCATTTCGATATCATGATCATAAAATCTCTCTCTCTCTCTCTTCTCAGCTACGTATCCCAAATGGTGGTGGCTCAGCTTTCCTGCTTAACCTTCTCCACTTCGCCCTGTCTCCGACATCGTCCACTCACTCATGTCTTTTATCACTGCATTCTTCCATCTTGTTCTGTCTGCTCCTGGATCTTCGACCTGAGATTACAACAACGGCCTTAAAATTTGTAAATAAAAGTACATGTTTTGATAAACATTGACCGGAAATACAATGAAATGAAACCCGTTAAAGTCATAATTTTCAAATCAATTTGCTGTGAAATATAAGATTTTGATTAATAAACGTCTTACTTATAGGGAATTGCTGTAATACTGCGATTAAGATTTATTAATACGTCAGTAAATGTATAAATAGATATATGTATCTCTAAGTTTTATATTAAGTATAACTAACTTAGAGACAGAGTCGAGCTGTCCATAATTAACGCAAAATCAAAATCAAAAACAAAAACAATAACTAAAATAATTTGATAAAAGTGGCGCTGGGCAGGCCTTACGATGAGGAAAATCTAGACAAGTGGACAAAGGACCTCGTAGAGCGATGTTCTAGTACAACATAGGAAAACCTCGACTACAAAAATTATATGGTCAGATATCACAAAAAAAGAATAAGTGGGGGATACAAATGGCAAGGGATAGAAGCAAATGAAAGGCTTTGGAGGAATCCTACGTGAAAGGACGAGTTGAAATTGTTGCATCCTAATTTTTTGTAACCTAATAATTTGAATACTTCAATAATTGAGGCTGTTTTTTTATATATTTAATTATATATAAAAAAATACATGATACTCTGTTTATTTATTTATGTATAAATTTAAATAAATTAAAGCTTTATTTGTAAATGCACAAAAAATACATTAAAATCGACTATAAAGTAAATTAAATTTAGACTAAACATAAAAAAGACACAATTCCTTACTTAGATACTACTTATTTTATATTTGTCTTCTACGTCTTTAAAAAATGACTTTCAACAAAATTATAACAATTATGCGAATTTCAAAATTGTACTCTTAGAGCATGACGTTGTTTGGTTGCTTTTAGTAAAGTGATAGCTTGACTTTACACATAGCCGCGATGGATTAACGGGTGTTGACTAAAACATGGTTAAACGCGTTTCAGGACCAATTCTTCATTAGCTACACACTTCGACATAGTTTACTGCATAATAAACTATTAATATTACACTTCAAACGACATTAATGTCCAAAAAACTAAAAAAAATATATGTTAGGTGCGTTACTATAGCTCACTGTCGACTTTCAATTTACAAACTTTTAATATCACTGTCACGGAATTCAAAATGCAATCCAACCAGCTTAGTTCGTTTGAATTTAAAAATCCTAGGCTTACGAACAGATAAGATTTATGCTTTGTTTCTTTCACTCATCTCTATCATTAACGTCATCCGGATAATCCTTTCAGCTCGCGTCAAGTCGCCACCATCTTTTCCGAGCACCGGCTTGATTCTCATCGCTCGCTGAGCATAGGCGACCATTCGTCTAAGTGTATACCATTATAAGTTATTACCTCAAGACCCATAACTATGCGAGTTCCGAGTTAAGCTGGAGATTCGCTGATAAACACATGACTGTGCACAATAAGCCATTTGGAATACGGAGTCTGATCTCTTTATAAATATTTTCAAACTTTTTTCGCGCAGCTAGAATTTGCTCATGGTATCATAATATTGATCGTAGTTAAAATTTAGCTATTTTCGTTTTTAACAAAAAATAGGAATAAAAGCTCAGTTGTAAGTTTAAAATAGGAGTAACATAAAGTAAGTTTTGTGTAGGTAGGAGTATTATTTTTATTTGTTCCTAAATTGTTTCCTATGTATTTAAGTATTTGTAATATATTATATACATATATCGTTGTGCTGACGAGTAAATTATATCTATTCTATTCTAAAAAATCTCCCTTAAATCACCTGCTTCCGGAAAACTGCCCAAAATGCTGGCGACATTTCCCCTTTGAATTACGAGACCTAGCCTCTGAGCAAATAATGAGCCCGCCCTATGGTCGCCTGAGACGCCTACTAGCCGAACCTACACTTTTTTAACAATTTTTTTAGTGTCGGTCGACCACGGACCCAATGTTTCGAGTGCAAGCGCCCCAAACTCGTATTCGTTCATTAAGAACCAAACTTGCGGCGCTTCAATGTCTGTGCCTGGTCCGCGGATGTCCCAGGCTTCCGAGCAGATCCTTCAACGTGGGACGGTCCAGCGTGTCGACGCAGGTAGCGTCCCACGCTAAGGGATGACCCAGGCTCCATGGCATGAGAGTGCAGCCGTCAGGTCTCTTGCCGTCAGCTGCCGAGAGGCTTAAATGTCACGGGAAGAGAGGCGGTACTGAGGTTTTAAACTTAGTTAAAAATTTAATGTAATTGGAGTACTTACCGAAATGTCGATTGGCAGAAATAATGAAATTGCTAGAATACATACAATTTCTGCAAAAAGTGAGTACGAGAGTACCTAAAAGCTCACGAACGTTATCAGTTTCAATAATGTAAATTCCGTCATGAAAATATGATGAAATTGGACAAATATCAATAGAATAAAGGGGAACGTACTGGCAACTGTTATCCCCCAAACGCAGACATAATATTTCAATATACACAAATTGATTCCATTATAAGAAATTGACTATCTTCCCTTGCAAATAAAATGCTATGCGGGATATAGTGAGACGCGCAGAATCCCATAGCAGATAATAATATGTTATTATGGAAATTGTTTACGCATTCATAGGGTGCGTGTCAGTCTATTCGGGAAAAGCGTTGCAAAGCAAAGGGGAACCCTTTATAGTGATGGTAGGATTGAGTCGTTTGAGTCTAAACTTAAAGAATTGGACTTGTTTGTACGAGACTCAGCGCTTAAAAAAGTTCCGAGTATTAAATCCGCAATCGAGTTCTAGCTTTATTGAGTCTTTAATAAGCGCAACTAAAAAAGGACTTGAGATAATATATCATTACTTTAGTTATAGGTATTAGGTATTACTCTTTTAAATATAGGTTAACTGGAAGAGATCTCTCTTAGGGATAAGTTTGTCTCTGCACTATACACAATTATGTTATATCTGATGTAATCAACATTTCTTTTTTCTCGTACAATAAAGTGTACTTACTTACTAAGTCTGCACAAAAGACTCTGGTTAGAAACCGAGTATAAAAATACTCGAGTTTCGACTTAATTATAAGAGTCTGAAAAACTGAGTCGAGTTTTAAAGAAGAGGACTCAACAGACTGGAGTCTTAACCAACCCCAACCCTTTAGGCAAATAATTCCAAAGGCTACTTGGAGAAGTGGCACTCTGTTCCAATGCACTTAGGGTTCGAACAGGTACTTTAGCTAATGGTCAAATAATTCACGAATTGATGCAAACCCGATAGCCTGCCTCCAAGCAATGTTTGCGGACGTTATTTCAGTGGGGGGTAAACCAAACAAACCTGTAATCAGTATAACAATACAAAGATACATTTTTGCATATCAATAACAAAAATGATATGGACAAATTAAGCTATGGTAGATTACGGGTGATCTTATCGTTAAAGAACGATCTCTTCCAGACAACCAGTATTATTTAGTCTAAATGCACATTTTACTGTGCAATTGAGCTTACTGTGGGACTTAGGCAATTTGTGTAAAAAAAAGAAAGAAAGAAGAAAGGATTGGTATCGAGTATGTACAGTCACGGACTTTAATTGTTAAGCCATTTATTGTTTAATTTACATTGGACGTTTCATACCGTTACTATTACCAACCAAATTAGATTGAATCCTAAATAGATCAACAATTAAAATCTGTGGTCATACTTAAAATTATAAGTTTCCTGTCCTATCCTAAAAAAGTTCAAATATGTTAGGTACACAATTTTCATAGGAAAGAACAGGCGTGCATTTATTAATATTGCAAACCATCCTTGATCATAAATCAAACTAAACCTGATATTTTAGAGTGACTTTATCCCCTTGATTTCGAGAATCACTGACGAAAACGAATATCAACATCCCGCCGTCTTACTTAATGCAGAAAAACAAATAAAACTGAAAGTTGCAGTATAACAATAATCTAAATTGTCCTAGAAGGGTCTTAGTGCATAGCGAAAAGGTGGAAGAGGCCATAATGGTTCTCAATAAGGTCCATATTACGTTGCTTGCGGTTATTTACGCTCGCGAGGTGCGGCGCGCCACGGCTGTTTGCATCGCTTCACAGACGTCAATGCGAATCAATAAATTCAACCCTTTTATGATTCCGTCATTCGCTTTTATTACCTCTGTACGTGCCCCCGAACTGAATGTGGATCATTCCAGAGAGATAAAAAAATCTATACGACGCGTTATGAAGTATAAGAAGAAATATAAAAACCTACCTTTGTTACGCGGCTCATGTATTTATACCTGAATAACGTCTAGAAAATTTAGGTATAAAATTGCTTTCTATGTGGTATTAAAACATTAAGTTACAATGATAGGTACCAGATAATATTCTTACTACTTCCTAAGAAAATTTACGACGTAAATAATGTATAACACATATTAAATTTATACGACTAGGTATTACAGAAGCATCATTTTAGTAGCGGCGTCAGCATACCTATAGAATTTGTAAATAAGTTTTAATATTTTATGAGTTTTTGACAATATGCTCTTCCACTTTTAAATACCCGTTGTCAGAAACAACCGATGTAATAAACATATGTAAAATACATCATGCAGATGTGCCATTAATTATTTTTGTATATTTTCATAGCGAATGTTATGTGTATGGTGACGCAGAAAATATCGAATGCGGCAGTTGGCCGAAATTAAACTGATAATTCAATTCTATGTTTGCTCTGACCCGCAAAATCCAATAACGCTTAACTATGCTTTGATAACATGTCAGTGATTTTACTCGCTTCGCGAAAGTCAATAAAAACATCGCTTTTAATGAAAAAAGTCCCGTGAAATTCGACCATATAATTAATACAGACGGATCACTCATGTATTAAGTGATGTATATATGTAAAGTCTTAGTTCGACATGCATGTTTTTAATCCATTTAGAGAATCATAACCACACGACCGCTGTCTGATAACGAAAAGCTTTATTTAGATTTTAAGGATATTTTTTTTTTATACCACGTCGGTGGCAAACAAGCATACGGCCCGCCTGATGGTAAGCAGTCACCGTAGCCTATAGACGCCTGCAACTCCAGAGGTGTTACATGCGCGTTGCCGACCCTTTAAAAACCTGTACACTTCTTTTTTGAAGAACCCCATACTGTATACCCTCGGGAAAACCTCGGCAGGGAGCTCATTCCACAGCCGGAGCATCCGCGGGAGGAAATTCCTCTTAAACCGCACAGTGCGCGACCATTTAGGCTCTAGGGTATGAGGATGAACACCCTGCCGACGGTGAGCGGTGCGGTGATAGAAAGTGGCCATTGGCATCATGTCAAACAATTCTTCAGAGCACAGCCCATTGTACAAGCGGTAGAACACACACAAGGAGGCAAAGTCTCTCCTTAGACTTAATGGTTCAATGCCGCTTGTGAGTTTGTTATTTATAATCAGGGGTCGTACAAAAAGTGCGGATGACGTCAAACCACTTATAGGATGATTTCAAATAGTATTTTTGATTTTCATAAACAATTATCACTTATCATTTATCAACCTCTTTATTAAACGATATCGCCAAAAAGTTCATTGTAGCATATTTTAAGTCTGTGACAACAATAATAGACTTGTTAGAAAAATAGTCATCTATGCATACTATGGTTTGACGTCATCCGCACTTTTTGTCCGACCCCTGTTTAATATTTCATGGACATTCTTACACAAATTGACTAAGTCCCACGGTAAGCCAGGAAGGGTTATGTTGTGGGATGGTACTCAAACAACGATATACATATATAATATACAAATACTTAAATACGTAGTCGAAACTAGGACCATCGGCTTCACAGGCAGGGTCACTACCACTACCCACAAAGCCAGACCGATCATCAGACATGATCAGACATGGTACAATCGTTTTTTAGGGTTCCGTAGCCAAATGGCATAAAACGGAACCCTTATAGTTTCGCCATGTCCGTCTGTCTGTCTGTCTGTCTGTCTGTCTGTCTGTCTGTCTGTCTGTCTGTCCGAGGCTTTGCTCCGTGGTCGCTAGTGCTAGAAAGCTGAAATTTGGCATGGATATATAAATCAATAAAGCCGACAAAGTCGTACAATAAAATCTAAAAATTTAATTTTTTTTAGGGTACCTCCCCTACACGTAAAGTGGGGGTGAATTTTTTTTTTTCGCTTCAACCCTAGAGTGTGGGGTATCGTTCGAAAGGTCTTTCAAAACTAATAGGGGTTTTCAAGAAACATTTTTTGATAAAGTGAATATATTCGGAGATAATCGCTCCGGAAGAAAAAAAAAATGTGTCCCCCCCCTCTAACTTTTGAACCATAGGTCCAAAAAATATGAAAAAAATCGTGGAAGTAGAGCTTAAGAAAGACATTAAATGAAAACTATAGCGGACATGATCAGTTTAGCTGTTTTTGAGTTATCGCAAAAAGTTTTCCCTTCATAGTAAAAAGACTTACTTTAATTAGGTACTGATTATGCAAATTTGCCTATTTGTTTAACTCGGGTGAAAGGTACCGTTTCATCCCTTGATTAACAATTTACTATACTTTAAGCTCCAGTTTAGCTTATTGTGACGGAAGAGTAACTACGGAACCCTACACTGAGCGTGGCCCGACATGCTCTTGGCCGGTTATATATTATTGACATTAGGTAACGCATGCTTAACGACGTAGTAGCATGCAAAAATAGAACTTGAACCCTAGTACACAGGATACATTAAACTATCGACAGATAAATACAACTTATTTGACTGCGGTGACCTATTTAATATACTCGTAAATAATGCTCACATCTATATCAATATTTTATTTATCTAACTAACTGTTCATTTACCTAAAAAGCCATTAACGTGGCATTCAATTACTGGGAGAATATTTACCGAGTGGAGCGAAGACAATTAAAAGGCAAAAACTGACGGAGAAAAAGTGAAGGGATCTGAAAAAAGTTCCATTAAAGCCAGGGATACAAATGAGAGGAGCACGCCGACTTATCCCAGATCTCCCTGGGAACGGGCACGTTGCGAATTTCTGTGAATACCCACAAAATTACACATCTATACTAATGAAGCGTTTCTTCCAAATACAATACTTTTTCATATAGTAAATTCTAAGTCAACTTATTTTTTTGAGTTATTACGACGACAAAGGAGCTTTACACAATGGAGGAAATTAATAAGGAACGGCCTTTGTGCGATTGTAAAGTTGCCGAAGTAATGTGTGTTACATTTGATGTTTTTAATCTGGACTTTTTATAAGATTTTTCTGATTTTATCTTCTCGACGATGATGATTTGATGTTCTTGCATATGTATGTTAAATTTTATTTTAGCTTTGTTGTTTTTATATATTTTGTTCGGCGTCCACAATCTCTCTGCTTTGCTGGTAAGGTTGACTGGTAGAGAATGCTAATGGCATTAAGTCGGCCTTTTGTACGATAACTTTTTTTTTGTGCAATAAATATTAATGAACGAATGAAAATCTAACTGATGATGAAGCCAAAACAAGGTTTGTCATGATCACAGTGCAATCGAATCGAATGTATCTAGATTCCTAAAGTTATAGTTCACATTCATTCGATCGATTATTATTTTTAATGATAATTGATTTCGTTGAACTGAAAATCATATTTTTATACGTATTTGTTTGGTTCTCATTTGGAGTCGATTCCGAAAATACATAATAGATATGATAGAAAAAAGCAACGATATCAAAGTTTACATGGAGGAAAATTTAACATTTCAAAAAATTGGTAAATAGTCGCTTAGTTTTAAAATTAACAAACTGGATTTTATTTTTACTTTAAAGGTAATGTTGTTGCCAAATGCCGTGACGCTTGTATTTTGGTCATGTTCATTGTATACTTTAAGATACTGAGAAATCTGGATGACAAAAAAGTTCAAAATAAACTCCTCCTCTTAACCATAGACCACTTTTTCTAGAGTTCAGAGGAAAACAATTTTTACGGAGATCTATTATTTTTATCAACTGTTTGTTTATATTAATTAAGATATTATCCTAAGTACTAAGCTGATCCCAGTTCGTTTAAATCGCTTTGCAAAATTACAAATAGGTAGTACAAAATTATCTATACAGCCTATCTAAGAACACAGCGGCAATTTTCAATTACTCTGAAGATAGACAAGATTAAGGCTGTTCCTTGGAAAATGCCCATTACCATCTTACGTTATCTTTGAGGAAAACGTTTACTTCCCTACACCTTTTTGAAGGCGTTTATTGAATATTCTTTTAATGTTCACAATTACCACTTTCTGGATGGCCACATGCTATGGAATAGGGGAGTCGCTAGTATTGCTCCGCATGGTAGATAGTCTGGGCTGCGCCGACCTCTTATATAGCAGGAGCGCTGGAAGGATCTCTCGGCTCGCCAGCATCAACGACGTTGACCGAAGAGTCCTTGCCAGTGCCAAGATGCCAATGGAGCTCAGCGGTCTGGTCAGGGTCGAGAGAAAGAGGCCTGACGGAATGGTGTTGGTGCCTTGGAGTATGGGTCGGCCTCTTGTCTGGGACACTACTTGGATACCCTAGCGCCGTCTCATGTTACACGCACCTAAGTTAGTGCTGTCGCTCAAATGTCACAAGTATGCTATCCGATAGTAGCTACCTATACATCCGAAACTTTGGGACCGTGGGGGCCTAGCGCGTGTCGCCTCTATGAAGATCGAATAGTCCACCTTATCTGACTATGGCCGACTTTCATGTGT
This sequence comes from Cydia pomonella, assembly GCF_033807575.1. NCBI lineage: Eukaryota > Metazoa > Arthropoda > Insecta > Lepidoptera > Tortricidae > Cydia > Cydia pomonella. The sequence goes on along the minus strand of NC_084721.1, from coordinate 5,537,387 downwards.
GGAGTTTTTATGCAGAGTTTACAATCAATACGAGTATCTATTTGCTTTAAATGAATTACGAGTAATAATGCCATTGGCCAATACTAGTCACAAAAAAAAACCAACACTTCTGTTTGCTCATGTCGCTTGCCGCTAAAAATATTCATGCTTACCCCTTTACGGCCGGGAAAAATATTTTGCAAAGATTCATAAAAAATGCATGTGAACCGTTTTTAATTGTTATAAAATACGCGTATAAAATGTTTAAAAAAATCCTAGTGTCCTTTATCATAAAAAAAATCGCGTGCACGAAAGTGACGTTCAGGAACTATCTGGAAATGCACGAACGTGCAAACTCATTGAATTTTGTAAAATAATATGACTAAAACGCAACATTTTACAGAACAATGCATGTGTATGCTGCACATGCATAGCATATGAAGTAATCAGTATTCAATTTAGCATAATTATCACAATTTTCTTTAAGAATCAACATCTTAACGATTAAAGAATGATTAAAAACAATAATCAACAATTGTAAAGTACTCTCAATTCAACTACATCTAAAGGAAATGCTTGAAAAAATTCTTTTGACGTGTAACGAACACGTTGCATTTAATACAACGAGTAATAGCCCTGCTGAAGCAGTCTGAAATTGGCGGGCTCTTGGAGATTTGGTATAGTCAAATTGAAGCATCATCTGAAACATCACTCAGACGCCTCAAACATGCTTCACTACGTCGTTTTCTTGGTGGTTTAACCAACATTTCTAAGATTTTGAAGCGAAAATCGAGTAAATCCAGTATTTCGCACCTAGGACGGCCTATGGCATCACAATCAAGCGAATATCCATAAAATGAATATTGATTCATTCACATGTAAAAAGAAAGAAAGAATTTAGTTTCAGTGTCCATCTCCTTGTTTAAAAAAAGGTATATCAACGCCTCCCATGGGTTTATTAGTTCATAACTTTTTCTGAAGCTGTAACATACACGTATGACCGAATCTTTATCTCCCATCTCTTGACAACCTTAATGCTGATCGTTCCCGAGCAGTTAGACAGTAGGAAAACATATTTGTTCTTTCCTCCTAACTAGTGACACTGGGTCTGTCACCATCAGCAGACTCTCTTTAGGTACATCTCATCGTATTCGTCGTTGATTCTTTGATTTCGTTTTCAATTCATTCAAAAAGCGAATAAGGGAATTCTTCGAGGTTATCGTATAATTCCTCAATATGTGATATACTCGTATCATTATTGCACAAAATTTCAAGGAATTTTTTGCCTCTTAATGGACGCTTAAAAAAAACACAAATCTAACATTACAAAACGAAAAGTATTATAAAACTATCAAACATATGACTATTTCTTTTGATTTGATTTTCTGCGCAGAAGCCGGATAGACAAAAACTTGCAAATAGTTATGACCATCGATTTACGGGCTACGGCCGAACCCACAAATTCGTGCACTTCTTTTTTAGGAGCATGTAGTTTCCCCTTAATAACTTATTGTTACTCTAATTTGTGATAAATAAACACACATAACTCTTTTACTGTAATAATTAAGTATTAAATAACAAGTTTGATACCAAAATTATACAAAATTAAGAACTTACGTGTGCCACTACTCCCATCAAAAAATGCCACCATCTTCAAAGCAGTCTCGCGACGGACTGATCCTACTGACCTGCGGTATTTAGTACTGAAACGTGTCGCTAATGTCTGCAGATTCGATCGGAATAGGTCTGAGCTCGAAAAGACAATTTACTTGCGGGCAGGATTTTTTAAAAGTAATTTGCAGAATTATATCGAACCGGTCGTAAAGGGTTATAACGTTTAAAAAGTAAGTAAAATAATAAAGGCAGGCAAATTCTTGTCACTGCCAAAAAACCTCTCAGTAGCCATCGCGCAAACGACTTGGACAAAAGATAGGCGGGCCCCGAGTCGTTTGTCAAACTCATAGGCTGATGCCTCAGTTCATTTGGTCCGCCATTTTTTCGACGTTCTATCTAACGTAGCATAAATGTCAAGTTCAACCGGAATGGAAGGTCAAGTGTTGAACACGTAAGACATAGGCTTAGAACGCACTGCGATTAATTTCTTGCGGTTTCAGTATAATTTCTTGCGGTTTTAGTATTTCAAGTGCGTGCGATTGTGAAGCAGGCGGTACGTTACTCTTATTGCGGTTTCGAAACCGCAAGAAATTGTAAGCAGTGCGTTCTAAGCCATAGATATATAGAATGAAAGGTGAATTGAACATACCAACATTTATGGAAATTATTATTATTCCGGTGTCCAACTGACATATTCGCTAACGTTTGCGTAACTTACTTTCTATACATCTCGCTCGCACTAATATGCGAGTATGAGTGCGATAAAGTAAATTACGTACAAGCTAGGAATATGTCAGTGTCAAACTAGTGGTAGCCGTACTGGTAAAAGAACAAAAAAATATTTCAGTTTATTTTCGATACACATTCATGTACTTACCTAATCGTATTTCATTATATGACTTTTGTTGGAAGGATTTTTTTATACCACTCCGGTGGCAAACAAGCATACGACCCATCTGATGGTAAGCAGTCACCATAGCCAAAGGACATCTGCAACTGCAGAAGTGTTACATGCCCGTTACCGACCCTTTAAAATCCTGTACACTCCTTTTTTGAATAATTTTGGCTCTCAGGAAAACATCTACACATAGAGGACACACCGTCACACATGGAGGTATATATTATATTTACTGAGTTATATTATATGAACCTGCCATTCGTTATAAACAGGTTTAATCCAGTTTTAGAATTATGAGATCTACTAATGAATAGTAGCCATTTAAAAACGACCTATATTTATAAGATTATTCGATGCTAAAATCGAATCAAGGAAACATTAAACCTTAATGAACGCCAGTTAAATAGCTTTAAATCCAATATTGATAGCAAACATGCATCAAAGTTCATCGATCCATTTCTGATTCTATATTTAATGATAATTACGTAACTAGTGCAAGCCTAACGGCCAGATTCGAACTTTATGATACATCAAAAATTTCCTAAACATACGATATGGATTGGATATGTCAGCCATTTTCATTCATTCTTTTAAAATTATGGTTTCAGTCCAGTGGGACTATTTCGCCAGTATCAATGTATTAAGAGCTTTAAATACGACTAAAATTGTACGGCTAGTACAAGACAGTGTACGGTGATTTTGTCAGCGCTTGTAAAGCGATAGCTGAACGTTAAAAGTAGCACGTGGACCGGCCGTTGACTCCAAAATGGTGGTTAAACGCATTTCAAGGTTAATTCACCTTTCACTGAACACTACCACTTTAGTTTACTGTATAATAAGCTATCGATATAACACTTTAAACAATATTAATGAACAAAAAACGAAGGAATGATTCATAAGGCGTGACTATCAAGGTGGAACTCGAGCCGGAAGTCGGATATGTCAGTGTCAAGTGACGTTTTTGTTTGAAGAAATGTCACTTTAGACACTGACATATATCTTAAAGTCATAATCACGCCATTAGTCTAAAGTTTAAGGTATGCTTTAAATTTTATAGCTATATTTGTTATTTTTACATCAATTAAAACGTTTTTTTTTACTCATTGGCTGCTTTTTTGTGTGTTTTACAGAATATTTCGTTGTAGCCTGCCTCTAGGTATCCGCCAAACTAAGGTTACCCGTGTCTCGACGTAGCCTGCCTCTAGTATCATTAAAGTTACCCGTGTCTCGAACGGTAACTATAAGTCTATTTAACATCATTCGAAAAAACATTGAGTAATGTTGTGGTGATTATTATTAACCTCGAATCACAGTGATTATTGTACGAGTTTGTGAGATATTTTATGCATATAAAAAGCGACACAATAACAATTCGAAAGTAATATAATAACCTATATTTGAGTCATACACATTTTTAGCAAACTCGTTCGCGTTTTTCCTGTTAAGGGAACCTAAAGCTAATTTTTATGTACTCGTATGTACCAGAGTCGTTAACTTTAATTGTACTGTTCACATAATTGACCCTTTTCTAAAAATGTGTGACCTATTTGTACGAAGGTGAAATTTCCCTAAAATTGTTTTTTTTTTTCAGCTAAACTTTTGTTGATTTAACGATCTTGTGTTGACGTTTATAAATTTATTATCTTCATTAATTACCTTTTTTAAGTTTAAATAGTTATGGTAGAGTTTGAAAGTATAGAGTTTCAAAGAAAGTTTAAAATGCTTCCACGCGATGTAATAATAGTACATTACGATACAAGTGCGAAAAATAGGAAATTCAAAACGAGTGGCGATAAATTAAAACACGACCGAAGGGAGTGTTTTAAATCGACACGAGTTGCGAATTACCTATTCGCACATGTTGTAATGTCTTAGCCTGACTAAACTCTACTACAAAAGCTTTGTAAGCTGAAATACTGTTACTTTCCTCAACTCTATTGAAACCTTTGGAAAGTAATACTGAAATTTAGTAAATAAGGGTCTAGGCTATAGGGGATGAAGTATAAAATAAATAAGGTATTAAATGCTAATAAATTTGATTTATTGCATTAAAATTGATTGAGTATGATTCAATAATTTATGAGCTCTATATCCAATGAAGTCTGATTAGGACCCATTCGGATATACCGCCTTGATTGCTAGGGCCAAATACCTAAGTCAGGAAAACAAGACGGAACAAAAACCTGACTGCCCAATTTAACCTGTATACAAACATAACAAAATATGTCACAGATAAAGACAAATTAAAACCTCATTTAAATTAGGTATGGCGTGATCATTTAGTGGTAAATATAGACCAACATCATGATAAATAACAAACCAAGCTCTCTGAGGTGTGAGACATGTTACATGATAAAATAAAATCTGAAATATGTTCCAACAAGCACAAAACATATGCGTTCTTAAAGAAAGACGAATATTAAACCATGTCAAAATGAAACACTATTTTAAGTGCATTGAACCAATAGGAAATTATAAAATCCTATCAAAATTATTGAATACTATTTAAAAGACTACTATAATAAACCCTACCTTCTTCCTATAAAATGCCATTGTGGGATACATCAGGAGATCAAAATATTCCTACTTTAAGATAAAGAAAATTATGAAACAAGAAGTTGTAGCAAGTTCTATTAATAATATATAAGGTTTACTATTAATATGCTCAGATATAAATAAAGATATGTTAGCACTTATGTTGTGATTAACGTATTGATAACGTATTCATAAATGTGTTATAAAGATCGACCGGGTGAAGTCTGGCTTCTCACAACTGTATTACTTTAATTAGTATACTGTAAAATAGCTGGTTGCAGTCAACTATAAGGCAACCTTTTGGATCTCATAAAATTATCATGCATACGCCGCTCTATGGACAACTCCCTAATATGTCAAGCCGCAAATCCCACGTGAAATGTTTCCATAGGTAAGTCACTTGGACCTTGCACCGTCTGCAGTACCTGAGGCATGTAGCCTAATGGAATATTACACGTAAGGTTCAGACTGTCAAGTACTGAAACCGGGATAATAGTAAATAAATGACATGAGTGACCAAGAACGAAAATATACAAGACAATGATATAAGCGTTGCCCCTAATATCATGAGATCAGCCATTTTACTAAATTATCATATGCAACGTCACGCAAAGAGTAAGACTGTTAATTAAATTAAAAGCCAGTTGAATTAAGATTTGATACCTTTTGATCAAATATAAGTAAAGATATATTAGTACTTATGATAACACATTCATAAATACGCTATAAAATTAGGTAGGATCGACGGGGTGTAGTCTGGCTTCACACAACTTTATTACCTTAATATACTGTAAAATAAAATAGCTGGTTGCAGTCAACTATAAGGCAACCTTTTGAATCTCATAAAATTATCATGCATACACCGCTCTATGGACAACTCCCTAATATGTCAAGCCGCAAATCCCACGTGAAATGTTTCCATAGGTAAGTCACTTGGACCTTGCACCGTCTGCAGTACCTGAGGCATGTAGCCTAATGGAATATTACACGTAAGGTTCAGACTATCAAGTACTGAAACCGGGATAATAGTAAATAAATGACATGAGTGACCAAGAACGAAAATATACAAGACAATGATATAAGCGTTGCCCCTAATATCCTGAGATCAGCCATTTTACTAAATTATCATATGCGACATTTCGCAAAGAGTACAACTGTTAATTAAATTAAAAGCCAGTCGGTTTAGGATTTGATACCTTTAGTCATAACTGGGATCAATCAAATGCAATGACAATCCCAAATATAGCTAAAAACCGCATTGTTAAAACAGCCACTTATAAAACCACTGTGACAGGTTTCAACAACTACAATTGATTAGTAAATATATATAATATCCCCTCAATTGGACATAATCCAAAATGTAATAACCACATTCTAGTCATATGATTTGATTCAATATGACAAATAAATTAGGGCAGGTATAATACATTGGCAAATACAGATCAAACTATATACCAAATGATCAAAATATATACACCCACAATAACATTTCAACATACGTAATATACTTAGGTATGTATCTATAAAACGGAATCATGATCATAAAATAAGTATCAAATAGGCACCAGTTATCTACCTACAAATAAGTAAGCAGTTAGGAATCGTGAATATTATTTAAACCGCTTGTATACTCCTATCATATGAAATTAAACCCTTTTGTATAATTTATTGAAAGGTTACGTCACCGCTAGGTATTAAGATCTGCTTGATGGGGCTTCGATGCTCTCATATCATGATGAGAAGACAAGGCAAGGCAGGATCAATTCTCGCTCCACGCAAATGGACGGTGCACTGGATATAATGTGCAGGCGTGAGATACAGATGCGGCGTAGTGCAGCCAGCCTCTTCATGTAGAAGGTAGGTCTTGCATCTGGGCGCCCATGGCAGTGGGGTTGATCAGGTACCGACGAGGATGCTCGGAGACACCGAGACACTCGAAAGCCGCTGATGGAACAAGACTCGCTCCGCAACCACCGTGAACCGGAAATTGAGACAAAAATAGTGCTTAATATTCTAATCGAGTTAAACATTTACGCCCTACGGAATATATGAAGTTAAGTATCTATATGAATAAAGACAACTAGGCATTCAAAGGAAGAATCATTTCAATTATGATAATCAAACTATAATAGTGGAAGTCAAAGGATCTAAACTTAGTGACGTACAGAATACCTATAACAGTAGCCACAGTAATTAAGCTACTGTAAGAAGTCATTGAATAAAACCTATAATGTATTGCGACATAATATTACGTCATTAGCCATTTGTATAACATTCTAAATAAATAAGTATTTTGTAAAACTTATTCACCAAACAATTATATCAATCTAGTTTATGAACTTGGTTGCTAATTAAACAAACGTGGCCGTATACCTATATACGCGCGCACAAATAATTACACAACCAATTATATTTGTAGTATTGTAAAAGGTGAATTATGTATTACATCATAATTAATACACTCAACCTATCAACCTACATTTTCAATCAAAGTGCTGTAATTCACTAACACTGAAACATGAAAGTATGTGATATATAGATATGTCAGGTCAAGGTTGAGATAACATAAATCAGAACCAACGCACCGTGTCGACTAGCTTGCACCGGAATGAATCTTCGCCTTCGCCCACATCTGCGAGGTCCGCATCTTGATTTGAAGCGTTGGAGCTCTCGAAGGCAGAACACCCCAGGAATTGATGGCGAGACACGAAGCAGGCGCCCTTAGGATCCGCTGACAGGACTCGATTTCCTCGTACATGAACCGAGAATTCAGAAATAAATAATTTTAAATATATGTTATGACATTTCATGAATTAAATTACCTACACCGTTCGTTGACTTTACGTGTTATACTATATATGGTAATAATGACTGATATTGACGGCTAAACCTACATAAAACGATAAAGAAATGACCGCCGAGTGTAACATTTATCAACCTAATTGAACACATCTACTTATGCCATCTATATCTAAATCGAGACACATATTCCACCCTTGCCATTGAATTAAAACATGGAAAATACATACGTTCCACTTCTTTTCGTAAACAGTTAATCCACAATAATAAACGCGCTCGTTTACTACTAAACACAGATTCATTTAGTTGCTAATGATTTCACAACTCTAATCAAGTACTTATCGTAATTGAATGCATCTACCTACCATATAATCATATCACACACGAACGCTGATTTACCCATCCTCAAAATTGATTATATTTAATAAGCATATACACGATTTAGGAATTCACTGAACAAATGAAATTAAATATCTCAATCCATTTTGACGTCGTAGTTAAAATAACACTCTCGTACAAGAATCCGACTTACATTCACAGAGCACAAGAATTGTCATCTCGTTCCACAATGAAGGGTACCCAACGCGATCTATTCAACCTACCCGCTATTCATATATAGAAATAATGATTTTATTTATAGGCAACTAGTCGGTATCAACCAAGCCTACAATCTTACTGATATTAAGCAAACATTGAAGCCTATGAATTAACGAAATATGTATTTTAGGTTTCCTCAAGATATAAAATGATATGCAAATAATTAAGTAAGTATATGAAATTACCGCACCGTAACACGTAGTTGTTTGGCAGCGGACCCATGATGGTTTTGTGTTTTTCAGCACGCCCATGGTCAGGATGAAGCTCCTACAGCTTCCCGCCCATGTTGGCCGTATCCACACGCTAAGCTTCCAACGAAGGTGGCAGCTTATACTCGTATCTGCGAACAAGTTCTAATACACGGTTTTCTTATGATTTGCCACTCACAGTGACAAATTAAGAACCTTTAAGACCCGATGCTCGTGAAATGTAGTCCTTTCGGCAGCTGCCCGTGGTAGGCTCACACAGTTCTTCACAACCATGGTTCAAGTCAATACGACCCGCGCGTCGCCCATTGCAGTCGCTGTTCTTTTCATATCTCCTGAAGATGGCCGCTAATAGACGTATCTGCAAACAAGCTTAGACACATGGTTTTCCTTACAACCTAACACTCACAGGATTCCTTCTTGTCTCGACGCTCTGCTGAAGGCAAAAGATCTCGAATCCACTTTGCAGTTCCTTAAATAACCTCGTTCCCCCGTGAGAACCCCTCAACCGCCATGTTAATCCTACTCCTCAGCCCAACCAGAATGCAGAGTTTTGATTGGATGATATTTACTATCCTCGTCTATGATTGGTCACTTTTATTCCCGCGTATTTAGATTGATCTGCCTTACAACAGATGGCATCTCTAAAGATAACATAAATAAATTAAAAGCTTACGAAGTAGTTTATTGTGTTTAATCGATTATTCAATAAACATTACTTAAGAATTTATATTGAAAAATATATTATAAACAAATATTGTACTATGCAATATTATCATGAGTAAACTACCTGCTAGTTCAGTCATTCACCGCCAGATGTCACCGGATGCCACTGTCACATTACAAGTGCGAATATTATGCGCGAAATTCACTCCAAACAAATTCAATAATTTCTAAGAGAGTAAATAAATAAATGTAGATGTCAGTCTGTTACAATCGCCCTTAGTATATTTACGGAGTTTACCGGAGTAATAATACTAATAAAAAATAACAACTGACATCGCAAGTATTTACAAGAAGTTGTAAAACCGATAAACACAGAGGCAAGCAGAGTATCTGGTGAGACTGACAAATCGAAACCGAAAGTAATGACAAACAAAGAAAATATAGCCAAAAAAGTCAATGATGAATATCGAATATGCAGAAAGTTATGCGTACCTGTGCATTTAATATCTCTTAGAAATCAAATAAGCCTCGAAATAGAAAAAAAAAAATCCTTTAAGAATTAATCAAAAGCACACATTTCCCTATGACAACTAAAAAAAAACTATACAAATTAGAGGAACAGGATGGCCCAAAATAGCAAACGATAGAGGAAAATTGAAGAAGCTGGAAGAGGCCTATATGTCACGAGACACGCTGGACACTAAATCCTGAAAACCTCATAAACTGATAAACAATGGTGTGCAGTTTAGTTTCCAGCAATAAAGACTATAATCAGCGGCCTAGTAATAAACACACTGTGGGATCTCACACAGACAGCACTGAAAATAGAAGAGAAATGGTGCAAGGAGAATGACCTATCGGTAAACCAAAAAAAAAAAACCGACACAATTCTCTTCACACACAAACAAAAACTGGGTACTTACGAACTGCCAACCCTTTTTGGCACATGATTGATACTTTCAAAGGATATAAAATACCTAGGCATAATCCTGGATTATAGACTGAACTGGAACAAACACCTGGACAATAAACTAAACAAAGCAACAGTCGCCTTTTGGCAATGCCGGAGGATGGTGGGCAAGAGATGGGGACTTGCTCTTCACATCATACTGTGGCTATAAAAAATGGTAATAATGTCAATGATCAGCTACGGCGCGGTCGTATGGTGGCCCCGCACCCAGCTAACCACGGTAGTAAACAACTAAACAAAACACAAAGACTAGCATGTGTGGTTGCGACGGGCTGTTCGGTTGAAAAAGCTAAACCTATGGACATCCTTCTGCTCATTGTACAAGAAGATCTATGAAAATATAATCTCTAAACTACCCATGCTGAAGGCGCCCATCGACAAAACACCAAAACTATGATCTTCTGGAAAGAATACGCCATATCATTAACAGAAGATCCTAAAGAAGGACTAGACCAAACAAACCTAAGAAAATTCACAGATGGCTCAAAAACATTTGAAGGTACAGGATGTGGTGTCTTCTCGGAGGACCTGAACATACACATCTCAAAACCCCTGGGAGAACATAACACGGTATTCCAAGCTGAATGTGTGGGAATAATAGAAGCTTGCAATGCTATAACAAAACGACAAATGAAACACGAAAATATACTAATACTAATACTGTCAGCCCAACTGGGGAAGTACCTCCTCCTTACAGAAAACCGCAGCCAAATAACACTAGACCCTACTTATAGTGGTGTGTTCCTGCCGGTGAGTAAGGTTGCCAGAGCTCAACGATTGAAAGGGAGGTTTAGAGTCGGCAACGCGCATGTAACTCCTCTGGAGTTGCAGGCGTACATAGGCTACGGAAACTGCTTTCTATCAGGCGGGCCGTATGCTTGTTTGCCACCGACGTAGTATAAAAAAAACAGTAAATCAGTACTACAAGCGCTATGCAGCGACAAACTTAATTCAGAGCTCGTACTCGAATGTCATCGAAGCCTCACGGAAGTGAGCAAAGAAGGCAACAAAGTAACAATTCAATGGATAAAGGGACATAGTGGATCAAGAGGAAACGATGCAGCGGACGAACTGGCCAGGAAAGGTTCAGAAACGCCGGCATATGGACCCGAGCCCATGATACCCCTACCAATATCCTATATACACAACCAGCTAGACCTACATCACAGACAACTGCACACTAAATACTGGAATGAAATGGACACATGCAGGCAGACCAAGGATGTTTTACCGGAACTGAACCACAAACTCACCAAAATACTACTGAAAACACCTAGACACCAACTACGTAAAATAGTAGGATTAATTACAGGACATAACACACTTAACAAACGCCTACGCAATATGGGTAAAACAGACAGCCCCATGTGCAAAGCGTGCATGGAAGAAGAAGAAACAACAAAACATATTCTCCTAGACTGCAAACAGGTAGAAGTATACAGGAACAAATACCTAGGGACTCTGTGCACACTAGGAGAGGCAATTAGCAACCTGGAAACTTTGCTAGGCTTCGTGGAGGAGCTAGGGTGGTTAGAGTAGCGCTACCTCGTTTCACGCAAAATAGGCACAATGGTTGTCGATTTGCGGAAAATGCCCAGAAGCACTAACTAACTAACTAACTAAAGGCTGAAATAATATTAATAATATACCGATAAACATAAATAACATGTATGTCACGTTTTATTATATTTAAGGTAACAAGATATCACATCAACATAACTAAATCGGTTTCCCTTATAGACACTATAACCATGACTGACAAAATTACTATATAGCACCTATAAACCAACCGTCCGGTATAATTTAAGTAAAAAACACAAAAAACCCGCAATTTAGAACCAAAAGTAATGTCACTATCAACTCAATAGCCTACTTTGTCGGCGAAAACTGAAAATAAGATCACTAACATGAAAATAAACACCAATGCAATAAATGAAAGGACCGATTTTAAGATACATATATCGCAGTGCCATCGCTAAAATATAATTTCAAAATAAAAAATCCGCGTCCAAATTAATACAACCATCTATAAGCTACTGTGAGATAGACTGACACACATAGCGGCTAAACTAAAATAAAAAATGTCGATATATAAATAGTACACAATTGTAAAATATTACACGTAAAAGACTAAACATATGTATTTATACGTACCAATTAAAATAATGTATCCTGGAAATTATAAAATTATATAAACACACACAGTACAAGTAAATGAAAACCAATAGTGTTCGCTCCAACACTGATATTACTGTTCCTTTATCAACAAAACAATAAATTTGTACGATTCTACTACAACGAAAGTTAAGGAAAAAATAAAATGAAGAAATTTTCAAAATAAAGTTAGTATACTAAAACTGTCACAATACATTTTCATAGAGCTCATAAAATCTAAACCGAATAGTGTAGATTAAAATTTGAATAAATCAAATTTTTAAATTAAATTAATCATTGTAATTTAAATCAAAATATATCATAAAACTCTACTGAAAAATCGAATAAATTGTAAAACGTCAATTGAAAACTGTAGTGTATGGTGCATGATACTGAAAGAAACCAAAGCATTATAAAACAAATCACGGTAATACCATCTGTGAACAACTATACCTAGTAAAATATATCAAGATGGAAACAGCCTAAAAGTTCAGTTTTACATATAAACAATGCTTGTTAGAACACAGTACAGATAAAGAACATGTCTCACTTTCGACCCCAGACCATTGCACGAACATCAAATTGTGCCTTAAAAGGCACGAAAATAAAATAAATAATAAGTTAATATCCTGGTTACGGCTTAAACCATATTGTAATGTCTTAGCCTGACTAAACTCTACTACAAAAGCTTTGTAAGCTGAAATACTGTTACTTTCCTCAACTCTATTGAAACCTTTGGAAAGTAATACTGAAATTTAGTAAATAAGGGTCTAGGCTATAGGGGATGAAGTATAAAATAAATAAGGTATTAAATGCTAATAAATTTGATTTATTGCATTAAAATTGATTGAGTATGATTCAATAATTTATGAGCTCTATATCCAATGAAGTCTGATTAGGACCCATTCGGATATACCGCCTTGATTGCTAGGGCCAAATACCTAAGTCAGGAAAACAAGACGGAACAAAAACCTGACTGCCCAATTTAACCTGTATACAAACATAACAAAATATGTCACAGATAAAGACAAATTAAAACCTCATTTAAATTAGGTATGGCGTGATCATTTAGTGGTAAATATAGACCAACATCATGATAAATAACAAACCAAGCTCTCTGAGGTGTGAGACATGTTACATGATAAAATAAAATCTGAAATATGTTCCAACAAGCACAAAACATATGCGTTCTTAAAGAAAGACGAATATTAAACCATGTCAAAATGAAACACTATTTTAAGTGCATTGAACCAATAGGAAATTATAAAATCCTATCAAAATTATTGAATACTATTTAAAAGACTACTATAATAAACCCTACCTTCTTCCTATAAAATGCCATTGTGGGATACATCAGGAGATCAAAATATTCCTACTTTAAGATAAAGAAAATTATGAAACAAGAAGTTGTAGCAAGTTCTATTAATAATATATAAGGTTTACTATTAATATGCTCAGATATAAATAAAGATATGTTAGCACTTATGTTGTGATTAACGTATTGATAACGTATTCATAAATGTGTTATAAAGATCGACCGGGTGAAGTCTGGCTTCTCACAACTGTATTACTTTAATTAGTATACTGTAAAATAGCTGGTTGCAGTCAACTATAAGGCAACCTTTTGGATCTCATAAAATTATCATGCATACGCCGCTCTATGGACAACTCCCTAATATGTCAAGCCGCAAATCCCACGTGAAATGTTTCCATAGGTAAGTCACTTGGACCTTGCACCGTCTGCAGTACCTGAGGCATGTAGCCTAATGGAATATTACACGTAAGGTTCAGACTGTCAAGTACTGAAACCGGGATAATAGTAAATAAATGACATGAGTGACCAAGAACGAAAATATACAAGACAATGATATAAGCGTTGCCCCTAATATCATGAGATCAGCCATTTTACTAAATTATCATATGCAACGTCACGCAAAGAGTAAGACTGTTAATTAAATTAAAAGCCAGTTGAATTAAGATTTGATACCTTTTGATCAAATATAAGTAAAGATATATTAGTACTTATGATAACACATTCATAAATACGCTATAAAATTAGGTAGGATCGACGGGGTGTAGTCTGGCTTCACACAACTTTATTACCTTAATATACTGTAAAATAAAATAGCTGGTTGCAGTCAACTATAAGGCAACCTTTTGAATCTCATAAAATTATCATGCATACACCGCTCTATGGACAACTCCCTAATATGTCAAGCCGCAAATCCCACGTGAAATGTTTCCATAGGTAAGTCACTTGGACCTTGCACCGTCTGCAGTACCTGAGGCATGTAGCCTAATGGAATATTACACGTAAGGTTCAGACTATCAAGTACTGAAACCGGGATAATAGTAAATAAATGACATGAGTGACCAAGAACGAAAATATACAAGACAATGATATAAGCGTTGCCCCTAATATCCTGAGATCAGCCATTTTACTAAATTATCATATGCGACATTTCGCAAAGAGTACAACTGTTAATTAAATTAAAAGCCAGTCGGTTTAGGATTTGATACCTTTAGTCATAACTGGGATCAATCAAATGCAATGACAATCCCAAATATAGCTAAAAACCGCATTGTTAAAACAGCCACTTATAAAACCACTGTGACAGGTTTCAACAACTACAATTGATTAGTAAATATATATAATATCCCCTCAATTGGACATAATCCAAAATGTAATAACCACATTCTAGTCATATGATTTGATTCAATATGACAAATAAATTAGGGCAGGTATAATACATTGGCAAATACAGATCAAACTATATACCAAATGATCAAAATATATACACCCACAATAACATTTCAACATACGTAATATACTTAGGTATGTATCTATAAAACGGAATCATGATCATAAAATAAGTATCAAATAGGCACCAGTTATCTACCTACAAATAAGTAAGCAGTTAGGAATCGTGAATATTATTTAAACCGCTTGTATACTCCTATCATATGAAATTAAACCCTTTTGTATAATTTATTGAAAGGTTACGTCACCGCTAGGTATTAAGATCTGCTTGATGGGGCTTCGATGCTCTCATATCATGATGAGAAGACAAGGCAAGGCAGGATCAATTCTCGCTCCACGCAAATGGACGGTGCACTGGATATAATGTGCAGGCGTGAGATACAGATGCGGCGTAGTGCAGCCAGCCTCTTCATGTAGAAGGTAGGTCTTGCATCTGGGCGCCCATGGCAGTGGGGTTGATCAGGTACCGACGAGGATGCTCGGAGACACCGAGACACTCGAAAGCCGCTGATGGAACAAGACTCGCTCCGCAACCACCGTGAACCGGAAATTGAGACAAAAATAGTGCTTAATATTCTAATCGAGTTAAACATTTACGCCCTACGGAATATATGAAGTTAAGTATCTATATGAATAAAGACAACTAGGCATTCAAAGGAAGAATCATTTCAATTATGATAATCAAACTATAATAGTGGAAGTCAAAGGATCTAAACTTAGTGACGTACAGAATACCTATAACAGTAGCCACAGTAATTAAGCTACTGTAAGAAGTCATTGAATAAAACCTATAATGTATTGCGACATAATATTACGTCATTAGCCATTTGTATAACATTCTAAATAAATAAGTATTTTGTAAAACTTATTCACCAAACAATTATATCAATCTAGTTTATGAACTTGGTTGCTAATTAAACAAACGTGGCCGTATACCTATATACGCGCGCACAAATAATTACACAACCAATTATATTTGTAGTATTGTAAAAGGTGAATTATGTATTACATCATAATTAATACACTCAACCTATCAACCTACATTTTCAATCAAAGTGCTGTAATTCACTAACACTGAAACATGAAAGTATGTGATATATAGATATGTCAGGTCAAGGTTGAGATAACATAAATCAGAACCAACGCACCGTGTCGACTAGCTTGCACCGGAATGAATCTTCGCCTTCGCCCACATCTGCGAGGTCCGCATCTTGATTTGAAGCGTTGGAGCTCTCGAAGGCAGAACACCCCAGGAATTGATGGCGAGACACGAAGCAGGCGCCCTTAGGATCCGCTGACAGGACTCGATTTCCTCGTACATGAACCGAGAATTCAGAAATAAATAATTTTAAATATATGTTATGACATTTCATGAATTAAATTACCTACACCGTTCGTTGACTTTACGTGTTATACTATATATGGTAATAATGACTGATATTGACGGCTAAACCTACATAAAACGATAAAGAAATGACCGCCGAGTGTAACATTTATCAACCTAATTGAACACATCTACTTATGCCATCTATATCTAAATCGAGACACATATTCCACCCTTGCCATTGAATTAAAACATGGAAAATACATACGTTCCACTTCTTTTCGTAAACAGTTAATCCACAATAATAAACGCGCTCGTTTACTACTAAACACAGATTCATTTAGTTGCTAATGATTTCACAACTCTAATCAAGTACTTATCGTAATTGAATGCATCTACCTACCATATAATCATATCACACACGAACGCTGATTTACCCATCCTCAAAATTGATTATATTTAATAAGCATATACACGATTTAGGAATTCACTGAACAAATGAAATTAAATATCTCAATCCATTTTGACGTCGTAGTTAAAATAACACTCTCGTACAAGAATCCGACTTACATTCACAGAGCACAAGAATTGTCATCTCGTTCCACAATGAAGGGTACCCAACGCGATCTATTCAACCTACCCGCTATTCATATATAGAAATAATGATTTTATTTATAGGCAACTAGTCGGTATCAACCAAGCCTACAATCTTACTGATATTAAGCAAACATTGAAGCCTATGAATTAACGAAATATGTATTTTAGGTTTCCTCAAGATATAAAATGATATGCAAATAATTAAGTAAGTATATGAAATTACCGCACCGTAACACGTAGTTGTTTGGCAGCGGACCCATGATGGTTTTGTGTTTTTCAGCACGCCCATGGTCAGGATGAAGCTCCTACAGCTTCCCGCCCATGTTGGCCGTATCCACACGCTAAGCTTCCAACGAAGGTGGCAGCTTATACTCGTATCTGCGAACAAGTTCTAATACACGGTTTTCTTATGATTTGCCACTCACAGTGACAAATTAAGAACCTTTAAGACCCGATGCTCGTGAAATGTAGTCCTTTCGGCAGCTGCCCGTGGTAGGCTCACACAGTTCTTCACAACCATGGTTCAAGTCAATACGACCCGCGCGTCGCCCATTGCAGTCGCTGTTCTTTTCATATCTCCTGAAGATGGCCGCTAATAGACGTATCTGCAAACAAGCTTAGACACATGGTTTTCCTTACAACCTAACACTCACAGGATTCCTTCTTGTCTCGACGCTCTGCTGAAGGCAAAAGATCTCGAATCCACTTTGCAGTTCCTTAAATAACCTCGTTCCCCCGTGAGAACCCCTCAACCGCCATGTTAATCCTACTCCTCAGCCCAACCAGAATGCAGAGTTTTGATTGGATGATATTTACTATCCTCGTCTATGATTGGTCACTTTTATTCCCGCGTATTTAGATTGATCTGCCTTACAACAGATGGCATCTCTAAAGATAACATAAATAAATTAAAAGCTTACGAAGTAGTTTATTGTGTTTAATCGATTATTCAATAAACATTACTTAAGAATTTATATTGAAAAATATATTATAAACAAATATTGTACTATGCAATATTATCATGAGTAAACTACCTGCTAGTTCAGTCATTCACCGCCAGATGTCACCGGATGCCACTGTCACATTACAAGTGCGAATATTATGCGCGAAATTCACTCCAAACAAATTCAATAATTTCTAAGAGAGTAAATAAATAAATGTAGATGTCAGTCTGTTACAATGTATCGTACAACGTTTTACAGTACATATGGCCGTTTAAATGTTCGACACAGTAACGTAATATGCTAATTTTCGCACTAGTGCGATAAAATAGCACCATATGTACTGTAAAGGTACTTTATACCCTTATACCACGTCTCTGGAAAATTTTGCTTACGTTATGAGATAATGGGAGCTTAAAAATAATGAGACAGTATTCTGTCTCATTATGAAAAGCAATTTATGAAAACTATTATTATCATATTGTTAGTGATGACAGATTCATGATGAATTTCAAACATGCAATTCTCTTCCAGACAAACTTAAGGAAACGGAAATCAATACATTTACATATATCAGTAGGTGTTTGAATGTGCATAGTAAGATGAAAGAAGCGTAACACAAATACACACAAAACAAACCATGAAAAAAAAAAGTACATAACTATAGAGGCCTAGAAACGAAGGGTTGCAGGCCAAGTAGATATAGACGGCCAAGCGTAGCGAGATCGGATAGGGATACGCGACCGACGACCCCGTTTCTCGCCGAGTGCTTTTCTCAAACTTTCAATGATATGAAAAAGAAGTAATCAATTTGTTTTATTCGCAGGTTTACACATCTAAAAACAAATTACGAATCTACTACTAGTTGATGATTGAATGCCAAAACGATGTGTCATAATTTGACGTTTAAAAACATAAGAAGGTTGCTTTGCAGGCCTTTATTTATCTTCACTCATCGCGCCGAATAGGTACGTAGTATTTCCGGACTTCATTTTTAAAGTAAATCATGATAACATTTCATTGTAAGTTTGAAAAAAAAAAATTCTTTTCTCAAAAAATTTGCCATAAATATCGTTTAACTTCTTCATTTCTAGGGCTTGAATAATGAGCAAATAATATAACAAGCAAAAGGAATCCAAAGAAAATAATGATACAGGATATTTACGGTTGTTAACTGCTAACACTATCTCTGTTCCTTAAATCATCTGCCCTATTATCAGAGCAATAAATTACAAGGTCGAGAATTATCAGCGTGCGTAATCGGCGATGCCGCTGTGTTATTTCCCGCCATGGTTAAATACGTTTCCCTTGGAAAAACATTTATTTTACACAGTTAATAATTGTTTTTCGGGCGAGAATCACGTTTAGTCCGTTTTGCGTCAATTGTGTTTTTGCGAGGTTCATTTTAAAAGGTGCGTTTTAGGCGAGGTGTATTTAGCTATCTGATTAAGAATAAAAAAAATATTTTTCGTGTTAACATTATATACCTTTAACACAAAATTTTCTCAATCGTAAGATTGAACCTTATGCTTTATTATGTAAAGTGCATGTTAACTCCTTATACTGACCAAAGCGTAGCGAACGTCTACATTTTGACTTGAGCTTTCGTATGTTCGGATGTTATCCTCTATATGTCGCAAATCTTAACCGATTATCGTGAAATTTTGTGACCATTCTATTACCTAACTATAATTTTTTTGTCGATCATATTTTTGTTTTTTTTTTTTTCAAAAATGCGGAGTCATGTTAGATCGTGCCTTAACATATAGTCGTATCGATACCATAAGAGTTTTTTTTCTTTTTGAGACATGTTTACAGAGCAAATGGCAAAAAATGCAAAAATTTTGTATCGCTGGTTTAGCCCTTAATAGGGCATGGCATGGGAGCTTATATTAGAGTATTTGAAACAAATGTATATTTTTTTATTCAAGTAGAAGATTAAAACACCATACTTAGATTTCAAAAATTAATTATTTTAATATAAAAAAAAACCTGAGGGAAATATGTTCCTTCAGACCGCTATTGGCAATCAGTTTCCTCCTAATAGAAATGATTAATATCATCATACCTAAATAAGCATTAATTTCTTTTTCAGTAACATCAGTCAGCATACTTATTTGTATTTAATGTAATCATTTCTAGAGTTGAGTCAGTGAATATATCCTTAAAATAATCTTTTGGAATACTTCTATTGTTATACACCTTGTTTACCTGTAGTGGCCGGTCAAATGATGGGACATTCCAGTCATCCACCGCTGTGGCCCATATACGCTGCCTATTTTGAGCTGTAGCATAACTGGGTCTGGGAGCTCTTGGTATATAAATGTTATTTGTGGTTGAAGACTTATTTATTAGTGTTGTTGAAACTGGTTGATGTGGCTGTGGTTGAGCCGTTGGTGGTTGATTGATGGCAGGGTTAGGTACCAGCTCTTCCATAACTGAAATATCCATCTCATCCTCAGGCTGCGGGGTGTTGGATCCTTTCATTCTTGCAATGTTTTCCATTTCAGCAAAGGTTTGGAATGGTGATGGAACATCTAATATACACTCTTGACTCGGAGGCTCTACTACGGGCTTAGAAATATCCTGTTTACATAATAATTAAAATATCATATATGCATATTATGTATAATACAATATTTTAACTATTCAATTTATTTTGTAGATAGTGAAATATAAAATGAATTTATAAACCCCATGATTTATAAAGTCCAGCTTATATTACTAACTAATAAAGCAGGTAAACTATTAGTTGCTCTCTCTTGAATGGCTTCCTCTTCAGCCAAATTGTTGAATTGATCACCTGCAAAAGTTGTGTTAAAATATATAAACTGTAACTAATGTTTTCATAAAAACAAAAAAAAAATAGAGAAATAAACTTACCAAACAAATTATCCACCTCCATGTCGTTATTTTGCATCTCATCCAATTTAGTTATCATCCACGTATGTTCTGTCCACTGATCATTATGGTTGCTGGTTTCCGACTCCTCACTCTCAGAGGTGCTTAACAACATATTTAACGCCCTATCGACATCTTCAGTTATTGAAAAATCAAGAGTTTTCTTGTTCTGTAATCATAACATTCAATAGTATGTTGATATTTATATCACTTGTATGCAAGAAAGGGATTTCTTATCGGTCACAAGGAACATATATCCCACCCATGAAAAAATAACATTCCTATACGGTCAGTAGTACTATATTTCCCACATCTTTTAATTCTCAAAAAAACATTGTTGTTCTTTACGGGATAAGGTTCAATTTTGATTGCAGGTGAATCATAAGGCAAACGCGTCTGGATTCTTAACTGATTTTATTGTAACTGAACGAGAGGGTAAAAATGCATAAGCATCTATAGGTACAGCTAGATAGTAAGTATAGTATGAGGACGGAAATCGACAAAACATACCGCCCGCCAAAAACAACAGTTTTTAACTTAACTAAGGAAAATACATAACCTAAAACTTACGTACATAGTTGCTTGAACAATAATATCCAAATGCATCCAAACACTTAGGTATCACAAGCACTAACATCACAACCGTATGTTTTAAGTTCAACACTAATAAACAAAACTAATGATTTCAATGCATTTCACTTGCATAATAACAAATAACTAATTACAATTCAAGCGACGCTGGCGTGAACCAAAGAAACATGATAACTGATAAAGTAGGCTCAATTTCTTTAAGTAAACAACTAACTGCCTGCATCGCGGAGGTAATAATTGCGTGCCCGCGTAGGGTATCTTTTGTTAACATTTTAGTACCTAAACTTACTTCTAAATACAAAATCTATATTAAATAGGTCAACCATAATAACAAAACTTATTACATAGCATAAACTTTAGTGGACTGTATACGTAAATCATTTTGTTTAACCGACTTCATAAAAAGAGGTTCTATGTTTGTAATACGTATGTATTTTGTTCGCTTTTATGGACGACGTGAAGCATAATATCTTAAAATCTAGATAATCTTTAACAAACAATTCGTTATTGTTCGACAATTCGGGGCTCGTCAATGAATTAGACGGTTCTCAGTAGATATAAGTATAATAAGCTTCCACAAAATTGTATATAGAACAGAATTTGGTAAGTATAAATGTTAAGTACAAGGCAGCGTTTGATCGTGCCGTAGATGGATTCGTAATGATATGCAAAAGTCATATGTACTCTTCCCGCGCGTCCGTCCCCTCTCTCGTCCAGCAGCTAGGTAAGGGTGAGTGTAGACATCTTCCCCCCCTCGGAAACTGTGGGTTTTCGAGTAGCTTCTTCACGCTCATCATTAGGTAGCGGGCAGAGATTTGTGACAGCACGGCGGATGAGACCCTTAGACGTATTTACATCTGCGACGCGAGCTATACCATCGGCTCCTGGATACAGTCGATGAATGCGGCCCATTCGCCATTTGAGTGGTGGTAGATTGGCCTCCTTGAGTACCACCATATCGCCTTCAGCGAGTTTTCCCTGGTTAATGCGCCACTTTGATCGTTGCTGCAGCTCGTTCAAATATTCAGTGCGCCATCTCTCCCAAAACTGTTGTCGGATCTGCTCAATTTGCTCGTATTTTCTTAGACGATTTGGGTTGATTTCGGTAAGTGTGGGCGATGGCAATGAAGTGAGCGGTTTACCGATCAGGAAGTGCCCGGGACACAAAGGATAAAGGTCTGTAGGATCGGCTGATAGGGGAGTAATAGGCCTAGAATTTAGGATTGCCTCGACTTGTGCAAATAAAGACGATAATTGTTCAAAAGTGAAGTTAGTGTTCCCTATCATACGCGTTAAATGATGTTTGGCAGCCTTTACACCGGCTTCGCTAAGTCCGTTAAAATGCGGTGAATAAGCAGGTGAGAACTTGAAATTTATGAATTCACCGGCAGCATATGACGAGATGGATTCACCGCAAGAGTCTAAGAATCTTTTAAATTCATTATTTGCGCCCACAAAATTTCGGCCATTATCACAATAGATTACACTGGGCTTTCCTCTGCGAGAGATAAAACGATTTAAACACATGATAAATGCCTCTGCACTCAAGTCTGATGCAATTTCCAAATGAATCGCTTTGGTTGCAAAGCAGACGAATATACATAAATAACTTTTAATTATTTTGCAACCACGTCCCTTTCGATCACGAGTCGGAAATGGACCAGCGAAATCTATACCGGTAACCTCGAAAGCGAAGCTAGGATTGACTCGAGCGGAGGGTAAGTTTCCCATTATTGGTATAATAGGTTTAGCTTTAAGTATTTTACAAATTTTACAATTGTTTACAGTGGATTTAGCTAATCTTCTTCCAGCAACAGGCCAGTACAATTGTCTGACGTTAGTCAGTAAAAGCTGAGCACCTCCATGGCACAATTTTTTGTGTTCTTGTATGAAAAGTAGTTTGGTAAAATGATTTTTAGAGTCCAATATAATGGGATGCTTTTTACTAAATATTTCAGATGAATTCTGAATACGTCCGCCTACTCGGAGGATACTCTTCTCATCTACGAAGGGTCTGAGAGAAAGGATTCGCGATTTTGAAGGTAAGTATTTTTTGTTATTTAGTAGATAGAGTTCATGCTCAAAACATTCCTCTTGGTGTTGTTTAACAAGATGATGCAATGATAATTGTAGTTCGTCTGTGGTTAGGTGGCCAGTAGTTTTATTATTTGAGTGTCGCACGTTGTGGATAAAACGCAATGCATAAGCCAAGCTTCGTAATAATATTGTAAAGGACAATGGGCACTTTTGTATGGGGAGTGTCCCATGGATGTATACTGTTGAGACATATGTCGTTTTAAAGCTTTTAATCGTAGTATTATTTTATTGTATGGCACCAACCTTGGACCACTTGCAGGGACCGAGCTATATAAAAAAAGAAGTTGCGCATATAAGCAGTTATATTTCCTTATACGCGGGATATAAAAAGTTTTAGCGTATTTTATTCGAAAGAATATAAAAAATGCTTTATGTTTTTTGTATCAACACCAATGATAAAGTATTTAAAGGGACAAAATGAACAGTTTTAAAAAATCGTCATTCTAAAAATTACTTGATACACAGCGAAATAAGAGTGTATACAAATGCCATGTATATCATGTGAAAAGTATTTTTATAAGCTATTTTTCGTATAATATAACTGGGGTCAAATCGTTGCAGGGACCAAAATAAAACCATTTAATGAGTTAATTAATTGTAGTTAATTACGCCTTAACTTTTCTACTCAACGCCAGATGTCGCTCTAAAGCAAAATTCTACTTGACGTAAAACATTTATACATCGCGGTAATCTCGTCAGTCTTACTCCATCATTTTAAAAAGTATAGACTAGTTTATGGATTTCTAAAGTTATGTCAAGATGACTCTGAATGTAATATTGTCAACAATAATTGTCAAAACACGCAATTTAAAATATTCAACATTGTAATTACAAAATAGTATATTTCTAATACGCTATAATTTTCTCCAATCGAAAGGCACTCCATTCCATTGATCTCAGAGAGTATGCTCCTTGATGATCTTCACTATTCATGGGGTAGGTAAGATCAAAGTATTATTTTTTCTCGTATAGCTGCTATATAGCGTTCGACTCCATGGAAAATAAAGGCTCCAAATTATATAAAAAATGTAGCATATATACAAAGTGCAATTTAGATAGTATTCCAGAAAAAAATGCGCCAATGTAAATGCTGAAAAGTTTCCTATCGTATTGTCGAACAAATTCATATCTACTTCTGATCTACGCGACCTTAGAAGTTTGGATTGTCCTACCTAATCATTTTACATTTTATTGTTTTCAGAACAAGAATTATTTTACTTCCCACTGTCTATGTAAGGGGACTTAGAGCGGATTCATACTTTACTATACGTGTCGTGTCGAATGATAGTCCCTATGTCAGTTTCTCCAATTCTATTTTGCGTAGGATAAGTTAAAAAAATAATTAAAAATATGTGTTACCGTATTTTTATTCGTGAAATGTTACCTATATTTCTAAGTTAATGATTGTACTATACTTCCAAAAATATGTCTGACAAACATTTTATATGAAAGCCATTTTTCCATGTAAAAATGAACTGTTATAGGGACCATCTTTTGAATTTATGATAATTTATTCATATTTTAATGTACTCGGGTAGGTAATATTGCAGGCATTATATCAGCACCAAATAAATGCTGTGAACCAGATATATATTAAGTGGCGAATAACGTTTCCAAATCGCATTTTCTTTTGATATATTTTTCTTTTTTTTTTGCTCCTTTTTCACGACCGGTTTGGCCTAGTAAGTCGATGATCCTGGGTTTGAATCCCGGTAAGGGCATTTATTTGTGTGATGAGCACATATATTTGTTCCTGAGTCATGGATGTTTTCTATGTATTTAAGTATTTGTATATTATATATTATTATGTCGTATGAGTACCCACAAAACAAGCCTTCTCGGCTTGCCGTGGGACTCAGTTAATTTGTGTAAGAATGTCCCTATAATATTTATTTATTGTTATTATTATTGTATGTCCGGTAACAGAACTCCCCAGGAGCACTCGGGTGTGTAAGGTCGCTACTCCCCAACTTATTATAATTGTTATTACTTTCAGCATTTTTAAGTTGTTCATCGGACACTGAGGCCATTGAAGTTTCATGCTGGCGGCATCAAAATGGAGTACCTAGGTACTGTTTCAAATAAATGGGTGGTAAGTAAGTACATTTGGTGAAGTGGAACTGCTGATGTTGATCAGAAACGGAACTCTTCCACGCGCGTGATTTGTCTTCTTTGTTAAGTTTGTAGCGAGTAAGTTTCAAGTACCAAGGTTTTTAGGAACCTTGTGTCAAGGTAAAGGTCTGACGATGGGTTCCATGAGGAAGCGAGGGAACACCTCAAATCTTATAGGCATATAGTCATTTTGGATTTTCATCAATACCTTAAGCTTTTTCATTCCCACTAGTGGCATTTAATGAAGTGGAACTACTGATGTTGACCAAAACGGAACTCTTGAACGCGCGAGATTTTTCTTCTTTGTTTTTTTTTTTATGATATAAGAGGCAAACGAGCAGACGTCACACCTGATGGTAAGCGATTACCGCCGCCCATGGACACCTGCTAAACCATAGGGGTTGTAAGTTCGGTGCTGGCCTTTAAGATTGGAATACGCTGTTTTCTTAAGGTTTTAAATGTCGTATTGGTCCGGAAATACCGCAGGCAACAGATCATTTCATAGTTTAGCTGTATGAGGCAGGAAGTTTCTAGAGAAATGCACAGTTGAGGACTGCCAACCATCTAAGTGGTGAAAATAAAAATGTTGTAGCGTAGAGCGATGACGAAAAGAGGCGGCAAGGATAAATCCGAGCAATTCGATGGAACACTCGCCGTAATAGATTTGTCCTGATAAGTTTGTAGAAAGTAAGGTTGTTAAGAAACATCTGTGTCTAGATCCAGGTCTGATAGATACCTCAATCCTTATAGAAATACATATAGTTTTTTTTGGATTTACATCAATATCTTTGGGCGTTTTATTAAAAAAAAGCTACATTTAATCAAGTGGAACTGCTGATATAATATAAATAACAGAACGGAACTTTTCAACGCACACGTTTTGTATTCTTTATTAAGCTTGTAGTGAGTAAGGTTCTTAAGGTGTACTTAATACATCAATGTCCAGTTCTGATGATGGGTTTCATGAAGAATCGAGGGAATTCCTAAAATCTTTTAGGCATACATGTAATAATTTCTGGGATTTTATTTACATATCAAGCATTATTATTAAAAAAGTGTCATTTGACTAAAAGTAACAGCTGATGTTGACCAGAATGGAACTCACCAACTCGCGCGCGATTTGTTTTATTAGTTAAGTTTGTAGCAAGTAAGTTTTAAGTATTAAGGTTTCTAGGAACATTTGTGTCAAGGTAAAGGTCTGATGATGGGTCCCATGAAGAATCGAGGGAATTTCTTAAATGCTATAGGCATATATGTAGTACTTATTGGATTTTCATCAACATATTATCAACTTTTATTCACAAAAGTGACATATGATGATGTGGAACTACTGATGTTGACCAGAACGGAACTCCAACGCGTGCAATTTTTCTTCGTTAAGTTTGTAGCAAGTAAGGTTCTTAAGAAACATTTTTGTCAAAGTACAGTTCTGATGATGGGTTTCATGAAGAATCGAGGGAATTCCTAAAATCTTATAGGCATACATGTAATAATTTCTGGGATTTTATTTACATATCAAGCATTTTTATTAAAAAATTGTCATTTCACTAAGTGTAACAGCTGATGTTGACCAGAACGGAACTCCAACGCGTGCAATTTTTCTTCGTTAAGTTTGTAGCAAGTAAGGTTCTTAAGAAACATTTTTGTCAAAGTACAGTTCTGATGATGGGTTTCATGAAGAATCGAGGGAATTCCTAAAATCTTATAGGCATACATGTAATAATTTCTGGGATTTTATTTACATATCAAGCATTTTTATTAAAAAATTGTCATTTCACTAAGTGTAACAGCTGATGTTGACCAGAATGGAACTCGCCAACTCGCGCGCGATTTGTTTTATTAGTTAAGTTTGTAGCAAGTAAGTTTTAAGTACTAAGGTTTTTAGGAACATTCGTGTCAAGGTAAAGGTCTGATGATGGGTCCCATGAAGAATCGAGGGAATTTCTTAAATGTTATAGGTATATATATATATTATATAGTACTTATTGGATTTTCATCAACATATTATCAAGTCTTATTCACAAAAGTGACATTTGATGATGTGGAACTACTGATGTTGACCAAAACGGAACTCCAACGCGCGCAATTTTTCTTCGTTGTTAAGTTTCTAGCGAGTAAGGTTCTCAAGAAACATTTTTGTCGAAGTACAGTTCTGATGATGTGTTTCATGAGAAAGCGAGGGAACTCCTCATTCTCCTCAATTCTTATAGGCATATAGTCATTTTGGATTTTCATCAATATCTTTAGCTTTTTTTATTCACATTAGTGGCATTTGATGAAGTGGAACTAGTGATGTTGACTAAAACGGAACTCTTTAACGCGTGAGATTTTTTCTTTTTTTGTTTGTTGTGATATAAGAGGCAAACTAGCAGACGAATCAACTGATGGTAAGCAATTACCGCTGGCCATGGACATCTGTTACACCATAGGGATTGTAAGTGCGGTGCCGGCATTTAAGATAGGAACACGCTCTCTCCTTAAAGTTTGAAAGATCGTATTGGGCCGGAAATACCGCATGCGACAGATCATTTCATAGTTTAGCTGTATGAGGCAGGAAGTTTCTAGAGAAATTCACAGTTGAGGATTGCCAACCATCTAAGTGGTGAAGATATAAATGATGTAGCGTAAAGCGGTGACGGAAAGAGGCGGCAGAGATTAATCTGAACAATTCCTCGGAACTTTTAAGTTTGTAGAAAGTAAGGTTCTTAAGAAATATCTGTGCTAGACACCAGTGTCTAGTGTCTAGGTCTGATGATGGACACCTCAAACCTTATAGTAATACATATAGTTTTTTTTTCATCAATATCTCTAGGTGTTTTATTTAAAAAAAGTTATATTTGATCAAGTGGAACTGCTGATGTTGTCCAGAACGGAACTTTTTAACGCACGCGTTTTGTATTCTTTATTAAGCTTGTAGCGAGTAACTTTCTTAAGGTGTATTTATATCAATGTTCAGTTCTGATGATGGGTTTCATAAATAATCGAGGGAATTCCTGACATCTTATAATTTCTGGATTTTTATTTACAAATCAAGCATTTTTATTAAAAAGTGACATTTGACGAAATGCAACAGCTGATGCTGGCCAAAATGGAACTCGCCAATTCGCGCGCGATATGTTTTATTTGTTTATTTTGTAGCAAGTAAAGTTCTTGAAGACATTTGTGTCATAAGGTCTAGTTCTGAGGATGGGTTCCATGAGAAATCGAAAAAATTCCTCAAATCTTATAGGCATACAATACATACAGTAATGTTTGGATTCTCGTCAACATATCAAGCATTTTTATTTAAACAAGTTAGTGATATTGACCAGAACGGAACTCTTCAACGCGCGCGATTCTTATTCTTTGTTAAGTTTGTAGCAAGCTAGGTTCTTAGGAAACATTTGTGTCAAGGTCCAGTTATGATGATGGATTCAATGAGGAATTGAGGATTTTAAATCGATTTGAATTCACAATTGGGAGGAATTGAGGATTTTCGTCAACATATCAAGTTTTTTTTATTTGAACAAGTGACATTTGATGAAGTGAAACTGCTGATATTGAGCAAAATGGAACTCTTCAACGACAAGTATTTTACCTTAGGCGTGTTTTTTATTTTATTTCGTTTATAGCATGTAAGGCTTTTAAGGAACATTTGTGTCAAGGTCCAGTTCTGATGATAGGTTCTACGAGAAACCGAAGGAGCTTCTCATATTGTATAAGGATACATATAGTCATTTTAGGATTTTCATCAATATTACAAGCATTTTTACTCAATAAAGTGACATTTGTTGAAGTAGAATTGCTGATGAAGAACGGAACACCTCAACGACTTCCAGATTCTTTATTTTTATTACTCTTCTTTCTTTTTCATTATTAGAACAGGTATTTCTACTAAGTGAACCGAACTGATACTATTAAAAGTAGGTAGGTAGGTAGGTTAAATAGGTTAAAACTGTAAGGATTATTATGTATAAGTAGTCTTTCTTTTAATTAAACATAGGTAAGTAATTCTATTTAAGTATAAGTGTCTTTAAAAAAACATCAATCGACTCTTATCTGTCACTAGTTCCAGTTTCAGAGTATAAAATCCGGGTACACAGCCACGGCCAGCCGGGTAGCCAGACAGTTCGAATACGGACAAGTTATTGTGAATAAAAAATCTTATCGTCTTGCAAAAGTTATTGTCATAAATGTATAGGTTTCGAATACATGAATATAAAGTTAAAATGCTGGTAAAAGTATTAGTTTTTATCATTAACCATTTTATATCCCAACAAAACTGTTACCCTTACAAAAATAAAATGCTTTCATTACCTAATGTAGGTTACGTTAGGTAATAAATAAATAAATAGGTAGGGACAATCTTACACAGATTGGCCCCAAACTAATCAAAGCTTGTACTATGGGTACTAGGCGACGTTAAACATACTTATTTAGATAAATATATATTTACGTATATACATAGAAAACACGCATGCCTTAGGAACAAATATCTGTATTCATCACACAAAGAAATGCCCTTACGCGATTCAAACTCGGGACCATCGGCTTCATACTTCATAGGCAGGGTCACTACCCACTAGGCCAAACCGGTCGGCAAAAGGTAAAGATAATTAGGTAAAGACAATGAATAATTAAACGTATTATAAATTGACACCAATATCCATCAAATAGTATAACTAGGTATGCTAAGAGCGGGCTTCAGGCCATTACGTCGCACCTTTAGAATTAAACTAATTTGACTCAAAAAGTACGACCTTTATATATGTAGTTTGGTAGAACAGTAAGAACTCACTATATGTGTCTCTTTTTCATGCGGTGAAATCCCCCCCCACCCGGAAAGGGTAGCGACGCCCATTTTATCGACTCTCGAGCCGACTCCAATCTGATACTAATAGTAAGTAAGTACTTACTTAGTAAGCAAATTGTAGTAGTCATCCCTTCTTAGTAAAAGGAAAGTATTGTAAAGATACTACTTTTTAACCGACTTCAAAAACTTTCTGAACCAATGTTGAAAATTAGTTATCGTTTGAAAGTGGGTATATAGTTCCAAGATGGTCCTATTTTTGACAAAACCACGAGGAATTAAGGGAACTCCCCAAATCTTATAGGCGTTTTTTAGTTTCATCAACAGACCAGGCATTGCCATTCAAAAAAGTGCTATTTGAAGAAGTGGAACTTCTGATCAGTACCAGCAAATAACTCTTTAACGATACGTATTTCACGCTAGACGATTTGTCTTCTTTGTTATGTTTGTAAAGAAGCTACTTGCTTAACGAGGTTTAAGGAATATTTGTGTAAAGGTCTAGCTTACATCATGGGTTCCATGAGGAATTGAGGCAACCTCTCAATTCTTGATGGAACGTAAAACTGTTTATTGACATAATTGTCGATAGGTATCCCATCTGCTCTAATTTACCCCACTTGACGGTACATACATGAAAAAAAAAATTCTCTTAAAAATAGGAAACCGACTTCAAACATAGGTATTAGAAAACAATACAAAAACTGTTATTGTATTTTCAGAAACCATACGGAAATAATGAGGATGCATCGACATAAGAAGAATCGAACATGGGCAAGATAAAGTTCAAGAAAAAAGCGTACTGTGTGTATATAATGTGTACTTGTGTGTAGTCAAAGAAAGTTGAAAAATAAAGCATAATTAATGGCCATAGAATACAGAACCGATACACGAACATTAAGACTATTAAAAATAGACATATAGGTTGATCGTACTACTCGTACTAATGTATTTCTTTTGTTCAATTATAGTATTGCATTAAAGTTAGATTCTCTAGATATATATTATTCATAGGTTCTGTATTCTATACGAATTGTTTCAGTGTAATTATTGTACTAAATACCGTTGACCGCCTGTCAACAGTATTTATTTCTACATTACTATCACAGAAGATTTTAGGCCCTACAGTAGTTTTTGAATTAGTATTTACTATGGACAAATATAGCGAAATGTGAGTTTTTACCTAAAATATCAATCTTTTGTGAACGTGGTGTAGAGTATATACCGCCTAAGACTGAAGTAGCTACGCGGGAAACGTTTTCAAAATAGAATCGTGTTCATGGTCGGCCCATGGTAAAAATAATTAGGTACACGTAGACCCGCTAAATAAACCCCGTGGACCCACCAGGAGAACATATTGGAGAGACTAGAGATAATACACCGCTTTAAGGGCGGTCGCACTCGGCATTGACATCTGGCGTATAGATGGCGGGTGGACCTCAGCGAATTTCAAAGAAATATTTATAAACATCCAATGACGTCCGGCTCGGACACCAGATCTTCAATCTCCTGATTCCTGTGGAGTCTCCAGGTTCCATCCTCTCCACGTGTGAGTCCTAGGATTTTTCGCGCTGCCAGACTCCGATGACTCAGGCACGTAGTCCAGATGGGTGAGGATCGTGCAGCCTGGAGGGCGTACTCTGAAGTTCCAAATGGCCGAAGACCGTCTAGACGTCCTAGGTAGGTACCGCTGGAGAGATGAAATGCAAAAAGACCTTAGCGAACTCGGCGCCGTCGACTAGATGGAAACGGTTTTGGACAGAGAAGCATGGCGGTCTTTGGTGTCGGAGGCCAAGATCCACTTCGGGTCGCTGCGCCATAGCAGTAAGTAAGTATTTATAAACATACTGTACCTTCTGTGTACCTAACCCAAAACGAGATATTTAAGAAAAAGTCCACCCGCCATTCTGACGTCAGGATTGCGGTTGGACCTATGAAATCTTGCATTATACCGCACTAAAAGTATGCAGTTATATGGTACAGTCGCCATCAGATATATCGGAGTGGCCGAGGTGCTCAAAGATCTCTAAACACGCACTCTAACCTCTTGACAGTAGAGGCATGTTCAGATATTCGTGGGTACCTTGGCCGCTCCGATATATATGATGGTGACTGTACCTTCAGTGTACCTCTGTAAATAGAAATAGAAACCGGTGTACCTCTCCCCAAAACAAGCTAGGCTAAGCTCATGCACAATATAACTGCATACTTTTAGTGCGGTATAATGCAAGATTTCATAGGTCCACCCGCCATCCTGACGTCAGGTTGGCGGGTGGACCGTTTTGTAAAATATCTCGTTTTGGGGAAAGGTACACTGGTTTATATTAAAGGTACACTGAGGTACACAGAAGGTACAATATGTTTATAAATATTTCTTTGAAATTCGCTGAGGTCCACCGCCATCCTGACGCTTACCATATATCTAAGGACCGACCTTAGGGGCAATAACGATAGTGCTAGTTCAGCTGTGTCATTCACAAATTCGAGCCAATCGTGCTGTCTAACGCAACTAGATGCGATCAATCGCGTGCATAATGCGAACTCATCAACCAATCACGTTGTGTTACTTGTGGCGTTAGACTGCACGATTGGCTCAAACTCGTGTGCGTAACACCGCTGTACTGGCCCCATTCTTATTGCCCGTAAGGCCCGTCCTCAGATATATTATGTCAACGACACAGTCGCGATTTTAAAAAATCACATCGCTTCTGCTACCAAATTGTTGAGCATAACGTTTTCCTATCCATAGGTTCCATCTGTCCAGTAGGATCCACCAGATTGAAGAGATTGTTACTTAACTGATGGATCGAGATAATGAAACCTACTGAATAGAGCGGGTCGATTGGATATAACAAAGTACGCTTATATGAAACGCTACTCCGGTGTGCGAGTGAGACAGTCAGGCCAATTTGAACTTGCATTTGACAGAAAACTGACTCCATCAAACGCTACCAGTTCCATTGCCGGCCTCTTCGCTGCCTTCTATAGTGGTTCAATCTTACCTTGCTTATGAATAAAAAGGGGCGTGCACACCGATATTAGAGTAATATTGGAATCATATCAGTTAGTTGCGGGCGTCTCGCTCGCACAAATACATGCGTATAAGTGCGAAATGAACACACGAATGACAGCTAACTGGTATCATTCCAATATTATTCTAAAATTGGTTTAATGTCAGTTGCACTTTCGAATTGGCCTACATAGCGATTTCCTTAGCCTGCACACCGGATCGGCGTGTGGGCCGGCATCTAGCTAATGTAAAGCCACCTCATTAGGTGCTTTACATTAGTTACAAAATACAAAAGGTTAAGGGCGTTTGCTAGCTGGCGCTAGTGCACGGAGCGGGCAAACACGCGCAGGTGCCTTTGTAAGTAAAATCAGTCGCACGCGTCCGCGCCAGTTAGCGTTGCTCATACTGTAAGAGCTCGTTCCCACTATGTCGGATGTCGTGGCGATTTTTAATCGTACGTTCCACTGGCAGAACATTTTATATGAAGCTGTTCACACTCGTCCGACAACGATTTTGTGTCGGATACGACAAAAAATGTCGTGCGTTTTGCCAGCCCTCCCAGCCCGGAAAAAAATCGTGTCGTGTCTCGCTCGCGTACGAGTGAATATAGCGCTGTTCACATTTTGTCGGATGTCGGAACGATTTCGCCCGCGCCGCCCTCGCGGCACCCCCTCACACACCCGCGCGTCGCTGCCGCGTCGTTGCGATCGCTTCTTAATTCAGCTATCAAATTCTGAAATATTCATAAGGTAAATCTTTCCCTGAGAATTGGGTGTACCCAATATCTCCTTTTTTTAACTGCCTCTAATCGTTTCTTTCGCAAATAATACAAAACCACAAACATTTCGTCGACGTTCATCTTGTACTAAGCCTCGCTACCCACTCGAAAAATACACGCCAGCTGCGATCGTGCACGACAGACGACTAGTGGGAACAGTACCGCCAACACCCGATTGAAATCCGGATCCGACATCCGACATAGTGAGAACAGCGGCAACGACACACGATTAAAAATCGCCACGACATCCGACATAGTGGGAACGAGCTCTAAGCCGCACGCCCGCTCCATGCACACGCGCGACGTTGCGGACGCCCTATGCCCTAAACCTTACTT
Organism: Cydia pomonella; assembly: GCF_033807575.1. Classification (NCBI taxonomy): domain Eukaryota; kingdom Metazoa; phylum Arthropoda; class Insecta; order Lepidoptera; family Tortricidae; genus Cydia; species Cydia pomonella. Next base: position 5,502,735 of record NC_084721.1, on the reverse strand, counting down.
GAAAGTGTGAAGGTTACTCTGACAGCGGCTATATCAGCTATAATGTATTTATGACGCTTTGAGCATAGCTAGTTACGACGCCTTAAGGTATTCTTGGCGTTCAAAAGGTTAAGGGCGTTTGCTAGCTGGCGCGAGTGCACGGAGCGGGTGCACGTGCGCGGGTGCCTTTGTAGGTAAAATTCGTCGCACGCGTCCGCGCCAGCTAGCGTCGCCAGTTACTGTTTTTCGTTAACCCGCTTCAGCTAGCAAACTAATCGCAAATGGTCCGAGATTGGCGCAATAACCATGCATTCCCTTATCTGGATCTGGATGCACCTATTCACCAATGCTTGCTTTAAAGGAACTTGTCGACTCGTCCTGATAATATTTGTGCGACCGTGAAGAAAATCTATGCCGTCACTTATTTTTCAATTTATATGAAATAAAGATGTTAAATGTATTCAAAAGTTTTTATTTAATAAAGTAGGTATGTATAAGTGCTCTGTGCATCCGCACCAGCTAGCGGTGCCCTTAGCAAACCAATCGCAAATGGTCCGAGATTGGCGCAATAACCATGCATTCTCTTATCTGGATCTGGATGCACCTATTCACCAATGCTTGCTTTAAATTAACTTGTCGACTCATCCTGCTAATATTTGTGCGACCGTGAAGAAAATGTATGCCGTCAGTTATTTTTCAATTTATATGAAATAAAGGTGTTAAATGTATTCAAAAGTTTTTATTTCATATGTATATATAATGGAACGAAATACAGCTACTATCTTAGCTTGGCAAGCAGTTAAGAGTCGCTGATGCTTTTATTGTATTCACTGCGTTAATTTTAGGTTTAAGATTCTTTATTCTCACTAAGAATTTGACAATTCACTTACATGAGAACTTAAAACTACACAATTTAATCCTGCTTCATATGGCAAACGAAGGAAACGTTGCTTTGAACCGCGACGCAATCTCAAATGTTTCACTTTTACACAATTTTCCTGCAGAGAGACAAAACAAGTATGTACATAGTACCTTTTTACGATTTATTTTATCGTAACATATAAACTTAGATTTATTTTCTTGCTGCTAATTATGGTACTCCAACTACTCCATAAATACATTTACTTACCTACTTATTGCTTAGGAATCTTATTTCATGTTTAATAATAAGTTTATATAACGTTTCTAGCGGGACATAACGCGAACTTTAAAAAATGTAATGCTTTTTCTACCTTTATCACTCGAATATGTAAGAGCAAGAGAGATAAATAGACGAAACTTACTAGTTCAAGGTAACCACTCGTTTTATTGTCAAAGTTCCGAATTAAACAAACTTATTCTTCGGTAACATTTTTAGCGTTTATAAGCGACTATACGGATCCAGCATTTGCCGCTCATTCGGTTCTCCTATTGCACGCAAGATGTCAGTACTAGAGAGGATTTGAAAAATCATAATTAAGTAGTTTAGTGCCATTTATTGAGCAGTAATAATTAAAAAAAATATATAAATTACTTTTTCATTATATTTCAGGCATGCAAAGTGATGTAAATGGTTACAAAAGTAACTCTATATGAATGACATTTTTTAGTTCCAGTTTACGCCGCAGCGCATGATCAAAATTATTAATATCATCTTCCCTGGACACTTTCGGTCTTTGGTGTCATATAAGTAATTAATGCTTAATTGAAGACCTTCCAAATAGGATATGACTCAATTGTATATACCAATAGTAAAAATTACCCAAACTGCTACCAAGGCTCCATCTAGTGCCAGGTAGAACAAACAAAGCGGCATTTACCACAATTAATTAACGAAAAAACTCGTTTTATTACCGCCCCTGCAAGCATTTGAGTGCAAGTATATATATATTAAAATACCTTATAAAAATGTCTTTTAAATGATATATATGGCTTGAGTATACAAGCAAGTTTCAGTGTTTAATAGCAGTATTTTTAATTCAAGCATATGTTATATCAACTAATTCCAGCCCTGTACGTACTTAAACGTAAGTAGTGGTAAACAGAAATCTAGAATTTCTCATATTCTTTCATACAAAACACCTAACAACCGGCTACGTAACAAGTACTTTGTAAAACAACAGTTTATATTCGCCACTCTTTTTTTTAAATTGCTCAGTCCCTGCACGTTATCCAAAGTTGGTGTCATACAATAAAATAATGCTAAGAGTAAACCCTTTCAAACGAGATATGTCTCAACAGTATACATCCATGGGACAAATTGCCCATTCTCCTTTAGAGAAATTTTCGAAATTGACCAACCTTTCACAAATTGTAGGTACAGTTGTAGTGCATGTTATAGGTATAGTAATTTTAGGTTTAGAATTAGTTTTGTAATTTTTCGTTTCAGGTATGTTGGCACTAGGTTTAATGACTTCTGGCCAGGCTGATGGCCCTTCTAATAGGAAGGAGGGGCCATGCCACCATATGTTAGCATCAGCTACTTGTGATGGACTTACACCTCGTGATGCTAAGTCTGCAGGATTTTGAACCCCTGGGATGTGCCTCCAGGATCCATTTGCTGTAAGCTGCTGAATCTCTGCGACACGGTTGGCTACAAACGTTTTAAGATTTTGTGAGGGTGAACAGATCCATCCTAGAGTTACGGATGAGTCTGTCCAATAATAAGTGTTTGTGACTCTAAGTCGTAAAGCTTCGATTACTTTCGAGCTTAATCGTGCAGCTAATAAAGCTCCGCATAATTCAAGACGCGGGATGGTCTGAGCTTTCACAGAACTAACTTTTGTTTTAGCACATAACAGGTTAACTGATACGTCACCTGAGCTACTAATCGAACGCAAGTAGACGCACGCTGCATACGCATCTTGCGATGCATCGCAAAATGTATGCAATTCAACGATCGCATCGGGATCGTCAGCGAGAGCAAATCGAGGTATTTGAAAGTTGGTCAGGCTCTTAAGGCCTTGCACAAAATTGAACCATGATTTGGACAAATCTGTAGGAATAGGATCATCCCAGTCTAACTTAGTAAGCCATAATTTTTTTAAGATAATTTTGGGTACAATTGTACATAAACTTAACAACCCTAGAGGATCGAACAATCTAGCGGAATTCGATAAAATCGATCGCTTGGTGGCTACTGACGAATGTTTTATATCGACAGGAAAGTTGAACGTATCAGTGCTTGGATCCCATTTTAGTCCTAACGCACTTGATTGTGAAGTGAAGTCTAGATCTTTAGGTATCAATGCATTAGAATTGTCTCGGAGGACGGAACCGACGTTAGAACGGAATTTACGCAATGGCAAGTGCGCTGAATGAAGAACTTCCGTTATTGAGTTTATTATGAAGCACAAGTCCTCCTTCGAATTGCTTCCCGTAATAACGTCATCTACATAGAAATCGTGCTTAATTATGTCAGCAACTCTTACGTCACTGCACTCATTAGCGAGCTGAACTAGACACCGTGTACTTAAAAATGGTGCAGAAGATGTACCATATGTAATTGTGTTGAGCTGGTATATTTTAATTGGCTGATCTGATTGCTCACGCCATAAAATCATCTGGAGATAACGTTGTTCGGGCTTTACTAAAATTTGACGATACATCTTCTCCACATCGGCTGTCACTACATATTTATGTTGCCTAAATCGCAGCAATATGGAGAAGAGGTCGTCCTGGACGACAGGTCCGACATGTTGGATATCGTTGAATGATACGCCGGATGACGTTTTTGCTGACGCGTCGTAAACTACGCGCAAGCGCGTAGTTTCGCTAGATTCACGTATCACAGCGTGATGAGGTAGGTAGCATCCTCGCTCGGGCTTAGGTACCTCACTCATATGTCCTAGGCGCTCGTACTCTTGCATAAATTTTGTATACTCTTGTTTAAATTCTGAGTTTTGCTTCATTTTACGTTCCATCTGATTTAGTCGCCGTTCAGCTACTTTAAATGAGTCGCCTAAGACATCTGGTGAATCGCAAAGAGGTATTTGAACACAAAATCTGCCATCCTCTTCACGCTGTGTGGTTTCTTGAAAAAGGGTTTCGCAGTGTTCGTCACTGTTTGACGTAGGTTTGTTTTTAGGAACCTCTTCTATTTCCCAAAACTTCACAAGTTGCTGTTGTATGTCCTGACTGAAATGGCAATAAGTTTTGCTAGGACGTTTTGCACATTTCCCCCCATTGCGGCCACCAAGGATCCATCCGAGCTCAGTTTCTTGGAGGATCGGTTTATTTGGTCCGAGTTTTATTCGAGAAGTACCCAGGACATCCCAGAAGATATCCAAACCTAGAAGCATATCTATATCTCCAGGGCGATAGAAGTCTGGATCAGCAAGTTGGATGTGGCCGGGGATATCTAGTTCATCAACCCGTATCTCAGTTTGAGGAACAATGTCGGTTATAATTGGTAGGACATAACATTTAACATTTGTAGTAAATGAGGTATAAGTAGACCTTATCTGTACGTTGCAGTGTTCGGCAATGCCTACAGTTGCATTTTTAAGACCGGACACGCAATTGTATTTTTTAATTTTAGGGCATCCTAACTTAGCTTGCGCCGCCTCCGTAATGAATGAAGATTGCGAACCGTTATCTAGAAGAGCGCGCAATTTAATTATGTTGCCATTGTTTGACACCTCAACCACAGCCGTTGAATGAAGAGCCAGGCCTGAGGAGCCAGCAGACAGTGTAATTACCGGACGCGGGCCAGAAGATGCGTTATCAGTAGCATTGGTAGGTACGTCATCGTTAGAAGTTGACGTGGTAGGCAAGGATGTAGACGCAGACGATTCTACGTTATTTTGTATATCTTGTCGTGATGATGATGATGATGATTGCAATTGGTGCGGCTGCGAACCGCTAGGCAAGTTGTTTGTTTTATGAAGTAAAGTATTATGCCTTCTTTTACAGATGCGGCAACCTGCGAGCCGGCATTGGTACGATTGGTGATCATTACGTAAACAATTACTACATAATTTCCATTGAAAGACCTTTGCATTTCGTTCTTCCACAGACATTGATTTAAATTTGTTGCATTCATATAATTTATGATCTTGTTTACAGGCCAAACAACAACCACGGGGATGTGAATCGAGAGAAGAAGAAATAAATGATTTCGACCTATTAAAATTGTGACGATTTTCAACCTTATTATTATTGTTAGAACTTTGATTATTTGAAGTTTTAGCGGCATAGACTGTTTCTAATACAGTGGCCCTTTGACGAAGAAAGTTGAAAAAATCGTCCAAAGTATGGGTCTCTAATTTGCTTCGATGTTCCTCCCAATTTCTCGCGGTTACCGAGTCCAACTTCGATGAGCCTATATAAATAATGAGCGTGCTCCAACTATCAGTCGGCTCGCCTAACAACTTCAAAGCACTTAAATTTTTTGAAATTGCATCAACTAAGTTGCGTAGGCCCCGGTCGGACTCCTTAGAGAGCGCCTCAGTCGAAAATAGACATTTAATATGTTCGTTAATTAATAGACGCTTATTGTCGTACCTGTCACAGAGCAACGACCAAGCAATTTGATAATTATCTGCCGAAACGCTGACCGAATTAATGACTGCCAGAGCGGAACCCTCCAAGTATGATTTTAAATAATGGAATTTACTTATGTTGTCTAAATTCTCATTATTGTGAATGAGAGATAAGAACATGTCTCGAAACATAAGCCATTTGCTTGTATCACCGCTGAAAGGAGGAATTTTCAGGGGTGGCAGTTTAACGTGATTGTTTATTGATGTGGAACTGCCACGACATGAAGACTCGTCTCCTTGTTTTAATTTGCTATTGTTAAACGCATCTAAAAACTCTTGAGCGGTGCCAATCAAATGGAAGAACTGGTTTTCCGTTTGCTCCCTTTCCTCCATCTGTTTTGACGTATCGGAGTCTAATTCCTCAATTTTACTTTGAATTTCATCGAAAGTGTAACTCAACTCTTGAAATTTAGATAATCTTAAGCTTAATTCATTGTTTATTAATTTATTACGCTCAGTTACACTATCTAGACTCTTTAAAGGCGTTAAAAACTTTTCAAATAATGTTACGCGGCCTCTAAGAGTGGCCCTTTGTTTTAAAAGGTCCTTTAATTCGGTCATAATGCAGGCGAAAATAACAAAAGATGTTAGTTAAAAGTAATTAAAATGAATCCAACCTCGTAAATGATGAGTAGAACAGCTTATCGCTGATAACAGATGTGCACTATAGGTACCGGGCGGTCAACGCAACGCGACACGGTGTAACTCGGCGCCGCCGCTGGAAACCGCTGTGTAGTGTAGTTGACCAAATCACTAGTTCTCACCGACTTATATCCCGATATTTCCTGAAATAGTCGGCAATTATGTTTAACTACCTATAAGTACTTGTTTTTTAAGCGGGCCAAGTATATTTAAGAAAACCTAGTTATTTAGAAACACGAAAGTTGGACACTGTGGAACACTGTGTTAACACACAATTTTAAAATTGAATTTTATGGAAGATTTAACTGTTTTATGGTACTACCTACTTAGATTAAAATCACGAACCGCACAATTGTACTAGAATTATCAAACAATATTTACACAAGTAGAAAACAATAACCTTTGAAAGGTAGGAAATGGTTAGCACTAAAGGAATGGGCAATACTTCCTTCGGATCCAGTCCATCACGTCGGGGTCACCATAACTTGTTCGACAATTCGGGGCTCGTCAATGAATTAGACGGTTCTCAGTAGATATAAGTATAATAAGCTTCCACAAAATTGTATATAGAACAGAATTTGGTAAGTATAAATGTTAAGTACAAGGCAGCGTTTGATCGTGCCGTAGATGGATTCGTAATGATATGCAAAAGTCATATGTACTCTTCCCGCGCGTCCGTCCCCTCTCTCGTCCAGCAGCTAGGTAAGGGTGAGTGTAGACAGTTATTTTTTTTTTGTACTTAAAAAAGTTGAATAGGTAAGTAAATAAGGAAAAACTTAATTTCTAAACAAATAAAGGTTTACGAACCTATTTTACTTGTGCATTTAATTACATTTGCATGTAATAAATTTACAATGGTATGCTTAAACGCTGGTTATAAGAAGGTCTGGGATCCGCACGGTAACCCATTATCAAGAATTAACCCATAGGGGATCCGTCTTATACACGTGACATCTACAAAATGTAATTAATGCATCCTCCTATAAATACATAAATAACATAAACTTAGCAGCTTTTTTATACTTAACGTAAATTACATAGGACAAAGTATTTAGCGCTTTGAATAAATAGCACAAGCATTTTATAACATTGTTATTTTTTTTTTTTTAGGAAAATAGCTTCGGTATGTCGCTAATCTTTGTGCTTATGTATTGAGTAGGTATTACCAATTACAACTACAGTCGGCCAGCATTATTAGTACCTGAAATTTATTAACATACTAAATAAATTTAACTGCCCACCATAGCTCATTATTTTTCACTACAAACGTTAACTGTGTATTAATCTGCAGTTTTAGGTAACAATATTAATTTAGACAACGGTCTCTTTAGAATGTGATTGCCCTTGCACTGGACCGTTACAACACGTACTAAGTTATCAGGCCCTGCGTGCAGTGCCGTGATCTTGCCTAGCAGCCACTTGGCCGGTGGTAAGTCCTGCTCCTTCATAATGACAACATCTCCTATACAGGGTGATTTTACTACATCGTACCACTTGTGTTTTTGCTGAAGTGTGTTTAAATAATCTGACTGCCATTTTTTCCAGAAATCTTGCGTTTGTTTTTGTACGAGTTGCCAGCGAGTTAACAAATGTAAACTTTTATTTACATAACTTCTATCAGGAATGTTAATCAGAGCTTGACCTACAAGAAAGTGTCCTGGCGTGAGGGGGTTAAGTGTGTCCAGAGTATCATCCAGCTGACAGAGTGGCCTTGAATTTAGACACGCTTCAACCTGGCTTAGCTGAGTTGAAAATTCTTCATACGTCAACTTCGTAGCTCCGTTGACTCTCAATAGGTGGCGCTTTGCCGAGCGTACTCCACTTTCCCACAGGCCTCCAACTCGCAGTAAATCGTGTTCATCTACGTACGGGGTAAGTTTAATTAATGAACTTTTGTTTCTAACCTTTCCTTTCTTTTTCAGGTCTTCAAATTCTTGGCTATATACTAGTTTCTGATAATATCTCACGCTGCAGGTTTCAACTTCATCCAATTCAGCAGCGCTCAAGATATCATGTCTTCTGGTTTTATAATCTAAAAATCTCTTACATTGAGCTATCACTCTTTTCATCTTGACCATCGACGAAAATCTCTCCCAAATAGGTGTGTCTTGTACTGAAGTGTGGAATGATTTCTTGCTTTCTAGATCTGTTGTTGGAATTTTAATGGCCCTTAACATCTCAGTGTTTGTCTCCTTTAACCATCTGGGTCCACTCCACCAAAGTTCATTGTTTGCTAGTTCACTTGCCCTGATACCTCTTGAGGCAAGATCAGCTGGGTTGTCTTCCGACGAAACGTGTCTCCACCTGTCGTTATCTATATGCTGGATAATTTCTGATACTCTGTTGCCAACGAATACTTGCCAGCGGCTGGGTGGGGACTGCAACCATGAAAGCACTACCATTGAGTCTGTCCACGCGTAGATTTTGTGCATAGGTATGTTCAATAACCTTGAAATTTCATGCAGCAGCTTTGCTAATATCACCGCAGCACAAAGTTCAAGCTTCGGGACAGTCAATTGCTTCAGGGGGGCTACTTTTGTTTTAGAGGCTAACATTGTGACATGAACAACGTCGTGCTCATCGACAACTCTTGCATACACTACAGCTGCAAGTGCAAGTGTTGAGGCATCAGAGAACCCGTGCAGATATACTTCTTTGCAGTGAGATGACATCTTGATCCATCTTGGAATCTCAACAGTTTGTAGCTCGTGCAATTCGTCTCTGAAGCTCATCCATTCTTCAACCAACTCTGAAGATAACTCATCATCCCAACCACAATGACAAAGCCATAATTTTTGGATCATGATTTTGGCTGTTATTACAACAGGTGAGAGCCATCCAAAAGGATCAAACAAGCTAGCAACATCAGATAAAATCACTCTCTTTGTTACAGGTATCCTGCTTGCTGGTAAGTTTACTGAAACGTGAAAAGTATCATCCTTCCTATCCCAGGTAAGTCCCAGTATTTTTATTATTTTATCTAATTTAATCTCTTTTTTGTCTTTTACAGGTTCCGGAGTCTTCGTGCCATCAACCAAGTCCTTCAGGAGTTCTTCAGAGTTACTAGACCACTTTTGCATCTCGAAACCACCTGCCTTTAATAATGCATTTATTTCTTTACAGGTTGCTTTCATTTCGTCGAGATCTTCATGACCTGTCATAAGGTCATCCATGTAAAAGGAGTTTCTTACTACCGCCGCTCCTCGAGGGTAGTTGTGTTGTTCATCATCAGCCAAACGTTGAAGAGTACGGACAGCCAGATGAGGTGCAGCTGCTGTCCCAAATGTCACCGTAAGTAGCTTGTAACTATCTATCTTCTCAGATGTATTATCCCGCCATACTATGCGTTGTAAATCTGTGTGTTTGTCATGCATTCTTACCTGACGATACATCTTTATAATATCGCCAATAACACAGATTTTATGAGCTCTCCATCTAAATACCAGACTACGAAGATCTGGCTGAATCGTAGGTCCTACCATCATGCTGCTGTTTAAGGAACATCCGTTTGGGCCCTTTGCTGACGCGTCATAAACTATGCGCAGCTTTGATGTTTCCTTATCTTCTCTTATTACAGCACAATGCGCAAGATATACTGCATTACCTTCATCTTCTGCGTCGACCTTCTTCATATGGCCTAACTGTAAGTACTCGTGTATAACTCTGGTGTATTCTGCTTTCAGATGCTCGTTTCGGGCGAACTTTCTTTCCAGCTGCTCTAATCTGATTACTGCCTGATGCTTTGTATTTCCACACGATCTTACAGTGTCTTCAAAAGTTGTCTTTAAAGGAAGCTGTACTACGTACCTCCCTGTCTCGTCCCTCGTTGTTGTTTGCTGATATATTTCCTCGCACTTTTCTTCCTCTTTCGTCCACATGCTCTGCTTCGTGTATAGTTCAGATTCTACCTCCCAAAACCTTTTCAGGAGATTATTATCTTCTTCAATTTGTCTTGTAACATGTAGACTTGTAATGTGCTGTGAAATAGTAAATGATGCATTAGTATCCTTATTACCCCCTGACAAAATCCAGCCCAGGTGTGTTTTTTGAGCAAGAAAATTTCCTGGTCCTTTCATTAAACCTGCTTCTAGGATTTCGCTGTAAACTCTCGCACCAAGAAGAATGTCAATCCTCCCTGGTGAGCCAAAGGTGGGATCAGCTAAATCTAATTTGTTAACTTGTGGCCAATTAAGACTTCTTATTTCCCTAGATGGTAGCTGACGGGTTATAGATTTCAATACATAAGCATCTACATTTATACAATAGGAAATATCGTACCTTGATTGAATGCGTAATGTTACCCTATGTTTGATAGTCGTCTCACACTCCTCAACACCAGAGATCACTCCGCTGATTTTAGTTTTCTTCAAACCCAGCAACTCGACCGCCTTTGCAGTCGCGAAGGACTCCTCTGAACCCTGGTCCACGAGAGCCCGAAGCACGTGTGACTGCCCCGACTCCGCTGTGACATGCACCAGTGCTGTCGTCAACAAAGTGCCTCGACCAGGTTGTAGAACTCGTGATGCGCTCGACGTGTGCGCAACGACGACGGTTTGTATCTTTTCTTTATTGTTGTTATTTGTTTCTCCAGACGTATGCGATTCTCCACTTGCTTGTTTCTCTCGGTGCAATAACGAATGATGCCTTCTTTTACAAATCTGACAAGTTGTCTTTTGTTTACATTTAAATACATTGTGATTCGGTATTAAACAATTAAAACAGAGATTGTTTTTCTGCACGAAACTGTATCTGTCTTCTACTGATTGCTTGGAAAACTGTTTACATTGATAAATATAATGATCTTCATTGCAGAATGTACACTTCACTTCGCTCGTTGCAGTAACATGAAACATCTTTGTTTTCACAGGTTTGTATACTTTACTTGCAGGTTCAACCATCTCCAGAGTACGAAATCTATTTTCCAGGAACGATTTTAATTTTTCAAAACTAGGTAAGTCGTTCGTCTCGTCTCTGCTTATTAACTCTTCCCATTCCTTATGAGTGCTCGAGTCTAATTTTGACACTATGGAGTAGTTAATAATTGCGTTCCAATGATTCGTAGGTAAGCCTAGATGTTTCAGCGCACTCATACATTCCACCGAAGTATCCAACAGTTGCCTTAATGCTGTAGCTGATTCGTGCGTTAACGTTTTTTGTGTAAAGAATTTCTTAAAAACACAGTTTGCTATGTATCTCTTATTGGCATAACGTTTCTTTAGTACTGACCAAGCTTCTTTATAATTTTCAGCGGTTATTGAAAATTGTCGTAATAATGCCTCCGCTTCTCCAGCTAAACTGCCCTTTAGGTAATGTAGCTTTTGAACATCTTGCAAAGATTCATTGTTATGCACTAATGCCATAAATAAATCATGGAAAGACTGCCATTCAGTGTAGTTGCCATTAAACGAAGGAAGCGAAATACGTGGTAATTTTACTTCACCACTATTCGATGTGCTAGGTGTAAGTGTTTGTTTAGACTCACTTTTTGTCGGCACCATACAATCTAACTTAGACGTCATTTCGCCTTTGTATGTGTAATACGCTTCTTCAAATTCCTCAAACATGTTGTCGGCGAAATAATTTGTAGCTTGACGCTGTTCCATAGGAATCGACAAAATTAACATTTCATGTAAGACTTTAAACTCTTTCCAGTACAACTCCAGTGTATCTATTCTTCCCTTCACATAACCAGCCGTCAATCTCTCCTTAGGCGATTTTTTGTAGTTAACGTGCGCCTTTTTCACCTTTTCAAGCGTATCGGCTTGAATCACTATATGTTTTTCAATGTTTTCCATTGTAGTATAAGTCTATCACAATCAATAAATTAATAGTCTATCGTATATAGTGAAAAAACAGCAATAAAAGTACGTAACCACTGTAGGAAAGTTCCACTCCTTTGTTAACTTTTTATGTGTAGGGTAAGTGAGCGCCGCACGAAATTGTCCAACAAATTTACCTAAATCACAGCGACTCACTATTGTAATACACGGCACAGTACTGTCTCATTTGTAGTTAAACAACACACAAACGTTATATCCACGATACACCTTGTCCTTTGTCCGATTATCACACGTAATTAATTTGCAAAACTATTTTTGTAAAAACACCGAATTGTCTTAATCCTTAAAGTTCCTTTGGCTTAATTCACTTTTGTAACATATTTATCCAACTAATTAACCACTTTTCCATATGTATTTAACGTTATTTCACCGAAATTACACTCATTTTCTATTGAACCAATTATTTTTACGTGTCACTGTTCAAGCATCCTGGTTCGTATGGACCATGTTCTTTACGGGATAAGGTTCAATTTTGATTGCAGGTGAATCATAAGGCAAACGCGTCTGGATTCTTAACTGATTTTATTGTAACTGAACGAGAGGGTAAAAATGCATAAGTATCTATAGGTACAGCTAGATAGTAAGTATAGTATGAGGACGGAAATCGACAAAACATAGACATTGCAGAAAACCTTCGAGGAGTAATTCTCGGATTTTATTATTCCAGACACTAATATTCGCTAATGTGGTGTAATGTAATGGCCGCCACAGCACTCACCACAGCAGACAACGCGAGCCGGCGCCCTTGTTGCAGCAGTCGCTGGCGCCGTACACGTCGGGCCGCTTGCAGCCATGCAAGAGTATGTGGTGTAATGTAATGGCCGCCACAGCACTCACCACAGCAGACAACGCGAGCCGGCGCCCTTGTTGCAGCAGTCGCTGGCGCCGTACACGTCGGGCCGCTTGCAGCCATGCAAGAGTATGTGGTGTAATGTAATGGCCGCCACAGCACTCACCACAGCAGACAACGCGAGCCGGCGCCCTTGTTGCAGCAGTCGCTGGCGCCGTACACGTCGGGCCGCTTGCAGCCATGCAAGAGTATGTGGTGTAATGTAATGGCCGCCACAGCACTCACCACAGCAGACAACGCGAGCCGGCGCCCTTGTTGCAGCAGTCGCTGGCGCCGTACACGTCGGGCCGCTGCAGCCATGCAAGAGTATGTGGTGTAATGTAATGGCCGCCACAGCACTCACCACAGCAGACAACGCGAGCCGGCGCCCTTGTTGCAGCAGTCGCTGGCGCCGTACACGTCGGGCCGCTTGCAGCCATGCAAGAGTATGTGGTGTAATGTAATGGCCGCCACAGCACTCACCACAGCAGACAACGCGAGCCGGCGCCCTTGTTGCAGCAGTCGCTGGCGCCGTACACGTCGGGCCGCTTGCAGCCATGCAAGAGTATGTGGTGTAATGTAATGGCCGCCACAGCACTCACCACAGCAGACAACGCGAGCCGGCGCCCTTGTTGCAGCAGTCGCTAGCGCCGTACACGTCGGGCCGCTTGCAGCCATGCAAGAGTATGTGGTGTAATGTAATGGCCGCCACAGCACTCACCACAGCAGACAACGCGAGCCGGCGCCCTTGTTGCAGCAGTCGCTGGCGCCGTACACGTCGGGCCGCTTGCAGCCATGCAAGAGTATGTGGTGTAATGTAATGGCCGCCACAGCACTCACCACAGCAGACAACGCGAGCCGGCGCCCTTGTTGCAGCAGTCGCTGGCGCCGTACACGTCGGGCCGCTTGCAGCCATGCAAGAGTATGTGGTGTAATGTAATGGCCGCCACAGCACTCACCACAGCAGACAACGCGAGCCGGCGCCCTTGTTGCAGCAGTCGCTAGCGCCGTACACGTCGGGCCGCTTGCAGCCATGCAAGAGTATGTGGTGTAATGTAATGGCCGCCACAGCACTCACCACAGCAGACAACGCGAGCCGGCGCCCTTGTTGCAGCAGTCGCTGGCGCCGTACACGTCGGGCCGCTTGCCGCACACGCCGCACACCAGCCCCCAAACCATCATACACGTGATCTGCGAACGCGCACACATTTTGATAAACACACGTAGAAAGGTAGGCTGTTTATCGGTATTCTACAGGATATATTTCGGGGTGTGTGCGATGGGATTAAATGCCACCGTAGGACTAAATGCGGATTTGCGTTCCACCCTTACGTCGTTACTCTGCCATTGGTTCGCACTAAACGCTACGCATCCAGCTTTATCATGCGAACGGCTAAGGAGTGGAATTCACTTCCAGCAAATCTATTCCCAGTTCACTGTAACTTGGATCTTTTTAAATCTATTTAGAGTGAATAGACATCCTTAGGTAAGCATGTTCCATCCTAGACTGCATTGGCAGTGACCATCAGGTAAGACTGTGGTCAAAAGGTGGTGGTTTTCCTAATAAAAAAATAAAAATAAAACATTCTTAAAGATATCACTTGAAAGTGTTGCTCCAGATGAAGAGCTGAGCGGATCGTGTTGATCGTCGAGCGACTCGACTATAACAACGATATCAGGTGAGTTAAAACTTAGCCATCTAAATACCATCGTAATTATATCACAAATCGTTTTCAGAAAACTGTTATCCGTACCCAAGGTAAACCTGTAAGGCCGCGGACTGGACGCACGTGTCGGCGAGAGCGGCGCTCGCATCGCCAGTCGCGTGTGTCCAATCTGCGACCTAACGCAAATAATTAAACACCCACCACGGTCACGTTCAGTCGCTGCTACAATAACGAATTATAATTTGTGGCTTACCAGTAATAGAGGCAGCAACCCGACCAGCGTGGCGGCGGTAAGGGCCATACGTGTCGTAGTATTTTTGAATGTGCTCCTGCTTGTAACATTTGCGTGTGTACAGAAAGCGACTTATTTCGACATAAATACAAGAAACATACCAGTAGCAGAGAGGCGGCAGCAGCCCGGCCCGCGTGGCGGCGGTAAGGGCCGTACGCGTCGTAGTATTGTTGCACGTGGTCCGCGACGCCCGCGCTGTGCTCTTCAATTATTGCCGATGCGTTGTTGGAGAGGGCTGTCACGCGGTCCGCCATCTTTTTGAGCTTGCGTCCTGTACAAAATAATACGAATTAAAACAATGCACTTTTTGAAAAACGTTTTATGAAAACAAAACAATATCAAATAGTAACGTAAACGTTTATCAATGAGTATCAAATGTACCTTCTAAAAAAAAATTACAAAGATATATTTTGTCAAGCTAACATAATCAATTTTAATTGGAATCCCAGCAGCTCCGTCATGTGGTCAAGTGGTATGTAGTTATGAACATAAAAGCGTCAATAAAAGCTAGCTATAGTGAATGACGCATACATACCGGTCTCAGCGAGCGCCTCCTTGACATTGGGAATATGGTCGTCAACGGATTGCTGGATGCCGGCCTGGATGTTGGCGAAGACCTGCTGTCCTTCCTCAACGTCTGCTTTAATATGGCTGTCCAGAAGCTCCGTCACGTTTTCAGCAACTCGGAGACGTCCGGCATCTGTAAGTATTTGAGGATCATTTTATCTAGGCTTAAAACTCTCCAAAACCAACTGATATATGTTTTCAGTCAAGTATGCTCTGGCCGTGGTCGATACAACACATACATAGACACAAAAATATGGAAACAACTTTGTTCTCTTTAATATATCATGTTTCTATTTTTATTGTATACCTTTATACACAAGTATAAGGTATTTAGTACTAATACAAATTAGGCATCCCCAAAACATTAAAAATACACGCTAAATGTATCAAAATATTCTAAAATATTGTCAAAAACATAAAGAAATCGGAAAAGTACATAATTATACCCTTTTAAGTGCCTTGAGTACAAAATGTTGACTAAAAGTAGAGAAGTATAAAATCCATCGTTTAAAAATCATACCTTTCTATTGTATTACAAGCTTGTTACCATACTTTTGGCCGGGAGTACAAATCTATAAGAAAAAAAACATATGATCCTAACGCTCGTGCGCAATTGAAAGTTCCTAAACCCGTGAATAAGTATATATTTTCTTCAGATTCTTAGATACATTTTATAGGGGCGATAATACAGAGAAACTTCATGAAACACGACGCCAAAAGCAGAGGGCTTGGATGGATGGTTCGAGCTTCGAGCGACCGGTTTGGCCTAGAGGGTAGTGACCCTGCCTACGAAGCTGATGCTCCTGGGTTCAAATCCTGGTAAGGACATTTATGAGTGTGATGAGCATGGATAAATGTTCCTAATTCATGGGTGTTTTTATGTATTTAAGTATTTATAAATATGTATATAATATTATATGTATCGTTGTCTAAGTACCCTCAACACAAGCCTTATTGAGCTTACTGTGGGACTTAGTCAATTTGAGTAATAATGTCCTATAATATTTATTTATTTATAGTAAGCGATTCGTCACTATAAGCGAAGTTATCTTATCCGACTTTATTACAAAGATTTTTATATGAAAACCAAACTTCGCACAGTAATTACGTTATAGTAAGCGGTTGTCAGTATAAGCGGAGTCATAATAAACGGATCCACTGTACATTATTTTTGCAGAGAAATGCGCAAAAATAATAAGTCAAAGAATTACACAAAAAAGGACACTGGCTTCTTAAATCATCGTTATTATATAACGTGAGGCAAAAAGGTGACAACCCACTTGAATAACTGAATGCAAATAAATAAATAAATAATAATAATAAATAAATATTATAGAACATTGTTACACAAATTGACTACGTCCCACAGTAAGCTCAATAAGGCTTGTGTTGCGGGTACTTAGATAACGATATATATAATATATAAATATTTATAAATACTTAAATAAATAGAAAACAACCACGACTCAGGAACAAATATATGCTCATCGCACGAATAAATGCCCTCACCAGGATTTGAGCCGGGACCATCAGCTTCGTAGGCAGAGTCACTACCCACTAGGCCAAACCGGTCTGCAAATGATTGTGAGAAATATAATATGTAATAAATCCACAACTATTTCGGCACAAATATCACTTACCGTCGGGAAGTATTTGTCAAGCATCTGCTCCACAAGTGGCGTGAAACGAACATCAAAGTAGGGGTGTTTAATAAAACACAGAAACACTGGAAGCTTCCACAGTAATCACTTTTATTATTATTGGGGTGTTGCGGGTATTTGAGTGCCACGTCGACCAAGCAGTAAACTATTGTGACGGCCCTTTGAAGTTCATTACTAATGGCCGCTGAGACCAGGATCACCTTACCAATATTAGGTATCAATGGTTATATCTGTACATTTGGTAGTCTATTATAAAATGTATAAACATAGAATTGTATGAAATAATGTTTATTCAAAGCCGTATTTCATAAAACTACAATTTATATTGAGTGTTGAAGCGCTTGATCCATTGACAAAAGGTCCGTCTGTGTAAAATTGGCGGGCCATATGCGTTTTCCATTAACGTGGTGGTACGGTCACGTCTGAAAATATCGATACGAAAAAAGTGGCAAAAATATGTATACACGACTTTATTGCCCATAATATTAAGGTAGTGTATACATATTTATGGCAAATTTTTTGTACCGATATTTTAAGACGTGACTGTATTAAAAAATACTTTTAAACTGTACATGTATGTAGGCTTTGTACCTTCATGAAATCGACCCCGTGCAGTACAACAATATTACAAACAGTGCACACAGAAAAATGCAGAAAGTAATACGAAAAAGATATGATGAGCTATCGAAATGGTGCTGAGCAAAGCATGTGCTATGGTTGTTATGTAAATTCACATCAATCCGACCGGTCGACGCCGGTCTAGAACTAGATCATAAAAGAAATTGTAGCTTAAAGACAGACTTTGATCCAGTGATATGTGTTAAATTTGTTAAATATCAAAAAGGGACGCCACCTAATAGATCAAATGCTAAATGTATGGCGGTATCGTTTCGAGCGATAGGGCCACAACCTTTAGCCGATACCGGTAAGATGGCGCCACTTTTTGATATTTAACTAATTTAAACACATATCAGTGAAAGTATAAGGATCAAAGTCAAATGGCGTTCTAAAAGTTTTAATCATGTGTCAAAAGATGGCAGTAAATTTACGGCTACAAAGTTTTCTTTGACAATCCACCTATATTTCAAATTCTCTTTGATGCGAAGTTAGCCGATGCAACCCAGCCCGGTCGATGTGAATCATACATTAGATTTAGACAATCACGGATTTTCGTGTCTAAAGGTGTTATGAACTTACCTGGCTATAGTGTATGTCGGTGTCGAGTTGTCCAATCTTGTATTTCTCCTGCAGACGGATGCACTGGGGCTGTTCGCACTTGGCCAGGGTCTGGAGCAGTTGAGCTTTCACTTTGCGTAGACCTGCAGATAAATAAACCGTTAGAAACCAGGTAAAAGCTGGCTAACATGTGTTAAACTAAAAAATTATTCGAATTTACTTTAAAACTGATAAACAAGAGAGCGAAGGAAAATTGGAAGTGGAACGCAGACTGTACAGTAATAAGCTACCCACATCGGCACAATAATATGCCTATACCTACATGGGCACATGGATGATGTGGGTTATAAGGGGAATGAGTAATTGCCATAATATTAGATCGGGGGCACGGCAGTGCCCCCCCCCAAAACAAGCAAAGCGGAGCGAAAGGGCACTACCTACCTTTTCTCGAAGCGCTTCGTCGTTTTTTGATCCCTCATAACTTGGGTTTGGATTATACCAGATAAACAAAATTCTTGGAATATAATGTCAATAGTGGACTTAATAAGCATAAAAAAATCAACTGCATAGCTCTCACATTTTAGATTAGGTATATTGATATCTAAAAAACTGCGATATTGTCACTGACTCATCACTCACTCAATAATGATCATCAAAACCCTTAGGGTACTTCCTGAAGTCCTAGGAAGCTGAAATTTGGTATGTAGGATAGTATTAGTACACAAATAACAAAAAAAAACTTAAAATATTCAGCACCTAAGGGGTGAAAAAGGGGTGACTTTTTGTATGGCGAATCAATTACCTCTGAACCGATTTAGTTGAAATTTGGTATGTAGATAGCTTTGTTTTGGGGATGGATATAGAATAGTTTTCAACCCAACAATCATAAGAGTGAAATGGTGAGGAAAAGGGCGTTAGGGGGGGAAAGGGGTTGAAATTTGTATAGGGAATTAGTAAAAAATGCAGATTGTATAAAAGATGCCCCCAGATACGTATTTCAGGATTTTTAATAGTACGAGTAAATAACCCCAACCCTTTAAATTGGGGTATAGAAGATTGGCTTAAGCAACTTACAAAAAGAAGGGAAATCCCATCAAAAACATTTTCATGTAAAATGTTGCCAAGACGAAACCATAAGGCTCACACTGTCAAAAAGTTATCAGATCCATTCTACAGCCAATCTTCTAACTCTAAAAGTCCTAGCTTCACAAACTCTACTTAGTCATAATATATTAGAACCCTAAAGAAAAAAAGAAAAAAAGAATAAGCACAGTACCAGAGTTGAGCAGTTCAGCGTTATTCCGCAGCATAGACGTGATGTTGTGGACGCTCTTCAAATCTGCCTGCACTGTGTCCAGTTGCTGCACCATATTGTATAGCGTAGTCACGGAAACCGCGTGCGAGAACTCCCCTAGTTTTCTTGATACCGTCGTGCCGCTATCTGAAATCATTAAAGTTATTTTAGTTGTAGAATTGTGTAGAAGTCTGTTAATTTAGTTCACCGTCTCTGAGGTATTTTTCATTATGATCAAAACATGAACCTTTTCGTTTTGCGTTGTGTAGTTGGAAAGATATATGAGTGAAGTGGTCGAATACCAGCTATGTTTAAAATAAAAGAAGAAAAGTCACCCCTACACACTTCTCCAGATACAAAGAGCAAAGACTCACTTGTAAGGAGGTTGTCAAGTGCCCGCTCGAGCTCGGCATAGTTTGTTGACGAGCAGCCATCGAACGTGGGCTTGTGTAGCATTGAAGTAAGCCTTCGTGTCCTTGATGCCGAGCGGACGGCGTTGGATGCTTCGCTCGCTTGTAACTAACACACTTACTTTTGA
Organism: Cydia pomonella; assembly: GCF_033807575.1. NCBI lineage: Eukaryota > Metazoa > Arthropoda > Insecta > Lepidoptera > Tortricidae > Cydia > Cydia pomonella. The sequence goes on along the minus strand of NC_084721.1, from coordinate 5,482,728 downwards.
GGAGGTTGTCAAGTGTCCGCTGGAGCTCGGCATAGTTGTTGACGAGCAGCCATCGAACGTGGTATTGCGTAGCTGAGGTAAGCCTTCGTGTCCTTGATGCCGGACCGGACGGCGTTGGGTGCTTCGCTCTTGTAACTAACACACTTACTTGTAAGGAGGTTGTCTAGTGTCCTTTCGAGTTCGGCATAGTTGTTGACGAGGAGCCATCGAACGTGGGCTTGTGTTGCGTTGAGATAAGCTTTCGTGTCCTTGATGCCGGAGCGGACGGCGTTGGGTGCTTCGCTCGCGCTTCGGTCGAGCTGTTCGTCAGTCGCGAATGCGCATACTACTCCGAACCTGACAATTTATAGAAAATAAACAATTAGTAGGTATAATCAACCAACATTTCAGCTTATTAATTAATTATTACTTTCGAAATTAGCAACTTATTTTTGCTCGGTGCTATCATTAACGGTTATGCTTTGCCTATTATTTCTGGCTACGTTGCGTTGACCGAAACGAGATAACGAGGCAAGAGGCATTGTGACTTTAGATCACCCGAATGTAGAAAAATATATCACTGTAAGGGTATTAACTTGTAAAAGAGCCCTTGAGGCCTACTTGCAGAAAATTTTATTTAAATTTTAATTTTGTTCAGATCTGCTGTTTAGATTTGTTCGAACAGGTTATCGCTTTAAAAAACTATCTAAAAATCAATAAAAGCAACAAACACAATACAACAAACACAGTTTTAGCGCGCTCCGTTATGCAAGATATGTATCATTGTTGTTGTTGTTGTCCAAAGCACCCCAGAGGTGTAAAGGGCCTTCACAAGCTCGCGCCACGCCTTCCTATCCTCAGCTCGTCCTCTGGCCTCGCTCCAGCTCAACCCGACCGCTCGTAGCTCTCTTAGGACGGACCGTTGCCAAGAGTGTATACAGGACGCCCGGAGCCACGGCTTCCGTCCGGCGGTTTCCACGCGAAAGCTATGGTAGCATTATTCGTTTATGTGGTTATGGTAGCGTTATATGTATCATTATAGTCGATTAATATAATTTTGTAGGACTTACAAGAAAAGTGTCAGCAGCCCTATGAGCACAATAGCCAGCAAGCCCTTGAGGCACGCGTCGTACTTGCGGTCGAACGTGCGCCTCCGACGCCCTGAGCGGCACCAGTAGCAGCAGCACCAGAACAGTCTGCAAACAGACAATGTTATGTCAGCAATCAATACATCATATTTGTCTTGATTAACTTTGTTGATAAAAATGTTCGTTTCGAAGCGGGGCGGGAGCTTAAATATTTGGCTTTCTTTTTTTTTCGTGGTCTAAAAAAAGTGCTTGTGGTAGAATAGCCATCTCTAAACGTTCGATGAGGGAAATATTATGCACTATCCAAATCAGGGGGATATTTTGATTACACGCAGGAATTCGCTGGTGGCTATCCTAACTCCTAACATTTAAACTTAGTTTAAGTCTGTTCAATTTTTTTTTCTTTTAGCTTGTACATAATTCATGTGTCAGCACTGTTAGTAGCGTAATCTCTAGTATTGTATATAATGCATGATAACTGACCCGGCGAGCGGCAGCGCGGCGGCCAGAGAACGGCGACAACGACGAACGCTGTCGGCCCCGTAGTGTGCGAGTAGCACGCGCCAGTTCTCCTGCGGGCTCGCGATCTCGAGGTGCCCGTCTGATACTGACACGATTCCTGTAACAACACAAATGTACTCATAAGTTCTGTGATTATCGTGGACCTGACGAACAGGTAGCAGCAGAAGAGCTAAGCCAGCAAGGTGTAGGTGTACAAACTGAGAGATGTCTAGATATCCCGAATATTTGAGGCCATCCCGAGTTTTATCCAAATTAGGTACATAAGAAATCTAGATCTAGTAAGCCACAATCCTACTAAATATGTATGACAGTACAAATGTTATGTTAGCTTCCTGGATAAACTAAAACAAACAGGAAAGTTTAGAGTTGCCATGATAACTGATGCTTCTCATATTAAACAATGCAAATGTATTCATTCTGACGCCCAACGAAATTAATCGTGTAGATGAAGATGGAAACACGCTGCATATGTCCACTACTATGCCCAAAGTTCACATTTATAGCTTTCTTAGAAGAAACAGTTCCGAAAGTCACATTTCAGTACAAAAGTTTAGTCACTTACGCCATTTGTAACTAAGTCGCAATAATAGTTAACTACTTAATACAGTCCGGCTATCTCATGTCTCCAATTGCATCTCATCAAGCGCTCTGACACACTAAACTATACCTTACATCTTGTAGTTAAGGTCCAGGATGGTTTAAAAGGTAGTGTTTATTAGGCAATGCCCGGTTTGTAGCAATTATTTATATCGGACAACACGAGCGTTGTGCTTACTCACGACTTGGCCGTTTCATTGGTTTATTGCTTAAGGTTTAAGCAGTGTGCTAATTTAAAGCTATAAATTAAGATATTTATGCTTAATAATGTCTATTTTATTATATTACTTTCTAGGCATCTATGCGATATACGCCATTTTAATGTTATTAGCGTCATTGATCTTTAAAAATCGGGAACTTGAAACACATAATAAGAATTAATTTAAAACGAAAAGATAAGAAAATTAAGAACATGTCAACCGCCTTAAATATACCAACCTCAACGCTATATGTATACATACAATAGTTATTATCATAATACTATATAACACTACATAAATTAACCTTTAAATTAAGGAGTAACGAAATTCAAGTTCCCATGAATTTAAAATGTAATGTAAACTAATTTCGATGTTACTTCACAGCAAAGCAGCGCGTAGAATTGAATGCGATATTTCGTCCGCTCTCTCAACCGGCTCGTTGGTCTAGGGGTATGATTTTCGCTTAGGGTGCGAGAGGTCCCGGGTTCAAATCCCGGACGAGCCCAACAATCTTTTTTATTTTCTTTTTTATTTTTATTTAGTATTCATTTTGATATTTTTTTGGAATTATAATTTAAAGGTGTTTCTATAAAAAAAAAAAACTTAAAACGTAAAGCTGTCAACCGTTCCAATGCACGGTGGCTGAGAAGCACCCATTGAGACGGGGTCATTGCCCCGTCAGCTGTCACGCCTCAAGGAAACGGTTCAACAAACCGACACGTCATCTTAAACCAATAAATTACACTTAACACCATACTGGTGTTAATGATGTTCTAACAGCGAACAGTTAGAAATTAGAACTAACACGCTAAACGTTATAAGTTACTTGTAGTTAACAAAGTAGGTAAGCATGTTAGCTTCGCATTGACCTAGTGCTCAAGATAATTGCTAGCTAAATTAATCGATGCTTAGATGCCGTAAATCTATGGTTCAGTCAGAGATTATAGAGGTTTAAGCTCCATTTTTGTAGATGGTGTTAATAATGATGGCATTTAAGCTTTGTTTTAATTTTAAGCAAATCTGGCATCTTACAACTTACGATCACTCTATTTCTCGCTGGTTCTATTAACACTAACAGACCTAACAGACCGGCTTTGCTTAATGGAATCACGGTTCGTTCAAGGCTGGTCGGCCAGGGTTTGAAATGTGGAACGTATGGATTGAATTGACGAACGGTAAATAATCTTATCAAAAGATAAGGACTATTCAACACCCAATATGTCCTTTCCCGCTGATTAAACTAAATTATGTATTTATCTTCATACCAAGAAATAATATCACTAAATCGGATTACCGATTAAAGCGCGAAGAGGTTGCTTAATCATTTTTAATATGTGTTATCTCAAGAATATCACTTTATATATTGATTAGTAGGGATAGATAATTAAGCTAACCATCATTCATCACAAAAGTATTAGGTTAATGAAAGCAATTTTCGTAAAAGCGAAAATTAGCTTTAAATAGCATTAAAGAAGAACAAAGAGATGAAAATACCTAGTTTCCTTTGAAAAACGCTGTAAGCATCGCTGTAAGGAACTATAAATGAATAAGACCATTAGAAGTATATCCTGACAACAATGAACAACCAAACAGGGCTGTAATACACGTAGCTTACAGAATACAGAGCCGTTGAATCGAGCAAACTAGTATACCTACATGTTTTTTTTTTAGTATATATCCGTACCTTGCTAGATGAATGTGTAAGATCATACTGGACAAGTTTTACGACACCAACCCCAGATTTCAGCTGATGAGAAGTAGAAGTTTTCTCCGGGACTGCCATTTTTTTGTTATTTCTGGGTTGGCCTTCTAGTAGTTGTTCAAGTTTGTCCCTATCGCTAAAGGTTGATCGATCGCGCTCCTATACTACTAAATTAGTAAGGGAGTACACGTGATGGGTGACCGCCGGTTGTTATGCTCCATCTTGTAGTTGATGTGAACTGTGTGATAAACTAGTTAAGTTATAGTCTGGCAAACAACTTTGTCAATAGAAAAAGGCGCGAAATTAAAATTTTATATGGGACGATAACCCTTCGCGCCAATTTTTTTTTCATTTGCCGCTTTTTCCTACTGAATTTTAGTTACACGTAGTTTTACTGGGCATTTTCTACATATCTACGAAAATTAGATGTAATATAAAATACTCTTTAGAGTGAGGTTACACTAGCAATTTGTGTTACGTTTACGTCGCGTCGTCGCAACGCATGAATGTGGCATGTCATGAAAAAAAATATGTAAAAACGCAGCATTGACCTTGCGACGACGCTTGCGACGAAACAACGCGACGCAACGCAACGCATCAGTGTCACCTCACTCTTATTGGTATCCGAAACCAAGCTGCTAGCCTAGCTGCGTCCTTTAATGTACAGTACAGTGTACACGGAACCTGTTCCTACATATATACTTCTACCTGCGTGCAGTCCAGAACAATACGTTGCCTCTGTCATGCACGTGTGTGATAATCTAATTAAAGTGCTAAGACAAACGACGGAGCAACCCTGAACACCAACGGCACATAAGAATCATGTTCGCAAAACTTTGACCCAGAATGTACGCTATTGTTCGCACAACCGAGGAAACAATGCATACGTTCCGTAAATCGTAATCAAAACCGCGTGTAAACACTAATTAAATGCTAATTGAGACGCTCATTACGAAAACCAACTCAATGAAAGAAAGAATAACGATGACGAATCTTTTGTTTCCGATATGAATGATCATAGAAGGATGCCTCATCACACGAATATTTTGGAAATATTTAGTGTAAACACACAGAAATATACGGTCAGCGCCAAAAGTGATCAAAAATATGCTGTATATAGTTTTATTTTGTCCACGGCGCTGTAAATACACTCAAAACCAAAGAAAATTGGTCACTTAAATCCGAACAGCTTGCCTATTTTGAGAGAAAACACAACGTATCATTATGATGACTTCATTATTCATCGTGTTCTTAGTATTTGCACTAGTTGCACGTAAAACTATGCAATCGCAACGTCTATTTCAATAATAAACCGGTATTAAAATAGACAAAAACATTTAACAGACTCAATTCACTTTAACGACCAGCCGACTTATGAATAAGTATTTAATGGAATCTAATTTGATTCAATTGAGTTGATGTATTTATTTAGAAATAGGACAAGTCCTCCTCAAGAGATATAAAAGCTGGATAAGCTGTAGACTAACCTTATGGACTTAGATCTTTCTGGTAATCCTGATTAAGAAAGTTTGGTGTACGTGTGAGACATTCTGATATTGTTCATGGATTATCGCATTCTCGGCTAAAGGGAACTTATTGCTTTAGTTATTTCGCAGAGCTAGTACGGTCAAGGACTTTAATAGTTGAGCCATTTAGGGTTTATTTTACTTTATTACAACTAAATTAGCTTGACCTTAGAGGTTCAACAATTCAAGTTTGTGACCGTACAGAAGTGGCCGCTGCATTTGAGTATAAAGTAAAAAAGAAAATCGATTATTTTTACTAATCTTGTTAGTCTTACCCGATGCGAAGTAGAAGGGATAAAGCCTGAAATGGATCAATATAATACTCATTTGACATTTGATGAAAACATAATAGGTACCAAAGCATCATAACTGTTATTTATAGAATGACGTTTAGGCACATAATAATTGAAGTTACAAGGGCAAATCAAATTATACATATGTAAATATCAGACCTCGCCAGTATTACCTTTTCAATCATACTTCAAATTAGAAAAAATTCTAGGAAATTCAGCTAACCTTGTATCTTGGGTGCCATGTTCATCATTACGTTCACAATGGCAACCGGAGCGCGGTAACCGCAATTTCGAGGGCCTTGGCCGTGACGCGTCACAGCGCGTCGCCGTCACGCTCCGTGGCCCGATGCTTGTGATTACGACATACGAGTATATACCATGGATTAAGGAAGAGGCACCAGTTTAAAATGCGTTTTCAGCACAATTCTGAGGGTCTTGGCCTTGGGCTGTCACCGCGCGGCGTCGGGACAGACGATTGTGATAAAGACGAGTATATACCACGGATGGATTCAGGAAGAGGCACCCCTGGCATCAGTTTTAACTGAGGCCCATGGCCGTGGGTCGCCATAGCGCATCACTGCGTGACGCTTGGAGGCCGGATGCCAGATGGTTATGGTCTTATGATTACAACATAGGATTATGATTATAACTATAACCATGGATTCAAGAAGAAACACCACTAGCACAAGTAGCGAAGAGATGGTCGAATGCTTGTCTTCGACTTGTGTACTATGGATTCAGGTACGGACAGTAGCGCAGAGGACATGTTTTTGAGGTCCTTGGCCGTAGGTATGTCAGAGCGCGACACCGTCACGCTCCGAGGCTTGACGGTTGATTATGACATGCGTAACTATAACTTTTCGAGGTCCTTGGCCGTGGGCCCGTCACGGCACGACGCCATGTCAACGTTACGTGTCGAGGCTCGATGGTTGATTATGACATTTGTACGTACTTGTACTTCCATAGGTCCCGGAAGGGCACCAGTAGGTAACAGTAACATAAACTTGAAGAAAAGTTGTATAAACCAGTTTCCAGAACCCAGAATTTATTGAAACCACGTCCACAGGGTGAGCTTTTCCTTTAATCTATCTTGCTCATTCTTCATCCAAAAAGCCAAAAACCTTTACTAATAAAATGAAGTGTGTGAGAAGTGTACAGTGAGCTGCGAAATTGTATGGAGAAAATATGAATGAATTCATTGATAAAGTCGCCATGGACTTTTACGGCTGATGGTACTTATACTGTATGCCTATTCCATTCGTTTGAAAGACATTTCTTACCAACGAATCTCCTACAAAAAATAAAACATTTCATTCAACATTCACAACACACTTCACACTTTACCACACAGACAATATGCTATTTTGGAAAATGGAAGCATTGTACAATCGATGGTGGCGGGGCCCCCCTCACTGGGCTTACTGCAACAATCGATACGGGAGCATCCCGGGCTTTACGCAAACCGTATCTCATCCAATCCAATTTTAGTTGATCTCCAGATGCCCGTAGTCAGTATGAAGATTACGGTCAAATAAAATACAGTTGTGTGGGGATATGTGAATAGTTAGGTTACAGGTACTAGGGGCGTTATTCATGTCGTGGCACGATCATAAAATTTGATTTCATGAAATGCCATTTTAGAATTGATCACTTCATGATATAGTTAGGTTTGACTTGTTCATGATGTAGCCAACTGATCATTTGAATGATTGCCACATCATGAAATTATCAAGTCTAAGATCTGGCCATGGTTCAGATTGTTGAGCGAACACGGGCGAGTCGTAGGGTCTTAAAAGGACTTCAATCAGTTGTAAGAGAGAAAGCACTTTTGAGCTTTTCTAGTCTGAGTCAAATCCAAGGACTCCAAAACTGGCCCTGTAGCTATTTAACCAGTATAGTGCATGTGCTTCCTCCGGTCACACATGACATGGATCTCCGAGTCACGATACGCTAGTTATTCAGATTTATGTATTTTGCCTCTCTGGGGGCTGGTTCAATCAATGGGTTTGACATGGGAACAAAAAATATTTTCGTGTCATATGAAATTGCATCTCATTGTAATATAATTTATTTGTACAACAAGAGAGCAAAGTTTGATATTTCTTTGAGTGCCTATTTTGAGTCCCGTGCAAGCGAAAGATTCTATAATAGATTCACGAGCGTAGCGAGTGTATCAAATTCAGAATCTTGAGCGCAGTAAGGGACCCAAAAGCGCACGAGATGTAAATAACTTTGATCTCGTGTAGTACACAAAAAAATTCACGACAGCAGTGAGAATATATTTGGAAGGTAAAAATACAACCTGAAAAATTGTAATCCGTCTTCAACACTATTTAACTCATGTTTTCTTAAGGTATTCTAACAATCAAGTTTAAAAAACGAAAGAAATTTAAATAAACTAATACGGGAATAATGAAATAACGAACATCAACAGTTCCATCGACAACTTTTTTTGTAAAAAAAAAACTTTGTAAGATACGGTCCGAATTGCGGATACAACTTTTGTCAACTTCTATAGTAGAGATCGTTAAAAGTAGAATTATTTACTTTGCGTAATAATTGCGTATTTTTTTATGTTCACTGTTTTGATTGTATAAGAAAATACGTAAAATATGGTGTTTTTATTAAATTTTAAACTTTTATTTCATTAATTAATTATTCGTAGGGTTTTTGGAACGATGCGGTCTGGCTTATTTCGGGGGTCTATTATAAACTATCAATATACCGTTGAATTACGTTTGCACTTATTTTTGTCTCTTTCTTTTTGCTAATGACGTGAAAGAGACAAAGACAATAGAATCCAAATATTTCGAGCTTGTATTAGCGCACGTTGAAATGACATTCGAATATAAAGGTCACTTAAATGTTATTTTGTCTGACTCAGTGAGCAAAATGAGATTTTGCTCACTGTTTTTAAGCAGCAAATTACGCTTGTTCCAGCTGCTGACGTGAAAATAAGATTGTAATTGCTTAAGACATTACTGATTTTAGGTCAACAAACTACTTTACCTCGCGTAACCTTGCGAACGGACGCTAGAAACTCGATTATCAGTGCCAAGTTCAGAAACAAATTTGCTTACGTATGTTAAATATAGAATTCTATCATTATTGAAAATAAAACGGAAATAATTTTGGCCACTGTTGGTTTAAGGACAATAATTATATGTAGGTAAAGTAAGTAGAACAAATTACCAAACGGTGATTGTTGCAATACGTAACTAATAATGTTGATTATTATTACACCGACTGTATTTATCCATAGAAATTGGAACAAATAAAATTGTTGTTATCTTCACAATGCCGATTGTATTAACATACTGATATAGTTGATAAGCTGAAGCCAAACACGAAATTCGACAATTTAGTCATCTCCCGTATGGTCTAGTGGCTAGGATACCTGGCTTTCACCCAGGAGGCTCGGGTTCGATTCCCGGTACGGGAATAACTTTTTTTTTTTTTTTTTTTTTCTTTTGTTACCTGTATGTCATTACGTCATTAGGCCACCTGTTTAAGTTAACATCTAGAAATATTTGGCAAATCATTAAAGAAAAAAATGGTTGCTATGTTGGCAAAACAGGCCGACCATCACTTAAAATTGAAATCTTTTATCACTAATCACTGACTGTATTTTTCTTTCACCAGGCAACTAAGTTTGCGTTGTTTTATCGAAGAGTACATATGGCCACCTCCTGTGTACATGATCAGATCAGCTCGATGGTAGGTACCATAATATTGCATTATCACCCAACTTCCATACGTATGTGAACTGTCAGCTCAATCGAATAATGGGAAGTGGTTCTAATTTAGCTTGCAATTTGACTCGAACATACAAACATAAAAACAAATAAAAGCTTGTAAAAATAGTAAAATGTAAGTCAAACCTTTGACCCTTTGAAGGGTCTCTCGAGCTCGCAAGGACGCGAACGGTAATGAGGGTTCGTCTGAAGGATACTCCAAGTTTATTCTTGTTTCTTGTACGCCTGAAAGTATAGTACGAAGAAAGTCCCAAAAATATGTATACTCGACCTTATTGCCCATATATTAAGGTGTAATTTTGGCACTTTGTCCTCCGTATCTATATTTTCAGTTGAGACGTGACCGTACTCGCACCGAAATGGCAATCAGTATTGACTTGAATCAGATGCAAAACTGGAAAGGGTCCTTTTGACCTTGGCCTGGATTTTATGTGGATTTTTACGTAAAGGGATTGACCGGTTTTAATGCCGTTTCTATATTATTTGAACCAAGAGAATATCTTGATATATATCTTGTCCGATAAATGGATATAACCTCCTATTATACTCAGCGTCATTTTTGCAGTTTTCAATTTGGACCCTTCTGTAAATAGCTCAAAATTATAACAGGAATCGGGACCTTAGAGGATATTAATAAAAAACAAAACAAAGATCGATTCACCTACATTGAATAGGTAACTATTTCTGTATTACTTTTAAATCGTCCCTAAGATACATCTTTCCACTTTTTTTAGATTGCATTAATTTAATAATTCTCAAGCTTATTCAACACAAGATTAGCACGACTACAGACAGACGGCGCGGCGTTTTAGCAACATCGAGACATTTACGAGTAGCGAGAATTTAATAATGCACGTCGTGCAGTCGCAATCACCCGAAACGAATTCTCTGCACATTACCTATTCAGACTAACAGCTGTTAATACTCGTACACACGTTAATAAAACTACTTTCAATTGTATCAATACTCCACTTCCATTTGCATACAACGCTAGTAATTTATGATTCATATTCAACTTTGTATCAATTGCGTAGTGTGATAATGACCGCAAAATTATTTAAATCGCTCCGAACATTACTTATCTCATTTTATTTCCCCTATAGTAAAACATCAGGGTAAAATATCCCAATGTTCATGAATCAACTACGGGTAGCCAAAATGGCAAAAATGGAACCCTTGTAGTTTCATCATATCCGTCTGTCCGTATGTCACAGCCATTTTACTCGGAAACTTAAATACATATTTTAACAAATTTATCGTAGGTGTATTTTGATTTTCTGTGCATGAAATCTCGAATATGGACTTAAGCTATATCAGAGGAGCCACTTAGGTGTTGCCGACCCTTAGAAACCCTGAATACCCGTTTCTTGAAGAACCCCATGTCGTAGCGCAAAGGAACCGCGTAGGAAGGAAGGAAGGAAGGATGCCTCAAGAGGTATTCATAGGAACATCCACGTCAATTCCTACTTAATCAGTAATCACAATTTACGGCACCATAAAGCGTAATGAAAGCAACTGGTTCAATGCCATTATGCCACAATTGCCAAATAGTAGGCAATTCAGAGCGGACACTTCGATTAACTACGACCATTGGTCTCCTAACCTTTACTAAAATAAACGCGCTTATTCACTTCTCTGCTATTGAAGTATTAACAAAACAAAACATGGTTTGTTTTAAGTTTGTGTTTAGTGTAACTTTACCACGAAACTATCCACAAACCGTAGATATTGTTCCCTAGTTCTTGTGCTGACTTTAGAATTTCTCCCGAGCATAATGGAATCCAAAGGAACAGAACAGATGACTCTTAATCGACAGCATTTCGAAGAACCACAATTCAATAAAGTCCGACGGCCCCATCCCAAGATTTAACGTAGTCACTACATTTTTTGGTTTAATTCACGGTAGTCCTGCCTGTTCCGGGTCCGGTTCGATTCCTTTCGGTTTGAAACCCGCATCGATTCCTTTGGGTTTGTAAGCCGCACCCAACACCATTATGTCTTGTAACACAAGTTAAAATAATTACATACGTTACTATTTACTTCTGCATGTATCCGACCTGACGCCTTAGGCTACTCTCGCTAATTGGGTTAATAACAGCACTTAATTGAATCAAATTGACCGTTACGAGTAAATCAAACACATTAACAGAATATTCTAACCAACGACAATCGCACAGTAAGTCTGACCAATCGTGCGAAGGGAGAGCCGTGATGGCCTTGTTATACTGGCCATAACCGGAATGCACATGAACAGAAAACGGCACCAGGAAGTTCATATTTTTACCAATTTGTGAAGATAGGAGATTGACATGGTTTAGCATTAATAACGTAACGTTCTACGGGGTTTAACTATAGAAATATAAAAAAAACATTAGCTGTGCGTCTAAACAAAAACTCGAGAACTTAGCATAATTTAAATCTTTTTTTGTACCTTAATCTCCTGTGTAGGTAGGTGATTCTGATATACTATTAATAGCGTTTTTACAAGACTAGAAAGCCGCTCTTTTAATAGCGTTCTATTTCTATGGGGCTTAATGGCAGCAATCTTAAGGATTCGTCCGGAGATTAAGGGATTAGGGATTAATTCGATATCGATCACTAATCCGACTTGTCTGTCGCTATGACAATATCGTTGAGTGATGTAAAATGATTCCCCTTGTCGTTTTAACGATTAAGTCGCTAGTGAGACGAAAAGAGATGGAAAGAAGAATGGTAGGAATCACACTTAGAGACAGGAAAACAATCAAGCGGCTTCGAGAACACAGTAATGTCACTGATGTAACGAGGCGAATGGAAAAACTGAAGTGGGAGTGGGCTGGACATGTGGCCCGAAAAGACGGCTCATGGTGCAAGAGGCTGGTAGAGTGGAGACCTTGGGAGAGTTGCGCCCAGCAGGGAAGCCAAAAATGCGTTGGCATGATGACAACAAGAGAACAGTTGGATCGAAATGGATACATAGACCAGAATGGCAAAAATTTAAGGAAGCCTACACCTCTAAGATTGAAAAGGGGCTAAGAAGAAGAAGAAGAAGAGACTAGCACTCCCATAATTCGTTAGTTTGAGAGTTGGTCTCATCTCATGTTTGCACTAGCTTAATAGCCAAGACCTTCGAAATAAAATTCAAAATTCAAAATATATTCTGCAAGTAGGCCTCAAGGGCTCTTTTGCAAGTCAATACAACATTTACAGTAACATCATATAGTGACATGAAAAATACATAACAACATTTATAAATACAACAGCCAATACCTGGGTAAACATTACATTATAATAATCTTAAAATAAATAATTACTACAATACAATAGAGATGTATAGTCTCTATGGTTAAAACACATTAAATCTGGAGATGTAAAAGGTCCCCAATGTCAGAGTAGTAATACTAATAAGATTTGGAAGTGTATAAAGTCTCTCCAAGTGTGAAAATAAAATTTATACTGAATAAATAAATCGCGTCTGGTCTGGACTGTTAAGCAAGCAGTCTCATAAACTAATGCTATTAATATCACTGATATACGTATTTTTGCCAAAAACATTCATGGCGCGACATTTCATTTCTTTGTTACGAATCCAGCGATCGCATACCTTTTCATAAAGCTGTAGGTATTTCTCGTCATATTCTTTTCTTGTACTAAAGTCCAACGCAAGATGTTTAAGTCACGTCTAACTTTAGGTGACATTCGGATGGTGACCGCAGCAGCGGGAAATGAGCGATTATGTTACTGACCATTTTCTTAATAAGTTGAGTAATTGATTGACGTTCCAAACGCGACAGGAATGCGGCACCGACAGCAACGCAATCCAGCAATTACCGATAAAATTGTACCTTTTGCTTGAACACAGAATACAATATCTAAAATATCTTGACACAAAGCGAAGCGCTACTTGTACAAGTGTAACAATGTGCAATTGAAAAGCCGTTGTTTCCACCTGACGCCCGTCTGGCGCGTGTATCACTCGATTGAACAGCAACAAAGAAGATCAACATCCTGTGACTTTATTATTGAGATAGAGAGGAGACACTTGTGATAAACACACAATTAACAGCAAAAAATCTAAAATAAGCTTGATTTTCCTTTGTTACGTCGAACGAAAATCGTAAAGCGCTACACTTGTTACAAGTAGAACAATGTGCAATTGAAAATCCGTTGTTTTCCGCCTGACGCCCATCTTGCGCGTATATCATTCGATTGAATGGCGTCAAAGAGACGACATCCTGCGACTTTATACTTATAGAGATGGAGAGAAGATATATATTTTGCGACGTATGTAAATAAGCTCTATAATAATTATAACGTGTAAATTGGTTTTACTAATAAATAACTTATGACTTATGACTTATGACTATGTATTGACTCTCTTGCATTGACATATATCGAAAGGACGGTCTTACGGGCACTAAGAATGGTGCTAGTTCAACGGTGTCACTCACGAATACGAGCCAATTGTGCAGTCTTTAGGGTCTCCCCAAACTAGTCGACGCCGTTTCGGCAAATCGCGTACGGAAAAAGCTTTATGTCAACACAATAAGAGCGAATAAGTCGTAAATCGGCTCGGCCCACGCGAAACGACGTCTTTCGACGGGAAAACGGCGTTTTGCCGTAAAGCTGTTCGCATTCGTACGACGCTGTTTGCAGCCTACCGCACACGTTCGCATTCATAAATCTCCTTATACGCGCGTACGGTGCCGGAAAGAGTTGAACGGCTCCGATCACGGCCGAGTACCTACGATAAGGACCGGTCAGAGCTGGCGGAAGCCGTTCAGCGTCTTCGACGGCCGAACATAGCTGACGACGGCCGAACAGAGCCGATGACGGCCGAAGTAGCTACTGATGCGTTTGTATTTGTTCATTTGAATTATTACCCACATTAAAATCTGCAATAGATCTGACAACACGGAAGTAATAATGACGGAGGAACATTTAATAATATTAGTCGGTAAATATAAGTGTTTATATGACGTGTCTGACTCTAAGTAGGTATAGTGATCAAGTGTGCAAGTAAAATATCCATCATCACAGGTTATTATATAATATGTAACAATTACCAAGGAAAATAATCTTACAGGTCTGTTCAATTTCAAACTCAGGTTGTTACTAACAACCAGTCTCCAAAAATGAGATTTACGATTGCCGATCACCCGCTGTCCGACATCTGTTCGTCGGACTCAACGGCTGTACGTGTGCTGTCTGACGTCTCGACGGCAGGACGGAGCACGGGAGAGCCGACCGACGCTTTACAACTGTTGCGATAGCAAGTCGCAGGCGATCGGGCGTCTCTACGGCCGCAAGGAGGATGAGACTGCTAAACGCAGGTGTCCAACCGCGGAGACGGCCGATCGGCTAAATGCGAATAGTGTGGTGTAAAACACTCGGCGAAAGCCGACTCCACGTCGACTGGTTTGGGGAGACCCTTACGCCACAACAACGCGATTGGTTGATTAGTTCGCATCACGCGCGCGATTGTACTCCCTTGTTTTGCCAGTGATATTATTGCGCGTAATCGTATATGTGTATCGAATCGTAGCGGTACGGTGTGGAATTCGGAGATCGCGGATTTGAAAACTTCGGCCTTAAGTATATTAATGAATTTTTATATACGAAAAATCTTTTGACGAGGGAAAACAGTGACGACATATATTCCTAAGCCTAGTTTTCTCTTTGTCGGAAAATCGGATGGCAGTCGCTTTAGTAAAAAACTGGTATAAGCGCCAAACATTGGGATTTAGGTTGCTGAACGGACTCCAGACTTCCTTAATGAGCTTACCATAGGAAAAACCCTGAACAACGCTACGAAGACTGAGCAGCGTTGGGAGACTGCTATAGTAATTGGCACCTCTATGGTAATTGGCCAATCTTAACAACAAGACTTCTACTGCCTTGTTTCTTTCTGCCTTACTATGGAGTGGCCAATTATTATGCAGGGTCCAATATGTATAGCAGTCACCCTAGAAGTTACGATGCAGTCGCATGTAGGTATGTAACATGAAGCCAACTCTCGTACTTAACTGTCTGTCTGTATCACTCGAAGGACAGGACAAAAGCTTCGGTAGCCAATTTTATGAGAATGTAATGCAATACCAGTCTCATCTGCCTTTAGTTAGTAATATAGACTTCAGATAACAGTACCTATCACATGTCCGATCCGCAACGCGCATGCAGCGCTTACAGGATGACTTTATTAACTAGGATCTAGTGATGATGCTTCAAACATATCTGTTATACAAACCGTTTGCTTGCTTGCTTTTTCTTGGAGATTTTTCGTAATAAACAAACCGACAGGAATCGAGTTAACTATGGACAAGACTCGGAAACCGGTTAAATTTCCAAACCGTTATCATGAACTTGACGCAAAACCTTTTAATTTCGGTTTCGCTCGAAAAACCGTTATTTTACCGGTTTTTGTGAGAACAATTCTTGTCAAATTAACCGGGTTATAGCAAGATTAACCGGTTTCTTCATGCTTCGGTGTCTATGTTTACTTGGCACAGCACCAGGCCGGCCAGCCGTTACTTCGCTCGTCGGATAAACCGTTTTTTTTTAGGTTACAATAAAGTTCTTAAAACGTTCACGTTCTTATAAAAGTTCGGAGGAAAACCGAAATAAACCGGTATTTACCGGTATTTTATAAACCGGTTCAGAGCCTTGACTATGGACGCCTCGAAACTGCTCAGCTCGCTCGATCAATCGAGTTAAACAGTATCGAGGTTACAGCTGGCGTGAATTCAAGTAAATGATTGAAATATATCATTCCTTTAGTAGGCCAGCTTTGATAAATCGTCATCATAATTATTCTTCTAACGCTCGGAGCTCCACTGCTAGAGACGGAGAGATAAATGCGACCGTTTATTGTTTGTCTGCATCTTTTTCACTCAATATAGCAAGAGCGATAGAGTTGGAAGACTTTTTTAAAGTTTCGAGGCATCAGCTGTGTCGGTACCGACACTCTTCATTGGCAAGCTGATGCTGTAGTGGCTCCGGTGAGGGTTTCGAGCACACAAATCGACAGTTTTTAGATATTTCTTATTTTTCACGACGCACGAGCTTGCGTATACTGCCATGAGCAGCCATCGAAATCTATCTACCTTCCACTGGCTTTTATAAACGTCAAAAATATTCGAAAAAGTACCCTACCTACTGTCGCTAATTAATGTGTTCCATTTTGCGATACAGAAATGAAATGTCTCAAAAAAATAACAAATAAAACTAAACTAGAATTGGTGTCCGACCGATCAAGCTGTTTCTATAAGAGGATTTGAGCTCTAAACCATGATGTAGAATGGTAACTTCGTTTTCTCGATGTTGAAAATCGATCACAGTTCAATCTACTTGCAATCAACAAATCTAATTATTAATTGCATAATGTGTACCTAGGAAAAGGTGGATGGCTTAATTGTGTGAGAGATGACATGAAACGAACGCGAGTGATTGATGAGATGACAGGCGAGAGAGGTATGGAAGAAAAAGACATGCTGCGTCGACCCAAATGAATGGGATAAGGGCAAGCGAATAATGACGAATTGCCTAATGTGCAAGTCGGGCGACACTTATGAAAGAAATTAGCAATTTTACTTCTCCGAAATGACCATTTGCTTTACACCACGCTTTAATGTCAACCAGTGTCATCCTCATAGGAATTCACAAGTACCTACATGTGACACGAGCATCATGATCTGTAACTGAGACGTATTCGTTCAAAGAGTTTACATCCCCAACAGTGCTGGTCAAATTTCAATGTTACGGCTCAAAGCACAAGGTTCACATTTAAAGATCAACTAAAATGAAAATAAGTGCGTGAAGTGCGTGCGTCAGCGCCCACTTTAGAAAGAGCTCTCAAGTTGGTTGTTGGTCAAAGCAAAAGTGTGATATCGGAGATCTGTTAAAAGTGGTTTGATAAGACTCTTCCCACTTCTCAGAAAGGCTATCGTCTGTATCAAGTGACCGGCGGAATGACCAACTACTGAGTAGGGGGAAATGTTTCTTGGTTCTAGAAACTACGATCTTTGTGCAATTAATTAGGTAATCCCATCTGAATAACGAAAGTGTGCCATTACTATATTTAAGTACCAGGCTATTAAATTTCTAGAATACATAATTGAAATCAAGGCAAGTCAAGTCAAGGCCAGTACTGTTAACTGTCCATGGGTGGACCTTATTATTACAAATGGCATAAGATCCACCGATGGACAGTTAAACAGCTAGTGTTGCTGTTTGTGCCTAACTTCACATCTTTATCATTGAATTTTATGAAATAAATTATTTTGCTAAAAAAATCATATTTAGTACAAGCTTTTATCGCTGACTGTACTTTTTTCCACAGGCAATTAATACTCATCAATTTTTTTTTATATTCGTGTTTTTATTAGAACTAGGTTACTTCAAAATGTCTCTAAAACGGTCAAATAAATGAACCG